>NW_027132434.1:3267500-3867500 GCF_026122565.2 Emydura macquarii macquarii
GTATAAGTATATTGGTGTAGTTAAACAGAGTTGGGTCATACTAGTATAACTCCCTATATGGACACTCCTATTCCAGAATAAGAGGCTTTTTTCAGTTTTCTCATTTTGAGAAGGCATTTTAAGCTAAATTGCAAGGGCCACTTACTGTGGAATAAGTGACCAGGGATTAACATTGGTATATCTGCTTAAATTCATACCAAAGCTAATGCCAGTATCACTTTCGATGTAGATGAAGCCTTGGGTTCCTGGGAGCATTAAGTTTCCCCAAAAGTCAATGGGAATAAATTTTACAGGACAGACAACACTTGGAGTATACTTTCAAAAGGTAATTAAGTGAAGAATAATACTGTTGTCATAAGAATTGAGGGAAAGCTGAGTTGTTATTGAGGAGAGAATTTTAAAAAATTTGTTAGTATTAAAAAAAAATAAAGTATTAGACTTCAGTGACTAATGAAGGCTTTGAAGAAACGACACTTAAAAAAAACCTCATAAAACCTGTTTCTCTTAATGTGGGAGAGCACACACCTCTACTAATCTTCTAGCAAAAGTAGGAAAGGTTAGACATGACAGTTCCTGGTCCATCTAACCCCAACCTCTGAAAAAGTAGTAGTAAAGTAGCAAGTAGACTTTGGTTTTCTCCCCCCCCCCCCCTCCCAAAAAAAAAAATAAATTCAGGTCTTTTGTATAAATTAAAGGATCAGAAAGAGCACAAGCCCAAGTTCTCTGGCTTATTTAAAATCACAGTGGAAAACCAAAATCATGTCTTCTCATGAAACAGCAAGAGCATGTTAAAATGACCTGGAAACAATGTTTGGCTAACCCTTCTACTGTTAACATGATTTATGTGGATTTGCTGGCTTTATTTTTGCAAATGGCTAGTAATGATACCTAAAATTACAGTGAATCCTTCTTGCTTATTTAATCTCATTGAATACCCCAGCCAACCATGCAAATATTCAATCACCTCTGACACTTTCAATACACATCAATGTGGAAAACATGCCCTTCTGCTGGCCAGTGCTAAGTTCTCTTCATTTAACTTCTGATTATGTAGAAATTCAGCTCTTGAGGTGGCTAGCTTTGGCAGCATGATGTGACATAAGTAAGCTTTTTGGTTGCAAGATGAAGGTGTAGGGTGTGGTTTTTGGGTGTTTTTGTTTTTTTTATAAAATAATAAAAAAAAAAATCAGTTTTTTTTTTTTAGTTTTTTCTTTAGTAGAAAGGTTTCAGACTTAACTCTGCTTCAAAACACTTCTACATTCATTCATTCCAATTCTATTCTTGTCTGAGCCCAGCTTTTCTTTCAATATTTTACTACAATATTAATAACTACAAAAACAATAGCTCTGTTCACTGTTACTGTTTCAGCTAATATCAGCTCTAGATGAAGACACTTCTGGAAGAGATCAGTAACTTCTTTCCAGCCCCTTTTATCTTTATGGTCTATCTCTTTTGGCTTATCCCTTTTGACTGAGTATTATTTTGTTTTCAGTGTCAGTGTTTCTTCAGGAGATACCTCAAGTTTGTTCTGACAGTACACTACTCTGTCATATGGCCAACAGAAATATCCCTCTGCCCTTTGGAAAATCTCTCATGTGGTCTGCACTGACCATTTCAGTTGCATTGTGTGTCTGTGTAGTCTAAATACAATCTCAAATACTTGACTAAGAATTGGAAATCTCATGCTTAAAACTTCTTCTGCTTTTTTAGGAAGTTTTTTCACATAAACTGGTAGAGTTCAGATTTGGTATCTGCTTTTAGCTGTTACATTGTAGCTGAATGTAGATTTCTCATAACTAGAGCCCTGTGCAGATACAAAATTTGCATCCCATCTGCAATCCACAAACATGGTCTGTGTATATAAAGCGGTTATCCACAGATTAGCAAGGCTGTATTCATAACACTGGCTATTCTAATACAGAGCAATTAATAAGTTTTTAGTTCTTTTCTGACTTTACTTATCATGCCATCTGTGTAACCTCTAAATCTGCAAAGCCACCACATGTTTTTGTTTTTTATTGTTTCCAATCTTAAAGGATTGGACACTTCTTTCAGTGAAAAGAAGCATATCCTAATTTATTTATTTATTTATTTTTAAATGATGTCTTGGTTAGAGTTTCATGCCTGATCAATTCTCTGTTTGTTTATGGTTAGCTAAGCTACATAAATGTACAGAAATAAGAGAACCCTTTTTTATGCGAGATTTTGCTATATATTTCTTCATAGTATATTCTTAATCTTCAACAAGATATTCACATTCTTTAAGCAAATCTAAATAGTCATGTATGCTAATATCAAATAATTGATTATAAAGACAGATGGGACTATTGATCATGTAGTCTGATATTCTGCATAACCTCATAATAGGCCTTAGGACTTCTCTGCATTAATTCTTGTTTGAGCATGTCCCTTAGAAAAAATCTGTTCTTGATTTTAAAATTTACCAGTGATGGATAATCCACCACAACCCCTGGCAGACTTGTTTCAATATCTGCAATGTGATGATTAATATGAAGAGAGAGAGGGTTAACTACCTACTTTCTAAAAATGCAATTATGATATCTTGCTTGGAGATGTTCACCTTTTCCTTTCAAGGTCTTAAGGGACACTCTCATCTTAAATTACAGTTCTGTCTCTACTTTTAAAATGATAGACTATTAAAAAGTGATGTCTAAAGAATGGGCTGTGTATTAAAAATAAAAAACCCCAAACAAACAAAAAAGCTTTACTTTGTGCACTTCAAAATATTCTATTCAGTTTCCCTGTTTTTGAGTGGGTCTCGCAAAACCTGGAGAAGAGAAACAGTTTTAAAAACACCCAAAACATGAAATGTAACTATAACAAGTGAAACTTGAGGGTAAAGTATAGTACCTGAAACAAACCTTTTAAAACTATTTTAAATGATGTCCTTACAAAAACTAGTTAAATAAGAATGTGAGTGCTTTTTTAAAAAAACTTGTGACTGGTATATGTAATTCTTAAACAGTAGCAACTTTATTTGCGTACTGCATCTTTTCTGATCAGGCACACTTAGTGCAGAATCTCCTTAAGTGGGATATGGGGTTGGTGTGAGCGGGAGAGGGGGGAGGAAGGTAAAGCTCTTAACTACATGTAAAACATGCCAAAATGGATAACCATCTTAGTCCTCTGCAAATAATTATAGCAAAAGCACCCTGAACTTCATAGTTCATGCTACTAGAATGCAGAATATGCCGTAAATTTAAAACAATAAACAATCTTAGCACTGCTTCTTGTGGACATGTATATATTGTGATAGTCATGTAATGATGATCTCTCTCAAATATGGTTCCTTTTTTTACAACCATAGATACGCATTTATTTCTTGTAATATTAGTTTATGCTTTTGTTATCATGATTTCATTTTTATAATGGTCTAGTGTGTCTTTGACTAAACTGCTGATAGAGCCTATCTTTCTGAGGTATGTGTCTAAAAAATTTCAATACCCATGCACTTTTCTTCACTCAATTATACAGCGTTTCTTAGGTGCAGTTTGGGGGATGAGGTTGTACTGTTTAATGGCCTGTATGCCTCAGTTCAAGTACTATTTACTATGTGATGTGAAACAGTTTACTTTTGAATATACATGTAGCATCTATGAGATTGTAGGAAAACTATTTTATTTGGGAGATATGATTTTGCACTAAAGTCTGTAACAATGTTTCCAAGGAAAAGGGCATCATCAAATTTGCAAATGTAATGTCTCACTCCTGGCTTTTTTAAACAAGGGGGAAATTAGAGAGAAGTTACTTTTTGTGTTAAATTTTGAAGAATGGGGTACTAACTCCCCAAAAACCTTCTACAAATAGCACATGTAAACTCAGTTCTTTGGAAATACTGGCTTGGACACAATCAGAATGCCTTTTCCCATGCACTGGTAGAGATGCATTGGAGGGAGTCTCTCTCCAGCTCATCCAGTTAGGCTACAACTGAGGAAGGACAAAATACAGATTAGGACTCCCTTATACATGTTCTAAAAGTTTACAGGAGTACATGTCGGCCCTTCCATCTAATAGTCCCAGTTGTCCTCCACTAATTCCAGCAATTTATTTGATCTGCCTTTTCATTATTCAGCAAAACTAGTATCACTTAAATGTATAGCAAATCTTGCATTTGGTGTGCAATTTATAAGCCTAGTATACATGATTAGTATGCAATGTTCAAAAACTTTAATTAAAGTCAAAATAAACTCATTACAGAACAGTAAATGGTATTGCTCTACATAAGGCTGTCTTGACATGAGTACTTCTTGTGATGGAGCACTGCCATATTCCTGGGTAAGCTTTGGCTAATTTGGCTAATTACCCTGACTCTTAAATTCAAACCAGAAGTAAGGTGAAAATTATCTGGCTTCAAGTTTCCAGGCATTAATCTTTGTTCTGTTGTCCACTAGATTAGAGTGCTCATCTATCAGAAATATCTTACCCACGTAGATACTTCCTGACCACAATAAATCACCTCTTGAATGAACCTAAATATATCAAGCTTAATAAATTAGGTTTTCCAAAACCTCAAATCATTCATGAATTTATCTTCTGAACCATTTCCATTTTGTTCACTAACCATGAAATATTGAAACCACTATGGGACACACCTTTCCAAAAATGGTCTTTCTAATGCTCTAGATGGAGGTGATATCACCACCTTAATTCTTCTTTGTCATCTCATGCTGTCTTTCTGCCTTGATCATATTCTTCAGCTGCCCCCAAATGGCAGGTTTCTTTGTACTCCCATCTGTATTGGTTCATCGTCTTTAACAGCTTAGTTGCATTCTTAAACTTCTTTAGGTCCCTTTCTCATCCCAGGCTTAATTCCTTATTTATGTGCATATGTGTCTTAAGCCACCAAGTCTTCATAAATTCAATTGAAAACTTAACCTTATTACTCTACTTGGCTTCACCCTTTCAACAGATGAAAGACGTCATATAGGACAAACTGTAGAGTGCTGTTGAGTCAGTTGAATGCTTCTGTCTTTGATTTTTTTTTTTCCCCCTCACCTGAAGGGAGTTTCAGATTAAAATGTACATAGTGAGGTGTGAATACATGAATGGAAAAATCTGACATGCAAAAACAATTCCATTTAGCCGTTTCCCTAGTTCCATCTGTGTCATGGCACAATATTGTCTTAAATAAAAATACAGTTCATTATTCTCTGGGTTACTTAAGCTTTTATTTTTAGGTGTTTACAAACTTACATGCTTTCAATATTTTACATGCTTTCTCTGCCCTCCATGTTGATATCTTTTGCACTGACTCCTGATGCCCTGATTTATGGGGCTGGAAGGGTTGATCAGGACATGAATCGTTTTTCTCCCACCGCTAATGCTTTTCAGTTTCACTGATGAGATAAGGCTGGTTCTAAATTGCAGAGCTTTTATGTGGCATAGGCAACCAATTGTTTGCTTGCTATACTTATGCATAAGGATGGTCATACATTTCTTAATCTGATAAATTAGCTGAATTGGGTAGTGTGTAAACTAAACCACTCCAGACTTTTGCTTTTAGGGCTTTCACTAAGTGAATGAACTCCACCTTAATGCATTACCATAGTGTTACAAATAGACAAATGTCAGCCTGATTGAACAGCAAAATTTCATCAAGTGGAAGGTGTGCTCTCAGAAAGCTCTAATTAATAAACTGCTGCCACACTACCTTGGTGTAATGTGTAGGAGTGGGTGAAATGGCAGTGTCTTTGTGGAGGTTTTACTGAGGCTAATTGGGCTGTATTCATGCATCACTGATGCTGCAGTATTATGTAATTACTAGTGTATTTTGCCATTAAATTGATCTTTGCTAAAAGTCATGCTCCTAAAGAGGTGATGCTAAGATAGTAAATTTTAATACATTGTAAATTTTAGCAAAGAATTTAAAATATTTGTCCTTTTAAAAAATATCTAAGCCTGTATTTAAAGATTCTCTTTGGGAGATAGCAATAGGATAAGTGTATTTATCACACTGCATACAGCTAGTTCCACACTTTACAAGTTCTTGCTTGCTTTGGAGGTAAAGTGATTGCAAACATGGCTCAGATGTTCTAATAATGGCTGAGCTATAGGTTATTTCAGTTTCCCTCACCTAGTGACTTATATGAGCACATTATTCATAAACCTAGCTATAGGCAAGTTGTTTTTTGTGGTAGTATCCAAAGCAAATGCAAACTTCCGGATCACTCTTATATACCCTATTTCTTAGACAATGGTAGACACACACCCACCCCCTCTGAATTTGGGTCCTCTGTTACCTTTAACAAATTTAAATTTAGGATAACTTTCAGGTTCAAACGTCCTTATTTTTTATAATTCCAGTATCAACCAGGGAAGGCTGATATAAATGACAATCCAGGGTCCACATTTGCACTTAAGGGCAATTTCCCAGTGATTTATCTGTTTTACTGACTTCTGAAAGTCTTATTTCCTGTATTACAGCAGGTACGGTAATACAGGTATTTATGAATGTGTAAGTGTGCTTTTTGGTGGCTGCGCTAACTCATCAAACATGACTTAGCAGAACACATATCTGTAAGTTACAAAACTGAATGCCATGCAGAACTAGATTCAAAAGCAATCTAAATTTTGGCATACTGTGTTCTTTTAACACAGTACTAATGACCCTCAGAATGTATCTCTTTTTAGAAATAAACTGTGATGTGACCTAAATAGCCATGTCAGCTAATCAAACATAATTGTGATTTAATGGCTATGAAGAATGAACTACTCTAATCCTTGAGGCAATGTATTGGTGCTCCTTACAAATTGTGGGTCAGGAACAACTGCAGGATAGTAGGCCTGATCCTGAGATTCAGAGCAGCTACAACTCTTAGTACCAACACTGACCCCAATTCTAAGAGAAGATTGACTGACTGTAAGGGTATGTCTACATTTCCAGAGCTGTACGGATCGATGCAGTGGGATTGACTGAACGGGCTTTGGAGACCCACTCAATCGATCCTGGATGTGCTCTCTGGTTGACGCCATTAATCCACCCGCCCTCTCACCCCACCCCACCCCGGAAAAGAGTAAGGCTGCGTCGACCAGAGGGCATCTCCCATCGACGCAGCACAGTGAAGACACTACAGTATGGCAACGTAAATAAGTCAATGTACATAGTGTAGTTTGCGTATCTCCCATTGACCGCCAGCTTCAGTGTAGACCAGCCTTAAGTCTCCACTTCTGCTGTAAACTGACTCTACAGAAGAGTAGAGGGTGGCAGGCTCCAGGATTGTGGGTTAAAAAAGTGCTGGGCAAACGGTAGCGGTTAATATTTAGAATGCTTATGTGTATCTCAAAGAAGGAATAAAGCAAAATATGTAAGGTTCTAAACAGTGATGTATTGCCATCTAGAGTAATAAATCAGAACAAGAGGCATTAAGGAGATTTTGAAACTAGGAGCTTGTGTGTACGTGATAAACAAAAGTAACCTTGATCTATCAACTCTGATCTTCTACTCCATCATCCCTTTTGCTGTCACTCATTATGTCACAAATTTAGGTTCCGGCCCTGCATTTGGATCTTCATGCTTGGACTCTTAAGAGCTGTGTTGCTTTTTCACTCAAGTCAGTGGACCTCTGTCAGCCTAAGTGTTTCCAAATTCAAAATAACTTTGATAGAACTGAATTTTTGGTCATGTTGCTTCAATATGTGTCTTCGTGGTCCTGCTTCTGATGTTTTCAAGGCTTAGTCTCTGGCTGATTGGTTCAGTCGGACCAAAAGACTGCTGTTGCAGCCATCAGCAGCATCCAAGGCAAGGGTCTGACTGAGCATATTTTTAAAGTTGACTCTGCCCCATTTTTGTTCTTATGATGGCTGTAGTGTCAAACCTATTTCTGAGAGTGGGTGATCAAATTTTTATAAAGTTTTTAATTTAATATTTCAAAACACATGCATATATCTACCTACTATAAGTTAATGCAACAGATGGATGTGGGAAGGGCTAGGTTATCCAGTAGTGCTGTAGTGGAAAAAAATCCCATCTCTTATGGCTGGGAAGAGTGCTTGAATTCCTTTTAGGTGCTCTCCAGGTGTTAACTTTGGTATCCGTTTTTTGGCTTTTGGGCTATCTGATCTAGAATCCCCCAGCTATATTCCTCTTTTTCCCCAGACCCAGATATTTCTATCTAGTCTACTATTCTACTTCTCTTCTACTCCCTCACTCTTCTTTCCTCCACCCCTGGCCTCTGGGTTTTTACAGTTTGTTTTGCACCCATGATTAACTCACTGCATGCATCTGCTGGTCAAGCTTTCATAAGTTAAGAAACTGGCTTACATAACTGACATGCCTGTCACTTTTGTTGGTGTTGAGCACTATGGAGACACTGGAAGATGTCTCTGCAGCAGTTAACATTTTGAAGGATAACTTTATAAGAACTAGAAACTTGAAAATAAAAGTTAAATTTTTCAGTAACAGATGTTTTCTTTGGCCTCTGTAAGCAGAGTGCATGGGCTCACTTATGATTCTCAGGTGACATGGCATTATAGGGTTTGCACCCAAAAGTCTGTTACAGAGAACATGAACATTAAAATTTTGTTCTGGCTGATACACAGTTGGTATCCTGGTCAGATCTACAAAGGCATGTTGTCATGCATGCCTCTTGGGTATGTCTACACTGAGGTTAGACACCCACAGCAAGTCCATGCCAGCTGACTTTGGCTCACAGGGTTCAGGGGCTGGTTAATTACAATATAGAAGTTTGGGCTCAGGCTGGAGCCTGGGCTCTGGCACCTTCTACCAGCCTGAGCCTGAAGGTCTACACTGCAATTAAACAACCCTGTAGCCTGAGCCCCATGAGCCTGAGTCAGCTGGCACAGGGAAGCTGCAGGGTTTTTAATTGCAGTGTAGACAGACCCTTTAGAGCTTGCATTACTGGATAGTCTACCGATAATATCCAAGTACAATTTGAAGTGATTGTGTGTGTTTAAAATGCAGTTATCATTAGCTCTGTGGACTTCTGCTTATTGTCTTCTCTGTACTTACTGTAACAGGTTTTTTTGTTTGTTTGTTTGTTTTTTTAAACTAGATTTGATCCAGGCAACCAATGAGACCAATGTTAATATTCCTCAAATGGCTGATACTCTTTTTGAGCGAGCAACGAATAGTAGCTGGGTGGTGGTGTTCAAAGCCTTAGTTACAACACATCATCTAATGGTTCATGGCAATGAGGTAAGCAAACTGAATTCTCTCAAGACAGTGTTTACCCTGGAGAAGTTCCTGGATAGGTCATTGACAATTTAAAACTACCTTCTTTAATTGTTTTGATCTGTTTCATGAAAACAAAAGTTTTTCAGCTACACTTGTCAATCAATCTTTTCCAAACTTAATTTGAAGTTTGAGATGTTCAGAAAGCCAGTACAGAACCAGCTGTTAAGCTTTCCTTTCAGCAATTGTAAGGTAACTTGTCAACATAATAGATCAGGTAGCCCTGCATTCTTTAACTTCTGCCTCATCTTAACCCTGTGTAACTTAACTTTAGTTTCTAAGATTTAAGTTGTAACTTTCCAGTATGCTTGGTTATGACCATAGTGACCTGAGAAGGCCTTAAGAAAAAAGGAGTAACATGTAGCAAAAACACTCTAAATATTGTGGAATTCTCACTTTCCCATGTCTCCTTTTGCTTTGCATGCCTTCTGTAACTGGTTCTCTGATTTGTCTGTCTGACCTCGGTTAATGTGTTTTTTGCCGAAAGTCTTATTTGAACTTTTTTATTCATTACATAGCTAAATATATGTTTAGACTAATATCCTAGTGAGGGCTAGTCTATACTACAGAGGGTTTTTTGGTCTTCTATAGCAAGCATGCAGACAGTGCAGGCTATTGCTGGGGGAGGAGGGGGCAGAGATGTGCTGTGCAGAGCCAGGGAAGGAGTCAGGGTAACCCCCTCCCCCTGCTGGTGTGTACAGGTCCCTGCTGAGCTGTGGGGGCAGCGCGAGGACGGGAACATCAGCTGTCTGTGCACCAGCTTCTTCCTCAGGATTGGTTGCTTCTGTCCGCTGTCTGAGTTTAGACACAGTGTGCAGTGCAGACACACTCACTGTTCCCCAACACTCTCTCTCTCACTTCTGTGGGCTTCTTGTATTTGTGTTCAGCGGTGTCAGTTTGGCTACTAGGGCAGTTGAAAAGCAGCTGTCAATCTAGTAGGATGCCCATGGAATGATGAGATTCAGAAACCATCATGTGATGCTGTGCCTGCCCCATGAGGCATTTCAAACCCTTCCCAAAGCACCCTACGTGCAGTTGCACAGTGGGATGGCTACCCACAGTACACTGCTCCCTGTGTTGATGCAAGTGCTGGTAGTGTGAATGCACTCCACTGACACAAGAAGCATAACTGTATGCTGCCGTAATTTGTGTCTACAAAACTCTGTAGTGTAGACAAGACCTAAATATCTGCTATGCAAATGATTATCCTTTTCTCCTCTGTCAGGCTTCTTAGGCTGTGTGCAAATTTAATAGCATCTCTCATCATATTTTCCTAATCCTTATTTGTGCTGACCTTAGATAGTTTCTCTCTTATTAATGACTCTTTAAAAGCACCCTTCAAATATAGAACTTCATATAGCAGAATTCGGCCTCTTTACAATTGTGCTTTGCATGTGGAAAGAAATGTTTTTTTCTTCAAATAATGTCCCTATGGGTGCTCCACTATAGGTGTAGCAGTGCCCTTCTGTGCCTGGGATCAGAAATCTTCAGCAGCAGTGTCTGTCAGACCACACGTGCGTGCTTCCCCCATCTCATGGGGTGTGTGGAGCGCACGCCGGGGTGTGTGGAGCGCCTTCTGTTCCTTTTCTATCACCTTCGGTCTAGGATGGAATCAGTTAGCAGAGTCCGTTTTCCAGATTACCTCAAAGATAGTGTAGTTCTCTTACAGTGTAGTTAGTTCATCTTTTTTCTCTTCTTTTCTTAAAAAAAAAATTTCCTTTTTACACATTCCGAACTATAGAGGTAGAGTTAGAATAGTGTAGTTTAGGTTTCCATTTTTTTCCCGCTTCCCACCCCGGAAATTCATTCAGCCTTACACCTGGCTCCTCTGGGTTTAAGAAGCATAGCTCATGCAGGGTCACCTTCTCCATAATGGATGGCCACCCACAGTGTATTCACTCTCTGGGAGAAGAACATGTTCCCCAAAAGTGCTCCCATTGTCTTCGCCTCAAACCAAGAGCCAGAGAAAGACAGGGATATCAGACTAAAGGTATGTCTACACTGACGGCGGCAAAGTCGCTGACCTCAGATTAACCTATCTGGATCAACTGAGCGGTCTGTGAAGACCCTCTCAGTCAATCCAGAAGTCGACACAGTTAAACCACCCTCTCAAGTGGCATAGCGCTGCGTCGACAGCAACGTGGTTCCCGTTGGTGCAGTGCAGTGAAGATGCCACGCAGAAGGGAAGCACAGCGGTTGATGGGACCCCCGGTGCCGAAGACTAGGTACAGGCAGGGTCGAGTGCAGAGATGCACCGGCCACGGCCCATCGAGTCCTCTCTGGGTCTGCATCTCTGAGCAGGGAGCCACTCCTGGGAGTGGGAGAGTGCCCCTGCCGACGACGTCGACACCGGAGGTTTTCAGGCGGCAAGAGCCTTGTTGGCTTGCCTACGCCACCTCCGCCCTCCCCTCCGCCGAGGGAGAAGAGGCCAGTGTCCCGGGGCAAGCCTGCTTGGGGTCCCCCCCCCGAAGGGCAGTGGAGATCCCTGGTACGGGGAGGAAGATCTCCTGCCAGCTGGCCACCAGTGGTAGAGTGATCTCCAGCACCGGAGGTAGCGCGGGCCAAGGGGCGGCACTGGTCGAGGTCCACCAGGCGTTGCCCGGACGGCTCCTGCTCCAGATCCCTGGCACCGAAGAGTTTGCCCGCACCAAGGCGGCACAGAACCTGGTCGCCATTCGCGGACCTGCACTGCGCAAAGCCCCGACATGGAACCCAGTTGCCTGAGTTAGGCTTGGCACTGTGGAATTCGGAGCAGCACCGGTCTTGATCACAAGGGGTAAGTGGCGCCGCAAACGTCCTCAGTACTAAGGCGCCGATACCGAGAGTTCTTCGGAGTGCACCTCCGTTCCTGGGGCACCGCCCGTGGCGACAGAGGCGGTCCTCATCATCCTCCATGTCAGAGGCGGTGAGAAGTCAGTAATGTGCCACACCAGGGACCCGGGACCAAGGACGGCCACAGCATCGCCTGTCTTATGGTCAGGGTCCCACAGGGGGAACAGTTGTCGGGACAGCCGACGCCCTCACAAGGCGTCAAAGCAGGTGGCAGTCAGCCCAGGTTTGGCCCCGGGGTCAGTGGCCTCATTGGGCCACATGGGGCACCCAGATGGGACCAGGGCCTCCAATCCACTCTGTCACAGGGGTGCAGTCTGTACCCCTGGCAGAAAGCCCACAGTCACCGCTCCTCTGACGAGTCGGCCCCCATGGCCCGGACGAGGCAGTCTCCAGGGACCTCATGGTGCCTCTGGAGGGTTTCAGGGTGCACGAGGAGCTGCTCAAGAGGGTGGTCTCCAGCTTGGGGCCAGAAGCCAAAGAGTTATTGGAGGCCATTGTTACCCTCTCCAAGGTGCTGGTGGCAGCTGTGCCAGCAAGAGTGGCCCTACCAGTCCATGATAAGGTCCTCCAATTGTTAAGGCCCTGTGGCAAACCCCTTCCTTGGTTACCCCTACATTGAGGGTGCCTGAGAGAGTATCATGTCCAGCTGAAGGGTTCGAGTATCTATTCACTCACCTGGCCCCAGGAATTCTGGTGGTGGGCACAGCCAACCAGCAGAACAGGCATGGCCAGCCTGGGGCCATTCCCAAGAACAAACACAACATAACTTTTTGTGAAATTGTGTTTAAAAAAAAAAAAAACAAAAACAAAAAAACAAACCCCAAAACATTTACATTACTCCACAGTCAGGACTGCCAACCATCAGGCCCCCCTGGGGAGAGAGAATCTTAACTTGTGGGATTCCCTAAGGCGGTTTGCTGAGGCTCTGCCCCAGGACCAAGCTGCCGACTTCACCTGATGAAGGAATCACGGCTGCTAAGGCAGCGCTCTAAACGTCCAGTGATGCTGCTGACTCAGCAGGTGAGGCCATAGCATCTGCCATTTCCATCAGAAGGTTCTCATGGCTGCAATCCTCTGGCCTGTCCCAGGAGGGGCAGCAATCAATTAGGGACCTCCCCTGTAATGGGTTGGCCTCCTCTCCTCCGATCGGACCGATGCGAGGTTGCATGGCCTGAAGGACTCCAGGGCCACGCTTTGCTCCCTGAGCCTGTACACACCCCAGGCTTCCAGGCGACAGTCGTGGCCCCAGGTGCAGTGGCAACAAGGCCCCCGCCTAGGCCCTTTCAACCCTATAGAAATAGGGGACTTAGGAGACGGAATTAACCAACCCTGGCTCGTCCTCACCCTCCCAATGGGGGCCCCCAGGGGGTCGGGCAGTCGTAGGAGACAGTTTTGATAGTGCGCCCGAGGGTGGTGCTCCTACTGCTCTCCTAGACCCACCCCGTCCTGCCCTGAACAGGTTAAGGCCCTTCTATCCCGAATGGGCGTCCCCAAGGGGAGGTGGTATGACCTAGTCAATAGAGCACTGGACTCTGACCCAGAAGACCTGAGTTCTAGTCCTGGTTTCCTGCTGAGTGACTGCAGACAAGTCATTTAAAAAAGTAGAGGGGGGTCTGCAACGCATACTTCCTGGATCCAGGAGACTAGTATGCTGCTCTCGAGCTCAAGGATGCATATTTTCATGTGTCCATCCTCCCCAGCCACAGGTGCTTCTTCCGCTTCACGGTGGCTGGCTCCTAGTACCAGTTTACAGCCCTGCGCTTTGGCCATCTTCCAAGGGTGTTAACCAAATGCATGGCAGTACAGTGGCGGCCCACCTGAGGTGAAGGGGTGTGCAAATCTTCCCTTCCCTGGTCGACTGGCTGATCAGGGTCAGATCCGGGTTCCAAATGCAGGAGAGCATGACCCTCATTTGCCCCACATGCAGCAGGCTGGGACTGCTCATAAACAAGCAGAAGTCCATTCTAACCCCGGGGTAATGCACAAAATTCATTGGGGCCGCTCTGGATTCTTCCCAGGCCACAGCCTTCCTACCTCAGCCACATTTCGAGGTATGGTCTCTGTCAGCTCCCGGCTACACCAATGCCTCACGAGAACAGCCAGGCATTTCCACATGGCGGCCTGCACATATGTAGTGAGACTAGCTCGCCTGAGTCTCAGGCCGCTTCAGGCATGATTGGCTTCGGGCATGTGCTGAGCAGACACCCACAGAATTGGATGGTCACAGTTCCCCGCCCACCCTAACCTCCCTAGACTGATTGAGATCCCCCAGGGTAGTGTGGAAGCGTTTTCCGTTCAGGGAACTGGTCCCGTCGGTCACCTTAATCTCTGATGCCTCAGATGTGGGATGGGGAGCCCACATCAGGGACATCCTGAGCACTCAGGGCTCTGGTCGGGAGAGGACAGGCACCTGCACATAAACGTGAAGGAGCTGAGGGCTATTCACCTAGCGTGCAGGCTCTTCCTCCGATTCCTGGCAGGCAGAGTGGTACAGGTGCTGACAAGCAACATCGCAGCTATGTTTATATAAACAGGCAGGGAGGGGTGTGCTCCTCGGCTCTCTGCAAGGGAGCTACACGTCTGTGGGGCTTTGCCGTGAGACACAACTTCCACTTGACTGCATCTCACCCCCTGGGGGTGAGGAATGATGAGGCAGTTCGCCTCAGCAGAGCATTTCTACCCCGCCGCGACTGGCTGCTGCACCCAGAGGTAGTGACTACGATCTTCCAAAAGTGGGGTGTTCCCCAACTGGATCTATTCATGTCGGCTTGAACGCGCAGTGCCAAGGTTCGGCTTGTGCTGGGATCGTGAGACTGGGTTGATTTCAGACGCATTCCTCAGTGACTGGATGGGGACCCTTAGGTATGTGTTCCCGCCCATTCCACTCCTGCCCAAGGTCCTTCTGAAAATAAACAGGGACAGGGTGGGTGTCATATTCCTTGCTCCGGCCCAAAGTGGCATGACCGTCTCTCCCAGGAGCAAGGTTGTTGGTTGCACCCGGACCTGGACTCCCTTGCAGCTCACGGCCTGGAGGCTCTTGGGCTGACGGAGGGAGAGAGAACCTGCGCGGTGCAGGCCCAGTAAGTCCTGCTAGGCAGTAGGAAACCTTCTACGCAGGTCATGTATCAGGCTAAGTGGAAATGGTTTACCTCTTGGGCGGAGTCCCAGGACACTCCGCCCAGCCTCTCGCCTCTGCAGGCGATCCTGGAGTACCTGCTCCAGCTAAATCCAGGGTCTGGCGCTGGCCTCACTGAAGGTTCACCTGGTGGCCATTTCGGACTCCCATCAGCCACTAGAGGGGAGATCCCTGTTCTCCCATCCCATGTCGGAGGTTCCTCAAGGGAGTGGAGAGGCTTTATCTGCAGGTCCATAACCTGGTGCCTCTCTGGGATCTCAGCCTGGCCCTCTCTACACTCATGGGGGCTCTCCTTTTGAAACCATGGCTTCATGCCCCCTGCTCATGCTTTCATGGAAGGTAGCTTTCCTGAGGACCATTACCTCAGCCAGGAGGGTCTCCGAGATTAGGGCCTTGACCTCGGAGCCCCCTTATACAGTACTCTATAAGGATAAAGTGCAGTTGAGGCCACGCCCAGCCTTCCTGCCCATGGTGGTTTCCCAATTTCATTGTAACCAGGATAAATCTCTCCCTGTGTTTTTCCCAAACCACATGGTTTGGAAGAGGAACAGAGATGGCATTCGCTGGGCGTGAGACGAGCCCTCGCCTACTACATCAAGGACAAAACCGCTCTGGAAATCGACGAAAGCTCTTCATACAGTGGCAGACCGGATGAAAAGATCACCTGTCTCCGCCCAGCGTATCTCCGTGTGGATCACATCCTGCATCAAGTGCTGCTATGAGCAGGCGAATGTGCCCCTCCCGGGTGTCATCACAGCTCACTCAACCAGAGCTCAGGCCTCCTCAGCGGCCTTCCCGGAGAGAGTGCCCCTGCAAAACATCTGCAGAGCCGCCACCTGGTCATCGGTGCGCACCTTCACGTCCCACTACACCATGGTTTAGCAGGTGAGAGGGGATGCGAGATTCGGCAGAGCCATGCTGAGGGCAGCTCATCGGTAACTCCTACCCACTTCCAGGGTACTGCTTATTAATCACCTATATTGGAATGGGTATGAGCAATCACTTGAAGTAGAAAACAAGGTTACTTACCAGTAACTGTTCTTCGAGATGTGTTGCTCGTATCCATTCCACACCCACCCTGTGTCCCCGCTGTCGGAGTTGGCAGAAAGAAGGGACTGGGGACGTGGGGCTGGCAGTGCCCCATGTGCCGTGGCATGTGTGCGGCACTCCAGGGGGCACCAGAGCCGGCCCTACAGGGTCTGCTAAGGGGAAAAAGGTTTCGGGAACCGTGCATACTGGTGTGCACTCACCTATATTGGAATGGATATGAGCAACACATCTCGAAGAACAACAGTTACTGGTAAGTAAACTTGTTTTTGACAACCAATGCCATCACCAAAGGTTTCCAAACAGATGTAGGCAGCAGACTCCCCAAAGGACTACATCCAATGCACCTTCAATGAATTAACAGCTTTGAAGGTTTGGGCGAAGCCCTGAGAGCCTCCCACCTATTCCAGACATCTCCACCATTTGTCATGTACTAACAGTTTGGTGATGAACTAGCTCAGTTTTTCCCATCTGGGATGCTTATCAACTCAGACAAATGAGTTTTAGCGATAGACAAGGAAGGATACGCCATCTCCTTCCTATCCATGTTGTCTCACCACCTCCTCCCCCATCCCTCTTCAGGGATCCTCTTATGAGTCTATTCTACATGGGACAGCAACTGGGAGCCATAGAACAGTTCCCTCCACAACACAAAGGATGCAGTTTCTAGTCCCACTATTTTCTGATTCAGAAGAAATCTGGTGGTTGGTGTCCCATCCTGTATCTTTGACAATTTGTTCAGGTTGTAAACTTCAGTGTTTCAAGATGGTTATCCTCTCCACTATTATCCCAGCACTGGAACAGGGGGACTGGTTCTTGGCTCTCAATCTACAAGGCGCTTACTTAAATATTATAGTACATCCTGCCCACAGGCGCATCCTCCAATTTGTTGTGAGCAATGATCACTACCAGTACAAGGTACTGCCTTTTGGACTGTCCACAGCACCTCTGGTTTTCTCTAAGGTCTTGGCAGTGGTCACTGTCTACTTAAGGAAAGAAGGGAGTCATCATCTTTCCATACCTGGAAGATTGTCTTCTTAAAGTTCCATCTGAAACCAATGCCTTCTGAGCAGTTCACATAACGACTCTGTTCACAAAACTAGGCCTCCTCGCCAACCAAGAAAAGTCCACATTAAGACCGGTACAAGTAGAATTCATTAGCACACAATTAATGCCATAGAAGCCAGAGCCTTCCTACCACCTCCCAGAATCTTGGCTATAACAGATCTGGTATCCATCGCATGGATCAGTCCCCAGATCTCAGCAGGAACATGTCTCCAACTTTTAGGCCACCTGGCTGCAGCCATGTTTGTAGTCAGACATGGAAGACTACAGGTGCTCTCTTCAAGGCTGGCTGCATACTGTATACCTCTCACACATACATAACATGCACAAACCCAGTCAAGGATTCGCTAGTGTGGTGGATACATCTCAAAAACGTCTGTGTTGGGGTTCCCTTCTTTACACCATCACTAATTATGATTCTAACCACCAATGCTTCCCTCATCTGCCAGAGAGCACATCTACATGAACACATAATATAGAGCAGATGGTCGCCCACTGAATCCACCTTACACATCAACCTGCTAGAACTAAGAGCGGTCCACAATGCCTGCCAACTTTTCTTACTGCTTCTCAAATGTCAGACCATACAAGTGATGACTGACAACCTCACCTGCATGTATTACATCAACAAACAGGGAGGAGCAAGGTCCTATTCCTTATGTTCGGAAGTGATCAAACTATGGAACTGGTGTATCCAGTACAACATCTCCATCTCAGCTGCGTACCTCCCAGGATGCCACCACCGATGCTCTGAGTAGCACTTTCTCACGCAATCACATGAATGGGAAATGGACATGCAAGCACTTGAACACACATTCAACTGATGGGTTGCCTTACTCCCACTTTTTGCAACTCAGCACAGCACCTGCTTTCCTTAGTTCTGTTCCAGAGTGGGACTGGAATGCAGATCAGCAGGAGATGTGGTCCTCATAACCTGAATGCACCTCTCCTCTACACCTTCTCTCCCTTTCTCCTCTTGTTCCAAGTGCTTTGCAAGATACACAAGGACTGAGTTTGAGTCTTACTAATAGCTCCTATGTGGCCCCAACAAGTTTGATATGCCAACCGATCCATCTCCACCCAACACCGTAGTTCCTCTCCCAAGATACAGGATGCATTCATCATCCCAATTCTCAAATGCTCCATCTCAAGGCGTATCTCCTCCTTGGTTCTGGGGTCCAGAAATAATTTGCTCAGATGCAGTGAAACAGATGCTCCTGAATATCCGACACAACACAACCAGACGCACTTACACCTATAAGTGGAGGAGATTCCAACATTGGTGTACTCCACGACAAGTCAATGCAGCACGTGCTCCATTACCATTCATATTTGACTGTTCTACAACTCAAATAGAATGGATTAGCCAATAGCACTATTAGAGTACACCTGGCGGCCATTACTACATTTGATTTCCCTGTTGACTGCCACTCTGTCTTCACACACCCTCTCAAGAAGTGCCTCCTCACAGGCATTCAAAATCTATATCCACACATATGAGACCCTACCCCAGCCTAGTCCTACATTCCTTGACAAGATCCCCCCATTTCAGCCAATGGCAACCGGCTCGCACTTACACCTGGCAGTGAAAACTGCCTTTCTTGTTTCTATCACTTCTGCTTGATGAGCTGGAGAAATCTTGGCCCTCATGGCATCTCCACCATACGTGCTGTTTCATAAGGACAAAGTTACACTTCGCTCATGCCCAAGATTCTTCCCTAAAGTTCCAGCATTGTTCCATCTCAACCAACCAAGACACTTCCCTTTGTGTCTTTCCCAAGCCCCACAGTAATGAACAGGACGCAATCCTTCATGCTTTAGATGTGAAGGGTGCATCAACATTCTATTTGGACAGGACTAGGCCATTCTGAAAGTCGCCACAACTATTCCTGTCTACCACTGAAAGATCCAGAGACACTGCTATATCCAAACAATGCCTCTAAGTGGAACTTAAAGTGCATATGACTGTC
Organism: Emydura macquarii macquarii; assembly: GCF_026122565.2. Classification (NCBI taxonomy): domain Eukaryota; kingdom Metazoa; phylum Chordata; order Testudines; family Chelidae; genus Emydura; species Emydura macquarii. The sequence goes on from NW_027132434.1 coordinate 3,286,762, forward strand.
TTACAAACTTCATGATAGACAACCACCTATCTCAATCAGAGCACGTTACATGTGATTGTTATCTACCTCCATTGCCTTACTCAATAATGTCTGTATTGATGACTTCTCTAAGACTGCTATGAGGACAGCATCCGAGACTTTCGCCCAACACTACGCTATCATGCACGAGTCCGCTATGGACAGTCTCCTTGGACATGCTGTGCTATCCGCAGCTATACAGGCCTTTCTAAAGCCCCAGCCTTCTGACTAGGGTCACTGCTTCATCACCTACAGTGGTGCACCCATGGGGACATCACTTGAAGAAGAGAAGGTTACTCAGCCTGTGCAGTAACTGAGGTTCTTCGATATGCGTGTCCCCACAGGTGCCCTCTACCCCTCTGCTTTGGAGTAGAACACATAAGCTCTGCACCAGAGAAGGAAGGGAGTGTGGTTGGGATTGTACAGCACTCTACATATGTCCTGCACACAGCGCGTGAGAGAGAGGTGTACATGTGCAGTCCCTTAGGCACCACTGCTGAAGAGCTCTGATCACAGGTGCAGGGGATGCTGCCACACTTACAGTGGAGCATCCAAGGGGACACACATCTCAAAGAACCTTAGTTCTTGTACAGGGTGAGTAGCCTTCCACTGTGCCTACTCACAACTCAATCACAATTCCATCACAATGCTACTCCAACTCAATTTATCTGTCACTCCAGATTTTTGTAGTTGGTTACTAATGTGCTTTTCCCATTTTTGCTGTCTTTCTGTAAGTGAACCACTCAGTATATATGCAATGCAATAAGACCCTGATCTCATTTGGAGCTTCCAGGTGCAAAGTATAATAACAATAATCAGTTTAATAGCATTATTCTCTGTTCTGCCCTCTTGCAAATTGCTAGATCTTTCTGCTCCTTAACTGTCTTCTGTAGTTAATCATCCTCACCTTTTTGTGTCAGCCAGTTAGGCTAATCTACTATCCTGCCCTTCCTCTAGGTCTCATTTTATGAACACTATTAAAACTGTGTTAGAAAAGAATCAAAGGCTGAAGCCAAGTACCTAGGTTTTTGCTTCCTCCACATCTCCAAGTTTTGAGGAAGTTCTCCTCTGGATCCAGGCTTTGTGGCTTTGTCCATCTATCTCCATTTGAGTTAGTGACTCAGGTCAGTTAGCAGAAGATGTCAGCTGAATCTTCCCTTTATATGTACATATGATCAAGTCTAATTTCAAGTGACATTTTCTATCTGCTTGCAGATGTGGACTGGAATGAGGAGAGGAAACTGACTTTGATTTTTCTGTCTTGTAGAGATTTATTCAGTATTTGGCATCTAGAAACACGCTATTCAATCTCAGCAATTTTTTGGACAAAAGTGGATCACATGGTAAGAATGTTCTTCTCTCTGTATTTAACTTAAGCAATAAGATACTACTAATATCTTATAGACCTTGCTAACCTGCATTAGTGGAGACTAATTGAAGGTTATGAATTATGGAGTATATGAAGCCAAAATTGGGATAATCCATTCTAAAATGTACTGTATTTGGCAAATTCACATTTTCTTTATAGGTACACTTTGTAAATGTAATGAAGCCATAAGGCTAAGTGAGATGGGATGCTATTCTACAACTTTCCAGCTGGCCCCATCAGTTTCAGCAGAACTTAAAACTTCCATTTGGGGGGAAAAAAGAATTGAAGTTCCTATACCTCATGATTCAAAACAAACCTTTCAAATGGGAATAAGGCAATGTATCTTATCCCATTAATTTACCTCTTTAATATGACCGGATGTCATGGAAGTTAGAGATGAAACTGGCAAATGGTTTTTTAATATTTTGTATTCATGGTGGAAAGTACTGTAAATGAGGAATTGTTCCCTAATGTGTCTTTTCTCATTTAGTCTTAAATGTTCCTAATAAGGAAGTCTCCATCACTTCTTGTGGAATACTGTTGGAGATGTTCTGTGTCTTTTGAGGGTAGGCTTTTATTCTCTTACTTACACATCGAGGAAGGGAAAAGTGAAGAGCTAGGTATATCAGTTGGGGGATAGGGGGGCAAGAGGAGGCTGAGGAAGACAGAGGGGCCAGTCAGGTTAGGGGAGGAGATGGCAAGTGGGCTTGAGAAAGTGGTGGAACTCTAGTTCTACATTGATTCCTGAACTTTGTAGTGAGGCTTCATTAATGTATCTCTATTTTTAACCTAAAAGTAGGGGAACAGTTTTCTTTGGGTGTGGAATAAACTTCCCCTTTTTTAATAGCAGGAAGCTATTAAAGAATTACATGAATGGCTTTAGGAGGGTGTGCAGGAAAGTTGAATGCGAAAGTCATTGCTAGCATCAAAAATATACCGTGCTACTTCAGCTGTTACCAAAAAGGACACATCATAATGCCAAAGGGAAAAAAATAGTATTTTGAGTTTTGCTATAGACTCACACAGGGCAAGGAATAAAACTAGAGAAGAACATTTAAATGCTTGAGCTCCATGTTTCCGAAGAGCTTCTGATGCTTGGAAAATCCTGGTTTGGAGTAATTCTGCTTTCTGTGTTGAAACATTTTGTCCCTCTCCCCTGTTCTTGTCCTCTTTGTTTAAAGGTATCTTAAACTTTACAGTAAGACAACATATTAAGTTTGGGGAGCTGTCCAGAGAGTACTTCAGTGATGGATCTGATCTTCATGAAGATATTAAACATGCTATTTCAAGATTAATGAAACTAGCAATTAATATTGAACTGGAAGGAGAAGTAAATACTAGTGAAGGTGGAAATACGGACAGAAAACAACTGTTCAGCTTGAAGAAAATCCAAAACATAAATTCCTCAGAGAGAAATCTGGAAAGATTTATGAGTGGTGGGGGATACTAATTTATACCTGATAAGCATTGAGTTATAGCAACAGAAGAAAGCCAGTTCAGTTTGGGCTGCACAGACAGTGGCATCACCTGCATGAAGTAGGTAATATTACTTTGTCAAGACTCTGGTGCAGTAGTCTGCTGGACTATTGTGTTTTTTATTATGGCCACCTCATTAACAAATATATTGCCAGACTGGAGAGGAATTTTTGATGAGAGACCAGAACTAGAAATGGAATGATTGATCTAAGAAAACATTTGGGGGAGTAGATGCATGTCTATCTTGGAAGAAGAACTTATCATTTAATCTCCATCCATTGAGCCGTACATGTACAAGTACATATGTAAAAATTAGAAGCCTGCCTGCTTTTATACAAATTAATGCATTTCTGTGGAATATGTAATTTCAATGAAATGGCATTTTCTGACCCCAAAAAAACACCCCCCCCAAATTTCTGTTGGAAATTTTCCTACCGGCTGTAATTGGAACCTTTAGATCCACTGCACAGACTTCTGCCAAATGAGGTAACAGAGAAATTGATAGCAGTAGTAGGTTGTCATCTTCTGTGTGGACCAGCACTAGAGACACGTTGTGAGGTGGGTTCCACTGATGTTTGCTGACATAAGAGGAATGGTGAGACTTGTGAATCTTGGGTTCCAGGCCAGCCTCTGGAGGGGTTCTCTAGTGATCAGAACCTCTCCAGTCATATCCTTGCCTACCCAAGCCCCCTTCTCTGGCTCTCTGCAGTTTTTGCCCAGCCAGTCCGTTTTCCCCCCACTTGTCTAACTCTGGGTTCTTGTCAGATCCGTCTCTCCTCCCCACATCTCCCAAGCTCCTCTGCTGACTGTGGTATCCTTCCATTTCCTTCACCTGCACCCTGTGACCTCCTTCATCTTCAGGGTCACTAGACTCCCTTGTCCCAATCTACTCCTTTCTCTTCTTTGAGCTGGCTCTTGTCCTTCAAGTCCGGCAGCTTCCTCTTCCACATTGCCTGGGTGACTCAAGGGGGGTAATTGATAGCACTGAGGTAGGCACCACAGAGGCTCCTAGCTCTCAGTTCTGGTGCTCAGCTGGAGCATCAGTTTCAGGGAGAGTCCAGCTTTGCTCTTAAAGCCTTGGAGTGGAGATGGCCCATGAACAGCCTGGTCAGCACTAAGAACTGAGAGGTTGGAGCATGCTCAATGAGGATGGAATTTTCAGTGGTTTAGCTACTACATTCTACACAAACACTTGGCTGGGCATGGTCTAACTGTCCACGTGCATCCTGCTGATGCATGTTAAAAGTTTGTTGGAGCGCTTTGAGCTTGTCCTCTTTGAAACCCAGCTAGCGCCAAGTGCTTTAAACAAAAGAACCACAGTTACTAATTGCTAACCTTTGTATATATGTTTGCCATCAACTACGCTAAAGACACTTAAATCCAAAAAGATCTGTTTGCTCTCATTGACTAAAGCGTCAAGTACTAACTCTGTTTTTGTGACACCAGTTGCATACTGTGGAAAAGATTGTGGTATCATAATTCTGATTTTTTTAGGGTTGACTGTGAAACCAGGACAGATTAACTTTTAAGATACGAAGAGCCTACTCTTTGACAGTAATAGTGGGAAAATGATTGAAACCCTTTGTTTTTAAATACTACTTAGTTTCACATGAAGTTGTCAGTATGAAAATGTACTAGCAATTGTAAAGGAAAACTAATTTCTTTAGTTGAAGTTTGGGATTAGCTTATTTATATCAAACTCCTAAAAAGATAAATAACAGACACCAATATGTTAATATAATGCTTATATTATAATATGCCCAAATTGTTCCTAAAGGTATTCTGAGTGACACTCTTATTTTTACACTCGTTATCTGTACATGTTGTCTAACTCTTTTCTCTTTTGGCAATCTGCCTATTTCACTGTCTCCACTGTTCCCTTTGCCAGTCATTCTAGCAGTAATGGTACACTTCTGTGCTCATAACGCTTTAATAATCCATTAGGTTTTTTAAAATGAACACACCTCTCCTGCTTTTATTAAGAGTATTTACTAATGCTCTAGGGGCATGTCCTTATCTAAATAATTTTGGCTCATTTTACGTAGTGTGTCACTGCAGTGCTGTTGTTAAGATTCTATAAAAACAATTTTTTTTTAATTTGTTGTACAAAAGACTATTTTAATAAACTCATCTGTTCTTTCAGGATGCTTTCACTAAAGGCTGCTGAAATCTGGCATTAAATAAAACCATCCTAGGTAATGAACAGTATATGGTGTTCAGTTTGGATTTGTGTAACTCTTAACTTTCATTTGATTCAGAGGTGTAATTAGGAAATTGAAACCAAGGAGCAAGTAAAGCCCTTTCTTTGTCTGTCTATCCTTGTGTGGACAGGCTTGGGGCACCACTTTTGCATATATTTTGAGTTGTAGGATAACAAGTCTGTAATAGTGATTCTTTGCACATCCTTCCCCATTTTGCATCTGATGCTTTTGCCTGTTTTACAAAATTTTCCATTTCCAGTAAGGCCAGTTCTCTGACTTATACCAGCCTTGTTCTAATATTAGACTGCACATTGTATAGCACTTCTTTTAATTGTTTCACACTGCCAGTTTTTACTTCAATCTACCATATTATAGAGTAGAATGATGTACTTCAAAGTGTTATAGTAGTGCAATATAAAGTATTTAGAAAATCCGTCTGTCAGTTAAGAGCAAACCTCTGCTGAAAAGAGAATCTGTTTTGCACTTTGCTGATGTATACAGTGAGATCTTTGTACTGAAAGAGAGCTGTCCAGAACTGGTGGCTAGCCACATGCCTCTGTATTTGTCTCTTTCTCTCGCTCTCTTTCCTGGTCCTACCTTGCGATGACTTTCTCTGGGCCCCACTATAGACTTCCCTGTGGGACTTGTGATCAGTAGGTAAATGCTGTGACTCAAAACAGTTTCTTTAAAATCAAGTATCTATTCAAACAAACATAGCAAACAGAGAGAAGGGGTTACACCAACAAAAGGCCTATTTGCGTATTGTCTTACCTAACTGCTCAGGTAGATCTAATTTACCTCCCTGATGCCCGCATATCCAGGAGTGAAGGGGCAGTATGTCTCAAACAGTCACTGCCTCTTTCTGACTCCCTCTCGAGCTCTTTCATTTTTCCACTTGCAGTGCCCTTGAGGTCTCTAGCTGGGACCTTCCACCTCCAGCCAGAGTCTTCATATTAAGCATTGGTGACTGAGTTAGTCCATTGTCTGTCTTCCTGGCTGTGCTGCAAAAGTCACATAGTACTGAGTTAACCCTCTGCACTTATGCAGCAGACAGCATGACAGTAATGAAACAGAGGTACACACAGAATTTATAAAATACATATCTCCACACTCTTCATGGTAACTTACATTAAACCAGTTCTATAGAAGAAAGCAACTTTTGTGAATATAGGCCTTGGAATTGGAGCTATAATTTACAGTAGGCCCTTGAACACAAGAAGGCTTGGACCAAAGAGGAAACTATTGGCTCTGGGATTACAGTAGACTCCCAAGTTTCTCCCCTGCAGTCTGGAACCAGATCTCCATGAGGCCCAGCTTAAAGATTCAAAAGGAGAAAGTCCAAAATGGGGACATCTACTCAGTACAGAGGATGCACTCCTGCCAGGGGAGAATAGTAAGATCCAGAAAACAGGTCTAGACAACAGAATAACTGAGTATTATTAGAATTTTTTTCCTAATGTTACCGTTGTAGTGTAGTTCAATTAAAGGAACATTCTCCTTCCCCCCACACACAGTCTTGTCTCATCTCTGCCAGATTGAGGATAAAGATCCTTCCTTTTTATTTTGAATCCTGTATGTGAGGATTTGTTCTTGGGTGTGAACACTGTGTTGGATGCCCACATGGTTATAGTTGGCATGCACACAGCTCTTGCTTTTGGGATGGGGGTGGTGTGCTTTCCATAGCTGTACTACCAAAAAAAAAAAAAAATTCTGGGTACCACTGATCAGACTGTCATGGTCAGGACTTGCAGCGTCTTTTTGTGGGTTCAAAAATATTTCTGGATGTTTTTGCTGAAGTCTTTGCTATTTAGTTTTATGGACCCTGCTTCTAGTTGCTTGAAGAAGTGATCTGAGAAGCAGAATTCAAAGAATCAAACACTTTGTGCGTGTGCATGTAGGGGAGGGATGGTGGAAGTTTTTGAAGGTGGATATCTTTCATCTACATGACCAGTTTTGTGAATACAAATACTGCCTTGGATATTCTTAATTGGAAAATGCTATTTGTGGCAGTAGAAATATTCAATATCCAATGCAGGGATTCAGAAAGGGAAGGGTGTGGGTTGCTTAGAATGGCAAGATGGGTCTTAGTTGCTTGCTGGATTTTTCTACGCTGTTGCTGCAGCCAATAAATTGCAGTCAGCAGAAATTGTTAGGATGGCATTGTCATCAACCCTGACTTATGATCACAATTACCAGGAAGCTAGCATGGCTATTTCTTCACAACATGTCAACTATCTGAATCTGACCTCTCCAGATCAAAGGAACTATAAACTGACTGCAGTACCATAAATTTTTCTTCCCTTTTCTATTCTTTGGAACTTGGAGCAATTGCATGTAATATGATCCATACCCCCGTGGGTGTAAAACAGCTGAGCTCACTTGAGTTCCCTCTTGACATAAATATTGCTGTAAGTAACACCAATTCTAAAACCAGAAAATAGTTCTACCAATACACAAGGGCCTTCATATGCAGCAAATTATCAACCTTCTTTTCTTGACTAATTGAAAAGTAATTGCTTTTTGCAAAAGTCTGTCTTGAACTGCATTATGTCTAACCAGTGAAGTTTCAGGCCAGGATTTGAAATAAACTGTATTAAGTGCACTGATGGATGACCTGTCTTCCCCATTGACTGACTGATGTAGGACACTTAATCTCCTATTAGATCTTACTATTAGGCATGAAGCAATTCTCCAAAAAGGGCTATATTTTACACACTTCCACGTCACATCATTTGAAAGCTTACTTTACGTACATTTAGCATAGGTATGATGTAGAGCTGTCAAGTACTCCCATAAGCCTGTAGGCTAGGTGAAACAATGGTACCCAAAATGTGCCACTTTCGTGCATGGGTCCAGAAACACTGCAACATGGCTGACTACAATTTTTACTGTTTTAAAATAATTTCAACACTTTAATGTTAATGTTTGTCAAAGCTACCAAATGGCAATGTATTAAAAGACTTTTTTTTATTGGCTATGCAAGGGAAGATTCTTTTTCCCCAGAAAATGAGGGAGTTGTTTTTGCATGTGGCAAAAAATGGTGGTTCATCACTAGTACTGCAAAAACTGAACTAGAAAGAGTCCAGAAAGGGATGTTCATTGCAAAAGGAATTGTACCACTTCAGGCTGATGGAAATTTCATCCACAAAGGATATAATATAAACATCTTCATAGACAGATTGATGGAAAGAAAACCTTCCATTCAGTGGCTACTGTGATATTTCAGGAACAGTCTGCAGATAGAAATCTTCATCACCAAAAAAAAAAAAAAATCACTGAAACATCAGAAAGAAAAGTCACTCTCCCAAGGCAATCAGTCTTTTATGCAGTATGCAGCATTTAAAAAAAACCTTAGAGCACATACAGAACTTATTCACCATGAAAAAAACTTTGAGAAAATAAGCTCTTGTCACCTACAAATGAACATTGTCTGAGATATCTCCTGTTGTCCTTTAAGACTGCTACCTATTGATAGAACATCATGACCAAATGATATGCACACTCTGGTGTGGACCAGTTTCAACCACAAGCTTGCAACAAAGAATGTCTACACAGCAGTTGCATAGGCACCTGTTGTGGATGCCAACCAGCTGACGTGGCCACAGTCTATATTAAATGCTGAAATGTCAGCAGCTCTAGGACAACACCATGCTGTTCAGGTCATGGATCAGCAGCTGCATGCTGTTGCTCAGCAAATGAAATGGACCCTCCCAAATGAATTTGGTACCAATGTGATTTGCCTGGGTGGCTTTCATACCCTGTGCTGTTTTATTGCATATATTGGGAAATTTTGAGGAGACATAAGATTGCTAGACTTTCTTGTAGATTCTGATGTGTCTATGCAGTTTGTACTGCAGATCAACTGCTTGCTGGTAAGCAATTTAATTTTATGCTCTACATGGCTTGATTCTAGCATTTGAGATCCTGATTGCTCTGCTCCAAAACTTTATTCATTGTTAATCTCCTCCCTGCTCACATCATTTATCTGGCAGATGTTGGCTGACGCTCAAAAGGTCCTTGCAACATATCATTAAAGAGCTTGATGATTCTGTATATGCTACTATTGGAGGAATTTCAGATGCGGGTGAGATGGTATGCCCTGTCTCCTACATTAAATTCTGGAATAATTTTCTCCAGGTCATACTTGTAAATGTCTGTGCAGAGCAAGAGGGTGATTGGAAACTTCAGCTGCACACAGAGCATGCCGTGCTTCTATATTTCTTTACTGCAAACAGGCCCAGCTATGCCTGGTGGATATCAGTCTACATTCTTGATACCCCTGAGGTATGGTACCTTTGATCTGTGGAATTTTGTGTGCATCAGATTGCTGGATCTTTCAATGGAATTTGGAGTGACATAGGAACAAAACTGTCATCAAAGACTCAAAGGGCAGAGTGGGATTGTAGGACTGACAAAGAAGGTAGCCCTTGTCAGGTCAACCCTCACATTTCGTAATCTGAATGAATATGAAAAAGCTATGCAAACAAGCAGTAGTGAAGAAAGAGTCCACAAACAATTCCTAGCCCCTACACTGAAGAGATATTATGAACAACATATTACAGTTCTTAACGGCCATGTCATCAGCAATATTGCAAACCCATATGACCTTGAATCATATCTATAGGTGCTCATCAACATATCTACTGAATAGCATGTGACATCAGATGTACAAGAGTCTCTACTGTAAATAGCAGGTGTTGTAGAAGAACAAATATAGAGATTTGTGAGAGGTTTGATCCTGATGAGACCCATAGTTTCTTCATTACAGACAAGAAATCTGGCATAAATACATTTACTGATATGACGAAGAAGACAAATTTAAGTCTGGCAAGGGAGAGACAATCATAGCAGCTGTCAGTCCAGAAACTGTTTTCTGCAGAGCCCTGCCGGTAGTGAGATGCAGAGATAATTTTTTTAATGACAACTGTTCTTAGCAGCCCAATAAGCTCTGTGTCTGTTTCTCTCTCTCATGCTGATGGAACAATGAGAAGAACAGGCAAAGCTGAATTAGGACATCAGTTGGAAGCCCAAGGTGAAAGAATGCATGAGCTAAGAGCACGCAACAAATAATATATATATCAGAAAGGCCATGGCTGAAGACAAATTCCACACATTTGATAAGCTGGCTATGTACTTATGGCAGATCTTAAAAGGATTTGACAAATCTAATTCTGTAATCAAAGTCTCTGGCAGATATATGACAACAGCAAATGAAAACTGCAGAAAGACAGCAGAACTGGATCTAAGATTTGGATGAAATACCAGGTAATTGGTGTGCCTCCATGGAAAACTGCTAAACATAGCATCCAACAAGCATATCCTAGAGGAATTGTACAAGTGATTATGGTTCAAAATGCACATAGGTGCAGGATCACATCCAGTAAAAACACCCTTGCAAGAGGCTTTTCCAATGGTGAAATACCAAAGTCCATCACCAGTAGAGGCGTTGAAGCCCAAGACTTGTCTAGTACTCAAGAAGAAGTGGACGCAAAGATACTTCCACAAGCCATATGTACGAGTAGGGCTTTTGGTTCTCTTGGTGTCAATGGAACTAGAATGTCAGATGTTTTTTGGTCTTTGCTGTTCACTACTTTCCAAAATGGAACACAGATAACACATGAATTGAAACGACATTATGACCAGTACAACTGACAAGCATCACTTCATACCTGTGCATGCAGTTTGTGACTCACTCACTCCTGACTTCTGCAACATGCTTCCTGATGTACATGCATTAACAGGATGTGTCTGTGTAATCACTACTTGATATTGTGGGGTGGGGGGGGTAGGAAATCTGTATTTAATGCTGTCAGAATAAAGGGAGCTTACCTTTTTAGAGATCTTGCTAAATCGAGGAAGAGTGACAGACAAGCTGCAATTTCTGCAGCAAGGAAGTTGGTGGCAGTGCTGTATGACCAGAGTAAGAAAGGGAAATGCAGAGACCTGAATTGCTTGCTCCTCAATCTAGCCATCAAAAAAGATAAGTCGCCGGCAAAACTCTCACTCTGAGAGGACAGTTTTGATGATCATGTCAAGAGCATCTTGGCAAACAAAGATTTGGGACATCACACATAAGTAAACCAGATACTGGATCACCATTGCATCATCAATTATTTTGAAAAATGTGGATGATGAACTACTTCCTGTATTCTTCAAGGGCTCAATGGCATCTGAGTTTCTACAAGATCTTCTTTGTGCCTGTACTGGTAGGAGTCCCTGCACAATCCACTGTCTATAGTCAAAATATCTCTTTTCTGCACAGAACTGTGTACATGCCAAAACAATGAAGATTGTGGTAACCCATACACTTTTGACAGATCCTAATAATGAACAAGGTTATGATTAAATATCACTAGTGAGATCACATTTCAATAACTGTATAAATTTATTACTAGATTTTGTGATCCCCTCCACCTCTGGTAGCATGTAGGTGAGAGGGCATCACACCCTATGCTACCAGACTATTTCCCTGCGGAGTTTCTTGTGGCTTTTGCAGTATCCCTCCATTCTGTTAATCTAACAGAGTTCACTGCAAGAAATCATAAGACATGATGGTCTTGAATTGAAACAATACATAGACACCCAGATCTCATCAGATGAACATAGCACTGTTACTCAACTATCTTTGGAGTTATCCAGAATCAGCAAGTGGACGTACAGCAGCTGTCAAACTCTAACATGACAGAGGTGATGCTCATGGAAAGATGGAAGCATTTAGAGCAAGGAATCATTGTATGTGTCTATCCTCAAATAGTCAAATTGGTACATGGCCTGGGAATTGTTCTAGATTCACTGTTTCTGGACACTCAGCCAGAGCTATTTGAAATGCCTTCATTCTTCTGTGATTGGCAAGAAGGCAGTGCCTCCTACTGTCTGTCAGTGGCCTGCCCACAGTTGTCCACACTTCCAGGATACCTAGCTGGGTTATTGCAACTCAGTGTGTGTGCAATTCTTGGAAATAAGTGTATTAAATTTCCAAGTTCCAACTGGTCCAAAACATTGCAGTTTGCTTCTTAAGCAGAACTGGCTGCTTGGAACACATTACCTTGGTCCTCCATTCATTATGCTGCCTCTTCTATATAAAACCAGGTAAAACTTCAGATAATTTAGGTCCAAGGTGAAGGCCACACTAACAATAAACCTCTTATTGTGAGAGGTCTTGGTCCTTTAGCAGCTATAGTCTACAGGAACAATGAAATTATCAACTTCAAGACTCAAACCATGCAAGCAGAGGATGGCGCTTTTACAGCAGCTGGCCTGCAATCTCATTTTTACTTTCTCAGGAATGTACTGAGACAGATATGGAAATTTTCCTGCAGTACCCTTGAATAGCCTAATTGCATTAAGTTTTTAAGTATCTTTGGAGTTCATTGTATTCAATGCAAATATTCTGTATTATTGTGGGCCTGGATGATCAGGACCACACTGAACAATGTGGCAGACAAGGATGATATTCTGGGACAACGTGTGTGAGTGGATTTCCTAGGAAAGATCTAGGGGGAGGAGAAAACATTTCCCCCCACTGCCCTCCCACCTTGGGTTATGCAGAAACACAACCCTTTGAAGCTATATCCTGAGGAGAGGGCAATTGTCTGCTAATTACTTGTTCTCAGGGTCTCAAGATCAGAAGCCCACATGTAGAAAGCGGGGATTTACATATCCATGGGTGTGGCTGTTCTGAGCCAAGAGCTGTTATGAATTCATAACCACAGAAAAATTCCTTGCTGGGGTTTGAAGGACTGAACACCTACCAGAGCCCTTGTTGGAGATGGCATCAGCAGGTGTGTAGGTTGTATTATTTTAAATGTTTTCTCTGTAATATTTTCCATTTAAGAATAAATGGGCTTGATTAGAAAGGGCAATGTAGTAACTTCTGTCTGTGGAAAATGATGCTGTCTGTGGCCTCTGAGGAGAAAGCGAAAAAGCCAGCGAACTTACCCACAGCAAGCCAGACTGCCTATCACAACGTAAGCTGGGAACGGTGCAGACTTGGAAACCTCAGTCAGCTGCTAGAGAGACACAGGTCTCCACCCAAGGGAGGTGATGGCTAAGGAGCATAGTGTAGATAATCTTTCTGAATCATGGGGGAGCTTGGGGGGGGGGGGCAAAGGGGTTAGGAAGAAGGTACAGGGGCAGTGGCCCCTATTCTCACAGGGCAACATGAAAAGCTTGCAAGGAAGACTGCAACTCTAACACAGCTGTCGCACACCAGTAACAAATTAAAGAAGGATGGTGCATGCCTATGCACACAGTGATAAAGGAAAACTAGCTACCTCCTAGGGAGGAGAGGGGGAGTTCACTTGATGAACTGACTTGGGAGGCATTTGGATAGTGTGGTGTTGTGTGCCTAGTGTGAATTGGGGGGCTCGGAGAGGTGTGGAGGGACTTGCGGTACTTGAGGCAAGAATAACTAGAGCAGAAGTCACCTGGGACTGTAACCCCCAAATTAGCTGTAACCTTATTCCCACAAACACTTCTAGCTGTATGCCATAACTCTTTGTGGCTGCAGCCTTCTTATGAGTTAGATATATGTAATATGCAAATGGTATTATGTAGGGTGTTGCTTCTAGAGAGTGGGTATCTAAGTGCTACAGCTCCATGTCCCTGCTTTCTCCCCAAAAAAATGGATCACAAGGGATTGGTAAAAGAGTTACAACCAAAATCTTCCGTCAGTTATTTTCCCCCTCCCGCCCTCAAAACCGTGCATGCCATTCTGGCTTGACCTACCCTCCTCGTGATGCTGCGATTCCTTTAGCCAAGCTTTACTGAAACTTCAGAAATTACAAATATAAATTAAATTACAAATGTGAGCATGGAGGTATTTATATGAAAATGGAAATTCTGATTCAGACACGAGAGTGATCTAAGGTGTTGTATTTTCTGCTGTGCTACAGGTTGTCAAAGGAGAGCTGTCTCAGTATTAAAGCAGTATAAAAGTAGAAATACTGTGTTTTCTGTAATCTAACTTCTCACTTTTACATAACCTACAGAGTTACATATCTACTTTTAACGAATAAAGGATAAATACAGGGCTCAGTCTTTAATCGGTTTTAGAGTTTGTCTTCTGTGGATTATTTTACTTAGCTTGTCAGTGAAACAAGTTAGAATAACCACAAGACTTCAAATGAGTAAACTGTGAAATGAGAAATGCAGGTGGCCTTTGTCTAATAACTTTAGATATGTTCAACTACAAAGCTTCTCTGTACTCTGGATGATACCTTAATCAAAGATTGCCATAGACTGAAATAATTGCAGGAACAGAAGGAGCTATTTATCTGGTAAATTCGATTACCCAAGACAGTACTACAGGCTACAAATATGCAGCATGTACTAGATGCCAGAACAGACTCTTGCATTTATCAAGATGACTGTGTGGACAAAAGTATAACTTAGGCGGAAGGTTCAAAAGCATTCCCAAGTTAAAAACTACTGAAACTTGCTAATCATTTTGAGTTATGGTCACACGACCACATAACGTAAAAGCATGTAATACTGATTCAGAACTTAATGTATAGCATAAGCAGTAGAGCTGACTTCCACATCTGGTTTGGCTTGTGCTGTTGATTGGCTCCTGAGGAGTGTTTTTTTGGTATGAAGAGCTGTTTTTCTACATTTTCCTTTATTTGGTGGGGTTCAATGAAATTTGCAAAACTGATAATTCTTCCTACCTTTAAAGTATCACTTTTTCATATGTAAGGCTATGTCTAGCTTCAGTACATTTTGCATAGAATGTAAATAGTAATCTTAAAATGCAGTGTGCAGTTTTTCAGTTTTAGCAAATGGATGTGTCTTTATAAACAAGCACACTAATCCAGTTTAAAATATGGAACTTTGTTTATTGCAGGATATGATATGTCTACCTTCATAAGGCGTTACAGTAGATACTTGAATGAAAAAGCATTCTCCTACAGACAAATGGCATTTGATTTTGCAAGAGTGAAGAAAGGGTAAGCTGTTCATTTACAATATTTAAACTTAATTATGATAGGGCTGCCTGATTCCAGTGAAACCTGACACTTCTGTCACTAGAATGAATAATTATCTAATGCCTTGGTAAAGGGGCATGGTTTAAGTACTAGTTGAACAGAAAATGAAAGATGCAACTAAATCTGAATTATTTCTTAATATTTAATTTGTCAAGTACTTGTAGTCTATTAAAGATTGCACTGTTGTGCTTTTGTTTAATCTAACTTTTCACTTTGACATGTCAAACAATAACAGAAAATGTGAAAATAGCAGAAGTGCTAAATTACTTTTTTGTTTGTTTTCACCAAAAAGGTTAGTAGTGACTGGACGTCTAACATAGTGAATGCCAGTGAAAATGAGAGAGGATCAGAGGCTAAAATAGGGAGAAATCAAGTTAAAAATTACTTAGATGTCTTCAAGTCACCAGGCCTGATGAAATGCATCCTAGAATACGAAGGGAGCTGACTGAGGAGATACCTGAGCCATTAGCGATTATCTTCGAAAAGTCATGGAAGATGGGAGAGATTCCAGAGGACTAGAGAAGGGCAAATATAGTGACCATCTATAAAAAGGGGAATAAGAACAACCTGGGGAATTACAGACCAGTCAGCTTAACTTCAGTACCTGGAAAGATAATGGAGCAAATAATTAAGCAACAATTTTCAAACACTTAGAAAATAGTAAGGTGATAAGTAACAGCTAGCATAGATTTGTCAAGAACAAATCATGTCAAACCAACCTAATAGCTTTCTTTAACAGGGTAAAAAAGCCTTGTAGATAGAGAAGAAGTGGTAGATGTGGTATATCTTGGCTTTAGTAAGGCTTTTGATACTCTCTCTCACGGCCTTCTCTTAAACAAACTAGGGAAATACAACCTAGATGGAACTACTATGAGGTGGGTGCAAAACTTGTTGGAAAACCATTCCCAGAGAGTAGTTATCAATGGTTCACAGTCATGCTGGAAGGGCATAATGAATGGAGTTCTGCAGGGATCAGTTCTGGATCTAGTTCTGGTCAATATTTTCATCAATGATTTAGATAATGACAGAGGGAGTACACTTAAGTTTGCGGAGAATACCAAGCTGGGAGGGGTTGCAAGTGCTTTGACGGATAGGATTAAAATTCAAAATGACCTGGGCAAACTGAAGAAATGGCCTGAGGTAAATAGGATGAAATTCAATAAGGACAAATGCAGAGCACTCCACTTAGGAAAGAACAATTAGTTGCACACATACAAAATGGGAAATGACTGCCTAGGAAGGAGTACTGCAGAAAGGGATCTGGAGCTCATAGTGGATAACCACCTAAATATGAGTCAACAGTATAACACTGTAGCAAAAAAAAGCAAACATCATTCTGGTATGTATTAGTAAAAGTATTATAAGCAAGACATGAAAAGTAATCATTCCAATCTACTCCATGCTGATTAGGCCTCAGCTGGAGTATTGTGTCCAGTTCTGGGCACCAAATTTCAGGAAAGATGTGGACAAATTGGAGAAAGTCCAGAGAAGATAACAAAAATGATTAAAAGTCTAGAAAACATGACTCTATGAGGGAAGATTGCAAAAATTGGGTATATTTAGCCTGGGGAAGAGAAGAGTGAGGAAGGACATGATAGTTTTCAATTACATAAGAGATTGTTACAAGAAGGAGGGTAAAAAAAATGTTCTCGTTAATTTCTGAGGATAGGACAAGAAGTAGTGGGCTTAAATTGCAGCAAGGGAGACAGGAAGTTTTTCCTAATGTCCAACCTAACTGTCAGGGTAGTTAAGCACTGAAACAAATTGCCTAAGGAGTTTGTGGAATCTGTCATTGGAGGTGTTTTAAGAATAGGGTACACAATCACCCTTTAGGAATGGTCTAGTTATTACTTAGTCCTGCAGAGGACTGGATTAGACGACCACTCGAGGTCCCTTCCAGTCTTAAAATTCTATGATTCTGTGTGTTGAGCTAATGTGTGACATGTAAGAGCCCCTCAGAGCCAACTGGCAGAGGGCCCACTATACTGTAACCCTTATCAGGCCTGACACGCTCACTGCCCCCCATACTCTGTTGTCCTAATATATAGCCAAAAGGTGTCATGTAAATGGGTGGTGCTCTGATCAGGAGTATCATTGTATGATGTATGTTTAGGTTGGGGTATGAAGAGTTATGTATGTGTGCTGGGTATATGTTCTTAACCTGTGGTTTGGAGCCATTGAATAGATCAAGTCTGCCTTAGACAAAGGTAAATAAAATAAGCTAACCGGCTTCAGCTTAATGGGCATATTGGGGGGACAAATTCTGCACCCCTAGGAAGTTTTTCCTGGCTCTTGATCCAGAGATAATGGACACTGGGAAATATCAGGGGACCAGAAAGACATTCTAGTTATCCATTACTTAAGCAACAAAGTGAATAGCATCCTCTGAGCCTGAGAAAGTTGTATCCTCTGGCCTGGTGGCCTAGAGATGCTGGTAACTTGATGTGAGAACTGCTTAAGCAAAGATTGTAACTTGCTAAAATTAAATTTCAGTCACTAGAAAGAAGGTTTTGTTTTGTACCCATGCTATGTAACATTATCTTTGTATCACTTAAATCTTTTTTCTTTTTTTTTTTGATAAATGTGTTCTTAGTTTTACTACAAACCATATCTGTACTGTTACAATGAAGTATATAGTGAGTCCTCCGCTAACATAACAGGCTTGTGTGTACACCTTTTTGGAGGCAGTGAACTTAATTTCTGTGAGTGAGTGAGAGATACTGGACGCTACAGAGATGTGTCTGGGGAACTCGGGAATTTGGTGTTGACTGATTTTATTTTATTTATTTATTTATTTTTTAAAACCTGCAAGACAGGGTGAAGACAGGCAGCCTCAAAGAGACTGTGCTCAGAGTCTGTGTCAGACAGTCTCTTTGAGACTACCTGCCAGACCTTGCTCTCTCTCTGTAGGTAGTGATAGGTATACAACAACCCCTGAGTCCTTGGAACATTCCCTGCAGTGTCCAGCCCCTTATATCTGGACACTACAGAATTATCAGGTCTCATATATTCCCAAAGGAACTGTGTACACCAGCTTGTGAGATTCAGCTCGGGACCATCACGTTGCTTAATATCACAGTGCTTTAGATATATTTATAATGAAAACAATAAACTTAGAAGTAATAGTGAGTAAGACTATTGGAAACAAATGGTTACATTAAAAACACGATGGTAACATGCTTTCTAGAGACTAAACTTAACTGAGAGTTTTCTCTCCTCCCAAAGTCCTCTGCAACATTTTCAACCATGGCTGCCTGGGACCCTGCTTTCATGAATACAGA
Source organism: Emydura macquarii macquarii (assembly GCF_026122565.2). Taxonomy (NCBI): domain Eukaryota; kingdom Metazoa; phylum Chordata; order Testudines; family Chelidae; genus Emydura; species Emydura macquarii. Next base: position 3,305,093 of record NW_027132434.1, read on the forward strand.
AATACTATCTGTTAACCTGGTATCCTACAATTAGGAAGTAATCTTTGTCTTCTAGAAATACATCCAAAGTTCATTGTCTTTAATCACAGACAGAATAATCCCCCATCGCTTGTTTGACACCCCCCCCCCCAATCCTCTCCCCAGTGTCCATTTCCTGTTGATTTCAAATCTCTCAACATTTGACTTCATATGTAAATGGATATCCGCTGTGTTAGCGTACAATGCTTAATTTATATCCCAACAGAGAGACATTTACCTCTTGTCTGGAGGAACTGGTCCAAGGCATATTACCTTTTGGTGACCTGCTTTTATATTGCATGTTTAAGAACATAGTTTTCTGGAACACATACATAACTCCTTGTATGGTACATGTATGTACATTTCAGAATGATATTGATGACCAGTGGGACATCTGCTTTCATTTGAGACCTCACATAACATTTATTTGGTGAATCAGAATGTGCATACCAGAATCTGTAAACTCCTGTAACCTCATTGCATGTCCTTCTCAGTTGGCATTAAGATCTTAAGTCACAGATAGCCTAACTTGGAGACAGATATCTCCTCCATTTCCTGTGGCTTTCCATCAACATACAAACATTACCTGTTTTTCATCCATTAGCTTTATAGAATATTAAACATGCAAGCAGTGGACTTGCACAGTTGTTGCTGATTTACGAACTTAGCCTGTTGAATCATTACAGGCTTATAACAGCTCAAAATGTGCAAGAAAGAAAACGCCACATGATTCTCAGAACCCAGGTTGAATATGCAACGCCAGCAGTGGGAAAAACACTTATTCGTAAACCAAGCATATTGATACAGAAACTTGAGGCCATGAACATAACTACACAATGCATTTTTTAGAATCCCTTTTCAGTACATAAGAACTGCTAGATGGTTGTATATAATGTGTGGGTGCACTTGGCATAACCTAACCTTCTATGACCAGCAAGTTGATCTCTGTAAACTAACACGCTTGGGTCTCTGTTCCCTAATGTGAAAGAGGCTGCGATTCTTCTGTTTTACAGAAAATAATTTGGCCCCTTTAAGGCATCAGTAGTTCAGCTACATTCCAAGCTAAACAGTCAGTGGCTCAGTGCACTCTTTAATCTTGTTTCAGTTCTTTTAGTGACTGCTTATCTAAAGAGCTCCTTGCTAGTTGCCAATTAAAGCTACTATCAGCCTGGTTGGTTGCAGCTTCTGCTGCACCCCTGGACATGATCTTCTGATTAGGGGAATGCTTCTGGATCCCCTCATTGACTTGCCCTGTTCTCAATGGTAAGAGCTGCTCACAGCACCAGTATCTGCTTCAGCTACTTCACTGTGCAGCTGAAGGCATCTTGGAGTTGCTAGCATCTCAAAGGTATTGTGGGGTATTTTGGCCACTGTTTTACGTGTTTTAATTTTGGGTAATTAGTGGAGTTTTTCTTCTTGTGTTAATTCATTCAGTGCATGGTGCATTAGTAGCCTTGATGATTTGCTGTTAGCGCCACTTTTGTCAGTGGTCTGTTCTTATATTGAATGTTGAGCACTCCAAAGTTATTGGCTGCAGTGCTTTTTCAGCATGTGGCTGTTGGGTTTTTGTCTCTCTTAGAGTTGACTGCAAAGACATTCATAGGTGAAGATCCACTATCCGTTGAGGGTGAATTGGGATACATCTGTTCCGCAGATATTGCGCTAACCTGCCCAGAAAATAAAGCACCCCTCGTTTCCTGAAGCCTCCAAATAACTTCTGTTAGCCTGATTCTCGTCCCAGATACTTCAAAAGCATTCACCTGACACTGGGTGCTTAGCCCAGCATATGACGTGCTGGGGATACCTCACCAATTCGTGAGAGATTTATGGCTCCCAACGCTCCAAGGCTGTGACATCTATCTGTGCTTGCTGAGGTGCCCTAATTTCTATGAGCCCTATGCCTTTTTTCATCTTCCTCATATCTGTTCTGAGTTACCTAATAATGGTTTGTAATTCCTGGTTCACATTATGAAGGTGCTGCTTTTAACACCTGCTAGTGGTATAGCATAGGTTATGACTGGGTGATTGCTATCCTCTTACCTTGGAAATGAACACTTCAAGGTACATTTTCTTTATGCTTTTATTGATTTGCTCTGTTCCTCGGGCCCTGGGGTCTTGTGTCTTGGGAGACACCAGAGATTTCTCCAGGCTCTCTTCAGTAGCTGCCCAGGAACCAGTTGGGATGCTGCCTGATGTAAGAGCTTCTCTCTTCTCAAGCAAAGAGGTGATCTTCCCCATCAGCCCTTTTTCATTATGGGGTTGAAATGCCTACTAAGTGACAGGCATATTAACATGGAAATCTTCTGGAAGTTGGTCATCTTAGTAAACTGAAATGAATTTAGTAACCTTAAATGAATTTCTCCTTACTCTTCTCACTCTCAGGATTCTCATTCATGATGAATTACCATTTAATGGCACCCTATTGTGCATTACTAGCTTATTCACAAGCACAAGAACTGCAACTGCATACATTATTCTCTAGGCCAGCGGTTCTCAACCTTTTTTCCCCCCAAGTACCACTCGGGGGGGGGGGGGGGGGGAAGGGGGAGGTGGGGCTTTCGGCGGCAGCGGGGTTTCGCGGCAGTGGTGGGCTGGAACTTGCAGCGGCGGCAGGGTTTCGCAGTGGTGGCGAGCCGGGACTTTCGGCGGTGGTGGGATTTCGCAGCAGGCTCCATGGCGGGAACAATGCCCTCCGCCGAAACCCTTCCGCCGTTTCCCCTTTTCGGAGGCACAGTTTCACGAGGGTGAGAGGGAGGGCCCTTCCGGCGGCAGCTCGCGTACCACCCAGCCTTCTTCGGCGTACCACTGGTGTACCACCGGTTGAGAACCGCTAGTCTTGGGGCCTACTAAATATAGCCTAGAACATCTTAAGACTTTTTAAAAAACTTTTATGACTAATCTAGCTGATTAAAGTCTTATTTGACTTTCAGAGATCTTTCAAGATATAACATATTGTCTTTTACTATGGAGTCTCTACAGTTAGACATAACAAACACCCTGCTTGACTGAAGCAGATGGGGATGACTAGATAATGTGTATCAGATCATCAGCACAGACCTCTGGGTCTTTGAGATAATCTTCTTTAAGGGTAATACACATGTCCCTGAGCCAGACCTCAAAACCGTCTGCCAGCTAATCACAAAGACTTGCACTCTTGATTCCAGTGTTCACACAATGGGCCTTAATGTTTCAAAAACCAGCCCATTAGTCTTCCTTAGGCTGAAGAAATGTTCCAAGGTTTGAGGGAGATCTGCTATATTTATCGGTCATCTTTGGTGTGCATGTGCGCGTGCGAGCTCCATTCATGTGATAGTCACTGGGAACATAGGATGGATGTCTGTAGGTATTAGAAAGTCATAGAAACAAATAGAGAAAGATAGGAAGTATTTCCGGAGTACTGGAATTGGTTTTTATCCACTATGTGTGGAATAGATTGATTAAACTCTCATTCACTCTAAGTTTGTACAAAATTATTTTCTTCTTGACTACTACGTGGCCCTGCTTCTAGCTGTTTGCCACCTATCCAGTTGTTCCCCCTGATATGAATACAGTCGTCTTAGTCATGCACAAAACTGGCTTTTTTATATAGGTTTCTCTTCCTCCGTGACTGTAGAATCTATGGGTTTGTGGAGGGGTCACTTCAAGCTTCTTAGTAGCCAAAAGTAGGAATGTAGTCAGTGTGTTAGCTTTAGAGAAGAATTCTACTCCTGTAATTCTGCTTCTCTGAAGGTGCTATTTGACAGATTTCCTGTTTCTGTACCTATCTCCCCTCAGAGCTGGGGAAAGTAACTTTTTTCAGTGACTGATTCCTTGGGCATGCAAATCATAGGAAGCAAAGAGCTTCCTTTTTATCAAGTAAAGTGAAAATCAATTTTCTCTACGAGGCTAATGAGGCCTTAGAAATTGGTCTCACTATGGGACTGAACTAGTGTTGTCTCAAAGATCTGACCCTTTAAGAACTATTACTTGTAGTACCATAGCACCAAGCAGCAGGGCCCCATTGTGTTAGGTATGTACAAACTTGGTCTCTGTGCTAGGGTGTTGTGACCAAAACGTAGGAATGATGGAATAGATTAAAAAATGGTTTAAGAGAAGCAGAATTAGATGGTTAACTATCCTTGTTCATGTTTGCTATAGTGGGAGAACATGTGAGTTCAACACTGTATCTTTGTGTCTGACACTGTTCTCTGCACTGTATTTTTTCCATGAATACCATGACTACCAGTCACTTTTTTAATAGTAATAGACTGCAGATTAGGTACTTAGAAAACAATGGAATCTATGAAATAAGTGCAACTCTCCAACACTTACCAAGATTCAACTTCAGTTTTCCATAATTTGCATGATTAATTTGAAATAAACAGGTGCCCTAGATGATAATAACATGTATTTGAGATGCTGTGTTGTGTGTTGAAATTTTCTAAACCACACCCTATTGTACGTCAAGCCCTCTAGTTAGTGAGTAACTGATCTTTAATTAAACTTGGCTGTTAACTTATGTTCTTCTGTCTTGCAGAGCTGATGGTGTAATGAGGACAATGATTCCAGAAAAGTTATTGAAGAGCATGCCAATATTACAGGAACAAATTGATGCACTCCTTGAATTTGATGTATGTATTCATAATTTTAAATTGAAAACAAAACCAAGTATATACATTATTTCATGCAACTTTTTTTTTAAAAGCTGCCTACATGTGTTGCTTTACCTTAGTGGCTGCTAAGATTGATGGCACTTAACATTTTACGGTAATAGAGCACAACATACTTTTCCTCTGATTGTTTGTATTTCAATGGGAATTTACAGTGTTCCTTTTAAAATATTTTTCTGTGTTCAGAGTAAATGGGTGTAGGTTTTGTGGATAACGCCAAGTAGGCTGTGAACAGAGGGAATGAAGAAGTAGACAGGATGAGGAAGGAAGAAAGGGGTGGGAATGGAAGACTTAATGCTTAAGTTTCCTTTTTTGTTCTGTTTTGAAACTTAAGCTTGGGAATGATTGTTTTGCATATAAAGGAGAGGACATAGGGGAAAGAATAGGAAGGAGAGTAAGAGCAGAAGACGAGGAAGAAGGTGAAAGAAAAAGAGGGAAAACCCTGCTGCAAATCTCAGTTAAGACCCAAGGTAGAGCAAATAGAAATCATTAGATTTTTTTTGTTTTTGTTTTTAAATCCGATGGAGGCTTTGTAAAAACTAAATAAAAAACTCATACTATTTTAACTTTCGATTTAAAACTTCTAATGAGCTAAGTTTTAAATGCTAGCTTTTTTACATGTCTCTACTGTAGGGTTTCTTTAGCAGGTAAGTAACTTCACTCACCAGAATAGTCCCATTGGCTTCAGTGTGACTGCTTGGGCATTTAGCCCTGGTCTGCACTTACCTGGAGATTCGGCGGCAGTCAATGGGAGTTAAGCAAACTACGCAGAGTAGCTTGCATAACTCACGTGGATTGCTCCGCTTCCCTTCTGCGCACTGTCTACACTGCACTGTTCCTGTCGACACAGCGCTATGCTACTGAGGGGGTGGTTTACCAGCGTCGACTTCCTGATCGATTGAGTGGGTCTGCAGAAAGATCCAGAAAGATCGATCTGGCAGTGGCGAATTTGCCGCCGTCACTGTAGACATGGCCTTAGTTAGGCATGTGTATAAGTGTTTGCAGCATCAGCAGCTACAACCATACTTTTACTGGAAACTTTTCTTAGTGGCATGAAATCTTTGTCACTTGAAAATAAAATTGTTTTCATGTCAAACGTTGAAAAGTTTATTGAAAGTTTCAGTACATTGACAAATTTATTGTGAACTCCTGTGTGAAACACAGGCCAAAGATTTCAAAAATGGAAATCTAAAATTAAGCTCCTAAATTTTATTCTTGAGCACGTATTTCAAGTGTAATTTCCAGCTCAGGTAGATATACCAGTGCTAGTTTTGATCAAACTAGTGTGCTCAGAATAGGAGCCTGTCGAGAGGTGCACTGATGGTGAGATAGGCTAACCGCCTGTGCAGCTTACAGCTACACTGCTAGTTTTATTGCATTAACTTAATCAAAGCTAGCTCAGGTACATCTACCTGAACTGGAAATGACACCTGGCTTCAGTGTAGACATACACTTTGAAGTCAGTGAGACTTCTGCTTTTAGCTGCAAATAGTGATGAACTATTTGCCTGGTCAAAGCATTTCAGTTTCCTTGACTTGTGGAAATGCATTGATAGTATCGGAAGGGACAAAGGTTGCATATATTGTACAGTATGGGCTATTGACTAAACTTGGTGCTAGTATCACAAGAAGGATGTTAATGAGACTCTGGGCTGGTCTCTCTCACCATAGATGAGCATTTTAAGTGTGAAGCTCTTTAGAAAAAGCAAAGAAAAATCTGAAATTCTACTGAAATTGGAAAACTAAAGAAATAAGCAAGAAAAAAAAATCTGCTTTAGCAGTTTAAGATGATATAAAATGAAAATAATAAAGTCAACTTTTTAAAATGTAAACAATTCTTCATTTAAAAACATCCTGGTTTTTATCCACCCTGGTTGACACTGGTGGGGAGGGCAGGAAGGAGAGAGAGGGAAAAATAAAAGGGAGAAGGAACTCTAGAATCCTTTGACTGGAGACAGCAGTGCGTGGGGATATGTAGAGTTTCCCCATTAGGAGCAGCAGTGAATAAGGAAGCAGAGACGGTTGCTGTTTCCCAACCAGACAGAGGAAGAATTGCCTCCTGGTTCTGGAAACTCCTCTGTGTGGCAGGTAGGGTGCACTGTGTGCTGGCTTTCAGACTGCTATGCAACTGGACACCTTTTATGAAAAGATTTAGTAAATGTACCAGGGTTATTATTGTAGGAGTAATAACTCAGGCTTGTATGTTTTACTAAGACATGAACTCTCTTGATCAGTTTACATCTCCATGATTGAGGTTGGGGTTTTTTTAGGAGGGGAGTTTTGAAGAAATCCTCCTTTTTGTTTTCACCACTACTTGATTCTCAAGAATATTATAATATCAAATATGTAGTACGATGTATATTGGTAACAGAACATGGAAAAATCTAGTATGGTCCTTGACAAAAGCTGGTACTTTCTGCTCACATTAAGCCTGAGTGAATAATCAATTGGATTTTTTTATTCATAATATAGGTCTTCCAGATCACCACTGTAGAAGTCAGGCACCTAGCCATGCATCCACAGAATTGTTTTTGAGTAGTGTGTGGCAGCTAGTGAATGTGTGCAAATGTAGTCTGTTCCAGTGTTCCACAGACAGGGATGTAAATGCCCCATCTCTAATTTGTTCCCCTCTCTCTCCAGAAGCCCTATTTACTAGGCTTTGAAGCAGAATCAAACTTGTGCTGAGATCTAAGTACCACCTTGTTTTTGTAGAATAATAGGGTAAAGTGGCTTAGCCCTCAGGCCTCGCAGCCCTTATGTTCTGTGGTGCATAGATAGATCTGGGAGTCACGTCCCATGACTCTGTAGAGAACACTTTGAGTCTCAGAGTTACAGCTGGTAACACTTTTCCAGGGGATTGTTAGTGATAGCAGGCATGTACCACGTGAGCACCAAATGATGGAATAGAAGTGTTCTCTTTTCCTTCACTTGAATAAATTGAGTTAGCAGAGTATCATCAGAATTTAAATAATCTGTCTATATAATTTAATAGTATTTTAACTTAATAGGTATCTTTTGTTGAAAGCTATAATGTTAAGCATTTTATAGACCAATTGAACATACCTGAATGGAGTTTTATTTGTGTGTAGGTTCATCCAAATGAACTGACAAATGGCGTCATAAATGCTGCATTTATGCTTCTCTTTAAAGATCTTATCAAGCTTTTTGCGTGCTACAATGATGGAGTTATTAACTTACTAGGTAAGTAGGCTGATGAGGTTTATTTTAAAATAGTAGACTTAAGTAGAAATTCAGTTTTAAGAACTCTGAGGAAACTTTTAATGCTGACCAAATAAAAAATGTGATGTCACCTCTTGGTGATCTTTTTTCTATATTCTTAATCTTACGTGCATGTTTGCTGTAGCAGTTACTCAACTAGACACGTGATAAAAGAGTTGGATAATAATGGAATGTGTAAATATGACTTCAAGAAGCAGAAAAAAATGGAATGTTTGCAAACACTTGATTGTTTTTAGTGTCAAAAAATTTTTGACACTTTTGTCACATTAGTATCCTTTCCAAATGTAAAAACATCCTTTTTGTCTTACCCATTTATTAGTCCATAATAAACATCTTGCCTTCTAAAATACCAAGAACATTAAGAACTGGATCTTAAATGAGGAGACTTGGGGTGGGGCTGGGATATGTTAACCTTCAACCCTGATTATTTTAGCCTTTACTTATTAATGGAGAACTTTAAAATTCAAAACATTATTTTATAAATCATGTACCCCTAGTCATTAACATACAAAGTTATGATACTGACTTTTACTGTGAGTCAGCTAATATTTTGCAAGGTGTCTGCCTATTGTGGTTATTTGAATCTCATGAGTGCATTCTGAGACATTCAGTCTTTTACCAGTTAAAAATAAAACATACTTTTAGAAAGCAGGATTGACATTGAGACATTCTTATCAACAGGACAGCCACATCTGACAGGGTGTAGGCTTCTTTACACTCAATCATTGAGTTGCTTTCTCTTCTGGATTAACAATCTGTAGGGCTGAATTTGTGGTTCTGACCACTTGCTGACGTTTTCCTTGGCCATATTGCTTTAACTGCCAACAAGAATGGTAATACTTGGTTTCAGTTATAATATATCGTGATGGGGACAAGTTCACCGGAAACTTGGCGAGTTCACATAAGGTGACTTTTAGTAACTGTCAAGTTGGGATGAATTTAAACTACTGAACTGGAGAGAGGCTCTGGTTTCCTTTTTATTACTCTCAAGTCATCCATTTTTCTCATGGCAAATCAAAGCTGGTAAAATATAGATATTCTACAAAACACAGCTAATATTTTATACATCATGATGATGAACTAAAATAATTACGGTCTTCATGTTTCTTCCCACTTCTGGTTTTTTATGGGGTTTTCTTTGAAACTGTAAGCACATTTGAAGAGTCACTAACTTGGAAATGACGTGTCTGTCTGAAAACTGTACTTGCTGTTAGTTAGAACATTAGGGTAACTGTCAAAGGGTGACTGGCCTTTTTAAAGGGAAATATGTGTCAGTCCTCCTGTGACACAACTGATTTGCTTCCCCAGGTGGGGAGGATGAATTAATTCATGTGACTAAACTAGGCTGGGTTGGTGTAGAAAAACAAGAGGCCTGTGGACTGCAGAGTGATGCTGCAGGAAGGGAGGGTATGTGCCATGGTTCCTGAGGGAGAGAGACTCCAAGCTGGAAGCCCAGAAAGTTATGGCTGGGTACAAAGCCCTGGCTGGAAGTTGTTTTATTGTTGGGGAGAAGACAATAAAGGCAAGCCAGGCCTTGCATCTTCTCCAGCCGCTCTGAGAGCGGGAAGAGACTGTGCCCAGTTTAATGCTGAGGTAGGAGACTGTTTAATTTTGAACATTATGTTAATGAAATAAAACCCCAAGAGGGGTGGAAGTTTGTGGGGCTCATAAAAGCCTTTTGTGTTTGGAGTTCACTGAGGAGCCTGGAAGAGGGGAAACTGAGTCAGGGTGCCTCAGAGCCACGCCAGTCACAAGGAGATAGTCAGGAGACAGATGGCCCATTTACAGTAACTACAACTGGTAAGGTAGTCAAGGGACATTCTCTTCTCTTTATTCATTTTGTGTAGTCAGTTTTTTTTGTTAGAGAAGAAGGGCCACTTCCCATTGAGTAGTGACCCTATTGGTGCTCCACTTTAGGTGTGCTTATGTCCCTGCACTGCTGATTGGAGAACTTCTTGGATAGCAGTGTCCGTTAGGTCTGCACATGCGTGTTGTCTCCTTGAGCTGCTCCATGAGGCTAGGCAGCATGTGCAGGCTAACTCTTAGTTCCTTCTCAACCACCTCTGGCTAGAGACGGAGCTCCTCGTAGTCCATTAGGGTCACTGCTATTCACATTTATATAGTTACCTGTTTAGTATAGAATAGCTGTAATTTATTCTTTATCCTTTTTCTCTCATTCCCAAAATTTAAAAAAAACCTTTCATTTTTCCTGCTTTTCTTCGTCATTGGGGATCCTTCCCCTTGTCCCCCAGTGGGGTATGCCCAGTTCACTATGCTTTTAGAAGTGTCTCACTTGCAAGGAGGCAATCCTGATTGCAGACAAGCACTCCCAGTGCATTTGCTGCCTCACAGAAGGCCACATCCAGCAAAAGCCTGGTCTCTGCCAGCAACTTCAGCCACGATCTTGTAAGGACAGAGAGCTCCAACAGAAGATTATCTTCATGGAGGTGGCTCGCAGGACCCGCCCATGGGTCACCTGGCTGGTGTGAGCAACACCAATCAAGGGTCACTCCCTATGATAGGGACTGGAAGCACCTAGACCTTTTCTGTAGGAAGGCGTACTTCTCGTGTCACAAACTAGTGGGCTCTCCCGACAAAATATGATTATATAAACTATTCAAAACTGACTGACTTTATTGAGCAGATACTGGAGTCACATCATGAACAATTTAAGGCCATTATCCAGGAAGGCCAATTAGTGACAGACATCACTGTAATCTGCCCTCAACATGGCTGACAGAGTGGCTAGGTCCATCTCCACAATGGTGGTGATGCAATGGACATCATGGCTCCATCTGTCAGGCTGAAGGAGGTACAGTCTACTGTTGAGGACCTCCCTTTTGAGGGCACAAAGCTCTGTGCAGAGAAGACTGATGCTTCCATTCACACCCAGAAGGACTCTAGTGCCACTCTCCAGTCGCTGGCCATCTACACTCCAGGAAAAAATATATTTTTAGTCCCTAATCCCAGCATAGACTACACACACATCTCGATATCAACCTCAACACCACTATGAGCCACAAAGAAAGGAAAAATTCCAAAGCGCAAACCATTTAGCCCACTGCCCCCAACTGATACAGCCATCCAACACTTTACACCCATTTGGCCCACCATTTGGCAACGTTCTACAGTGCCTGGAAACGCATAACATCGGACTGATGGTCCTAGAGATCGTTTGAGCTGGGTACTCCATCTATTTTACTTCCCTGCCTCCTCCACAACATCTTTCCCTATCCCTCTTCAGGGACCCTTCTTATGAGAGTTTACTGCAACAAGAGGTACATTGTCTCCTCCAGTTGGGTGCTATAGAAACAGTACCTTAACATCTATGAGGCAAAGGGTGCTACTCTCGTTATTTCCTAATACCCAAATGGAAGGGAGGTTGGAGACCATACTAAATCTCAGAGCTCTCAAGAAGTTTGTCAAAGCTCAAAAATGCAAGACAGTCACTTTATCAATGATCATTCCAGTCTTTAAAACAGAGACAGGCTTGCTGAGGGCCAAAAACCAATTTTCCTATCTCAATTCTATTGACGCACAGATGATTTTTCAGATTCGCTCTGGGACAAAACCACTATCAATACAGAGTGCTCCCTTGCAGGCTATAATCAGCCCTGAGAGTATTTTCAAGGTTCTCTCAGTGGTGGCTTCTCACTTACGCTCCAAAGGGATCATGATTTACCCTTAAATGGACGATTGCCTCCTCAGAGCCTGATCTCTCTCAGAGGCTCCCTGAGTCCCCAAAACTGCAATGAACTTTTTTACAGAACTGGGCCTACAGATCAACACCCAGAAGTCAATGCTTGCTCCACTGCAACACCTGGAATTCATAGGTGCCAACCTCAACTCATTACAGGCCAGAGCCCTCTTACCTCAACACGGTTTCCTCTCCTTGGTCACGCTCAGAGAGACTGTTCAAAGCAGCCCACAAATATCAGCCAGATTCTGCTTTGAACTCTTGGGCATATGGCAGTGGGTATAGCAGTGATAACATATGTCAGGCTTCGCATGCAATGTCTCCAAATGTGGTTCAGCTCAGTTTACAGACCAAACAGGGACAGACTGAACAAACCCCTATCGCTGCCCATCAGGATCAAAAACTCCTTAGACTGGCGAAAGGACCCAGCAAACATTTGGAACGGGATCCCCTTTTTGCAAACTTCACCAGACGCATCACTCGTAGAGTGGGGTGTGCACCAAAACGACTTCACAGCACAAGGAAAGTGGTCACCCATGGAGATGTCCCTTCACATCAATCTCCTTGAGCTGAGAGGGTCAGGAATGCCTGCGCCCACTTCCTCCCACTGATCAAAGGATCATAGACACAGATCCTAGCAGACAACATAGCCTGAATATACTATATCAATAAACGGGGGAGTGAGGTCGCCCTCCCTATGTGTGGAGGCATTGGGGCTCTGGAATGGTGCATCTCCCACGACCCTCTGATCTCCCGCTGATCCCTTACCTGGCTATTGCACACCTTCTCTCAGAGAACAAAGGACATACCTACATCTCAATTTGGGGATTCTCCATCTCAAAGCATGGCTCCTGTTTCGTTCCAACACCTAGACGAGTGCCTGTTCAAAGGAGGTACAAGAGGTTCTGTTACATGGCATACTTGCCTACAAAAATGGTCCAGGTTTCACATTTGGAACATAGCTCACCAACATGCATGACCTTTCCACATATCCCAGACAATTCATTAACCCTAAAGAAATCAGGACTATATCTCTCTAAGCACTCGCAGGTTCCACCTAGTAGCTATAACAGATTTCCATCAACCTCTTGAGGGATACTCAGTCCTGTCACACCCAACCGCTAAAGGGCTCCTCAAGGGTATAGTAAACCTCTTCCCACAATCTTGACCTCCTACTCCCATATGGGATCTAAGCCTGGTACTGAAAGGACTGACTAGGCCTACCTTCAAACACCTGACCACCTGTTGGCTGACGTACCTATTAATGAAAACTGCTTTCCTGATACCAATTACCTTGGCCAGAAGAATAGGAGAGAGAGCAGCTCTGATGGTGCATCCTCCCCACGTAATATTATTTCTGGGCAAGGTTATGTTTAGGCAACATCCAAAATTTATCCCTAAGGTAACCTCCCCATTTCACATGAATCAATTGATTCACCTCACAAATTTTACCGCAAGCTTCATCAAAACGACAGGGAGGCTATCTTGCATCTCTAGATGCCAAGAGAGCCCTGGCCTTCAGGGAGTCCCCTAGGCTTTTCCTCTCCATTGCAGAAATCCAAAGACTCCAAGTGGGTCTCGAATTGCATCAAGACAGTGTTACCAAGTTTGCCACAAACTCTCCCCAAAACTCTCCAGGGAACTAGAGAGTGGAGGGGAGTGTGCGTGTGTGTGTGCGAGAGATGCTCCTTTTCTGGTTCTAGGGAAGAGTTGAGAAGTTAAATCTTACCCTAGTGCAGCTGCTTCTGAAGATTGCAAAAGTGAAGAAATTTCCAGTTGTTTGTGGAAGGCCTAATTATTTGGACTGAAGTCTTAATGTTTGTGGGGGGTTTTTAAGCGAGTTAATAAAGGGATTGCAAGATTTTTATCATTGAATAAATGTGCCTCTATGGAATAAATTGTGCTTATGAAGTGTGTGTTTGTTATATTGTATTTCATAAACCTTCATGGGTTTCTCATTAGGCCTGTTTGAGTGTGCAGGGTTGAGAAACCTGCATTGACCCTATTTTTATAGGAATGGTTGTAAATTTGAAAAATGGGCATAATACTGAATATCTCCAAGTCCAAAGTGAGAACAACCATTTGAGTTCTGTGAAACTTATTTGGTATTGTGCAATATAATGTGCTTACAGGGAGTGTAACTTGAAATTAGACTACTTTCAGCTTTATTCTAAATTAATAATAGGTGTGCAACATAAATGTATTCACTATTCTTATTTAAATGTTTCTAAAACTGATTTTCTGATAACTTAACTTGGGTCACCAATCATACTAAAATTTTTCATAATAGAAATTATGAAAAATTTAACACTTTAGCTGCTGGTCATGTAAGATCCTTGCTATCTTGTACTACAGAATAGGCAATCTACTGAAATAGTTCAACAAATATGTAACTGTAAATGACACTTTAATCAAGTGCACCAGAAAAACTAACTTCAATAGTGTCAAGTCGTTGTAGTTTAGGATAGTTACGTTTTAGCTAACAAAGGAGGAGAGAAAGAAGCCTTAGCAATAGGACCAATCACTATACCACTTAGCAATTAAATTCTTGAAGTATCAGTATGCTGTAAGTAGAATTGCAGATACTTGCAGATCTACCATAAATATAGTTCTAGTTACTGGCATACAGCTAATGAGAAAATGGTGATTCACCTTATATTTTTCTTTCCAGAGAAATTTTTTGAAATGAAAAAGGGACAGTGTAAAGATGCTCTTGAAATTTACAAACGATTTCTGACTAGAATGACCAGAGTATCTGAATTTCTTAAAGTTGCAGAGGTAAGTAACCTCTAATATTATCATGAAAAATCTTAAGTGACAAAGTGCGGAAGAATAAGCAATGTTTTTACCATATTTTCTCCATATCAGACTGAAAAAGCACATGTAGCAAAATATTATTTGTTTTTAGACGTCTGACACTTACACTGTGCCCTATCCCTACCTCAAGAAATGCTGATAAATCCAGGTTCTAAAGTTCCTGGCCACTGTGGGCAGTAATAGTGTGTTGGGGCACAAGGTACCTCACCTCACCAGAGCTTGTTTCATTCCATTCATGATTATGCCATTGGACAGTCCCTGACTTAAATGTAACCTTGGAGGGAGTGGCAATTTTGGGGACTGAAAGTGATTTTCATGAAGATCTAGTTTTCAGCATGACACCTTCAGGTAGATTGGATACTCTTGTGCAACATTCCTAGCTCAAGTAGAATATGCAGCAAATATTCCAATTATATCCTCCTGCTGCATGTTTAAAGAGTTCTAATCTTTCTTCTTGATGAGTAGAAGTGGATTACATTCTAAAATCAAGCAAGTAGCTTTGGAATTGAAAAAAACTCTTAAAAGGAGCAAAAGTCTCAAGGCAATGAGCAGAGACTTAAAAAATCAGGGCAGAAAAAGAGAAGCTCTGGGCTGCAGCACAGCTGTACTAAGGATGCTAGCAGCGATTGATGTTTCAACATTTATTTTAGTTTGCTGAAGAGCTGGAAGGGACACTAACAAAAGGGACTTGGACTGAAAGCTGAAGAGGTGCAGCACCTGCTGCAGAAGCTCCTTCACTAATTGAGAGAGAATTAACTGGAAGTTTCAAAAAGAGTTCCAAGTCCTGGGCAATTCATTCTTGAGCTCATTGCTGCTGCCTTTTCAGACCAATTGCATTACAGCTGGAATGTGTCACTTGGGGCTAGAAAGTTCTGTGCTAGAGTGTGCAAGACCTGAGTAAGAAGTGAGTTTTGTGGGGGCTTTTTTTGTTTGTTTCTCTGAAGAAATGTTTTTTGCTCCCTAGAAGGATGCAGTGAAGCTTTTTGAAAGTGTGTTTGGAAGGCTAAGGGAGAGCCTTGTGGGGAGAAAAATCTAAATATAAGTTACAGACTTTAGAACTTAATATTTTTTCCTAGCTGTAGTGCATAAGGAATTAGTGGAAGAGAAAATACACCACAGTTTTAATCCAGCTGAATACTTGCTGCACCTATAACACATGAACACTGGCTTCTCAATAAAAATCTTTTTTAATCCACAGCAAATTGGAATTGACAAAGGAGACATTCCTGATCTCACACAAGTAAGTTTTGGGTTTTTTTAAGCGTTGTATAAATTGATGTAATAAGGAAATACAATAAACTAAAACTGTGTGAGGAAGAGTCAGATAATTGGCATGTATGCTGATATGTAAATTTGCATTTGAGAAGGATTTTAAGAAAAGGGAAGAATTTGCAAACTGTCAATCATTTTTTGATATTATTAATCTGGCATTCCTATCTTTAAGAGAACCATAACAATATTTATTAATGTTCATTGCCTTAATGCACAGTCGCATGAAACTTTTCATTACTGAATGCAGAACAGTATATTCAAATCAAAGCAGACGAGGATATTAGTATACCTTGTATATCCTAGTGCCTGCAAAATGGCACAAACTAAAATCACTTAAACTGGATAGCAAGTGTTTAAAATCCAATTAGTTTTTAATAGAATATGTTCTTACTTTTAACATAGATTATAAATGAATTTGAATCTTTGGTTCCCTAATATATCCCATAAATTGTTTCTTCTGATTGAAAATATCCCTAGTGTCTTAAAGTTCAGAATTGAAATGAAGATGTAGGATTTGGTTACAGGTTTCAGATTTCAGAAGCTAAATAAAAGTTTACATTTAACATTTTGGTTTTGATTGAGGAAAAATAACTGAAGCCTAAGGCGTTCTTGAGGTTTTTATATAATCTAAAATACAGAATTTACAACAAATACACTTTTTAAAAATTGTTCAGTTTTTGTTTTAGTCTGCTAGAAACTAAAATAGTTGCATAAGTACATGTTTCAAGTTGTTTCCTTTTTACAAAGTAATAGTTATATGTGGTGTCATGCCTATTGGGGTAGCTGCACCACTGGCCCTTCTCGGGGTCTAAGTGCACCCCCCCAAGATGTCAAGCCTCAGATCTTTCTCTCTCCTGGGGTAGAATTCTGCAATTTTCCCACTTTTAGACTTGGTTTACAAACTCCTGTTATTACTTCAGCAGGCCCAGCTGGGATTTGAAGCTTGCTGTTCAGCCCTCTTTGAGAGCTGTGTTAATGCACAGGAAACCACACAGCTTTCTCAAATAGTATTGTTCAATCTTACCAGTAGGAATAAAGCAGTTTGAGACATGGGGTACAAATAACAGGCCTGACCACATGAAATTAACCTTGCTTTTAGCTTAGTTGTTCCCAGTCTAGATATTCAGACCCTGCTTACCGAGAGGCTGCTTGTCTACAGCTCTTACCTCTCCCGAGCGTATATCAGCATCTTAGCATTTTGACCACTTCCCCCTCTTCCTTTCTGCCAGGACCACCTTCTAGCTGGTCAAGATCTGTTATCTTTGGATTCAGTCTTTTTTATCTCTAGTATCTCTGATAGCACCATTAAAGCAGCTAAAAGAACAAAAAGTCCTCTAGCACTTTAAAGACTAACAAATTTAATTTCTGCGGGCATAAGCTTTCGTGAGCTGTAACCCACTTCGTCAGATGTAAGGAATAGAAATCGTGTGTGTGTGTGTGTGTGTGTGTGTGTGTGTGTGTGTGTGTGTGTGTGTGTGTGTGTGTGTGTGTGTGTGTGTGTACACACATCCAAGGGTAAGGAACAACAATGGGGAAGTTAGGTATAAGCAAAGTCCATTCAGTTAGAGTAGTTGGGGCCTATTCACAACCATTGATTAGGAGGTGAGAATGTGTGAACAGTGACAGTTACTTCTTGTAATGAGAGAACCATTCCAGTTTGATTGTGTCAAGTTCCAGCTCTGAAGTTCCTCTTTGAAGTCTGTTTTTGAAGTTTTTTTGTAGAAGCATGGCAACTTTGATGTCAGCTACAGAGTGTCCTGGGAGATTGAAGTGCTCTACGACTGGTTTATGGATGTTACCACTTTCTATGTCTGATTTGTGTCCATTTATTCTTGTGTAGTAACAGTCCGGTTTGGCCAATGTACATGGCAGAAAGGCATTGCTGGCACGTGATGGCATATATTACATTAGTGGATGTGCAGGTGAATGAGCTCCTTATGGTGTGGCTGATGTGGTTAGGACCTGTGATGTTGTCATTAGAGTCGATGAGTGGGGAGAGCTGGCAACGGGGTTTGTTGCAGGGATAGGTTCCTGGGTTAGTGTTGTTGTCGTTGTATAGTGTACGGTGGTTAGTGAGTAATTGCTTCAGGTTGGAGGGCTGTCTGTAAGCAAGGATAAGACTGCCTCCACAGCTTGAGGAGTGATCATCTGCTAGGATAGGTTGTAGATCCTTAATGATGTATTGTAGAGATTTTAGTTGGGGGCTGTAGGTGATGGCGAGTGGTCTTCTGTTGTTTTTCTTTGTTGGGTTTGTCCTGTAGTAGGTGACTTCTGGGTACCTGGCTCCGTCAATTTGGCTGTCTTATCTGTCTGTCTTGCTCAGTTCTTTAACCCCTTTATAGCCCTTCCTTTGGTTTAACAATGCATTGTCATGAAGCAATACAACACTGAACAAGAAAACAATCTCATGTAATATTGATAAAATACTAGACACTTTTACAGTTTGTCACATTTGAGTTATTCAGTCTTTAAGCCAAGAGGTTTTAACTTGGGCTATGGCTGTTACAAAGACCACAGGAAGCACCCAGAAATTGTTACATTGACATTAATTCTTGGAGTACTTCTGCATATTTGCCTGTAGTTAGTAGGCTACTGAGCTTCTGCAGCCTTCTGGAAAGCAGTGCACATTGGATTGCATGAGCGGCTTCTGTCACAGCACTGAACATTCAGAGCCAATGCTGTAAAAGGGCAGTAGGTTTGTGTTTATATTGCCGACCCTCCCTAAGTACAGACAGTGCCAGGATTTCTCAATGAGTGGCCTTAAATTCAGGGTCCCTGGTCCACGTTGGATCAGCCAAAGATGCGCAAGTCCCGTAAACAGTCCCTGAAAAATCAGGTACTAGTTCACGTCTAGTCTTACTGGCATGGCAGAAGCAAACAGTTCTGAGAAAGGAGTTGTCCCGTGCTAGGATCCCACTGCTGCAGAAGCTTTCATTGTCACTGAAGAAACTTGCATCTAGGCAGAAGCTGGTCAGTGTAGAAAACATGTTGAGGTTGGTACCAAGGGAATCACCAAAGAGACCTGCTGTGACTGTGTTGTGTGGAGGGACCACAATGAGAATGCGCAATCAAGGCAAATTGAAAAGAATGGGGGCAGACTATCCCCAAAACTGATGGTTTATTCTAATAACTAGATTCACCAAGACAGCAACAAATCACCTTCTACAGTAACTTTACTGGTTACTAAGAAGCCCAAAAATACAGTTCCCTTTAAGCAAGCCAGTGCTGGGCTCCCCAGACAGCCAAGTCAAATATGGTGAGATTTATTTAAAATCTTTTTCACTATATATAAAGTTCTAGCAATCCCAAGATATTGGACACACTACCCATCTGGTCAATGAATATTTCAGATTTCACCCAAATACACACTTACAGACAATTCTTATTAACTAAACTAAGATTTATTAAAAAGAAAAAGTGATTTGTATATCTAATCTTTTAATCATAGATATGAATACAGTTCTTAGGTCAGTTTCATAGTAGAGATGAGTTGCAAAAAGTTCTTTCAGAACCAATTCCATACATTATAATCCAATAAACAATCCATGTGCAGAGTCTGTATAAATTCTTCCATAAGAAATAGTAGGGTTAATCCAGAATGGGGCTGGAGACCTGAGTTTTGTGACTTAAAACGCCTCTGATAAGGGTCTTGAGATGACAGGATCAGGTCCCAAAGTTTTTATAGATCTCTGGCAGGCTAGTCTCTTGACAAAGCAGGCATTCCTTCAATGAAGAATAGGCAATATACACGGTTGCTTTGAAGGCAATTTCTGTTTCCTATTTATATACAGGTAATTAGTTGCATTGATTAGCATAAGGCAATTAACCATTCCAGCTGTTCATAGACAGTTTACTACAAGCTTCAAAGAGAAATAAAGACAATGATATGACACCACATTTCATATAATTGCTAATATTCCATTTTGATCTCTGAATCATTAGAATATAGTAACAGACAGGAATAAAAGATTACCATCTACCAGGTAATAAAATCACATTAACATCTGACAATATATAGGTAAATACAGGCAAATATAATTAGTATTTACTTCTAATTCTGTGACAATATAGGTTTACATTTCAAAGCTCTAGTCTATCTTACGTGGCTTTGTTAGCTATTTATAAGGAATGGCCCTAATTACCATTTATATACTTTTCCAATATGTCATTAAAGCTTGATCTTTAGATCACTTAACCTGCTGGTGGTTTAACCTAAACTGAGTTGGTGTCACACCTGCCTTTTGACAACAAATGCGTACCAAAAGGAGTGTCTAAATTCCACCAGATTCAGATAATCAGTCCCCTAGCATACTTGGTCAGACCACATTTTTATTCAAGGGAAGTTAAATCCATACTCTTAGGTTATGGCTGCGCTTTGACCTTAGTGTAATTCCCAGTTTGAGAATACATACCGGTGCTAGCTGTGATTGGGCTAGTGCAATAAAAATAGAGCTTAGCTGCCATGGCATGATGGGTTAACTACTCTGAGATCTGTCTAGCATCCTGGACAGATATGTACATAGGACAGCTAGCCCTCTCCCACCAGCATGGTTACACTCTCTATTTAGTGAGTTAGGCCAGTCAGAGGTAGCACAGATATGTGGGAAATTGCACTCCCAGCTTGAAGTGTAGTCATATGCTAAATGTCCAAGGTGCTTTGGGTTTTTATGTGCATAAGACAAAACATTTAAGGAATACCCGACTCCCTGTGCCTTTCAGGGATCACTGAAAAGGGATTAGGCAGTGTATTGAAAGTACAGCTGGGCAAAAAGTTATCTGAAACTTTTTGATGAAAAATGAAGATTCAGGTCAACATTTTGCAAACTATTTTGGTGTTTTAAAAAGAAAACATTTAAAACCTGATACACTTCATTTCACAATGTCTTTTTATTTGGAAACAAAAAAAAATTTCAATCTTATTGCAGTTTTGTTTTGGAGATTTTTTTTTTTTGGTTTTTTTTTTTTAAGTTCTGTTTCATGTCCAGTTAAATTCATTATTTAACCTGAAATGAAAGTTATGACTTCCTTTTTGGTTTGCCAAAAAAGACCCAAAAATGATTTTTTTTAATCTGAAATAATTTCTTAATTTCATCAATTGCAGAAACAAAAACTGTTATTTGCTCAGCTCTAAATGAAATATCAGTTATATTTTACACAGGGTGACATTATCTCTATGTTCTTAAGGCTCTGTCTACTAGGTCTAAACGGTTTCAGTGGCATACCTTAATAATTTTAAACCTCTCCAAAATTTAATTTCCTATGTAGAGGATTTACATCTACACAATGCTGCCAAATTGTGAGTATCTAGGTTTGATGCTTTGCAGCCCCAAAGAAGGGAAATATAGTGGACTTTAAACTTTTCATAAATGCTTCTGTTCAGTTGTTTCACAACCTTGTTTCCCTTGTTCTTGGATTTTTGCTTCATATAAATTTTAGTCTTTCTGGTTCAGCTGCAGAGAGTTGAAAGCTGAGGTGGGCATCTTAGTTGCTAGAAAATTTGAGTGGTTTTTAATTTTAGAGGCCAGTCAAAATATAGCAGTTATGAATTGAAGTGAGGAGAACAGGCTTGTGGCAGCCACCACCAAACTGTATAGAAGGTTAGGCTGACTTCCCTGCCTCTAGAGTCACCTTCTCTGGATACTGTCTGATCATCTGTGCCGGAGACGATCCCCATGCATATATCATAAAAGCATCTGAATAGCAAATGTTGCCTGCTGTATGCTAGTAATACCATGTATACTGAACTTGTTTGAGTGTGGCCTCATGATCTTTGAGGCCCCGAACTCCTAGTTTTAGAGCCATATTTTATAGTTGTGTATCAGACCAACTTTATGTTCACTTCTTTTTTACAAGCTAATCTAGCACAAATACTGGAAATTGTATATTGGAAAACTATTAAGTCTCAGGAAAACAACTGAATACTTGTAGATAGAATATTGAAATATTATTGGGACCATTGATTGGCAGAACACACTGTGTGCCCAACAAAATCCTAAATGTCTCATTATTGCTTCCCTTACCCACAAAAATGAATACCTTGTATAATAGAGAATTAGCCCAGAGAGAGAGAAATATATAAGTTAAAGGCCAAGTTTGAGGCACTTTTGTTTTTCACTATTGATGAATTCTAGCAACTATTTACTTAAGGAAGTTACCTGTACTGAGCTGTTGGCTTATGCTTGCATTATTTATTAATTTCAAATGTTTGCATGTATAAATAGATACGGAGCCTGTCAAGTTGTGAAGGCATCTTGGAGCATTACACAACTTGGCCATGTTTGAATATTAACCCCACCCACAACCACCCACACACACACAATTGATACTTTTTAATGAAATGTGTAAAGTTGTAAAACTAAATGTTCTCCGTATTTCCACTATCTTGTGTTTGAAGTTCTGCTGTGTAAGTCTGTCAAAGATCCCTAATTTAAATTCATGTATATTGGAACACTAAAATTGTATAGTGAATAGTTTTATTACAGATTTGATTGTAAGAGGATTCTACTATGCAGCAATACTGTAAATCAAATTTCTTATGTTACCTAATAAAATGTACTTAACTACACTGATATCAATGTGAAATTATCTTCTGAAGTTGATTTAAGTCTGGCACTTGAAATTGTCTTCAGTAACTGTGTGTGTGTTTATTGGCAATAGTATAGTAGCACTGACTTCAAGAATGATGGGTTTTGTTTTGTTTTTTTAATTTTTAACGCATTTATTTAAAGTGACCTATTAAAGACTTTATTTGTGACAAACACTTTAGGTATTGCTGACAAGAGTTCTGGTTGATCTGAAAATCACTGATAATGAAAGTTCCTCTTTTAAAGAATGTACCATTGATGAACTGGTAACCCCGATAAAATATTGCTGTTATCTGCTGTTGTAGCTCTCAAGGGCTTCCTGTTCACTCATTGGTCTTATGGAAATCTACTTATCTAGGCACTATTTTTATACTGGAGTAGCTAAGGACACTGTAACTTGTACTGGCTTTCTTTCTTTCCTTTTTATACACAACTGTAACAGCAACAGCATGCCTGGGTATTTTACTTGGCTATTAAATAACCAGATTTTAAGTCCACAGTGGATTTACTAAAAAATATGAGGATCTTAAATTTCAGACAGAGTGCAAAATTAGTCAGACCATCATTAGACTGAGATTTATTTCATTTGATCAAATTATCCAATATTGGAATTTTTTAATTTATTTTCTTTTGGCTCCTGAATCTTGGTTTACCTGTCCCATGTATTCATAAGTTTTTAAGTAGGCTATAACTGTAGGTATTTCATGCCATTACCTGGAAAGGGTTCAAATTCTAAACATAGCTTTTTATAATTAATCTGGGCCATTGTTTAATTTACACTTTTCCTTTTAGTAGTGTTTATCAACTAGTATCTCAACTCTAACAATTAGCCACAAATGGGAAAAATTGTCAGTGTTTTAGCTAAAAATGAATGTATACAACAACTTAATTGATACGAGCAAAAATACATGAGTTGGTTTTTTGTAACTTTCACTTAACCTATGGATGCCTATGCTGTTGTCAATGTCAAACACATGATCTGGCTTGAAGCATGGTGAGCACATCACGTACTTAGGCTTCAATAACTGTGTAGTAAAGAAAAAGATGGCTCTAACTTAGTAAAGAATAAATGTTTCAGGATTGACTTTTTTTATAGAATTGCATTTTTCTTTATTTCCAGCATGAAAATACACTTTTTTTTTCTTTACACAATGGAGTGGAATTAGGATTACAGCATGAGCATGAGTTAAATAATCTTAAAGCTGCCATCATTTAGAGGGTTTTAAAGAAAAAAAAATACACCATTTTTACATTCACTTTCCAGGCTCCCAGCAGTCTTATGGAGACCCTTGAACAACATCTAAACACCTTGGAAGGGAAAAAACCTGGGAACAGGTAAAATGATATAATTACATGTGTAAAAATTATATAAAATGCATGAAGACAAAAATAGAAGCCCCTCCAGGCCAGAGAGGCCACCCAACATTAAGAGCTTCCACTTTTGCTCCTTTTGGAAGAAGAGGTGATTCTTGGCTCCACTCTACTTCTCTCCTAGAACAATGCTTGGTTATTAGCCATCTTTAATTCTTCAGGCTGTGTCAATTGCTGCAGAGAACTTAAATGTGGCAACTAAGGGAAAGTGGTCTGTGTATCACTTTTATCTCTGCTGGAACTTCCATGGAAGTAAGGAAAGCCTAATGATGTGAGACTCCATTTGCCCACAGACAGTACAGCAGCATCACACTGTGCTGGCTCCAATATTTGCTGTTCCTCTAATTTATACTGGGTCTACTTCCCCATACTTCACTTTAAACACTGCTTGAGATTTCATTTTTCTCACATTATGACCATACAAGCAAATGCCTTTTTTACAGGTATTTTAAGATTTTCCTGTGTTTTATATCTGAAACAAGCATAACCTATGCAATTCTGACTTGTTTTGACAGCGCGTACAATAATTAGACACAATTATGGACGACAGACCTCGCATATATCATTCATGATTCACTTTTCAGAACAGATTAATCATGTCAGTCTTATTTAACTAGCATCATTGACTTCTCAGCTGTATTCTGTTTACAAGAGCCACTTACTGAAGTCTTAATTTTACAAAAAAAAACCCTGTTGTGTATACACTGCAACATAATGGAATCCAATTAACTTTTATTGGTTTTGTACAGGGACCATTTTTGGGAAGAATAAGTTGTTTCTTCTCCCTGCTACTTTATTTGATGTCTTTATTCATATTTGTAAAAACTCTATTTGCTAATGATGTTTTTCCTAGTTGTTTTGCAGCCTTTTAACTACATGTTTATCTTAACTTTTTTGTTGAAAAGATTTAAAATGCACTTTTAACCTATGCTTTCTTTCTTTCTCTGTGTGTGTGTGTGTGTGTCTGCCGTGCAATTTAGTGAAGGGTAAGTTTCCGTATGCTCTTGTGTACTAATGTTTTGCATGCATATTTAAGTGATCATCTTACTGAGAAGATTGACTGATCGAATAATTCTTGCCAGTTTCTAGTTTGTGTGATTAAATTGTTTTGTCATGGTCTTTTTGTATAATTTGCATTCAGTGATATTTGCAACTAATCAAGGAATATTTGCTTCTCTTGTGCAAAGAGGAATACCTAATAGGGTGTTTCAGAACTAGTTGTCTTAACCACAACATTTAAATACATGACAAATGATCTGGTCAGTTTCACAACTGTGTATGCTCCCAGAGGTTAAGCTGGTTCAAAAAATTGGCTATTGGATTAATAAAAAAGCTTAACCTAGAAGTGGGAGAGAATTGAGTTGAACTAGAGAGACAAGTGGTGAGGTAGTATCTTTTTGTTGGACCAATTGCTGTTGATGAAAGAGACAAGCTTTTGAGCTTACACAGAGATCTTCTTGTTTCTTACCCAGCTGAAGGTCTGAACAAAGAGTTAATGTCATAGTATCAAAGCAGCAATCTGTGAAACAATTATTCTTTATAATAAATATCTATCTATGAGTAAGGAAATGCACTGCTAGGGCACCCAAACAACCTTACCTCTGCCTGGTAGTGACAGCATGAGGTAGGAAAATATATGAAAAAGCCTGAAGATGTCTTTACTTGAGTTTAATCTAGGACTACAAACATTAATTATTTTAATTAAAACTGTATGGTTATTGCATGGTGCCACCCAGGGCAGATTTTAGTCTGTGTCCTAACTACTTGTTTCCATATCTTGGCATATTTGAACTTCCATAGTGTAGTCTTAGATCTGAATTGCCTGTATTTGTAATGTTTGGTTTTTATGTTAAATACAATAGTCCTGTAAAACTTCACCCTTAAATCATTGATATGTATACCTTAAACGCCACTGAACATCGAGCTATATATTTCAGACAAAACTGTCAGGAGCTAAGGTATAGCCAATCTTGGCTTTTGCACCTTCCTGGCAGCATAAAAGTAAGCAGCTATGATCCCCTGAAGATACTTCCTGTTCCATAGTGACTCCTGTGCCAACCCTTCCCAGCCACCAGCACAGGGGGCATGGCTGGGAAGGAGGTAAGGCCAGACCAGCACTTCACCCCAACAGTCCCCAGCTTTCATGGGGCTGAAGGCGGACGTGTAAGTTTCTGCCTGCCTTACTTACTTACCATTCTTGTGTAAAGTACATCGGGGCAGGACTGTAAGCTCTGGCCCATGATGTCTAATGCCACAAACAGTACTAAACATAGGTATAGGTATTTCACAGCTTAAAACTTCTCCTTATTACCTAAAATGACAGGAGGCTTTTGAGTTAAATTCTAGTATGTTTGTTTTGAAATGGTTTTTAGACAAGTCCAGCATAATTACTGTGTAATCTTTTTGGTTATATAATTTTTGATGAGCACTTGAAAAACTATTTTAAATACCATTCTGATGTTTGTTCAGTATGCTTTCCTAAAATGTACTTAGTTTGAAAATCTTTTACATTCCTATTTTTTTAGATCTGGTGCGCCTTCTCCCTTGAGCAAGGTAAATATTAATAGCTTATGTGCTAATTAAGTTTAATTGCTCTCGGTCCGCATGTGCCTTTAAACCACCATTAGAGTTAAGTGCTTAAGAAAAATTCTTTATTTGGGTCTGTGTGGGTCTTTTTTTTTTTTTTTTTTTTTTTAAAGAAACCTCCACTTATCCCATACTCTAGGCAACCTCCCATCAGTTTGAAAAAGCCATAAACAATGAAACCACTGTAAAATAAGGATTAGAGACCTGCTCTTGAATTTTAAGCTGCTGATTCATGATGGATGAGACTGCTCCATAGCACTTGAAAGAATGTTGAACTGCCTTGTCAGGAGATGGCTGTCAAGTGCTATGTGGAGGCATGTCAGACTTCCACACCTTCAACTTGGCCTTTGGCATGTCAACTTCTCTTCCCTATATCTTTTTCACAAGTGGTATATTTACTGTGAGGAGACTGCCTAAGGCATGTCAGCTTCTCTCCCCTACATCTTTTTCTCTGTGGTACATTTACTGTGAGGAGACTGCCTTTTTAAGTTACCTCATCTGTTTGATTTACCATCCTTTATTTGGCTGTTTTCCAATCACTGGCTTTTTCCCCCCCCCCCCCAAATATCTCCATATTTTGTTATACAAATTCTAAGACCAGCAGCATCCAGCCTTACCGTCACAACCTTAAAGGATTTCTAATGATGAACATGAGTATTGTCTCTCTCTTAGGCCTGGTCACTTCTGCTCGAAGCACAGAGCCTCTGCAAATATTTGGCATCAGGAAACTTGTTTCAAATAATTCATTCTTACACAGAAATCATTCTGTAGATCAAATTTGAATGCGCTAAAGGCTTCCAAGAAGACAATTGAATCAAATAGTCACCTCATCAGGAGTAAGATGGCTGTTTCTGAATTTTCAGTTGTGCAAGTATTTCAACAGCTTTTAATGCCTGCTTCTTCCAAGGCAATGTAGTAGTAGTAGTAGTAGTAGTACCTGCCTCTTATGTAGCCTTTTCATCCATAGATCTCGAAGTGCTTTACAAAGGAGGTCAGTATCATATCAATCTTACAGATGGTAAAATTTAGTCACAGAGAGGTGAAGTGACTTATCTAAGGTACCCAACAAGCCAGTGGCCAAGCCAGTCCTAGAATTTAAGTCATCTGACTCCTAATCCAGTGTTCAATCTATTAGGCAGCACCACCTCAATGTATTGAAACCGCGTGTGCATGTACCAAGGGCACACTTTGGGCCCTGAATCGCAGATCAGGGTTCTGAGATGGGTTTCATGTACCTGACAGCTGCAATGTATAAGGTCATGTTCTCATAACTCTGCTGCTCCAGTGACCATGCATCAAGGCAAGTCTGGCCATACCTAGATCCTCTGAAAGTGGTGACATCCTGAAATATTGCAGCCTGAGGAATAAGAGCAAATTTAGAAAGATTGTCTTTTTTGGCAGTGTTCCCAGACATTCTTTGTATATCTTTGGGAAGAGACCCAAGAAGCCTTCATTTTCCACAAGATCATCAACTCTTCAGCGTCTGACATGCAGCTCCATCCACGTTCCAACCCAATATTAATGAATTAAAGGTGAAAATATCTAGATGAAAATGTCCAGATGCATCACTGTGACTGTTCTTCAGTCTTCACTAGGACTGCCTTCAGTGCGAGAGACTTGCTTATGCTTAATTAGATGTCAGCTTCCTGACACAGCCTGTTTAGCCATCCAAGCACTGTCCTTTGGGTAATGCTAGTCCATACTTTGCCTTGTGGTTTAACAATGGGTGCACCCCGGTTCCTGACCTCCCACCACCATTGAAGTGTTCCCTGGTATTTCTAGCCTCTTATCTGCCTAACTCTGACAGAAATACCTCGTCTGCTTCTGAAGGGAAGAGTGTGTACACTAGCATCTGATTCAACTCAGGTTCAACACCTTATTTAATATCATAGGACTGTAGATATGTTTATAGTGGGGGGAGGGTGGGAAGGGTAAGTTTATTACTAAAGATTCAAGTAATAGTGAGTAAGGATACTTTTTAGAGATTAAATTTAACTAACAGGTTAACCTCCTGTCTAAAGACTTTTGTAGCATCTTTGTCTAAGACCCTATTTTTATTAATGTAAACACGCTGCCTGTTTACTTCATAGGTGGAGGGTCAGGAGGTGTCTTCTTTGCCTTCCACTTGTATCCACTTAATTCACTATCTGTACTCAGAGACACTATGTACCCGCTACCCCATGGTTTGTTTTTCCTGTGTGCTGCTGCTTTATTCACTTCACATTTCTTCGATACATTCATATGTAAGTGGGCGTCCAGTGTTATCTTAAAATGCTTAATTTAGTCTGACAGAGAGGTGAATAAACCTCATATATCTGACAGAAACCTGTTTTCTCCACCTCTTCTGAGGACTCATATCTTGACATGGACTGTAAGAACATATACGATGAAAATATGTACATAACACCTTACGAAGTATCAAGTATCATTGTGAAATGTACATACAAAGACCAGTGTGAACCTAGCTTTTATTTAAGACCTCACATGGCATTCAATGGTGAACCAGAATATACACACAAGAATTGGGACACTTCTGTAACCCTTTTGCCAGCTGGCATTAAGAAGTTGGGAGATGGGTCAGAAAATCAGGAAGAGCAAATTTTTTCCCCTAGATCTGTATAGCAAAAATAAAACACACACTCACCACCAATTTAAGATCTAGTGTGGGATCTTCCTAAAGGTGGATGGTGGCAAACACTTGATCCCTGTCAGGGTAAAGAAACTTGACATTAGAAACTTTAGTCATAAGAACCACAGACAGCATCTGGATGTTGTGAGCTAGACACTTGAACCTAAGAGTAGGTATCTCCCATTAATATCTTTAATTGCTATGGAGATAGTTACCCGTAATAAGTTTTTTTAAAAACAGTAATCTTGGGTCTGTTTACTTTAGTTCATGAAATGCTCAAAGTATTATCTTTTCTTTTAAACTGGCTTATCAAGGCTCTCAGGTTAGAGGGCATGTAGTGGAAGGTAGTGATGTACAAACATGTAAACATAGCTGGTACAATTAAACAAGCCACATGTTAACTATTTTTTATAGTTGGCAGTTTTTTCTTCTCTCAACTTCACTGAAACTAAATGCATAGGGTGAATAACTTTCATTTCCAAGAAAAAAATGAGTTGGGATTTGAGCCTTTGGAAAGACAGGGTTAAGAAGATTGTCTAGTGACAAGACAATCCCCATGCAAGTAAAGGATCCCATAAACAGAGCACCCAATGAGTTAAATAGCATTCCATATTTGTATGGTCTTTCAAATTTGCTAGTTTTTTAAATCTTTTCTTATTTAAGAATATTTGTGCTGCCCAGCCTTCAAGGGAAAAGGAAGTGCACTCTCTATGGAGACTTGATTTCCTTGTGTTGTCCCCCAATTAACTTTGAATTTCTAGAAAATTTTATTTTTTGTATTTAAGAGATTAATATTAGTTTGTAAGGTAGACTTGAAAACCTATGCTAGTTCATATTCTGGTGATATATATTTTGAATTCTTGTCCCCAGTCGTCTCCAGCCACAACTGTTACATCTCCTAATTCTACCCCAGCAAAAAGTATTGATACGTCTCCACCAGTTGATCTCTTTGCAACTTCATCTACAGCAGCTCCAGTCAGGTTAGTTCTGCAATATGTTAATCATGAGCTGTTTTCATGTATGCCCACAGACCCCATTTCACTTTGTAGATTTTCAGAGCTAAGCATGTTGCATAGTTCTGAGAAATGCTGTGTCTGCTATACAAATTCCAGATCTCTGGAGTATACCAGTTACAGCTCTACAGTTTTAATCCGTGAACTCCTTCACAATTTTTAGTTTACTTAACACTGAATGCATAGCATATTTGTGGAATGGCATGGCATTAAAGCTGTACAAACACTTGATTTATATAACTAATTCCCAGAAAACTGAAATTAGTTCTATTGCTACTTTGGTCAGTATCCAATATCATAATAGTTAAGCACGCTACTTCGTATACAGAAGCCTACATTCTGTTTGACTACAATATATACATTTAGTGGAAATAGTGCTAACTTGATTTTTATTTCTACTTCTGTTAACCTTAAATATTAGTAACCTTTTCATCTAAATAGACAAGCTGAAACCAAATTAACTTTTTCATTCCCTTCTTTTGAAGGGTGACATATTGAAATATGGTTATTTGTGGTATAGCTCTAAAATGAATTTTTGGTATTAACTTTCTCCCTGTCACCTGTTCAGTACCTGGCTTTCTGTTCTAGTGGACAGAAATATTTTGGAAAATAGTTGCTGTGACTAAAAATAGAGCTCCATTCCCAATGCTCCTAAAAGGGTTTTGATTTTCCTTTTAGAAGTTCTGCAGGGGTATTTCCTTTATTGCTTTGTCCTGCAGTATCATTGCAGTTCAACAGCGTTCTCTGGAGACGCAGAACAGTAGCAGTTTCCAGAAATAGAAATGAGGGTTAGGAACAATAATGTCCTCTCCCAAAATGTTGAATACCCCCAGCATTTATTGAACTAAATATGTGTTAAAGATATTTAGTAGCTTCTGAGGATTAGGTTCTGATCCAGAAAAATATTTGCTTTACAGTGGTTTGACAGATGAACACTCCAGTGTAACCTGGGACAGTTTTTACTTTGTTGAAGTATACAAATACCTATAATATTATAGATTTTTTTTCTCTTTCCTCCCCTTCTCTCCCCCTGCCCCCCCCCCCCCCCAATAGCACTTCCAAACCATCCAGTGATCTTCTAGATCTTCAGCCAGATTTCACATCTACTGGGCAAGCAGCTCCAACAGCTCCTGCGGGGGCAACTTCATGGGGAGGTAAAATATCTTTTTATTTTACTCTTTTTTTCTTTTAATCTCCCTCCTACATTGGCAGCTGAACTGAAACCTGACTTTCCCTACTGTTATGAAACAGTGTTCCAAATTCACTCACTAGCCTCAGCTGACAAGTCAGTGGAACACAGACTGTAGGCTCTTTGCTGTGGAGAATCTTCTAGGAATGGATGTGCAGCCATACAACCGAACAATGCTTATCCTATGGAAGAAGCCACAGTATGCAGCCCAGAAAGTGGATGGGAACAGGTGGGAAGGAGATGAGGGCCTGGAATAGCCTGATGGTGTGCTGATTTAAGTAGGGATGGGGCATTCGGCTAGCAGTCAGAAAACCAGTGTTCTAATCTATATCAGTGGCTCTGCCAGTGACTTGATATATGACTGGGGGCAAGTCACTTACCATCAATTTTTCTCCCAGGTAAGTGAGATCTGTAGAAGAAAGGCACCATGAACATTAAGAATCAGCTGTTGCTCACTGAGGGGTGATATTTTAGTTGCCCTGTAAGTGTATTAACAATCCTAGGAGTCCTAAATGTTGAAAACACTATTTCCTGAAATACTTACAGGTGATCAAAACTGCTATTAGTAACAGCCATATCTGTATAGCCACGACACACAAAATCATAAAGTTCAGTGTGGGCTAACTCCACTCTATAGCAGAAACATTTCATGCATTCAAATTCTCTCTCTGAAGGGTCTAAGAAATACTTTGCCCAGGAGGCCTTTTCTTCCTATATCTGGTCAGTATTTGATCTGAGTTTAAGATTCTTAGAGCAGCAACTCTTTTGGATCTTCTAGCTCTAAAGTTTGCCATGTTAACCACTATTTTCAAAGATCTTAAGGCTGGAAAGGAAAATTATGGGCAAGTAGTCTAACTTTCTTTCTGCATAACACAGGCTGTAGAATGTC
Source organism: Emydura macquarii macquarii (assembly GCF_026122565.2). Classification (NCBI taxonomy): domain Eukaryota; kingdom Metazoa; phylum Chordata; order Testudines; family Chelidae; genus Emydura; species Emydura macquarii. Next base: position 3,337,046 of record NW_027132434.1, read on the forward strand.
ACCTAGTTATTCCTGCATGAAGTCTATAACTTCTGGCTAAGCTAGAGTATATCCTTTTTAAAGACTTCATATCTTGATCCAGAGACTTCAAGTGATGAAGAATTCCCCCGCATCATGACATAATTGTTCCAGTGGTTAATTCCCCACTGTGTTAAAGATATAGCAAAATCCAGTAGATAGGAGCCAGAGCTAAACAATTAAAAGTGGTCCCTTCTGACCTTAAAGTCTGAATCTATGAAATAAGATGCATGTTTTTGTTTGCTAGAAAAGAAAGTCCTCTACTATCAAAAAATCTCTTTACTATGTAGATACTTATAATCCATGATCAAGTTAACTCTTAATCTTCTCTTGTGAATAGATGAAGCTTTTTTTTATCTTCCTTGGTAAGGCAGGTTTTCCAGAGCTCAAATCCTTCTTGTTGTAGTTTTTTGTGAACTTTTTCCAGTGTGTCCACATCCTTTTTAAAGTGTAAATAACAGAATTGGATACAGGAATGATCTCACTATTACCATCTATAGGGGGTAATAGTACCTCCTTGCTGCTCAGTATTCCCTGCCTTATACATCTAAGGGTTGCTTGTGCTCTCTTAGCTGCTGCATTATACTGGGAGCTAATGTTGAAATTACTATAGTATCCACCATGACCCTAAGTCCTTTTTCTGTTTTCCAGAATATTTTTGTCCCCTCTCCCAGTCCTGTAAGTGTGACCTATATTCTTGGTTCCTAAAAATATGACGTTGCATTGTCTGTTAACTTATATGTTCAAGTAAGTCCAGCTTACCATGTATTTCAATTCAGTGTGTAGAACTGACTCGTCCTTGTTGTCTGCTCCACCAGTTTTTGTCATCTGCAGATTTTACTGGCAATGATCAATCTGGAAGAAAATGAGATCTAGATGTGGAATAACACTGAGCAATAGCAATAGAGAGCAGTAGGACCCCACTAAAAATGCCCTCAGTGAATGAAGTTGTACTCATTTACAGTTACTTCTTTAACGATCTGTTAGCCAGCTTGTAACAGATTTAATATGAGCTACATTGTTTTTTATATAGTGTTCTATTTTAATTAGTGTCCTATGGTATAAAAATCTATATATTGTCAACCTATATCTTTGTCAACCGAACTTTAATCTCCTCTAAAAATCAAGTTTGGCCTATCTTTCATAAAAAATATATTGGCTGGTAATAATTAAGCAGCCAGCCTTTAATTCTTCACTGATGGCCTCCTGTGCTGGTCTTTCATTGATTTTTTTTATTTTTATTTTTATTTTTATTTTATTTTATTTTTTTTATCTCCGATCACAGTCAAGCTAAGTATCCTATAGTTACCCAGGTCATCCTGTTTACCTTGTATAAATACTAATATATTAACTTTTTTCCAAGCCACTGGAACTTGCCCGATACTCCAATACTTTGTTAAATATCAGCAGCTCAAACCTCTCAGCCAATTCTTCTAAAATTATTGGGTGTCAATTATATAATCCTGTAGACTTAAAAATGCTAAACAACAATTATGAACTTCCAACATCCTAATTTCAGTTGGAGTAGAAAGTGTTTCATTCTCACATGAGATATGAATGTCCAGCTTCCTTCCACATACGGAACAAAAATATTTTTAAACACTTCTGCCATATCTACATCATTGTCAATTTTATCATTCTTATGTGGTAGTGTTCCTGTAACACAACTGGGATTTGTTATGTTCCTGAGGTATTAAATTCCTTATTTTCTTTAACCTACTGAACATAATTTTAGATACATTTTTAACCATTTATATATTTGGAAAGCACTTGTTTAGACACCTTGAATAATTTTTTTATTCTAATCTACTTTACCATTGGCAACAATACAAATATATGGCGACCTGTTAAATATTTAGTAATTCTGAGATAATGTGTTGATGGCGAGGGATAACTCTGTGCCTTACTCTGACATATCCTTCAAGCAACTGGCAAACTCATTAAAATATTATGTACCGCAGTAGGTTGCTTTTTATATACTTTTGAGATTTGATTTTGGAACTATTTTGATGTATTTTTTTCACTCATGGGGGAATGATAGGGTAATTTGACTTAACTTTTAAAGCTCATTTTCAATCATAACTGAATATACCGGAAACTGTAAAAGAATGCAATAAATATATTTTAGATTCTTTTCCTGTCGCTATACTGAAATTTGTACTCTATGGAATACACCTTCATAAAAGCTAGGCTTCCTTTCTCATGGGGTATTCTGGACTATCTATCCACTTTCTTCCTCAATGCTTTTGCATCAGTTATCACAATTCAGCAGTGGAAATCAGAATGCTATTCTTTTCCAGTTTTTATACAGCTCTACCTGCCAGGTATAGGGAAGTTGCTGGAAAGCAACAATAGATGTTCATGCTTCTGCTAGTGATTGCTTCAAACATACCTCAAACTACACATCACAACCACCACAGAACTCTATGTAAGAATAGGGATTGCCTGAGGGCTTTGTTTACCATAATATGCCATTGTAAACTTCATATCTTTATGATGTAAAATAACAATAATAAACCAAAGAGGGTATGAGATGGGATGCATAAGTATATAGTATTTCACCATTCACAGAAGCCTGGTGCTACAATTAGAGACTTAGTCTAGAACAAAGACATGAACAGAGCAGAAAAAAAATGGATAAATTAAATCTATTTGGTCAAGGCTCCTTGTTCTCCAGACCTCCTCCTTTGTATCAATCTAGGCAGCAGCTCTCACAAGTATTGAGAAGCTGACATTCTAGTCATGTCTCCATATGCTAACATTATCCTTTCTTTCAGCAACACCAGACAGTTGGAATCTATGAACTAAAGGTTTTAATGTTCTCTTGTAGTTGTGACTTTCTGGAAACTTGAGTCTCTGGGCTTCAAACCTAGCCTAATTTCATATGCTGAAAGAAGTTCAGAAAAATAGATCTAGAGATAGTTTCACTGGTTTTCCCTAAGCAAGAGAATAGCAGTTGTGGCTTAGAGCCTGTTTTTTATTTTCAGAGTTTAAGACACATCAGAAACCTTGTTTTTAATACAGTGACATAATCTATATCATTCACAATCACACAAATTACTTTAACAGTAATTTGGGTTTTAAAATGTTCTTCACATTAACAATTAGGTAATGTTGCTTTCTGAAAAATTTTCTCTTTTGCTTAACTTCATTGTAGCTGCCATGCTTCCTTTTTATTATACAAATTGTATAGCAACTGTTCCGTAACTGAAAGTGCAATAATCTACTTTCATTTATTTCTGTAACAGTAGGTTTAATAAGATCAAGGTTTGGGAAATAAAAAATTGCAGAATTAATGGAAGATGATGCACCAAAGGGAATGTATGGAATGGGTGAGCAAGCAAAGAGAAGTGAGCTGAAGGAATGCAGTATTTTACTAAGGATTCAATAGATCAAATTTTGCAATTTCTTGGACCTCTGAAAATTTACTAACATTCTTCTCCATTTCCAATTAACACAAACTTGAGAACAGACCACTCTTTTGAGCATTTTCCTATTTGTTATTGAAATCTTAGGCACTTTTCAAAATCCCACCCTAAATTACTTGTGATCCCAAGGTAGCCACTCACGGTATGTCTACACTGCAATTAGACATCAGCAGCTGGCCTGTGCCACTTGATTCAGGCTAAGGGACTGTTTACTTGTCATGTAGACATTTGGGCTTGACTGCAGCATAGGCTCTGGGACCTTCCCACCTCAGTAGGTCCCAGAGCTTGGGCTGCAGCCCAAGTCTGAGCCTTGTGAGCCCAAGTCAGCTGGCATGGTGTCTGCCAGGTAGACATATTGTCAGGTGCTTTTGGAAGTCCCACCCTTTAATTTCTGCATTGTCTCTGATAGTTAGACTTGCTCAGGGAATGATTGATTAAAAGAAGCGGAGCAATGCTGCAAGCTATGTCTACTGAAAAAATATATAGGATGTGGGTATGATTCATTCCTCTAGGAAGTATCCCAGATTTTAATTATTCAGTCATGTTTTCTGATACAATATTTTCCACGGACGTGTTGTGTAAGAATATTTGCAAGGAAAAGTTCTAGTCCCTACAGCATCAGACTATCATGAAATGTTAAAGTAGATTAATTTTAAACTGTGACCTAATACTCACCTTTTGATAATTTCACAGCTTCATTCCTCTGTTCCACAAAAATATCTGTAACGGCAGTAAGTATAAAAAGCAGTAAAACATTATTTTTAAATCTTGCATTCTTAAATACTCTCATTGTTTTCTCTTTATTTGCTTCATAAAACAATGACTGAAATTATTTTTACAACGTTTTATTAGGGTGCCATGCTAGGAAATTAGGAGACTTCAGTACAATATGATCATCTATAAATTAGTGAGGTAACGAATTGGTTATGTGTAAATGTAGACAAATGCAACGTTGGGAGTGTTTCAACAGCAATTTCTCAAATCAAGCTTTGAAAGCCAAGCTAGGTATACAGTGCTTGGAGACCAAATGATATGTGTAATGTACCTCTTGCTACTGTTGTAAAATCCTGTATGGAAGGAGGTATGCCTCTTGACTATCTCAAGTTTTAAAAAATAATAAAACCTTCCAAATGTGGGGTGTTTTTTTTTCCTGCCAATGCATCTAATTCTGTTAATACTCCTCTGGCCTTCATAATAGGAATTCTGCAGTAAATTCTTTATTTCTACTGAGTACAACAATGTCTGATGTAAAGATTGGTTATAATACAAAAGGATAACTTTGTTCGGGTCATGCTACATGTGTTCATGCTACATGCGTTCCTTTACTCTAACTTTTTTAATGAACGAAGAGTTTTTAGATGACTGTCTAGGCCCATGTACTACATATCTTTGCCGTTAGCTTGTTGTGCTCATCGTGCATCAGACTAAAGCTGTGAACAAACTAGTAAAGACACTTGATTTAAAGCAAGAAATCCAAACCACTCTATCTATAGTATTGTCATAGTCAGTAGATTTTGCTTCATCATAAAGATGAATTGGAACTACATAGTCACTCCTTCCTTTCTTCTTGAAGTTAAAGATTTTTACTCCTCGCATCTCTGTAGTGAAAGGTGATAAGAGCTACTGTTTTTGTGAAGCTGCGATATATCTTTATTTTGCAATTTTGCACTTTGATTGTCAATTGCGAAATAGAAGTACCCAGTAGTATTGTGGCACATTTGAGCTGCTTTGATGTGCAAAAGTCCAAAAATGACACCGGCAATTAGTTACATTAATCAGTGATATTTTAAACTAAATCAAAACAGGAGGGGGAGTGTTCTCTGCACCAGCTGAAGAGGAGGAGGAGGAGGTATGGGAGTGTCTGCTCACCCAAGTTAGAAGACAGAGAGCTCTTCCTTTTTTTTTTTTTTTTTTTTTTTTTAACTGAAGGAGATGTCTCCTCCCTCTTCCCCCCACCCCTCAATATTTTAACCCCTGACTTCATTGAAGAGGACAACAGCAGCAGGGAGGAGAGTCTGTTAAGACTGCAGGAAGTTCAGAGCCAACCAAGACTTCTTGCAATTGTATTTAATGTTTTCATATCTGTGAAATACTTTGATAGTAAATTACAAACATCGCTTTATGAAATGATGAAGAAAGCATGCTCATTAAGGGTGTGTGTGTGTGTGTGTGTGTGTGTGTGTGTGTGTGTGTGTGTGTGTGTGTGTGTGTAGATACACATACTGAAGGATGTGGATGGTGGGCATGGATGTGCAATTTTACTGTGTTAGAAGCTACAGCGGTCTCAATTTTAAAGAATGAAAATTTTCCACAGATACGACACTTGAGTAAATGAAAGCTTTGGTATTTTAATTTCACTGTCTATACCTGTTGGAAAATGCTAACTTTTTGATGGAGATCATTGACGCATATAGCAGCCTAACAGACTTGTTCAGAGATGCCAGAAGGATTGACATTAGCTTTCTATTACAAACCTTTAATGTGTGAATGAAGGCTTTTAGTCTCCCTTTAATGATAGTTCATCTTAATTTAATCTTCCAAATCATACAGCAAGTACAGTTGTGGCAGGAACCATGGAAAATTTTACTCTGACTCCCTTTCAGTGTGCTCCAAGTCTGACCACTCTAGAAGAGTATGGCAGTTTTCATGTTAACTCAGTGTAGTAGTTTTTTTAAGAAAAAACTGTTGGCTTTTGGAAGTCTGGTACTGAGGAACATAAAACCAAAAGAGACTTCATGAGTCCAATAGCAGGCAACCAAGTCGTATAATTATATTCTTAAATGTATTGAGCACTTGCTCACTAATGGTCTGAAGGTGAAAGGCTCTATATTCCCTTATTGCATCCCTGACTCATTCACTCCGGCTATCAGTTATCACATGAACGCTTAGTAATAATTTGTTTGTCCCCTTTTGTATGTTGTGCATTCTAACCAATACTTTTTCCCCATGTATTCAGGGAAATTGCAACACATCTTCTGAATGGAAATAGTATATTATTATTATTACTATTTATTATTATAATTATAATGTTTTATACTTTATTTTATTTAATTTAATTAAAATAAAATAAATTTAAATATATAATACTTAAATTAATTTAATTATAATTAAATATAATAATAATATAGCTTTTTGTTTCTAATATTTACCCTGGACACTATAGAAAATTGCTTATGTAATTCCATTAAGTTTAGGGTGTACAAATCACTAATAACAAGTTCTTTATTCAGGAAGCTACATAAGACATTTTATTGAGTTGAGATGAGTAGAACACACACGCAAAGACTTTACTTAAAATGCAAATAAATCCAAGTATAAGGATAATTATACAAGAACACATACATATAACAAAACACACCCTGGATCATGCATACTGACAGCCTTAGGCTGGTACAAGATAAAGCAGCCCCCCAGTGTTGATATATTTACGACCTTATGGAGATGGTTGACAGCAAAATAAGACAAAAGAAAAAGTAAGTGGAGTTAAACCACAAGAGGTTTGTTTATACTCTGGCTTCCACTATTTGGTCACTAATTGGTGTCCCAATTAAAGATCGATTTGACAATCTTTTATACACCTTTTTCCATTCCATCTACATGCATCCAGGACTATATGATTAAGTCTCCAGCCTGCCATTCATATTTTGTACCAGGAGACCAATGTTAGGGTTCTGGTAATCCATTTGTTGTTTTCTGTTTCGCCATAAATACATTGCCAACAGTTACGCAATCAATTCAGTACATCAATTAGGTTAGCTCTTATTGCAAAAAGCCCCTACAATGTTCCTCTCCATTTGCAGTTTACCTGTTTATCATGAGATGCATTGCTAAATTATCCCAAGATACACATTGCTAACTTCTGAGTCTCACTCTAAACCCTTAAGACCTAATGCTTAGGAACTAAAGCCAAACCTACTTTTAATACATATATTTTGGTTCTTCTACTTGCTGTTAGAGCTTCAATAACTTCCATTATTTTACCCAAAACTGAAGTCAGTAATCAGTAGCTACCTAAAAATCAAGTCTCTGATTTTGTGGCTTATTTGGCTATAGATCTTATCAGGGTATACTTTGCCAAAATACTTACGCCTTTGGGAGAATTTGCTTCCTTGCTAATGCAGCTGGATTTTTTTCTAATACAAAACTCTTCAAATATACGGTGAACTCCAAACCGCTTGTACTATGTATTAATCACAATTCTGAACTCTTTTTGTGGAAACTGTAAGACAAAAAGAAATCATACACTATGCATGAATGGTATCCTGAAGCAATTGATATAGAATATTTTTGAATTATCTGATTTTGTCACTGTAATTCTGCTTTAGTTTGTGTGCCTTTTTGTAGAAATTTGAGATGAAGCATGAGTATTAAAAAAAAATTCTCATTTTGCTTCATATGCTGAATTGTACAGTTGTTTCCTATCGCCACAATGTTCATTCTGGTCTAAAATTTAGAATTTGAACATAATCATTTAATTCTGGTAGGAGAAGACCATTTGGTAATCAGTTGGTTTTCCACAGAGAAGTTGAATTTCCAGCCAAAAGTGACAAAAGTTGAAATAACAAAATAAAATGTTTTAAGTCTCCAATTGGCTGTTGATAGTTTACTTCATTTTCCATCTTGCATTGTGGAGTATTTTAAAATGGCTCACTTTGGATGATTAACTTTCTTTAACATGAACTCTAGTCTTGAATCCAAACATTGTTAACTAGTCAGGTGTGTGTGTGTGTGTGTGTGTGTGTGTGTGTGTGTGTGTGTGTGTGTGTGTGTGTGTGTGTGTGTGAGAGAGAGAGAGAGAGATATTTCTGGGTGAATGACAGATTTGAATTAGCCTCGGAGATCATATGCATAGCAGGCTTTATAACTCAGATTATAACCGAGTGCTCTGTGTGCCAATTTTTAGAACTGTATTACAGTCAAATAGTCCCTAACTCTTACATTTATTTTAGTAGGTCCTCAGTAGTTTTTGTGCAAAGCTAGGTAGGGGAGAATGGTTATCTATAAGTAAGGGATCGCCGACAAACCTTGGGGTGGACCATTATCCCAGATAATACCATTAACATATTTAGCTGTAAATGTATGAGTTAAAGGCAAGCACTTTGGAGTTTCTATTACAAAAATAATCTCTTAAATATTAATAAATCTCTTGAGATCAAAGACTGCAGTATGGGAAATAGGAAGACTGGTATAATCTGTGGCAACAAAATACTTATGAAAATGTTTTCTTGTTCAGCTCCTTCAATGCCACTATAGTTCTGGATTTTTGATTACTGCTGTGACTCTAAAGTACATTTCTTACATAGAAAGAAAACACTTCAGTTGGCTAAAACAAAGAACTATTGATCAGCAGTCCATTCAGACTTAGTGTTGGTAGTATATTTAATAGAAACTATTTAATTAATAAATTTGACAAGTGAACAAAAATCCTGTGGACCAATGGGCAAATAATTAAATAAAGGTATTAAAGAAATGGATTCAGTTGCACATTAGGCTATGCATTTACGTCTCTACTTTGACCTTTCAAAGTTCCTAAAAACAGGCTGCCCTATATAAACTCAATTCAAGTTGTCTATGGCATGTCTGGGTAGGGTGGCATACTAGTGATTGAATGGTTCAGAAATGGTTTATCATGTATGTGGCTAATGTACATGTTCATTCTGGCAATTTTGTTAACTCTCATGTTTTTTTATATTGCAATCATGTAATGGACAATGTTACAGACCTCTTGGGAGAGGGTGAGTAACACTTATTTTCTAAGCTTCTTTTTAATAGAGAATTGTTAATATAATTTTAACAGCTGTCTTTACTTCTTGGAGTCTAGTGTTAGTATTTTTCCCCTCTCTTCCACTCACTGTTTCCATTTGATCTTCATATATGGTTGCATATAGACCATCTGGCAGCGCTTTCGAGTGTTACCTCTGAGCCACAGATTTCAGATCCATTTGCACCAGAACCTAGCCCAACTACTGCTGCAACTACTGAAATTGCAACTGCTTCAGCGTCTGCTACAACTACTACAACTGTTACTGCTGTCACTGCTGAAGTGGATCTCTTTGGAGGTTAGTTTGGTTGCTCTAGTACTCTAATGCTGCAGTTTATCCAGGAAGAACAAATCATCTTAAAACTTCCATAGTCTAACTAAAAACTTGATCTTGTGTCTGGAAGCCCAAATTATTCAAGTGATTAAATAGATTTGAATGGAACTTGCAAATTAACTAAAGTTTTCTGGGTGGTTTGGTTTTTTTGGTTGGTGTTTTTGTTTTTTGTTATACATTATGAAAGACTTTCCCTTTTCTATGTGCAGGGTTTCCTTTTTGCATATCCCCTATGGAAAGGGGAACATAAAACTGGATACATTTTCAACTGCCTAAACAGTAGGTTCTAAGCCTAATCCTTAAATGGGTTCTAAGCCTAATCCTTAAGTAACCAATTGTGGAACTAAAAATTAACATGTAAATATGGAAGGAATTTTTTTTTTAAAAATCAGACTCATCCACAGATCTACACTCTTATACTGTGAGTGAACCTAGGACCTTTTCATAGAATGTGAATATAGATTGAAATGTATAGGCCCATATCACTAAAAATACCAGTGCTCTACAGCTGTTTGTCATTCTACTTCATTGGCACGCTCAGGGACCCACATTATAGAGAATCCAATCACAAGTTTTCTTGCATTTCAGAAGGCTTTTTTAATTTGTTCTGTTGATAATAAGCCCTAAAAAGTGTTTTAAAAACAAAATGGTCACCGATTGGCATAATTGATGCTTTTTCCCTTTGTTTTTGAATTTCTTCGTAGGATCCCCTTTTGGCTTACCTACCTAAAGAGATTGCAATGGCATATTAAATATCTATTGCTAGACCTTTAGGTAAAACTGGGCCCTTTCTATGCTTTTTTGCTGGGCCACAGAGTCAGAATATAGCCTGGTGGCTTAATGCACTCACTTAGGATGTGGTGGGAGACCCGACTTCAAGTCTCTGCTCCAATGACTCATTATACATAGTAGAACAGCTTCAAAAGGAGAGATTCACCCCAGAATACTTACATTATATACATTAGCATGTGCAGCACATTTGATTAGGGTATGCACCGAGGGAATCTTTGGCAGGGGTATTGGAGTCAATTTCACCGGTGGGCCACATTTGAATTTCCTGCCAGCGGAATTCTCACCGCGTACCACCCGCTGCCGAGAAATCTCCCGAAGGACAGGATTTTGGCAGGAGAATACGGTGCCTTTCATTCTGCCGCAGTATTACGCGTCTCTATCCATTTCGGCGGCACCTTGCATTCACTTCCCATCCGCCGACAAATTGGGTGCACCCGCAGTCTTTCGGCAGCAGCACCACCGGACCAACTCTCAAGGATTCTCGGCAGGACAGGTATAAAAGGTTTTACTCCCCGTCATTAGGGTGTGCCCCGGCACACCCCGTGCGCACGCCTATGATTATATATTTATTTATAGTTCAGTGGCTTGAGGAGTCTCTGCAGTGGGGGAGACCAGAGTCCAGATCCCTTCTCACTGTCTGATATGGTTCTCCCACATCCCAGCTATCAGAGAAGCACCACCACTTCCTTCCAATTTATGAATCTAGTCCTCCTATTCTTTGCTTTTGTCAAAATGCCTGAAATGTAACCAATGTTTAGTTGGTTTAAAATGTTTCAATTTTGGTTTGGTCAAAACTGTTTGGCAAGTGTGGTGTGAACTGGCCAATAGTTTTGGTCAATCCAAAACTGTATTTGTCAGTGAATAACCTATTTGCCAAAAATTTACCCAGCTCTGGCTTCTACCTCTATGTACTTGTTGGCATAGATTCTTTGACACTCCTTCTACAGAATTTAATCACCTTTTTTTTAAATAAAGAAAGGTCCTATGAAATCCACATCCCAAGGAGATAAATTGTGTTATTGAGGAATGTTTGTTTTTGCATTAGAACTTTCTAGTAAGGTATCTGTGTCTTTACTAGCCTACTAGGTGTCCTTGAAGCTTCCTTGCCAATGTGGTTGACTAAAGTTATCAACAGTTGTCTTTTTTGGTAAACGATGATGGTGATTTGTAGGGGCTTAGATGGGGTTCAAATTATATAGGTGTTAACATCATCTGATCTTCTCCTATTTCTTCCTGGTTTGTCTTCTCATCATCACAAGCTTCCAATCTTCCTCAAATCTCCTGTCACACAAACATGTCCTGGAGTCATTTGTTGCCAAAAGGTTTCATTCAAACGTCTACGTACAGCTAAAATTATTTTGTACTTTGCCGTATGTTATTTTGCACACTGGATTCTGTATCGTTCCTTCTGACTCCTGTACCAGTAAAACTCAAAGGATTGGGAACTTTATTACCACAGATTTTCCAGGTTACGTAGGATCCACACATGTGCCTGGACCTATTTTATCTTAGTATGAACAGCAAAGGTAAAGAGATTACATTTCTTGAACAGAACTTTTACTCAAGACATCTTTCCTATGCTTTTTAAATCATAGAAGTCCTGAAAGTTTTCAAATCTTTTCTGTCTATACAGCCCATTAAATAGGGATTCTTGTTCAGGTGAGCACATATAAAATGGGATGACTTTTTGTCAGACTGCCTGAATCCAGATAAATAGACTTAATTATCTACAGCTACCATTCTAACTTCACAAAAAATATGCAGTCCATAAGCAATCAAGCTATTTCTCTACACTTTAGACTTCAGCAATTCCAGCGAGCTACTGCTGAAGTGTTACTTCTGATGAGAAGCTGAGTACTCTATATAAGGGAGGATGGACATTCATGAGCTACCTTTTCTATAATAATGGGTGACTTTCTGAAGCTCTCAAGATCACTCTCTGTGCCAGAGTAATCTAGGACTACGTTGGCTGTTTTAACCTTATGTCTCAAAGGGGCTCACTTCAGTTTCCAGGAACCCGAGGACTACTTTTCATTGAATGCAGTTTACACAAATTATTGATAGCATAGTAAACATACATATTGCTTTAAATATTTTTAAATATATAAAATGAGACATTGAAATGTGAGCTCTTTAGGATAGAAATATAAATGTACAACTGCATATATTGCAGAAGAATAGTTATTAAAATTAAATGTTTTACCTCTAACACTTGCTTATGATACATTTGCAGCGGCCTTGCTGAAAGAATAAATTTGCCTATCTTTTAGTTCTGTAACTAAATGCAGTTGATCAGCTTCATCTGTGCCCTGCATTACAAGGAGAGGATGGCTGGGGACTACTTCTTGTCTTCATAGCCCATGTTTACAACCTGTGATGGGGAGTTTTTTAAAATGTATAGCACAATTTGGGTGCTATAAAATGTATAGTGGTGCATGTCAAGAAACCTTTTATCACTTCAATGATATCTGGGTCTCAAGCATTTTGAGAGAGAGAGAACCCATTTTAGACTATCTATATCCATCAGTAGGTACTTTCCATGGGTGAACAAGTAAAGGTTCTAGATCTTTGTTACCTTGTATCTTGTAATTTGGAGAGAATATTATGAAGACAAATTTGATCATTTCAAATTCCAATCTGCTCAGATCCTAGTGAATAGGCATTTTTTCTTCAGAAAGAAATGGCATAAAATCTTAAACCGTTTCTCTCTCAGTATATCTAGCTCACATCTTTCCTCTAGTCTTTGGATTCTGAAAACGTTTCTATGAACATTCAAAACTCAGTCATGAGTCACTGAATTGACACAAGACTAATCATCTAGGTATCCATAGAACCAATGCCATATAGGCAGCAGCATTGCAGACTTTAGTATACCTGCCTGCTAATGTGCTTTGACCTGGTGGACCACAAGACTTAGGGATGAAAGGATAGTGTGGTTTCCCCAGGACCTATTGGTCTTTGCTTTTCTCCTTAAGCTGCCTACAGGAGACCTAGAGTTATTTGTTGATCTCTGTCTGCTGGAGAGTGAAGATGTTAATTTAGTGGAGTCACTTCTTGTAGTTTACCGGTTCTTAGCTATTCTTTCTGGTGATGGATGTGAGATGGGGGAGAAGCCTGAGGAATAGTCTAGAGCAGAAATAAAGACAATAAAGAACCTGAAGGAAAGGGCTGGGAAGGTAGAAAGCGGAAAGGGTGGAAACAGTGGACAATGCTCTGTTGCCTGAGCATAGGCGGAAAACACAAAAAGAAGCTTATACTGGAATTAATATTTTACTAGCATGCTCTTTCTTTAATAATTAAAAAAAAAAAAAAGACCTAAGGAACGGGTACTCAATTTACTAATTTAATTGAATAGAAACATTATTAATCTTAAATTTTACATGATAAATTCCATGTTGCAAATGCAGAGGTAACAGTGTTGTGCCAGTATTGTGGAACTAGAAAGAGAAAATAACTAGCCTATTTTTTTGATCCAAGATGAATGAAATGTGAAAAGTACACAACATATGCGATGTAGTGAAAATTAAGGTAGGCTTGTAAATGTTTCCATTATAATCTAAACTGTATGTGTAGTACAATTTTTTTCATGACTTTTAATTTTACATGCCCTTCAAAATTTAAGTCTGTAGCAAAACTTTGGGGAGTTATTTTTGTTTTAAAACCTTATGCTGAAATCCTTAAGGTAAATCATTTATTATGGGGACTGCTGTTAAGGTAAGTTTATTTTAGTCTCAGAAGTTTTTAAGGGTGTCCTTCTAGTTAACTCTTATGGCTTATTCTGATGAACCTAGAACTTTCAGAAGTTGTCAGGATTGTAGAGCCGTTATAATGTTAGTTCACTATTGTAAGTCTTCGTATAGGAGATAGTCTGAACACTTAACATATTACATTTTAGAAAGTTATGTCAATCACAGTGTAGTTAGCTAAAGCCCTGTTTATAAATTGAAAACCTATTTCAGGTCTCAGCTAAGTATAAAACCAGAACTGAAAAATGTATTTGCTACACTCCGAACCAACCATTTCCCTTCTGGGAGCATTTGTGGGGGTTTATCCCTGATGGAATTGTATAGCTGTTGTATTTGGAGAGATGGTTTTATATCTTAACAGGAATAATGTCCTTGTTTACATGGTCTTAGCACATAACTAATTACTATTCCAAGTAATCCTGATGGGCTTTCTTGCAATCCCACAATGCGTTTTTATTTTCTTAATGTATTACACTATATTACTGAAACAAAGTTATCTAAAAACAGTATTTACTGAAAGTATTCCACAGTGTCGGTCTACTTTATATTCATTGGAAGTGTTTATTTTTCCAGGAGTAATATCAAAGATTGTATTCCAGATGGAACTCTCCACTGATTCAGAAGCTTTGGTAGAGGCAAAAACTGACCAACCTACAAGCCTTCAAAAGCAATTATAGTTGGAAGTACCCACATTCAAAAAACTTTCAGTCCAGTTCCTTGTTAAACTGATCAGATTTCTCCATTCTTCTAATTCATGGGCCAGTGTGTAGTAGTTCTGCGATAATGTAGTGATTTTTTGACTGATTACACATTTTACTGTTTGAACAACTGCCATTCAGTTTTGCCATTGTGAATTCTTGTAAATTAAATAATTTAAATTTCTAATGCAATAATGAGAAACTGCTTATTGGCAGGCTCTTTCTCCTGTTGCTCTTAGTTCTCATTATTTTGTACTTGGTCTGATAGAATATCAGCTTTCATGTGGTTTTGCTGAAATTTAGATGCATGTAGCCTTGAGCTTTTTTAAAGTAGTTGGCACAAAATTTGTTTTTAAAATGGGTATTTTCATTTTCGAATTGAAACTTGTTACAGCATGTAAAGCTTTCTCATGCTGGCTTGGCAATTCAGTTGCAGCATTCCTTTCTAAGAGGTAGTTTGCAATTAGCTTTTTTTTCCCCTCATTCTTTTCTATCTCCTGGGCAATACTGGACATTTAGGACTTAGAAATACCTTAGACAGCTGAATGTGTTCTGCATCACACTATTACTTTAGGACATGATTGTGCAAATGCTACCATGCACTGAGCTTTATTATGTGAGTAGTCCCAATGAATTGTTTCTTTAGGACTACTCCATGATAGTCAGACTTAACTTTATGTGCCTAATTTACTTTTCAAAGTAAGGGCCTGAACTGGGTATCTCCCAGTTGTATAATGTGAGTGTATTACTATAATGGTTTCAAAGCTTGAAATGCTATAACATCAGCACTTCTTTAAAAAAGCAAAAGAAGAAAAACTATTGCTCAACTATCACCCAAATTTAATGTTTGGGTCAATTTTTAGATGTTTAGTCTCAATGGAACATGGTCATCAAACTTATGAGATTAGTTTGTAGTCTTTGTGTACACCATAAGTTAAGATGAACTTTCTTGCTCTGTCAAAAGCAAGATGAGAGAACATATAATTATCTTTTTTTGGAGTTCTTGATTTTAGAAAGATGAGTTTGTCTGAAGGTCTGTGAAACCTTATTATAGTGAATCCTGTCATATGCAATTCCTCAAGACCTGTTAATGTCTTTTAATAAATTATTTTAGAGGGCCTTTATAGATTTAATAAAGATTGACATGCAAATCTTATCTTAAAAGCTACATTACATAATGGAGAAATGGATAAAGTCTGAATTTAGACCTCTGAGCAGCAGTATATAGAGAAAAATAGATGTGTTATAGAAAAGTGCAAAGGAGTTGTGTGTGTCAATACTCGCATAGAACACTATGGTTCCTGGGATATTTTATAAGACTAAGCTACAATTTTCTTCTAACTGCTCAAAATTTTAGAGCAGCGTCTTTCAGGAATTAGAAATAAATTAAACTATTACAGTTAATCTCAGAGGATGATTGAATTTCCATTCACTGGTCTGTTTTTTATGGAGGTAATTAAAATTCTACTTCTCAGGAGATCCACATAACTGACATGTATCTCACAAATTAGGTTTCACTATAAATGGGCTTCACAAATTCTACTCAATAAAATTCTGTCAATAGTGCAATAAGTAAAGAGGTGATTTGGGAATTCTAGTTCACAACCCAAGCTTTTAGCTCTTCAAAGTATTCAGGAAATTAAGTCACATGCTACATAAATTATTATTCAGACATACACTGAGGTAATTTGACTGAACAAGAAAGTTTAATATCTTAATTGGCATCAATTTACTGCCATAACTTTTTACATGCTTCAGTTAATTTCTGATGTTACATAAACATGCTGCTCAGAACCCTTATACAATGAGAATCCTGTTGCCTTTTACATCTTAATATGCCTCTTGCCTACCACCTCAAAGTATTAATATGTGGTTCCATCTAAAATAAATATGTTGAGTGGGGTTGAGTATTTATAATGCATGATTTATCTTGCATCAGTAAAAAATTAATAAAAATTCATATTGTATAAGGGAATCTTCCTATGCAATTTAACTTGGTTCTTTTACTATATTTTTCTTCTCTCTTTATCCTTTTAATTTCTGTTTTTAAAAACTGCACTCAAGATGCCTTTGCAGCTTCTCCTGGAGAAGCCCCTGCCGCACCTGAAGGGGCAGCAGCACCAGCTACCCCAACCCCTGTAGCAGCAGCTCTTGATGCATGTTCAGGAAATGGTGGGTTTTATGTCATTAGTCTCTTGTGTGTGTGGTAGTATTAAACTACATGGCAGTGCGTTTTTCTGAAATTATCAGTCAATATTTTTCTTCTCAATACAGAGTATCCATTGTAGTTGATCAAAAACATTAAACTTTGAGACAGAAGAGTATGCTTCACATAAACTGCATGTATCTTCTGTCAAAGCCAGTATCCTTTCTCCGTACATTTATTCAGTAGCACTACTGAATAATTTTGACAATGCTGAGTGTTGTAAGCAGCAACACGTTAATATCCATTAATGTGTTGGAAGCTGAACTGTTTTCTTCAGTTATCTTCATCTGTTGCATTTCAATCTTGCCAAACCAACCTTTAAAAAAATGTTTTGCTTTCAATTCCCCAAATTTTTCTATCTTTATGAAAATACTTTATTTTAGAAAAACAGCTGAATAGCTTGCCCAGATGAGTAAGGTAGTTGTTACAGAGAAGTGAATTGCGTGGTCGTGTGTATCTACTCATGTATGTATATTACCCATAGTTATGCTTTTATTTTTGCCAATTTCCTCCCTTACTGATCCTCTATATATATTCTCCACTTTCCTTTTTACAAGACCCCTTTGCCCCATCTGAAGGTAGTGCAGAGGCTGCTCCCGAGCTGGACCTCTTTGCTATGAAGCCAACTGAGACCAGTGTTCCTGTAGTTACCCCTACTAGTGCAGCTACTCCAGCTCCCGCAACTACTCCTTCTCCTGCTGCCACTGCTGCCACTGCTACTACTGCTACAGCAACTACCACTACCACCACAGCCACCACATCTGCCACCACCACTACCACCACTTCCGCTCCTCCTGCTCTAGATATCTTTGGTGGTAATTGTTTTTAACTCTTTGATTCTGCTGGATTGAACTCTGGTTTGTCAAATAAATGTACAGCATACATTATCATTATTGCATGTATTCTGTATATTAGAAGGCTCTTTACAGACAGAGCCTGTCTTTTAAAATTCTCCAAATACGATGTGCAAAACTGAAAAGTTACTGCTTTCAGTCCTGTCTTCCAAAATGAGTTAGACATGTATATTCTTGGTCTTAGATTTATTTGAGTCACCTCCTGATGCTCCTGCAGCGCCTAAACCAGATGCTACTCCTAGCATAGACCTGTTTGGTACAGGTAAAGCTAAAAAGATCCTTTTCTGAAATGTAGTCTTTGTTTGTTTGTTTTTTCCTTAAATGTTCTCTCATTTCATGCTTTGTTTCAGCGTAAGCTGACTTTGATTTAAACACAGTACTTACTTCTACTTGGTTTTTCTTTTACTTCTGGAAGATGCTTTTTCATCTCCACCACATGGAACTTCTCCTGTGCCTGAGAGTTCTCTCACTGCTGATCTCTTATCTGGTGAGTGCTTGTTTCACAGGACACCACAGATTTTCAGTCTTTTCCCAAGTAAAATTAAATGATTTTATGCTTAACATGAGAATCCCCTTTCAAATCCCTACCTATACTATCTCAAACGTTTCAGTGGTAAGTTGTGATGCATGTTATTCCTGAAGAATACTTTCTAATGGTCATAATAGTCAGAAATCTCTTTAAAAATAAGACTTCAGATTATCTAATGTCAACTAATGTTATTGAGTTTACCAGCTCCAGGAAAGTCATCTATACTAGTAGATGACATGTATGTATAGCTTTATTTTTTCAGAAAATAAGTGCAACACTGCACAAGGAAGCTGTCTTCTTCATGAATGGTATTTAAAAAGTAGTGTATGTGAATTTTTGCATACTTTCAGTTTGCAGTGTTGTAGACTGGTATCTGAAATATACAGGTCCTGTGGTGCTAACTGGTGGAGTCTAAGTGTGAATTTCAAAATATTTAGTTATCATTGCTGTTAACTTGCTGATACTAAATATTATCTGTCATATGCCTACTGCAGTGGATGCATTTGCAGCACCGTCTCCTCTACCTGTTGCCTCTCCAGCAAAAGTGGATTCTTCAGGTGTGATTGACCTATTTGGTGGTGGGTATTTCTCCTTCCTCACCACTTACAAGTTAAATCACTTCATTTCAAATACATGTACACTGTTTTCTTTTTGGCAGTTGCAATTTCCTCTTTTCACATTTTAGCTCATGCAGTGTTTGCAGCTGAACAATTTTGAATGTATTGAAGTCTTCCTATCAGAAAAGTCAATAAAACTTGAACTCCAAATAAATAGTTGCAACATTTCTATTCCATCATCCATCTTCATTGTATTTACCATTCTGTCATCTACATTCAGTGCATGGGTTATCTTTCTTGATCAGGTATTTGAGTTTTCAGTCAAAGTGCATTATATGTATCTGTATATCTTTTCATCCTCTGATGTTTCTCTGAGCAGCTCAAGTTCTGTAGGCAGCAGGAGGAGTTGGTATATAAACTAAAATAAATTGGTAACTGTGAATTGTGAACTAGATTATATTGAATCAATCTGAAATGGTGGAAGTTAGGATATGCATATCCAACTCTTAGCCTTTATAAGACTTTTTCTGTATAGGTTAAACATAATAACATTTCTGTTTAATGAATTATGAAGCTATTTCCAAACTTCAGTGAAACGGTCAACTAAAATGACCGGCTTGTAGGTTGTTGAAGAGTATTTTCAGTTCTGTAGTTCTAGCTGGAGTTATAATTGCCTTTTATTTAATCCATGAAATGGATATGTGTAAATGGCTGAACCCTCTAGTCTAAAATAGCGTACTATAAATATAGTTGGGGTCTCCCTGTTGGAAAAGCCCACTAGTTTTACAAGCCTCATGGATGAAGTATTGCCCCCCGCCCATCCCCTCCACCCCAAAAAAAAATCACTTGCATTTCCCATATGAAAATGTTTTTTTGGGGTAGGGAATGTTGGCTCGTTGCCTTATTTCTCCACCTGCACTATATGCAATCAAAACCACTTTTCCTGTAATTCTATCCAAGGTTCCCAAATACATTTCCTCATTGTTCTGTTGTTCCCTATTTGGTGAATGAAGTTGTCCATGCTACTGTTCATGCATTCTTTACATAGCAATGATGAATCAGAGTATTTATGTTAAACTTTTTTTTTTTTTAACCTTTCTTGCTGCATTGTGGAACGCCCTGTAGATGCTTTTGGAAGTAGTGCTTCTGAACCCCAATCTGCAACCCAGGCTGCTTCTAGTTCCTCAGCTTCTGCAGACTTACTGGCTGGTAATAAATATAAATTTAAATAAAATGTACATACTTCAGTGTGGAATGGTGTTTTTTTTGGTTTTGAGTGGGGTTTTTTGTTTTTGTTTTGTTTTAGTCACAGTTATGTTAAGGACACAGGAAAAAAAAATCTTTCCTTCTATTTTATTTCAAAGTGAACCTCTGAATTGGAGTGAATTATAAAAATTGTTGTACAGCAAAATTTCATAGTATTAAAAATTCTTAAACTTAAAAATAAAACTGTATATCACAACTTTCAATACATGTCTACTCCTAAGTGACTACATAATCATATTATTTTCATCCTCTTATTCTTGCCTTTTCCTAACCCTACTTCCTTCTCCTTATCTCCTCCTGTTGGTTCTTCCTTTAGATTGTACTTCAGGGTTGGAAATAGGTATTATAATCTATTGTACCGTCCCATGCATATTTGTGTTGCTATGTAAGTAATCAGGATAACTTTAGTTGTAGGAAATGAGTTCAATATAGAAAAAGTACTAGTTATAATTTTGATAACTTTAGGGTGTATACTGCTTGTCTAAGCATTATTAAACTAACCTCTCCATGCTAAACTCTTGTCATGTATCCTCACAGCTGTACAAGCATTATTTAACAAATGGAAGTATCACCATTTGTAGCTTGTTTAATTTCTCACAATATTCCAATAATGTTGTTTTCAAAGCACTGAAAGTATGTTAACTAAACCTTGCAAACATCACTTACCATTTTACATTTGGGCTAGCCGAGAAGCAGATGATAACTGACTTGTTTAAAGCTTCACAGTTGTTAGCAGTTTTGGGAGAACGGTCTGGACTAAGTATGTATAATACTAGACGTAATAAAGTTTTTTTTGACAGAACTTTTTATATTGGGGGAAAAAAAGAGATCAAACCATTAATCTTCAGGATAATGTCAAATATGATACAAATAGCTTTAAACCATTGGAAATATCTAAATGAGCAACTCTCAAAATTAATATAAACTGAAGATTTAGTGAGGTGATCAGAACCTCACAACTATTGTGCAGAATGGCTAAATTTCTGTTAATTCAAACCATATAAAATCATTTGAATTTAAATCAGTTACTGCAAAGGTCTCTCTACTTGAATTATATTAAAATACCTTAAAATTGCACAGTTTTTGGCATAGCCAACCAGTGTGGTTCTAGCACACTTCTTGTGCTGCAGATTATAGCTAATAAATAAAGGCAACCTCTAAGTGATGATTACAGTATCAATGCATAATTTTAGTTCAGAAGTTCAGTGAAAGGTAGGATGAAAAGTTATTTTCATATTACATTGATCCAAATTCTGTGGGAAAGTAAACTCCAAGTATCCCTCGATAACAAGAATTGGGATAGAAAACACTGTTTGTGACTTTCGGGCACATATGCCCAATTTTTTTTTTTTGAGCCAGATTGAAGAGGCAACAAATTCTGACTATTCCTTTGGCTTAAATAGTCTTGAAGCTGCCCACTTTGTAACTTGTATCTGCCTTTGTGCTCTTTCATCGAAGGGAGGAGTCTCAAAGAGCACCATAACACTTTCAGTGTTTGTCACCCTTTGTTTATATCAGAGGGGATTGTAAAAACCTGGATTGGCACCATGCAAAATTACGGATGTCATGCTTATTTCCAAGCTTATGGTGACTGCTTCATGTCAATCTCATTCCTTGAAGCTTTTGGTCTCGAGTAGCCTTCATTGCTAAGTGTACATGTAACAATACTCCTTCTGGGGGCACAAGTATGACTCCTTTTTTTTTTTTCTTCCAGTAAAAATTAATGCCCATCAACCAGAAATGTCCATGTACTATAGCCTCCTCCTTCCGCCACCATGTATTTGGCTTTCTTCTTACTCAGACAGTTTCAGTGAGTCCTCACTGGTCTTTACCATGTGCCAACTTTGTGACCTTTATTGCTTTACATTAGGCA
The DNA here is from genome assembly GCF_026122565.2 of Emydura macquarii macquarii. NCBI lineage: Eukaryota > Metazoa > Chordata > Testudines > Chelidae > Emydura > Emydura macquarii. The sequence continues at coordinate 3,359,108 of NW_027132434.1, forward strand.
ATGACCAACTCAGAAATATTATTTTTGTGTTACCAAACATGATGTAATAGCATATAGTGGCTCAGATAACACAAGCTACCTGAACTACACCAAGTCAAAAAGGTTACTAAATCAGTCGCGGAAAAAGTTCCTAGCCAGCTTTCCTCTAGTTTCGGGAAATGTATGTGTATATTTCTAAATGGCCAAAAAATAGTCACTTAACTCATTGTGACTTTGACTCATCTAGAAAGTGACATTGGCAAGTTCAGTAACTAAGGATGTTATCTCATCTCCTGTGAGCCAGCAGATGGAAAATGTTGCTGCTCTTCTAATACTGTATTCCCTTGTTAAATCTCCCTCATATACATGGGCTCTTAATTCAGAATTGAAGTAAAAGTCTTTCCTTGCTCCCTTTCAGGTAACTACTTATTTGGCCCTATTTGCTATCTGTCATATTTGTAACTTAAATACTGTCATCTTTAAACTAAGGTGTCTTAAATTTTTCTCAACTGTTTTTTATTGATTAGTTTTTTCCTCATCCACATTCTTATTGTGTGAGGGGGACCATTAGTACTTAAATAGGGAAGCTCTCCTATAAAAGATAGAAATGAGAACTTTTATATTTTACATGCCATGAGTTTCTTCCATAAAATTGAATGCGTCTCTTTTGGGGTAAATCCAAAGGAGAACACATTTCCAGCTGGTATCTAACCATATTCATGGAAAACTTTTTTCTATTTCATTACAAAAAAGTAAGTGCCTGTTCCAGAAATTATTACATATGCTTGTTCTGAATCTGGTTCCAATAATGCATGGTTCCAAGACAGCTACTCAAAGCTGAGGTATGCTGTGTTATCCCTCTTCAAAGTCTTTGGATAGACCGGGAGCCTTCAGTAAAGGCAATCGTTGCCTTCTAATTTAGAGTTCCTCTTTTTAAGTTTTTAAATGACAACTTTATATGAGTATCTGTAGCTAATGTCATGAATGAGAATATTGTTGGTTACTTGTAGGAATATGTAAAATGGCAGTACATGTTTCAGCATCTTTAGCAACTGATTGACCAGTCTCCTCCATGTGAAATTTTGGAAAAGTCTTAACCTGTTTGAAAATGTCAAATCACAATCTGGTGTATTCAGGCTGAAAGAAATTTTACTCACAAAATGCATTTTTAGCATGAGAACATGGTCTGACTAGGAATATAGATATTCCTTGAATATTTTGCCTACTCATTAATAATTGGAGCCTTCAAAATATATTCAGATTTTCATTGTAATGGGGAGGACTTACTCATAGGTAAGGTTTTGAAAAAGTTAGGTAAGTTTGTATTAAATCAAGACTTCAATGTATAAAATATGGAGGACATGAGCCTGATTTTGGATAACTGAGGCTTAGATAGAATTAATCAAATCCACAGTTGCCTGTCGTATCCTGCACTGAGGCATGTGGTCCTGCCTTTAAGCATCATTCTTTTAATGATGCTGGGTCCACATGTTGAGGTGCCTATGAAGAAATCAAATTCCAACAGTCTCACTTACTATTAAATAGACTTTTTTTTCTTGCTTCTACATTTTTAATCCAAAATGGCTACCAATGGGGTTTGAATGACAATGTGGCAGCTACAAAGGCTCTATTAAACTATAGCAACATATTGCTAAGCATTTGTTTTGCCTCAGATAATGGCATATATACAACCTGCAGCATAATCCTATTCTAAATTTAAAATACTCTTCATTTCTCATAGTTCTTGAAGGCTTGTCATTCAAAATTTGAGTGCTTAGTTTTAGTGAAAGTGTTCATGTGCACAAAATCACAGGTACCTTTTGTATTATGCATAATTTGCATAAATGTTCTATGGAGTCATACACTGTTGTCTGGCTGTGTTCTTAGCTTACTTTCTTTAGATCTCTGTATGGAAAAAAACCTTTCCCCTATACCTCTCTGCCGAGAAGCTAATTGGAATAGGAAAATAAAATGGTTTATTAAAGTTATATTGAATTACTTTCTCTGTATAATTAATCCTATGTCTAAATTGTGCGTGTGTGTGTGCGCCTGCGTGTGCATATATAAATAGGAACTCTACACAACTGGTAATAGAATATTTTATGAGGTATTTTGTGTTAATTCATAAACAAATCAACATTCTTGTCTGGCAGTAGAGGATGCTCAGCTGACACATCCAGACGTTATTTGAAACTTCAATTTTGCTTTCTATTACTATTTTATTCTCCACATTTTTATTACCAATCAGTGCTGAATGAAGATGAAATTCTGTTCTCAAGGCTATTCCTGGTTTCATGTAGAATAAATGCTAGACAACTTGGGAACTCCTAAACAATGAGTGCAGGGAAATCTCGACACGTCATTTTAGTATACTTTTATTCTAGATTGGTTTTTAATTTTTTTTTAACTGTACACACTCTACTGATCTAACTTTTAATATTCCTGACTACATTTAACCAGCTACTCGGCATTTCAGGTAGTTCTTTGGATGTGCTAGTTAAGTAGTGTAGGTTAATAAATATACTACAATCAGTCTTCAAATACAACAAAGTCACAATGACTAAAAGCAAACTAAATTAAAATGGTAAATGTATAACTATGTAATAGTATATAAAACATGTTTATAAAAATTATGCATACATTAAAACCATACCACTTTATTGCCACCTTCATAACAAGAGGAGTTTGTCTTGTAAGGCTAAATGTGGTTTGTTGCTACCAGATCTACCATTCCAGTCCTGAGAGGAGGATAGAATCAATTTATACTCTGCTAAAGTACCTGTAACCATAGAATTATGTACATGGATATAGTAATAGTAAGGAATTTCAGAAGGGCAGTTGGGTTTCCATTCTGCTTAGTTTGTGAGCATCTATACTTTGAATATTCAATCATATTCTTCTGCTTCAATTTTCTGGGGAGTGAAAAAGAAATTTGCAGAGGGAGCTTTACATGGATGGGATTCTTTCCTGTTTTCTTTAGGAGCATGTTTGAGAGCCTATGGGATGATATAAAGACACCTCATCTCCCTCATAAGTTTGTCTGGGCTCTAAATCTTAGTGAGCCAGATAATCACAGCTGGTATAGGTCCCTGAAAAAAGAGGCAATTTGAGATAATGACAGTAATTCAAGTCTTTGTCCTACCTGAGCCTTCAAGTGGATCTGCTAATAAAGGGGAAATCCAGTGCAGGTTCTGGAACAGTGATATCCTGACTTTAGTTTGAGCCATTTGGACAGGCTGCTTAATTGTCTACCATCTCCAGCTTCCTCATTAACTTACCTGGGACCAGACAGAGCATTTGGCAGCTTTAGACCACATTAATTGCAATTCTCTAACTACTGTGAACTGGTCACTGTCCAAGAATTTTTTGGGTAACTTGAGATGGAAGGGCACTGATTAGCCAGGTATCCATAGTCAGTGAGTCTAGCATAACCAATACTGCAGCTGTCTTAATTACTAGATGTAAAGGGCCTTGATCAAGAGTGAAATAATGGTACTCATCACTTCTTTAGAGTATGTTCCTTATCCAACTAGCATTGTTTCAATCTTGCCTAGATGCACTTTGAACAAGCATGCTTTTATGCCATGTACCAGCGCCTCTTTATGTGGAGATAACTGGAAGATAGTGTCTTCTGTGATGAAAAGGAAACTTGGAACAGCGTGCCACTGGAATGATAACCCATATTGCACATAGGACTGGAAGGGATCTCTTGGGTTATGGTCCAGTCTCTTGCTCTCGCAGGCAATCTCATCATATAACCCCATTCATAAATTAGTCAAACTCCATCTTAAAACTAGTTAGGTTGTTTGCCCTCACAACCCCTATTGGAAGGCTTGTCCAAAACCTCACTCATTTGGTTAGAAACATTCTTCCAATGTCCAGCCTAAATTTATTCATGGCCTGTTTATACCCATTCGTTCTTGTGCCAACATTGTTCAGCTTAAATAACTCTTCTTTTTTCCCTGGTGTATATTTCTCTGATGTATTCATAGAGTGAAGTCTTCTCCCTTCTCAGCCTTTGTTTTCCCAGGTTAAACAAGCTCAGTTCTTTTAGCCTCATCTCATAAGATAGGATAATCAGGAGAATGGCGAGACTAATAGCCCTTTGCACCTGTTCCAGTTGAATTCAAATTTATGCTGTTGTGCATCTACTAGGCATAGTTATAAGTAGGTTTGACTTTGTAACCACTCTTGCTCAAAACTAAACTCTTGGGAAGAAGTAGCTACCCATTGTGACTCGTTGATCTTTCAGAAAGCATGACTCCTGCCAGGTCATGTAGATAGGTTATCAGTATCTCATAATTGTTGAAGATGGCTGTTAGAATGAGGTTAATCAACATTACTGTATCATTTCTCAGTCATCTGTTAGCACATTCATATTCTAGAAAATGGTGCCAGGATCATTCCCAAGTTCTACTAGTTCTAGAATTGTAGGCTAATGAACTATTCTTTGGGAATGTAATGTGCTCCTTCACAGTTTAGGGCAAAAGTTTGATTTGGTGTTAAACTACCATGAGATACATAACATTAATTATTATTTTACAGTAACTGTTGATGGATATTTATTTTTAACTTCCTAAATTTTAACACTTCATTTTTTTAAGCATTAATTATTTAAATTGAAGGTAGTCAGCTTTATCACACTTGTGTCTAGTGTCTTCCAGACAAAGAGGTCTGACTGTCTTCTTCCTTATGACAGTAAGTCTGATGTTTGAACATACACGTGGCAATTTGCAAGTGGATAAAATGTCAGTGTTCATTGTACCACAATCTCCCTGAAGTGTATTAGTTGCCATGTGTTGTCACTTTAAAAAGGATAAACGCTTAAAGATACCAAATCTGTTGTTATAACATGTGGACTACAGTTTTAACAGTTTAGCGAAGTCAATTCCTCCTTCACTTCTTTCACAAGATGAGTTCAGGGTCTGATTTTCATTTCCTGTACTTTGTGACATCACTAACCCCTAACATATGCTGTGTCCTCAACTGATGCAAACAGAATGCTGAAAACCTGAAATTTGTGCAACAAGAAATTTATTCTAGGATGCTGAATAGTCTACTTGAAAATTGGCCTTGTGATTGATGTCTATAATGGTTGGTCTCCCAAAGTTGCTAACACCTGCAACTTCTGTTAATTTCATTGGGATTTGTGGGCATTCAGCACCTCGTGAAAAAACAAGTCATAACTATCAATCCATATCTTGCTGGCAGGCAGAACTACTCAATGGATGTTACATTGGCACAGAACTATTTTAAGAGAGAAATGTGGTGCATCATTGGTTTTATTTCTATTTTTCAGGGAAAACGTTTAATGCTCTAACAAGAAAAGAAGAATTTTTTTAAAAAATCAAGGAGTCAGTGGGGGAAAAAAGCTGTAGAAAGGAATAAATCTATAAAATCATGTACAATAGCTGTTAATAAGATTGTTCTTTATAGTATTTTATAGTACTTCAAAAATCTAAGTTGGAGACCAGTTAAGACCAGAAGAATAAAGGAAAGTGGTTTTGTTAATAGAAATCTATGAAATAGAGGATCAGGCTAGATAAGAATTTGGGAGAGGTGCAAAGGAGACCCATGTGCTGTAGGAAGGAGGAGTGATGATTAATTTAGCTGGTTGGTGAATCAATAGGCAGTCAGTATTTAACCAGTATAAGATTAACAGGCACTGTTCTGTTGGCATTCCTGGTTACTCAAGTCATGATTATTAGCTCATGGTACACTTTCCTCAAGAGCTAACCCCAGTGTCCTGACCAAATTCCAGTAATTGCATTTTTCCTTTTTAAAGATTATTCCTATACATCTAGTTGGGTAAGATGTATTTAGCTTCTATCTCTTACACTGTGCACTGAAAGCATTGTGTGCTATTAAACTGTTGTGCTCTACCCCAGAGGTGACTGCATTTCATTTGTGGGTGAAGTTACAAATTAGGTTTATGATGCTGTCATATGATTTTTGCAATCTAGGATTTAAAAATATGCCAGTTACAATAGGTCTTTCTTTGGCTTGTTTTAAAGTTATTTTTATTACAATACTTTGCATAAAGATAAAGTAAGTATTATACTTACTGTTCTTGAAGCTGTAACATGTCAAGGCTTTTATTTTGTGATTCCATCTCAGTGCATCTGACCTTTTTTTATATAACTTTTTTAAAGGCTTTGGAGGTTCTTTCATTGCTCCCTCTCCATCACCCTCACCAGTTACTCCAGCTCAAACCAGCTTATTACAGCCCAACTTTGAAGCAGCTTTTGGAACATCACCATCAACTGGTGGCAGCTCATTTGATCCATCAGGTGAGGGAAGGGTTTTACTTGTGCATCTTCAGAACAAATGTGTTTATTTAACACTAATATAAATGATACCATTATTACTGCTCTTAATACAAAGGATATAAAAATAATTCTCATGGGTGTCAACATTTCCTATCTTTTATTCAATTGAAAGAGAATTAGTTAGTACAGGGTTAGCACACTAAGCATTCACTAGCAGCGGGCATAGTTCTAGGAAATCTTTCCTTGTTCCCATTATCTTCCTTGATTTTCAGCAGAAACCAAAAATAAGTATGTATGTCATCTCTTTGCACGTGCTTATCTGCATGAGTTAGGAGTTATTGCAGGGAAAACACAAACACTTTGTACTGTATATTCATTGTATAGGCATGTGATCTCACTGCTGTTGCTGAAGCCCTTAAGTTTGCATGGCACCCAGTTACACAAAATTGAGGTGAAGATAGTGTTCTTTGCTTGACAGAAAGCTTAACTTTTCATCACTGCTGTCATTTTGTTTGTATCTCTTCCATTTTACACTTTCCATGCTGGGTCCTTGCTACAAATTTACAAATTGGTGAGTTCTGCAACTAAATGAGTAAGAGAGAAATCTGAGTAGTTCTTCTGTTTTGATTATTTGGTTGCCTGCCAGTACATAATATGCTGCAGTTGCCTGTTGACCAAACATTAGCATGCACATCAAATGTGAATCAGAATATTTACTGTGGTGGAATAGTAATATAGGTTATTAAAATAATAATGGGCTAACCAGGCAATAGAGAGGCAGTTTGAGTTGTGAACTGTAAACCTGATTCCTGAAGCTGACATCTGATCTGGGGGAAATTAGGTCTGTCAGTGTGGATGAAGATTACCAGTTACAGATTTTTTCCCGTCCTTTTAAGTGATATGTTAGAGAAACCTGTTAGCAATTAAAATATTTAAAATCCTTTGGCTTCTTGGCTCTAGTACTACAGTAACTCTTAGATCTATTAAAAAAAATTTAGATTGTGAAGAGGTTAGAAAAACTAACATATATGCAGAGGGGCAATGTTATGGGTTTTTAGATTCAGTTAGTAGACTTTAAGAATGCATTTGTGACCATTTAGGCATGTATTGTTCCAGTCTTCATTTAGTATATTTTTATTTCAGGGATATTCTACATTTCAGTGTGATAGTACAATAGCATGCTGTTGGTATTCTTTCATGTCAAATTATGTATTAGTAATATCTGTGTAGTGATTGTCTGTGCTTTGATCATTTGTTGAGTAATACTAAAGATTCTGTGAAATGGTGTTACTTAAAGGAATATTACAGTACAGGTTATTGCCCTAAACTATTTTCTTCTTTAAATTCTAGTGTTTGATGGTTTAGGTGATCTTCTTATGCCAACTATGATTCCCTCTGGTCAGTCTGTAGCTGCTTCAGCTGCTACTGCTTCAGCAGCAAGCAAAGGCCTTGGAAGTGATCTTGATTCGTCTCTCGCAAATTTAGTAGGCAGTAAGTCACATAACTACTGTTTTGTTTTTTAAAGTGACTTATGAGCTGACCTACTTGACTCATTCAACTCATTGGTAAGATTTGTATTTGTTTTTGGGTACATAAATATAGCTGTCACTCTTACTTAAGCACAGTTTGCCCCACCCCTCAAAAGTTCTGCGGCTCTGTGGCAGCCATTAAATCATACTATAGTCCTCTATACGACGACAAGGTGCTTGGGTTTTGACCTGCTCCATGAATACAAGTTCCTAGTCTTGTGCCAAAGTTTGATCTCATCCTAGAGCTTGTTTGAAGCTCCATCATACAGCTTCTCTTTTCAATCAGGCTAAATTGGTCTGTTCTATAATCTGAGACACATTAGTCTCTGGAAAACAGGTTTTCAAGCTTAGATACTTGAAACAGATTAGAGCACAGATGTAAAATATAGAATTTGCCATTCTAGAGGTGTACATTAAGCTGGGAAGAGTTACTAACAGTCATCAATCAGACCTTGTAAAAATCAACAGGTGCTTGGTGATAGCTGAAACAATAGAAGTTACCGCCCAAGGCACAGGCCAGCATGGTGAGGTCTGAGCAGAGGCAAAGCCATGTGGCCTAAGGGTTTTCCCTAGAGACAGATTACAAATGTGGGGACTGCAGCATTGATTGGTTGCAGCTGTGTGTCTGGTGAAAGAAAATAAAAATCAAGGAGAGTCTGCAGACAACAGGAGATGCAATGGTAATGTGGCCTTTGGAGGAAGTAGAGAGAACTTCTTTTGGGTAGAGTGCTCACTGAAAAGGCAGACTTGGATTTCTGAACAAGAAAATTGCCTATGTTTGTTTCTAGTTTTTCAGGGAAACAGGACTTTGTTAATAAACAGACTTGCACAACCTCCTCCACTTCCTGACTTGTATACTCAATCGCCTCTGCTAATGGAAACAGTCCGACAAGGCCCCAAATATTGACCAACTGCTTGGGCCAAGAGGCAACAATATTAAAATATGGTTGCAGTCTGAAAAAGACTGTAGAAATTGAACTGTTTCATGTTTGTTCTCAATTACACCATCTAATATGTACTTGCTTTACAAACAGATTTTTCTCTGACAGCCCTGAAAACCCTAACTGATCAGCAAGAACCAAGCTGTCATCTTTTTTTCTACGCACAATCATATGTAAATGATCCTGAGAGTCAAATTAGTTACTCCTGTGTATCAGTGGGCAGTGGGGATACATAGGTGAAACACATCTTGCAGGTCAAAAATTCTGCTCTCTACTGGTGATGTAGGAGAATGAAAATATCATTTAAAAAAAAATTCTCAGTCACTTGGATTCTGAAACTTTTTTAATTTAAATCCACTACTGTGATGCTGACAAAATTAGAGAGCCCATAAATCCTAGCCTGCAAGTGCAATGCACAATTTTTTTTAATTTGAAAGGATACAGCTAAAGACCAACTTGCTTTCACATCTACATGTACTGACTGAAACTTCTCACAAATATGACAGTAAAGGTAAACTAGACTTGCCACTGGCATCCATAACTATCATATTTACATGTTATTTTGTACATATACACAGTCAAGGAAACCTTGACACTGGCTCTTCAGGCATCTTATTTCTTTTGTATGTTAAAGAAATGTTAAGTTCTTGAAAGAACAAATTTGTCGTAAGGAAATCATTGATGAAATTGGTGTGCTTCGGATTTTAGCTTTCATCATTAAGAGAACTTTTAGAAAAAAACAGTACTGTTCCTAGTGTGCTGTTGGATCAGCTATGTTGGTGCACAAAGGTTTTTATATTAAAAGTATTTGATAGGATCCTTCACTTAATTTTATAAACAACTAATTTTTAAATCCTAATTATTTCATTTCTGATTTTCAGATCTTGGAATTTCCGGCACCACATCAAAAAAGTAAGTTCTGAATTTTGCGAGTTTTATTGTTTAAAAATGCTGTTCCTTGTAACACATAAAATTAATAAAATTTAAGGATTAGAGAACTTGTTTTCCCATTTTGTTTAGTGTATTTGACAGCACTTTGCATGTAGTCATTATTTTTCTGGCACAGTCTGTCATTTTCCACACTAACAGGGAGATATGCCTTTAAAGAAATAAGAAAATGGGATTTTGTAAAACCACAACATTGACAGGGTAACTAGAGACAAGTTTAGATCTTGAAACTACATGAAATATATCATTTTAAAACTGATTTAATGTCGAACTTCACACAGTCCATTTAATATTTTCCTTTTGTTGAGCTTTATTTTTAGATACGCTTTCTGTGAGTGACACTAACTTGACTCCACTAACTACTGAGCTGATTTTCAGCCTCTACTTAGACTGAATTTATAGGAGGAAAATCCATGGTATTTTGGCTAATGTCTTTCATTTTTTTTCAGAAAAGTAAAATGACATTAAATAATTATCATTGTTCGTCTCTTTCCACCATGTCTTTTTTTTTTTTGTTCCTACTTTAGCTGATTTGCCCACTTTCTCAGTTACACTGTAAAACAGAATCAGTCTCAATTTACTGACAAAGGGGCAGTCTTATCCCCATTGAAGCAAAATTCAAGTTGACTTCAATGGGGCCTGGATATCATCAAAAAATTCCAATGGATATTTTCCCACTTGTCCCATCAAACAAGCCTTAATTTTATAGAGCCAGGTTTCTCGTAAAATCTTCATTTTGAGTTTTGCCTGTTTAATTGGTTTGGGGATAGGGACAGGAGTAGGGAACTCTAACGCTCTCCAGGCTTGGAGGTTCTACTGCTTTCATTTGCCTCAAATTCTGGGGTTTTTTTTCCTGCAGTCTCTTTTTTGCTAAAACTTTACAAGTTGAGCTACCCCTTACTGATAACTGTTCTGCATCTAAAAGGGGTGAAAAATATTCCTTTTTCTGTGAATGTACTTCATAGATCTCCTACAACTTGACTGTTCTGAAGGGAAAAGCCATCCTTTCCTTCCGTTGCAGCGTTTTGATCAAAATTCTTAACTGTGAAATGTCTTTTCAGAGTTCCAGCAGGGCAGCTGTAATGCCTTTATCAATAGTAGTATATGCAGTGCCAATCCCTCAATTCTATCTTCGAGTGATTGCTCATATCCATTCCAATATAGGTGAGTGCACGCCACAGTGCACGGTTCCCGGAACTTTTTTCCCCTTAGCAGCCCCTGTAGGGCTGGCTCTGGTGCCCCCTGGAGTGCCGCGCCCATGCCGCAGCACATGAGGCACTGCCGGCCCTACGCACCCTCAGTCTCTTCTTTCCGCCCGTGACCGTCGGATGGAACTAGCACTTGCTCCCTGCAAGTGCCATTCCCCTTCTAGCTCTTTGTTAATCAAAGTACCTAGTTAGTTTAAGTAGTTAAGTGTTGTAGCTTAGGAAGAAGTCCCTGATGGACTTAAGGTGGCCGGGCTATGTCCCAGCCGCCTGGGTTTAACCCCCCCTGTGCTCTCCCCCACTCGGTGCCTTAAGTGCCTGGGGGGAGAGCAGACAGAGTCAGACATGCAAGGCTTTAAACAGTGAGCAGAGCAGAGAGATCAGGTTTAAAGCCTTGCTCCTATCCCAGCGCTCCGCTCTGTGTCCGGGTCGTCCGGCTCCCCCTCGGTGCGGAGGGCACCATCGGCACCGGATTCCACTCCGCACGGAGCAGCATCCCCGGTGCCGGGGACGAGGACAGTGCATGGAGAGCGGACACTCCCCTGTGCCGTGGGTATGGGCAGGGTCGAGGACAGAGATGCACCAGCCACGACCCGTCGAGTCCCCTCCGGGTCTGCATCTCTGTGCAGGGGTCCACCCCCGACTCTGTGGAGTGGGAGAGTGCCCCTGCCAATGCGGAGGCTGGTGGCATGAGCCTTGTTGGCCGGCCTATGCCACCTCCGCCCCCCCCCCCCTCCGCTGAGGGAGAAGGGGCTGGGGTCCCAGGGCAAGCCCGCGTGGGTCCCCCCCGAAAGGCGGTGGAGATCCCCGGTACCGGGAGGATGATCTCCCGCCAATCTGCTGCCAGGGATAGAGCGAGGACGCTCCCCCAGCGGGTCGGCACCGGCTCCCGGCGGCAGTGGGGCTCGCCTGGCACCGGACCCCCAGGCGGTGCCGGGGACCCTGGAGGCAGCGGGGATCCCCCCAGAGCAGCTCCCTGGCACCGGACCCTCCAGGCGGTGCTGGGGCCCCCGGCGGCAGCGGGGCTGTCCCGGCACCGGACCCTCCAGGCGGTGCCGGGGCCCCCAGAGGCAGCGGGGATCCCCCCGGCACCGGACCCTCCAGGCGGTGCTGGGCCCCCCCCGGCAGCAGCAGGGTTTCCCCCGGAGCAGCTCCCCCCGGCACCGGACCCTCCAGGCGGTGCCGGGGTCCCTGGCGGCAGTGGGCCTCCTGCTGGCTCCGTGCCCCCAAGTGGGGCCGGAGCCCCGGGCAGCAGCTGTGCTCCAGCTGACTGGCGCACTACGCGCTCTGGGCAGGGCCGGAGCCCCCGGCGGCAGCGGGGCTCCCGCTGGCTCCGCAAAAAAGGGCCGGAGCGCGGAAGAAAAGAAAGGAGGGGGAAAAAAAAAAAAAAAGTGGCAGCGGCGCTCCTGCTGGCTCCGCAGCCCCAAGCTGCAGCTGCACTCCAGTTGACTGGCGCCCCGCCCGCTCTGCAGCTGGGGGCAGGGGCCGGAGCCCCCGGTGACAGCTGGGCTCCTGCCGGCTCCGCAACCAGGGGCCGGAGCAGAGGGGAAAAAAAAAAAAAAAGAGAGCGGCAGCGGGGCTCCTGCTGGCTCTGCAGCCCCAGGCAGGCCGGAGCCCCTGGCGGCAACTGGGCCCCAGCTGACTGGCGCCACCCGCATGCTCCACGGTTCTGGGCGGTGGAGCCCCCTGCGACAGCTAGGCTCCCGCAGGCTCTGCACCCCAGACAAGGCTGGAGCCCCCGGCGGCAATGGGACTCTAGCCGGCTCCGCACCCCCAGGAGGGGCCGGAGCCCCAGGCGGCAGTGGGGCTCCCACCGTCTCTAGAGCCCGAAGCGGGGTTGGTGCTCCAGGTGGCAGCTGGGCTCCCACCGGCTCCGCAGCCCCAGAGGAGGCTGGAGCCTCGGGCAGCAGTGCGACTCTAGTCGGCTCCGTACCCCCAAGACAGCGGGGCTCTACCAGCACCGCAGCCCCAAATGGGGCCAGAGCTTGCAATAGCGCCGCAGCTCCACGCGGTACCGGGGTCCACACGGCACTGGGACTCCACGCCCGTACTGCAGCTCTCCACAAGGCTGAGGGGCTCTTTGGAGCTCCCCTCAGCAGTAGGAAGTGGAAGCACGGTCCCCGGCCTGGACAAGGCACCCGGGACCTAGGACAACCGCCTGTGTGGCAGCTCGGGTCCCACGGGGGGGGGGCAGTCGTCGAAACAGCCGGCGCCCCCTCAAAGTGTCCAAGCACGCGGCAAAAGTGCTAGTAAGGGTACAGTCCATACCCTGGCACAGTCTGAGGCTCATGAACACCACTCCTCGGTTGAGGAGTCGGACCACGTGGAGACACCCTCCTATGGGTGCACCCCTTGGGCAAGGGGAGCACCCGCAAGACTTCCTCGGTAGTCCTATTACCCCTTCCCGGACGAGGCAGTCTCTGGGGGCCACGTGGCGCCACGGAAAGATTTCAGGGCACACCAGGAGTTGCCCAATAGCGGGCCCCTATCTTGAGGTTGGCTTCTGCCATTCTGTATGGAGGAATCACGCTGGCTAAGGCAGCGCTCCAAACGTCAAGCGTCACTGCTGCCCCGGTGGGTAGAGACATAGCCACCGCAAGTTCCATGAGGACGTACTCAGGGCTGCAACCATTAGGCCTGTCCAGGAGGTGCAGCAATCTATCCAGAATGCCTGGATTCAGGAGTCTAGTATGCCGCCCTCGCCCTACAAGGATGCATACTTTCATGGGTCCATCCTCCGGAGCCAACAGGGGCTGGCTCCTACTACCAATTTACAGCCTGCCCCTTGGCCTATCTTCGGCTCCAGGGGTGTTCACCACTTGCGTGGCGGTAATGGCGGCCCACCTCAGGCGAAAGGGGTGCAAACCTTCCCTTCCTGGTCGATTGGTTGATGGGGGTAGGTCCAGGTTCCCAGTGCAGGTCAGCGCGACCTACACTGCTCCACGTGCAGCAGGCTGGTCTGCTCATGAACGAACAGATGTCCACTGACGCCAGCGAAACGCATAGTGTTCCTGGGGGCCCCCATGGACGCTCCCCAGTCCAGAACATTCCTGCGTCAGCCATGTTTTTAGGTGCTGGTCTCTATCATCTCCCAGCTGCACCGATACTCCACAACAACAGCAAGGCATTGCCGACTGCTGTTAGGCCACATGCCAGCCTGCACATACATAGTGAGGCTAGCTTGCCCAAGACACAGGCCGCTTCAGCCATGGTTGGCCTTGGTATGTGTGCCGAGCAAACACCCACTGAACTGGGTGGTCCAGTTCCCCCACCTGCCCTAGCCTCCCTGGACTGATGGAGATTCCCCAGGGCAGTACGGAAGGGCGTTCCCTTACACGGAACTGATCCCGTTGGTCACCTTAAGTTCCGGCAACTCGTATGTGGGATGGGAGCCACGTGGGTGCCAACCTGAGCATTCGGGGGCTCTGGTCGGTGGAGGAAAAGTGATTGCAGGTCACCGTGCAGAACCTGAGAGCTGTTCGCCTAGCGTGCAGGCTGTTCCTCCGATCCCTGACAGGCAGAGTGGTGCAGGCGCTGCCGGACAACACTGCAGCCACTTCACATGAAGAGGCAGGGAGGGGCACCCTCCCGGCCTCTCTGCAAGGAAACTACCCATTGTGGGGCTTTGCCATGAGGCACGACTCTGCTGGAGTGCATCTCACCTCATGGGGGTGAAGAGCGACGAGGCGGATCGCCTCAACAGGTCATTTCTACCCCACCACGACTGGTCGGTGCACTCAGGGATAGTGACTGCGATCCTCCAGAAGTGGGGTGTCCCCCAACCGGATCTGTTCGTGTCAGTTGGGAATGCGCAGTGCCAAGGCTCGGCTTGCGCCGGGGTCTTGAGACTGGGTTGCTTTCAGATACGTTCCTCAGTAATGGGACGGGGACCCTCAGGTATGCGTTCCCGCCCACTCCACTCCTGCCAAAGGTCTTACCGAACATGAACAGGGGCAGGGCGGATGTCATATTCACTGCTCAGGCCTGACCGAGCCAGCGCTGGCTCAGCATGCTGCTGGACCTTTCGTTCGCCCCGCCCATGGGGCTCCCGAGGCGGCATGACCATCTCTCCCAGGACCACAGTGCCCTGTTGCACCCGGTCCCGGATTCCCGGCAGCTCACGGCCTGGAGGCTCTGTGGCTGACGGAGGTAGGGGGACCTGCTCGGTGCAGGTCCCACAACTCCTGCTGGACAGCAGGGACCCTTTCCACACAGGTCGTGTATCAAACTAAGTGGTCATGGTTTACCTCTTGGGTGGAGTCCTGGGGCATTCCGCCAGCCTCTTGCCTCTGCAGGCGTCCCTGGAGTACTCCGGGGTCTAGTGCTGGCCTCGTTCACGGTCCCCTTGGCAGTTATTTTGGCCTTCCATTACCCGCTAGCGGGGAGATCCCCGTTCTCCCATCCCACGTTGGTCGGGGTGCTCAAGGGGGATCGAGAGGCAGCATCCCCAGGTCTGCAACCCGGTGCCTCCCTGGAATACCAGCCTGGTCCTCTCGAGACTCATAGGGGCCTCCCCTTTGGAACCCATGGCTTCACGCCCTCTGCCGCGCTTCGTGGACGGTAGCCTTGCGGGCGGCCATTACCTCAGCTTGGGGGGTCTCCAACTTAAGGCCTTGACCTCGGAGCCCCCTTATACACTATTCTATACAGATAAACTGCAGTGGAGGCCATGTCTGGCTTCCTAGCCTGGGTTGGTTTCCGAACCTCGTTATAACCACGATTGATCTCTCCCTGTGTTTCCCAAACCGCGCGGTCTGGGTTTGGAGATGGCATTCGCTAGACGAGAGACAAACCCTGGCCTGTTACATCAAAGACACGGCCATTCCAGAAATTGGCGCAGCTCCTCGCCACGGGGGGGGACCGGATGAAAGGCTCACCGGTCTCCACCCAGCACATCTCCGCGTGGATCACATCCTGCATCAAGTGCTGCTAGGAGCAGGTGAATGTGCCGCTGCCGGGTGTCTTCACAGCGCATTCACCCAGAGCTAAGGCCTCCTCTGCGGCCTTCCTGGAGAGAGTGCCCCTGCAGGACATCTGCAAAGCAGCCACCTGGTTGTCGGTGCACACCTTCACGTCCCACTACGCCATTGTTCAGCAGGCGAGAGAGGACGTAGGATTCGGCAGAGCCGTGCTGAGGGCAGCTCACCGGTAACTCCTACCCACCTCCGAGGTATGGCTATTTAATCACCTATATTGGAATGGATATGAGCAATCACTCGAAGATAGAAAACAAGGTTACTTACCAGTAACTGTTGTTCTTCGAGATGTGTTGCTCATATCCATTCCACACCCGCCCTCCGTCCCCGCTGTCGGAGTTGGCAGAAAAAAGGGACTGAGGGTGCGTAGGGCCGGCAGTGCCTCATGTGCTGCGGCATGGGCGCGGCACTCCAGGGGGCACCAGAGCCGGCCCTACGGGGGCTGCTAAGGGGAAAAAAGTTCCGGGAACCGTGCACTGTGGCGTGCACTCACCTATATTGGAATGGATATGAGCAACACATCTCGAAGAACAACAGTTACTGGTAAGTAACCTTGTTTTTTTGCCTTGATGTAAATGGTAACTTCACCTGTAGATCATAATACCATATTGGTGAATGTAAATATAGCACTAAGCAATGTGTCTCCCTTCTCCCATATTGCTAATTACTCATTGGTAATGAGATTTAAAGGCTTTCACCATCATTTCTGTTTTTATCTTTTAATATACAGTACCATAAACTTGGAAGTTTGGTTGCCATAACTAATAACCATCATTGAGATTGAAGATCATTGATTCACAGTCTATGCACGCCAGATGCATGCAGGATTTCTCAACTGCTTATAACAAAAACTGATGTGCCTGATAGCTTTATGTTAATGTTTATGTAAATTAATGTACACACATTGAGTGCTTAATTTAACTTTCAATGTACAACTTTATTGTTACTCATATCTCTGAATCTGCATTTGAATCCTTTTAAGGGGAGACCTTCAATGGAATGCTGGAGAGAAGAAGTTAACAGGAGGAGCTAACTGGCAACCAAAAGTAGCACCCGCAACATGGTCAACTGGTGTTCCTCCCAGTGGTCCCTTGGTATGTAGTTCTGTAATTAGTCCTAGCATTTCATGTTCAGCACCACTCAAGTGACGATGAAATAGGAACAAATTTATTACTATCGTGTTCATAAACTGGTGTTCTTCCCTGTGGTTCTGTGCGACTATGCGAGTACAATTGTGACTATTAATCAGCCGTAGCCAACTCTTAAACACATGATATCTGAGGTACCTTAACTACCTCTAAATGTAGGGAAATACTGTGGTATCTTCTATGACAGTGTGACTAATGCTGGCAAATGTCGATTGGAGACAACCAATGTCATTGGGCCAGATTCTCAGCTGATGTAAATTAGCATAATGGAATTGATGTCGGTGAAGTCAGTCAGATCCTGCTTGAGATCTGTGTATATGTGCCAGAAAGAGAGGTCAGTCACTTTTCAGACAATAGTATGTAGTATTTTGTTTTATTAATTATGAGCAAAAGTGTTTCATTGGAGGGGGGGGAGTTTTCCAATCATTCTTTCAGCTTCCATTTGATGCAGGTGCAGAATTTTGATGAATGAATTAGTTATAACTTCAACTTTTTTCTTACCATAAAGGTTGGGCAATTTTCTATTATGTAAGTGAATTTCATTTTAAAGTTCTACTAATTCTACTTAAGAAGTTTTTTAACTGAACTTAAAAATACTAACTGCACTTTGCCTGCACTACAGTTTTTACAGCTGGCTTAAAGTTAGATGGAAATTGTCACTAATATATTAATGCAACTTTTCTTACATGCCTTTGTGACCAGATACTTAATCCACTAGTCATTGTAGCACGTTCATGAGAAACAGCTTGGTAATAAGTTACTTTAGGTAAATCAAGTAAAAACAGTTGTTTTCAGGATATCCCCATTCCCTGCAGATATGAAAAAATGATGACCTGGATGGATCTAGAGATTTATAATGAGATGTGGACCTTCACTTCTGGTCACTCATTCAAACCCAGACTAGACTGGTTGTAACTGAAAGTAGTTACTATCTGATAGGAATTCACTGGTCTATATGAAATGGGTTGCGGTTCATAGTTCGCTGATGTCTAAAACCATTTTAAAAAAAAAAAACTCTGCCTATACAAGTGCCAGAGAGATAGGAATGAATGACTATGGAGATTGAAACCCTTAAAGTCCCTCCAGGTCAGTATTGAGATACATTGGCAGAGTAATACTGAAGCCTGAACAGCTGCTGCTGCCTATGCTGTGTGTTCTTTGGCTTTGTCCAGGTCATCAATCTGACGCTTTTTGTGATACTGAATTCACATGAAAATATTAGCTAAATGATTATTATTGCTGCTATTGTTTTAAAAGTTAGTCATTCCTACTGTTTTGTGAACTTCAACCTTTACTGTTGCTAGGACTGATGATATTTCTTTAAATGTTCAAGAAGTTAAATATTACTAAATATCATCTAGTGATATCATCATAACTGAGGGTACCTATGGCACTACACTATAACAGTAAAAGACAAAATTAGCTATCAAAAATTATCTAACGGTCCTAGTCTTCAGACAGACTACCGGTATTTGTATTGACGTTCATTCAGAAGCCTGGTTTAGTAAAAATATTTGCCAAATTTATGCTCTGGACTATTGAAGGAGTATACGTCAAAGGCAGTAGTGGCTCTTAAAAAGAGTGTCTTCCAGCCTCGTTGTAAGCAGATACTGACACTTCCAGCAGACTTCAGTTGAAGTGAAAGGGTGGAAGGATGAACATGGTGAAGTCTAATTAGATTGCATTCTCTTCAGACTGTCCTTAATTTTTTGTCTTGTACACCTCCAAGCACGTAGCTGGTGCATAAAAAATAAAATAACTGGGTTTTGAAACTTGAAGCACACTCAGAATTCAGCTTGAGTCTTATGGAAGTGTGCATTCAGAAATAGAGGGATCCAAGGGGACATAGAGATTGAGTAATATATTGGAAAGGGCAGCAGTTCTTATATAATTGAAG
The DNA here is from genome assembly GCF_026122565.2 of Emydura macquarii macquarii. Lineage (NCBI taxonomy): Eukaryota > Metazoa > Chordata > Testudines > Chelidae > Emydura > Emydura macquarii. The sequence continues at coordinate 3,378,000 of NW_027132434.1, forward strand.
AAACTGGCATATTCCTCATCTACTTCTCTAGAACATTAATGGCTTGCTAGTTTTCATTCTGCGGATCACTGCATAAAGAGTTCTCTTTGACCGTGAGTATTCTGATCCAGTCTTGCCTGCGTTAAATTTCAGCCATTCTTTCCAATCCAATTTAAAACCTGAAGCTGTAAGAGCACAGAAAACATAGGATAAGTTGGGGCTTGGAAAAAGTACTGTAGAGCAGAAGTGCCAGTCACACACTGGCACTACAGCCAGTAGTGCCTCCGTCTTTAAGTGGTCATGCATATGCTTTGAATGGAAGAGAGACAAGAACCACATATCTTTTTGAGCCTTCAATAGGTCTGATCTGAGAGAGTTCAGTTAGGTGGAATTATTTGACACTGCTTCCACCAAAGGACCTATGTAACATACAAATGACAGAATCAGATCTGGATAAAGTCTCAGTATCTTTACAGTAGCCACAGATGTAATAATATAAAAATGGACATCCAAGTTAATGTACCACATTAATACAGGAAGTCAACTCCTTTGAGTTCAGCCTCTAAATGCAGCCTTCACAGCCAGTGAGTTAAGTCTAGAAATATGTATACAGAGCTTTAATTCAATAAATTATCTGACATATAGTTCTGGACTTCAGTAAAAGAGAGGCTGGCATCAACACAACTAAATTAAAATACTGATGAAGCTGAAGCAAACAAGGTCCTATAGATATGAAAAAACAAAGGCCCTAAACTTGTGATAAATTTGAAGAGCTCAGCCCTGGCTGAACAGCTCCTGGTGGACACTCACCAGGCTGCTGTGTTTTGGATTCACATGCTGGATCCCATGTGCTCTTAGACTTGTTGGATATGGGCAGAATCTAGACACGCTTTCTGGTTCTGGGCTTCTAGGCACACTCTCAGGGCACAGATCCTATGTCTACCCTCCTTCCTGAAAAGGAATGCCACAGTCCAACTGCCTTGGCCCTGAAGCTAATTCCAGCTCTCCCAAGCATCCCCGGTAACTGTTCCAGAGTTCCACTGAAACCATGGACCCTTTTGATTACTGTTTCACCCTGTGGGGATTCTGTGACAATTAGAATAAGTATTACAGCAGTCAGAGCAAGTAACTCTCAGACCTTGCAAATAAATTTTCTAAACAAGTTACAGTTTACTCATAGACCAAACACAAGAGTACAGATCTATGGAAAATAACAACCAGCATGCAAATCCCTCCCTCCTCTGTCCTCACCACTCAGCCTTTGGGTTTTTGTCAGTCCTTTCAGGATTGCAGGACCCTCCTCTCCTCCTGCCCAGTCCTGCCTTTTTGTCCTGGTTGGTGAGAGAGAGCCTCTGCTAAGAGCAGTGTTTGTTCTTATAAAGTTTCAGCCCTCTGTCAGGCAACTGCTCTCTTCCCCCAAGCAACGTCAAGTCCCTTCTCAAATGGTTTTGTTGCTTGGTTACAGCCAACCTGAAGTCCAGACCACAAGGATTCCCTTGGTCTGCAGCCAGCTCATTATTCTAGGATGTTTCCATTTGAATGGAAGACCATCCAAGTTAACGTCTCTTGAAAGCTCTCCATGTTTAGCCCTCCACCAATGGGCACACAGTCTGTGCTGAGACCTTTTGGATATTCCAGTCAAATATAGAGGCTAAAAGACAAAAGTGAAGGTGCGGTGTAGTACAACTTACAGTCAAAATGGTATACACAAAACAATGGAGTTTGCAGACACATACTAATACACCACAGTAATTAATTGGCCAGGATCTGTAGGACTCTTGCTGTGTTGCTCATATTTGATCAAGGTAAACAATCCCAGATTTGTTGTGTGACATGTTCTAAAAGGTATCCATAATTCATTTTGGGAGCAACAACCAATCAATGGTGCTAATGTAGAATCATAGAAATGTAGGCTAGAAGGGACCTTGAGAGGTCATCTAGTTCATCCTCTGAACTCAGGCAGGACCAAGTATACTTAGACCATTCCTGACAGGTGTTTTAAGAGCAAGTTAGACAATGTCCAATGATTGGGATTCCACAACCTTCCTTGAAGGTTCTGTTCTGTTCCTTATAGTTAGAAAGCTTTTCCTAATACCTAACCTAAATCTTCCTTGCTGTGGATTAAGCTTGTCCTATCTTCAGTGGACATGGGGAACAGTTGATCATTGTCCTCTTTATAAAAGTCCTTGACATATTTGAAGACTTATTTGGGTGTGAAGAAGAGAAATGGGAAGTATTGTTGCAGTTCTGTACAAAAGATTTCCCTTGCAGTCATTTTCTAGTTGTAGTCATTTAAGACATGGCTAATATATTGAAACTGTGTTTTCAGAATTAAGAATTCTGTCTATAGAGCAGAACTTTTCATCATGCAAATCCTAGTAAGAAGTGAATATCTTAAATCTAATACCACTGACCTATATATGTCTAGATATTTCTCTAGAAACCACATTTTCAAGTTTCTAATGACCAGTTCTCAGTGTTTTAAGAAGCAAAATGGCTGACTTGCTTTTCTGCTGCCTAACAATATTTAGTAGAACAGTTCTGACATCTTTCATCTTGAAGTACAGTAAGATTTTTTCCCCCTCACTATGATCCTAGGTAGTTACAGTTGGATTTATAAAAATTTTCATCTGTTTTGTTTGGGTTTTAGACAGGAACTGTGCCTCCAGCAAGTGCTATTCCTCCTGCCTCAAGTGTCCCCCCTGTTGCACAGCCGGGAGCAGGATTTGGAATGGTGAGTGATATTTTTCTTCATTTAAATAACTTTTCCTAATCAGTTTTAGCTACCGTTACATATTTTTAACTATTTAATTTTGCAGGCTCCTGCTGGAACAAGTGTACCCATGATGCCACAACAGCCAGTTATGTATGGACAGCCTATGATGAGGCCACCATTCGGAGTTGCACCTGGATCTAGTGCACAAGTAAGTCTGTTTTTATATGTAAAGTACTTAAATGTAGGTTTTAAAGTAGAAATAGGGTGTTTAGAGGCATTGTACTCTGTTCCTGTACAGCAGTTTGTTGTGTAAGCTTTTCCTCCTATTTTTAGCTGGTTTTTAACTCCATTGAAACACATGTAGTCTTCTGAGAATAAACCTAGTGAAAATTATGTTCTTTTCTCTGCCCAAATGTAGAGGTTGGGCACTGAACTATCTTCAGTGAGAATGAAAGGAGATGAATTTGAAAAGGTTCCCTCCTCCCAGTGAAATATTTCCTATATTGGTGTATCTCACTTAAACGGAGGGGTGAGGGATCATTGGCAGACACAGAGCAGTGTTGACTGGTATTGATGGGATTGGAAGCGTTTGCTAGAGAAAAATTAAAGAGATGCACTTCCCCTAAGATTCTTTGCATCAAACCCTTCCTTGCCTGCTTGGGACAAACTGTCATTTAGGGACTTCAGTTCCTGGCTAGAATGCTATTGTCCCTTTAGGCAGCCATGTTGTAACTAACTGATTTAGGTAGCATTCCTTTTGTTTCACTACAAAATAACTGTATGAGATGGTCATTACCATAGTAGATGCAGCGTGGTGTAATATGAGATAAAACTGCATATTGGAATAAATATATTTAAAAATTAGATTTTGTTCCTCCTTATCTACTACTTTTCTTCAGAGAAATGCAGTTAAAACTTCATATTGTTCTTATTCATATTCCATCATTTCTACTATTTTTCTTAAGCAGTGATAGACTTGTGACAGAGAAATAGTTTAATTTTTCATGTGTTGAATGTATTTAATGTATTCTGACTTTACTGATACCAACCAAATAAGTGTTTAGAAATAAAGTTAGAAGATTAATTTCATTGCAGTGTTATGGGTTTTCTCGCCATTATATTTAAAAACTCTAACATTTGAAGTAAAATATAAAAATAATTTGAATGTAAAAATGGCTTAAATAAAATTATATAATGTAAGAGTAAATCACTGAAGGGATTTTTATATACAAATTTTTTTAAAGGATCTTCAATATCTATCTGTTAAATGGTGAAACAGAGCATATTTGCTTTGCTAAGCAAATCTTGTTCCTCAATCATGTTATAGTTATGTAGCTTTATTGTGTGCATAATTCATATAAACGTCATTAGTTGATATTTCATTATCCTGTTTATTTACATCTGGTTATGCTTCAAACAGGCACAAAGATCAGTCTTAAGGGATCATTGTCCTTCAAGAACTAAGATTCACAAAGTTCTGAAATTTATCTGGTTTTCAATCTGTTTAAGTAACTGTATCGTGCTGTTGTGGAAGCAATATGCTGATACATTGTAGGCAAAAACAGTTGCCTACTGTACAAATTCAAACATGGACAAGCTTAAAATTGACCGTTATATTCTGTTACTTAAAGATATAATCTTAGATATTCACTCAGTCAGGTTACATGGTACTTCTGGTATAATTCAAAGGAAGAGTATATGGTATGAGACACAAATATGTGTATTATAGGCTAGGCTGAAAGCTCTGCCTAATAAGGTTGTCTGACACTTCCCATTAGAAGATTTTCTGTTGCTTATAACTTTGTCAAACTTTAGCAGTTTGAGATGAAAATTTCCATGCTGTGTGTCGTCTTCCAGCTGAAATATAATGGAAAGCTTCTGCCAAAACAGTTGAGCCATTGCTTTGAGAACAGGACTAGTGAAAAATGTTTTTCACTAATATTAAATTCTGACAATTATTTCCTTGAAAAGCCCTGGCACCCCCATGCTTTGGAACATGGACTTGAGAAGCATTCACCTACTACAATGATGAGCACTAAGGACATAAGCTTAAAAGGAAATTAATAATTCTGTTTTCAGAGCAGGGTTTGAAATAGTGTGCAGTAAACAAGCATAGGCCACACAGTGAGAAATGAGGAAAAAAAGTTTTTTGAATAGAAACTCATTAAATGAGCACCATCCATCCTGTGCATTGAATGAGGTAGAGGGCCTATGAAAAACATAGTATGGGATCAAATAATTGTGCGTATGCATTATGATTCAGTGTAAGGGAGCCCCAATTAAGGTTGCACAGGCAACCTTAATTCTCATATTTTTTAACTTTTGAATGCTTATCTTTGCAATTTTAATCATGTTCTTTTGATGTAGTTTGTGTGTGTAATATTATGTACAATATAGCATGGTCTACTGTACATTTGACTTTTTCCTTTGACTGAAGATTCCTCTATACCTATGAACACTGTTATTCTTCAAAAATATATTGTGTAGTCCATACATTGATCTTAAACTATTGCTACAAATTATCAATTAAATTGTCGTCTTACCAGGTTAGTGTTCCTGACAATTCTCTAACTATCCAATAGAGGAATTCTAATCTGCTTTGGCATGCTCTCTAAATTTCCTTATCATTTAATGGGTACACTGACCAGAATTTTCACTACTGCCAAAGATGGACTAGTAAGTTGCTTAGAAAATCCAACCACTTTTTCTTTTGTCTTGAATTAAAATGTCTACTAAACATTGTCAACTTTATAGTAATTGTATTTGAGATAAAACACAGGATTTAAACAAGAGATAACAGAAAATACACTGTAAAGCCTGTAAGTCAAGAATTCTAACTTTTTGCATGTTTGTAATGTGCTTGTTATCTGTTTGCTTTCTTTTTCTGCTTTCCTTGGCTGGTTTCTGTTTGGTTAGCTCTCTCCAAGCCCTACACCTGCCACTCAGAGTCCCAAGAAACCTCCAACAAAGGACCCATTAGCAGATCTTAACATCAAGGATTTCTTGTAAACAATTAAGGTATTCTGTGGCTGACTTTGAACTTACATGGGTTATGTATTTGGTCTGCAGCAGTTAACCAGTACAATATGTAAAATGTTACTACAAGCATCCCACTCCCTTTAAGTTTGAGTAGGAACCTGCAACTATTTATAGAAAATACAACTGTAAATGAGAAACATGAGGTACAAATTTAAAGCCCTTTAGAAGTTTAATTTCAAATTGCAATATAGGTTTTAATCATAATTATTTATCAGTGTCCTTCTGTATGACATAGACTAAACTAGTATTGGTGTATTTATTCATACTATGTGTTTTAATTTTCTGTTAAGAAAATTTTCTTAAACATATATGTAGTAAAAATTGTAATGTCATTCATACTCTGTAAACTGAACAAAAGCAATGCACATACTGGTTTTTAAAGTTCAGTGTTGCATAATTTGCTTCTCCGTTCTAGACAGTTTTCATTTACCTCATTTGAGGTTGCTATGTTCTTTTGAATGTCCTGTCTGCATTGTATTATGGCTCTGCCTTCGCTTGATTATGAAGGCTGTTAAAGGTAGACTGGAACACTGGGGCAAAACTGAAAGCAAAGTTACTTTGCCAGAAGCAATTTTGTTTCTTAGCTGCCATTGTAGTAGATCATTGATGAATAATATGAGCTCACCTATTCACACTAATTCTTCTTGTGACCAGTCCTACGCTGTAATCTTCATCTGTGTGAGAAATCAATTTGTGACCATAAAACTGACTTGGTATCAGACTGTTACGGATGAGTGAAACTGACTCCTGAAGATGTGGAGTAGTGCATGTCCTCAAAGGATGCCAAATCACTGATAGAGATGGAAAGGGGGGCTGCCTGCATCCTTCATTGCTTCCAGCCCCATAGTCTCTCCACTCCTCCTTGAGAGGTGCTACAGGGCACTGCTTTTCTGCATATCATAGCACTGCTCAATGCCTTATGCCATGTGGAACAGCCTAGGGGAAGCACACATTAGGGAGGAAGCAAACACCAGTGAGGATACATTGAAAGAGAGAAGGGGGAGACTAGGGATGAGGGAGCTGAGAGAACAAGAGCCAAAGAAAAGCAACCAAAAAAAAGACAAAAAGGAAAAGAAGGAAAAAGACAGTAACCATAATAAACCTTTATCAGAAAGAATATGATGCTTGAGATACCAAAACATCATAAAACTGGTTGAAGGAGCCAACCAATAAAATTTGGAGGCTACTGAAGTAGAGCAGATAAACTATGAGAAATTGTATTGAATAATTCTAATAAATGGCAGAGAAAATTAAACGAGAAAAAGTAGCTGCTCTAATCTGAAACAAGATGTTTGAGTTTCTCTGGTGTCAGTTATTTGTTGTTGTACTTAGTGCCATCCACAGCTTGTGAAAATTTGACATCCGGAAGAAATGAGGATAGTTTTAGGCCTCATCTGCATTTAAGAAGAGTTCGGACTCAGTGACTGAAGGAGCTGCATCTCTGGTGACACGCAGCTGTAGACAAAATCAAACTTTGTTTTTCACTGATTGGCTCAGCCAGTGCAAAGTCTTTCCAACGTGCTCTTGCCTACACTTGAGGGTCAACACTGGTGCAGCTACATTCATTGCTGGCTATAGATGATGACTGAATCAGAGCTATTCATGAGCATAGATAACCCATTATAATTAGAACCCAGTGGCTTCAAAGAGCTCTATATAAATATGATGGTCCAGTTGCAGTATTGGGGCCCTAACTTATTGGGGAGACACCTCCATCAGAATTTAAGTGGGAAAGTAGCTGGATTCTTAAATGTTTTTGTATGAACGGCACACTTCCAGTGAGTAGTTTCATAACTGCTTTTAGATATGATAGGGGGGAAAACTGATTATTTTGTGTACCAAGTTTGGCCATAGGCTGCTTTGCAAGTCATTTTACTCAATTTGATTCAAATATTTGTGTAGCTTTTCCTTCTAACTATGTTTTTGTCTTCACAGCTGCAGTTTTTCTGACTGGATAGTAAAAATGTGAGTTTGGAGTCTACAAATCACAGATTGATGCTCAGAGTTTCAAAGTGAGCCACCAATACCAAACCCAGTGCTTATTCAGACTTTCTATTACTTCTGAAACGTGTAGCACAGCTGTGAAAGTGAACATTAGGAATGTGTACTACCTTAGCTGTTATCCCTACTCTCTCTAAATTTGTGTACTTGGGTTATTTGTGTTTTACAGTTTAAACAATGGATGTATGTTCTGATGCCTTCTAGTGCTTTTCTGCACCTATTCAATGGGGGCAGATTATGCAGCTGTTGTGTGGTGAGCCATTTGGAGCGATGTGTCTGTGTTTTGAAGGTTTCAATGTATATAACTTTTGACAAACACCTAAAAATTTCCCTAAAAGTTCAGTTTCTTCTTTATCTGTTACAAAACAGTGTAATAATACCAATAGTAAGAAACACATAACTAGACAGAATCTTTGTGGAATACATTTTTCCCCATCACAGGAATTTCAATTGTTGTGAAAAATGTTTTATTTTTGTGGCACTACTGTACATGTTAAGGTATTATAATTTAAAGTAATATAAAGGTAAACTTCCATAACAAATACTACTTTGAAGTTACTTTACCAATAATGAAAAATCATATCTGAAAGAATACCATATTTATTACATTTTAAATTTAAATATATTTTAACTGTTTGAGTTCTTGCATTTAAATTGACTTATTTATTAGTTCTGGCTAAATGCACTGAAAATAAGTAAAGGGTCAGTTTCTCTCCATGTAGTTGAAAAAAGCAGCCATAGTTGTGCTGACATTAAAGACCATCAAATATGAAAGCACTCTTTGGTGTATCTGTAGTTAAAACATGAGTGCAAGTGATGTTTTTCATTTTTTATTTAACTCTTTTATGTACATCTGTTGTTTTAGTGCTTACCTGTGTGTATGCCTTAGAGTAGTGTATTTCCATTCCCCAACTATGCTGTGAGTAGTTTTTTGTACTATTTGTGATTAGACCTCATTCTGATCCAGAGAACCGCACCCTTTACCGTACATATTGTGTTTTCTTTAATTTTTAGTTTGTTCTCATACTGTTTGTGCTGATGGCTTGGCTTAAGATTTTGACTCTTAAATGAGGTCACTGTTGATCAGTGTTACAAGTGGCTTGGCAGCTCTTTGTTAAAAGCATATTGGATTAGAAAGATGTTCACCTAAGTCTTTCAAATTAACTATTTAATCAATGTATGGTACCATTAAAAGTGGTTGTATCTGAATTAACTGTGGGGATAACATACACTGTAATGGGGAAAAAGTTATATAAAGCTAATTTCAAAATAGCTTTTCTTTGTATTTTGGTTTAAGAACCCAGTGCATGTGTGCCCTCTGAGATGCAATAAACACCTTGATCAAAGTAAATACGAACATAAACGTCTCTCTAATTTCATAAAAGATCCAGGATTTCAGCCACTAGTTAAAGTATATACTGAGTTCTCAATGTATTGCTTGTTCCACAGTTTTAAAACTGTACCATTTTCTAAAAATTTAGTGTCAAGAACTACACCTGAGTCCCCTGCTTAAATGTTGTCTTTTATGATCTGTTTCCTGTTGTTAAAAATCTCTTTCCCCTATTGCTCTGTGAAAGACCCATACAAACAAAGAAAAGAGTGAAACTGACTAGGCACAAAGTAACATACACTGGACAAAGTAAACAAATTGGATAATAGGATCTCTTTTTAATCTTAAAAAACACACCTCTGTATTTAACATACAGTTAGTATATGTCACATGTAACAAGCAATTTAAAGTTTACAAGTCCTTTCAACTAAAATCCTGGATTTCACAAAAACAAAATACTGAAACATTTAAAAACCACAATATATAATTTGAATTTAAGTCAAGCAGAATCATTTTCCAGATAAGTTTCTAATTCTGAAGCTGGTAGTGATACTGGTTTGAAATGGGCTTAGTCTAATACAATGCTGCAACTGTTTAAGATGATACAACTTTTAGAACAATTATGAATATTTACAATAGATGCAAAGTCTTTGGACCAAATTACATCTTTGGCTAAATAGATGTAATTCAGTTATTTTCAGTGGAGTTGCACCTTATTAAGCCAGAACGAAGTTTGGCTCTTGTGATCCTTTGAGACATTCCAGAATGCTTTGCAGCAAAGATTCCATTTGAATTTTAAATTTCAAAAATTTTGCTGCCAGATACCTTCCTGCTGCTTGCTTTCACCCTTATCAAACAGATAAACATAGGCCCAAGCTCTGCAAATAAACATGTTATAAAATTATTCACATACATATGGGCTATTCTGTTAGTAATAAAGTCCAGGCTTGCACAGTTAGCAGTCTCAACTTAAGTTTAAAACAAAAAATTCATTGTCCAACTTGCCTTCAATTCATGCGATGTTCAAACGAACACACAGATTGACTCTTTACAGCTACATTGCTTCCTTGGGCAGAGACAGATACAGTGAATGAAAGCACTTTTAAAGGCAAGCATAGCTAAATCCAGGTGTAGATTATGTAGTCAAACATGTAACTAATGACTCAAAGCAAAAATTCTAATAGAATATAACGTACAAGGATCCTGTCAGAGCTACTAGAGGTACCATGGTTTTCTCCCTTCTGTAATTGTAATAGATCCTCCTGCCTTCTCAGGTTTTTAAAAATATATATTCTTGCATCACAAAGCCTACCCATCCCGTTGTTTGGAATGTCTGAGGTACAATGAAAGGACTAAGCATAATGAGTATATTGTTTTTAAAAAAAAAATACTATTCTATCATTGCAAGGCTCCCAATCTGCTAGGGATCCACAACATCAGATGTTTCAAAGCTGTTGTCTTTTTTGAACTCCAACACATTCTACTCCCCTGTTTGTTCCCAAGGTTCCTGGCACTTTGTGGGGAGAGGGTCCTATTTTCACTTTGATGCACCTGAGCCTGACATTATCTGGCTACTATCCTTCAGTGAGATCTTGCCTTTGAATTCTAGGTACGACACATTTTTCTCTTTCTGTGTTTGAAAATGCTTGAGTTCTTTTGTATCAACAAGGTGCTGGCATTCTTAAGACACACACACGCCCCTTTGTAGGTGGTTGGATACCAATGTGTATTTAAAGTCCACTCATTTCTCAGCAGGCAGCTGGAATCCACAAAGCTAACCTATGCATTGCTCAACCATTTGTGTTTTTCCAGGGCATGTTCCTCTGGAAGAGAAGCTTACTAGAGCCAGCAGATGGCAGTTTGGACCTTGTTGTGAAGTTTTTTGTTCCTGTAAGAGCAGCAGGATCAAAGTTTGGTTTTGCATGTCTCCTCGTGAGCCATCCCCAGTGACACTGATACATTTTCTATATCTAAATATAGATGAGAAAAGGGAAAATTGCTTGCTTTGTAATTCTGTTTATTTAATTATGGATCTCTTGCCTCTACAGCAAGTGAGACTGAAAACTCTCCTAACTCTTAAAATATTTTATTGTGGAGACACTTGTAGATTGGCTCAAGGGCTCTAATGAGCATGCTCCAACCTCAAACCCCTTTAGGGGTTTTAGGCTTGTGACTGGATCCCACAGGATGCAACCTTAAAACTGTGGGAACACCGTGCCCTCTTAACTTTCCAGCCGGGGCTGCCCCTCACAATGCCGTGCTAGTCACAAGCAGCAAACCTCTCTAGGCGTTATCACCTAGCCCTATTGCATGTAGAGCACCACCCCCAGCTAGATTCCAGGAATGTTTATGTGGATTGCCTCTGACTCTCTGTGATGCTGTCGGCAAGCTACACTTAAACACGGGCGCCCACAGGCAGGGACACACCCAACTTTGTTATATGAGTGCTTTTCTTAGCCCCACACAAACCAACAATAGAGAAGGTCCACCCGGCTCTCCAGCCCAGGACCCCAGGATTATATTGCCTTGCCCTGGTCAAAAGCCTAACCAATTAAGTTTATTATCCAGTCCACCACGTCATCAAAGGAAAGTGGACATGCACCAGCTTTGTAATTTGAGCAGATTTCCCAATCACTTCAACCAAAGACACACTATTTAAGATAAAACATTAAAAAAGTTTATTAACTACAGAAATATAGATTTTAAGTGTTTTATAAGTGGTAAGTGTAAAGAGATTAAAAGAAGCTATCAAAGAAATAAACATAAGATGGCAGTCTAAGCTCTACACACTAACGGCATTTGAATTAGTAACGTCTCACTTGTTAGCTGGTACAAACACTTTCTTAAACACAGTCTGGGCAACCTTTTTCCCTGCCTGGAATTCCCCTCCTTCCTTTCAAAGTTTTTGTCTTCCAGATGATCTTTCAGGTGTTGTTGTGTGGAAGTGGAGTCCACCAGCTATTATGTCACTTCCCTTCTTTTATAGTCCTTTCCAGCTGGCTAGAACAATCCGGGCTCATGACCTCAAGGGTCATCTTCATTGGTCAGTCAGTCCCCATTGTGAACATGCATCCATCATTGTATACAATCTCTAGGATAGTGGATTTTATCCTTGGATGAATGAATGAGCCATTAACGTCTGGCCATCCCATTGTTTTACCTGAATAGCTGGTTTAGGTGTTTCCCACCGCACAACATGTTCTAGTGACATTTACAGAAATATTTTATAACTTTACAAACAATGATAGCACATATGATGCAACGGGATATTCATGTTCAGTAGATTGGTTGATTGATTATTTTAAAATAATACCAAACAAGGCATACTTTGTACAGAATATGGATATGTAGTTTCTGAGGTATGTTCTCAGACATAGTGTCACAAAGATATTTCAGCCAGTTTGTTATGAGAGGCAGGAGCTGCATCAAACTCCCAGTTACATACAAACCAACCAATGTACACTTGTGTCCATCTGCTCTTTTAAGCTCTTTCACATACTTTTGTGAAATTCATCTAAATATTAGAAATGTTGGGGGAGAGGGAAAGAAACAGTGTCACCTCATACAAATGTAGCTGATTAACTCACTTCAGTTTGTATTATTTCTCTAAAATTCTACTTTAAAGTTATGTAATCCAAAATATGCATGTGAAATCTCACGTTCTTTTATTGCTACAATACTAAAGAGTGGCTGACATTTTATATGTAGCATTAAATAATCTCAGCTGTGAACAAAGTGGTGGACTTTAAAACAAAACAAAAAAAAAACAAACTATTGTTCATCTTAAATGTACTGTGAATATGAACTACCTTGTGACAGTTAGATTTTTTCACTAAACACTGTGCTATAATTAGTGCTTGTAATACTGAACAGATTAAAGTAACAAGCTGCATATGTAGCTGTAATGCTCAGCTTACTAGTTTGATGCATTACTAAGAAAAGCCATTACATTTTAGTATCTGCATAACCATATTACTGAAAAATGGTTGATTTCCTTTTCCTTTTTTGCTTTACTCAGGTTTGAAAACCTTCAGTTATATACAGAAAGATATTTATTGGATCTTAACTGAATATTTATCTTCTGAAAGGTTTAAACCATGTCCTTACAGTGTTTCACTAAATTATGGCTGACAAAAAGCAGGAATTAGTGTGAGAAGTCAGACCAGTCTGTTTTGTACTTACTGCCTATCTAGTAATCAGAAAATGTAGCCAAAATATATTCTTTTAAAATATTGCTCTATTATTTTGATTGTCTAAAACATAGTATCTTGCATTCAAGGTTTTCAATGTTCTTAAGATCATGGCAAGTATTCATATATAATTTAGCAATTTGTGTACATCTTTAGAATTTTCGCCATCTTTTGTCATTTTGCTTCATGATTGAACATCAAGATTTACTTTCACCTTTCCGTATAATTTAGACTGGAATGCAGACTTTTCATATATTTTGGTTTTTGCCAACAACTGAGGGCTGAATTAGGTTTGTTTGAGGTATTTTTAAAAGCATATGGAACTTGCTAACATATCACTTACAAGTTTACAATGTTTTTTTTTTTTTTGTTTTTTTTTTGGATGAGGAATATTTTCTGAAAACAGGCTAGTTAGACATAGCGTTTCTCTTCAATGCGAACTGTGTATTCCATGGAGAGCAGACTATAGCCATGAAGAGCAAGCCCAGGGTATTGCAATGACTTTCCAGGTTGAAACCTAGAATCGCTTAGTCCCTCCAACAATGAGATTCCTTCTTCTCAAAGCTGAAATATTATATTTGCTGCACATTTGCTTCATTTGGGCCAAACATTCTAATAAACACTGGTTCAGTTTTAAGCAAGGCATATATAGTCTATTGCCTGCATCTAATTTCCAAATGCAGTACTTTGCCAAATAAATCTTTTAATCTTGAAATAGATTATTCATTTATAGTCACATTTTCCAGTACAGTGCACCAAAGGCCTACCACAGAAAGCCTTTTATCTTAGGTGACCAATTTAAAATATCCCCAGGATTTCCAAAATAGTTTGTGTTTTATCACTGGCTGAATACCACTGAATACTAGCCAACCAAGCTATTCTGGGCTCTTGACAGTCATTTAAGACAGGTCTCACTGTAGATATAAACTTTCACTGGTAAGTCAGATAATTTTGACAAATGCTGGAGAAAGGACAGGAGCGAAAGAAAAGTCTTTTTTTTTTTTTTTTTTTTTTTTTTTTTGGTCTGTCCCAAACTTTGAGAGAGTCTGCAGAATGTCACGAATCATTCCTTGCAGGTTACTTTACTTAGTAGTTTATCATTCGGTGCAATTCCACTGTAAAGCCATCAAATTTTGAGTCAGGAGTGCTGAACAGGAATATAATATTAAGAAATAGAAAACAAAGAAAGTAATTTGGTAGCTTCTAATGGATCCTCCAGGTGTATGCAGCACTTTGAGAATTGGCCAAAATGCCATAAGGTCTATAAAAAGGTTACTATGAAATTTTCTTTATTCATTTAAAAGAAATAGGAACAACTTCTGCAGACCTTCCTGAAGCAATTAAGTCAGTGGATGCTTTGACTGAGTAAGGATTAGCACTGAAGTGTTGCAGAATTCTGACTCACTTTGCTGATTAAATTTTAAAGATCTTCTGCTTGGTGCCCAATTTCAGTGCTGCCTCTGAAATGCTCTGCGACTTTAATAGATAATTTAAAATGGAATACTTGATCCTTAAAATTACTGGTAAATAGTAAGCTGATTAAAACCACTCGGGGAAGGTGGGATCAGAATGTTTCTCTTTGTATGAGCTTTATTAAAATGCAAAGTTAGCTTTCTACCTGGGTTTTCCCTAAAACTGATGACACTAAAATGCTCTTGAACAAAATGCCTCTGTGCAACAACTGGGTTTAGGCATTGGCACCAACTGCTTTTTATCAAGGTTGGAACTGGAACATTGGAGATTTCTATGCGTGGCTTAAGATAAGCCTAGGATTGCCTCCATATATAAAAGTGTATAGAAATGTGAAAGGAGGAGCTGGGCACCTGGCAGTACTGGTGAGATCTTCAGGGAACTCTCATTTGCAGGGTAATGAATTCACTTGTCCGTAGGAAAGGGTTCGGTTGAACATACATTGTCCACGTGGGTTAAGGTGAGACATGGCTAGAGAGAGCAGATGGGGGAGGTCGTAGATACATGACTGTGATGGAGCAAGTGCAGAGTCCTTTGTAGTTGTGCACAGTAATGCCCTGAATTTAGAGCAGTAAGTGAAGAATATAGAATAGTTCATCGTATTCAGCTGAAACTGCAGGGGGAATTTAGATAGGTTGAATGCATTATTCAAGGTGTAATTTGGTCAGGGCACAGGTGCGAACAGCTCTACTCTCATGAAGAGTTCTATGATCTTTAATAACCATTGTAGTCTGGATCTTGTTTATGTCTCAGCCAACAGAATACATCCCCAGTAGTAGATGGATCATCATCACTAATGTGAGATGTTGGCTTAATATTGCCTCAAGCGGCATAATGCTTCCTGCTGAATTACTGATAACATGGTTGATGTGGCAGCCTTTTGGCTAAAAAATCCTCTTTGTTGAGAGGAAGCTTTTTCATTACAAATGGCAAATTGCCTGAGTGTGTTCCTTGCAAGTATATACTTAAATAAAGTTGAAAAGTAATCGTTTGAATTCTGATCATAAGAGAAGAACCCAGATTCAGTAACTCTTGCAATTAGTCTATCAGTAATCTGTTTTATAGAAGACATTTTCTTTGCACTGTCTTGTCCAGAACGAGTACTTGGCTTCAAAAATGCTGTTGCTAGGCAAAACTACAAATTTATCAAAATTTACTTTAAAATTAAGCTTAAGGAGTTGACCTCTAGTTCTGGATATGTCACTATATTGTGTATTTGTCATGGAGCTTAGCATCTGCCAAATAAGAAAACTTCATTGTGGTCTGTATAAGCAAAGCACACTGCTGCACCCAGCTATTTGAGAGCTATATAATTTCAGTTCAAAACAGTGCTTTGTGACTGATGTGGTTAGGCGGAAATACGAAAAGGCCAGTTTAGACTTAGCAAACTACTGTCTGCATTTACAGTAGTGCCTCCACCTTGCACATTAAAATTAAAAGTTGATATTTTTTTGGTCCTTGGGCTCACCCACTGAATAATGTGGTACACTGCCATGTGGGCAGCCTTTGCTGAGGAACCAGCTTTAGTCTTGTTGTGAGCAAGATGGGATAGTCTCAGCTTCTGAGACTGCAGATGGTGCTTGTGCTCCTTGTAATTCTTGTTATGTTGTGAATTATCTCCCTGCAAGTTCTCCATCTTTCTAGCTGTAAGAGAGAGATTGCACTGTTTGTGGCTGCCATGAAGGAGAAAGGCGGATTGGGTTGTATGGGAGAACTGAATGAAAGAGGAGCGATGAGAGCCTTTGCACCTATGTTGGGGTACTTCAGGCTAATTTTTGTAATATTTTTAAAACGTTGTTATTGATAAACATTTGCATTTTCTGTGACAGAAGGATGGATGTCCCCCCCCTTCTTTGTTTCAGAAAGTAATTTCAGTCAAAGAGTTCACTCCCTTTATGAAGTTGTGATTTTGTACCTAATGGGGTAAAGAGCAGTAATAAAGGTGTGCTGCCCTAGAGTGCTGATAAGAGATTGAGGCCAGGAAATAAACTCAGTCACCTGATATGGGTCAAGGTTACAAAAATGTACACCTGTCACATGGCAGGGGTTGGTATAGACTAGCTCCAGTGGCTACTGTTGTTTAAAAGATGTATCTCATTATAGTGTACACAGGCCTATGTTTTGCTGCCTGGCAAACTGTCTCCATCTCACCGGCAGTTCTGTGTGGCTTATTAAACAGATCATTGATTAACTTCTGAAGTTACTGCCTGATCATATACCATGCTGATGTAAGCGGGGAATTTCTCTGTGTACACAGTACCCTGGCCAAAACAAGTGAGGAAAGGATCTGAGTCCCTGCTCTGATTCATTTCACCCCAGTATCTGCCTCCTTGACTTTTCCTCAGAGGCCCGCATGAGCAGGCCTTTCACCACACAGAGGAATTCCTGGGTGTTTACCTCAGCATCTCTGTCAGCAACTCTGGGAAAGGATGAGGGTGCACCTGCTCCAGGATACTCCTAATTCACATCTTATCCTCATATGAATTATTTATTTACACTAAAACTGTTTGTTTCTTTGGGGATTAAAGAATACGTCACAGCATAAGCACTGTGAGGAAATGGCTTGGGTACAGTTCAATGTAGAAGTCTTTAAAGTGCAATAAACTTTACAATAATAAATTTGAGGCCTGGGTTGTTGTCCTGGACCTGGCTGTGCTGCGGTGACACTGCTGGTGCAGCACTCGCCAAGGACGGGTTTGTGCTTGTGTGACAGAATCCATTCTCCACTGTCAGCTCTGGCCTCCTGTCAGGCCACATCCCTCCCCGGTCTGGTGCTTACCGCCCTCTCAACAGAGTGTGGGAAAGGGGCCCACCTCTTCCTCTCTCCCTACACCAGTGCACATGACCCTGCTGAGAGCAGGAGACTTAATTGTGCTGATGCTTCTCTGGCTCTGGGCTGCTCTAACTCTGTTGCACCATTCCTGACTCTGCTCTGGCTTCCATGGAGGATGGGCCTGGGGCTCTTGACTCCCTCATTGGCCTTGCCTGCTCATTCAATCCAGTTACCTTGGAGTGCTGGCCTCTCCCCATTGGCACAGGTGACTTGTCAATCTCAGGATCCTGACTCCTCTTCAGCCTTTTTCCTGGTATCGGGAGAGGGACAACCAAAAAAAAAAAAACCCAACCTGTTACGTTTCAGTACGGGGCCAACAACCCCTTATACTGAGCAAAAGTTGGTGAGAGCTGAGGCTGCTCAGCACCTTCTGGGATTAGGCATTCTGTAAACAGTGTTTGTGTAGAATTTCTGAAGCTGTTGCACCACTGAAGCTGTTTATATTTTTTAAATAGTTTTCCAGGCTACACTGCATTGCTAAACATATACCCCATTGCTTTACTACACTTGTGGTTCATTATTAAGCATATTTGAGGCCAGCTAAGAAAACTTAGTCAGAGGTATTGTCCAAAGACAAAGCAGTACAATACAGAGAGGAAAGAGTTAGTTACCAGTCCTTCTGGGGAGCAGTTCTCACAACATTCACCTTACATACATTACCTATATTTAGATCATCTGTATTTACTAGCTAAAAGCACTCTGCATCTCACCCAAAAATAAATTTTACCAATTAGCTTTTTATCTTGTTGTTTTTCTGGTATCAGGGTGAACCTTTCTTACTTTCTGCTTTGGATTCTACATTCCATATTGGTTGCCTACAAAGGTACCTCTCCCAGTTTGTACAGGTTTCATAATTTCCAGTCAGTGCCAAAGCTGACTTTACTTTTGCAAGGTATCATGGGATATATAATTTGATGTGAGTGAACAGTATTGTGGGAAAGACATAATATAGTTTGGCTACCTATCATGTGGGCAGTTATGTTATAATGTGATGTGCATTACACCTAACATATGCATTGGCTAATGTGCTAGGGCTAGGAAAAGTGCAGCATCCTAATCAGCCAACTCACTGCCTCACTAGGGAGAGTTTTATGGATAAGATGGGGAAAAATAATGAATCTTCCACTAAGCAGATCCCCTATCCATGCCCTTGCTGTAGGGAAGAGTGTAGTGGGAGTGCAAACTATTTAAACAATAATTATTGTATTGTATCTCCATGGCTGCTCTAGATGCTAGATAAATATAACAGGAGTAGACAACAGCCAGTACTGAGACCAGAAAAAAATGACATCGGGAATGATCTTGAGCCCATAAAATTAGAGAGCTGGGAGTGTGTACTAAGCACCCTTAGATATTTCTTGAGACAGCTACCTCAAAAAGGAATGATCCCAAGGAAAATCTGGGCAGGCAGCAACCCCACAGGTGTGGAGGAGAAGTGCCGGAGGATTCATTTTCTCCAAAGTGCTTGCAGAATTCATTAGCATAAACCCCAGTTACATAGAGGCTGGCCAAAGGGCCCTGCACTGGAGTAACTTCTCACAACAAGCTTTGTGCTTTGGTCTGGTTTGAAGAAAGAGAAACCTCTTATAGTTAGAGCTCTCCTGAACAGCTGCGGCCTTATGTTTTGTAGCAGATATCACGATTGATCTTTTGCCTAGCATCGTGTTTATATTCACTCGGAGTCTATGAAATCATTCCCCCGCTTACTAAAAGGCAGCTCTGGCATCGTAAGTAATTGTTTTTGAAATAAAAAATATTTTACTGCGTGTTCTTTTCCCTTTGGCTCTTTGTTTTTAGCAATTACTTTAATGGTGTTCCAGATGTGAAACCAAATTCCTCTGAATCTAGCCTAACTGTTTATGCATTATTTTTTTTAATTTTAGGTGCTAGACAAGATAAAATAGAACATGAAAGTAAAACCTATTTTCATATGACCTATAGCGTTATGGAAGTAGTAATTATAGAAGATTGATACTTGTGTACTTTGATTTTATACTTTTATTTTCCATAGCATATTTTGTACTGTACTAACTATTCCAAAATACCTAACATAATTTCTTTTAAAATTACATATTAAAAACTTAAATAGCAGAAGCGAGAAACCAAGAGATACAGGCAAGTGAGAAAACATGTTTTCAAATGGGAAATTAAAAATAGCTGAGTTGATGAGGTGGAGAGAGAGATTAAAATTATTCCACATGGTAAAATCTTCAGAGGAAAAGGTACTTGAACCATCCTTCGTGAGATTGCACAGTGAGACAGAAGAGGCCACGGCTAAATAAACTGTTAAAAGTGGGGATGAGTATAGGGAGAGTCTATGTCTGCAAGAGAAGCTGCAGCACTTTTTTTAGAGGGTTTTAAAAACAGGGAAGGCAGTTTTGAATGGAATCTTGGGCTGAATAAGATATTTGTTGAATTGTTTGCTTCTGTGACTAATGTACATGTTTGACATTATGGTGGATGTGAGAAGCCAGGCAATGACATTCTTTACAGAGGCTATTAGAGCCTGGAGAGCCAAGATTTTGATGGCTATAAAAATAGTTGCAATAGTCAAGGTGATCAAAAATTGGGGAATAGAAAAATAATTCAAAAGAAGTGGAGTCAAGGCACTGAAGTACATAGGCAAGGTTGCAGAGGTAGTAATGTCTTTTTTCTTGCAGACATACAAAAAGAAATATGGGAAATGCTCATACTAACGTTAATCGTGGCCATCTAGGTATGTAGACAGGGGTATAGCAGAGGGTCAAATACGATGTCATTGTTACAAACACTGGGAGAAAAGGGGAAGTCTGAGTTATGAAGGAAAACAAGTAGTGATTCAATATTTATATTACAATAGCACCAGAGGTGGAGATGGTGCAATCCCTGAAGAGCTTTCTATCTAAGCAGGAGATGTTTAAGGATCCTCCGCTTGCTTGTGTGTGTACGGTAGATTTGTAAATTTTTCAAAGAATCAAACACTAGTTGGTCAAGGACCAAAGTGAAAACTTTCTCTGCTGCCATACCCTCCCTCAGGGCCACATCTTCTGCAATTTAAAGCGATAAACATTCAATTAATGCCAGTTATCATTCATTTTTGTCTGTGTGGAAACGGTCTATTGTGAACTGACTGAAATCAAACTAATTTTACGTAGATTTCTGCATCCCTGTCAAAGTAGTTTTGGTTACTACTAGTTGTGTGGAAATGGACCACTGACCTAGCTGTGAAAAACCCAATCACTTGAGTCATCCAACCATCCTCATTTCAGTGAACCTGACAACTCTCATTCATTAATATCACCACCACTGTAAGGGGTCAAACACTGCAGCTTTATTACCATAATTTCATGCCCAATAAAGTACAATAAATACCTATAATTTAAGCAAATCACAATAAATGACTTTACCACTAACATCCTTTTCACTTGAAAGGAGGAGATGACAAATTACTCCCTTACTGTCAGTGTGAATGAGGATACCCGCCCATAAACCTCCACTGTTTTAATCCAAATATGCATTACAGAAGTCTACTGTAATGGTCTCTCCATATAAATGAAGCTAGTCTGCTTGTTCCTCACTTACCCTCTTTACACCTAAACAATACTCCAGGTGGGGATTAGACTCCATTACAAACCCTAAATCCTTCCTCTGGCAAAGGCTTTCCATAGAACTATGATAAAGATTAAAAGACTCCATAAAAACAAATTGGCTTGCCTTTTTTGCAACCTTTCCCTGCTGGCATTTTAAAGTCATGGGAGACTTCTTTAGTTGATATTCCTTACCCATGTAAAAGTGGCTCATCAGTGCTATTTGGCAACCCTGGCCTAGTGCCAAAACAAAAATGCTGGCAGAGAGCAGGAAGGAGGCAAGAACTACTTCTCACCAGTTACATTTTAATTAAGTTACTCACTGCCTGGGAAGTAAACATCAGGCAGCATAACCAGTAGATGAATAAGAAAATCTTAGTCTACGAACTCTTGAGTAAAACTTCTAGATATGCTTTAAGTAACAGTATCAACTATTTTTGAACTCATCTTCTGAATTAAATTAGTAGGCTAATAAGATTAGTTAGCGTAATAGTTAAAGATTTTAAAATATACAGTAGAATAGTTTTCCTGTCCATAGTTAGATACACAGTATTTTGTTTACTCCTGGCCAGTTTTTGATGCAGTTAGTTTACTTTGAAAAATTAAGAACTGCACACTTGACTACAGCATTAATATAGTTTATGCAAAAAGCAAATTAGTTAAGTAAAAACTCCGAAAAAACTACATTGGCATAGTGAAAACATACAGTGAATTCAAAACATCATGACTATTCGGCACAAATGCTGCAGCATCCAAACATCCATTTCAATATTTATAAACATGGAAGAGAACAGCATACAGTAAATTTAATTTCTTTGATGGTTCATCCAACAGCATATTGATTATTTTTTAAATATTCTGGTATAAGTTCTTGACCATAATGAAGCAATATTGCTATAGATAAATGTTATAATACATTACTAAAATGAAAGGAGTTGCAAACCCAAGCTGTGTGGTCTGTTTTGACAGAATAACAGAATGCATTTTCAAGGGCTAATATCGCAAATGTTTACCAGTCATTAGGTGCAAGCTGTGTCCGGGCTACATTTTTATTCACGTGGCTGTTTCCAATAATAAAGGACACTGTAAATCAGTGTGCCACATTTACTGTGAGTTTGTAGTAGAACACTGTCCAATGATATATTAAAAGACATATTATGCAAGTCAAACATTTTAGAAATTATTTTTGAAGACTATTCAGTTTGCCAGCTATTTAGCTCTTGAAGTGAGAAATCATCTGGGCGAGGGCTTGGAAATGCATTTTTCTCTAATAAACAACAAAAGATGGACAAAAGGTTTAAATAAAATTAAACCCATTAATTGCAGACAATATTTGACATAAAATTTAGTTACTGTCATCCATACAGTCTAATATGTAGGAATACAAATTTCAAGAACTGGAAGTGTTTAGCTACCAAAACTAAAACTGGAGTTTCTTTATCTTAAAAGCTGCTAAAAACAAGTTATGATAATTACAATACAAAGGCAATACAAACAATACAATACAAATATAAATGCAAGTATATTATAGCACCAGTGGATGCATAATTATAAAAAGTTAACATTTTTACTTTTACACTTTCATTTTTTGGTACAAAGCAAGTAACTATGTTTAAAATGTCTAGTAATACTGTTATTCCACCCAAAGCATTTAAAAAAGTTATTCTATAGTAAACATTTGAGGCTGTTAAGATAAATTTATAAAATTAAATTGTAATAAACTGAAAACTTCTGTATTGATATAACTTGTGAAAAATGTAGGGGTTTTATGAAGATGGGTACTGATTACCCTCAACTCCCATCAGAGTCCCAAGGAGTTGTGTGCTCAGAACTTTACAAGATTGGATCTTTCATCTGAATACTCATTTATATTGGGTATCTCCTTTTAAGTTCACTTAGGAAATACATTTAGTGGGGGTTAAATTCACCCACGGAGAGAGCACCATCATAAGGCCTAAGCATCACATATGGCTTTGTGGTGGCCCTTTAGATAGGCCTTGAGATTTTTACCTCAGCAATAATTGCAAAATTGGGCCCTTAATGCTGAATGTTTTTTAAACTGCTTCTTTTTCTATTGACTATTGATGTTCTAAAGATTTTTCCTTTTAAGTTTTTAATTTTTAAAAACCTATTTATATGCCTCAAGTGCCTGGTCCCTTATACTATAAATGTGTGACTATATATATGCAATAGGTCAAATTCTCCTCTGAGTTTCACACTTGTAAATGAGATGATGATTTGGCATAGTATTTATACAACATTTTCTCATAGTCCTAACAGAACTCCAATATTTTCCAAAACAATCTAAGTTTCAGTTACTGAAACTCAAATGACTGTTTTCATAGAAACTAATATACTGGGGTGAGTGGAAACTGTAAGGAAACCAAAAAAAAAAAAAAAAAGAAAAACAAGTGGCATAAACACAAGATGTGTTAAGTAGCATACTATATTTTTGGGTGCACCTACACGTTGTCCACTATTCATGAATATTAGGGTTGTTCCAAACTTGTGGCAATAAAAACTAGATAGCACCACACATCAACTCTCTGGGGAGGGAAGAAGAGGAAAAAGGGAATAAATTGCACATGACAGATGTTAACTATGTAGTTTACTGCACTACTGGAAGATGCGCAGATACTTGGTGATAAGGGTGTATAAGAATCCCTATAGAATAGAATAAAACACTGATATAAACTCTACACAACCTATCTAGAGAGAATGTTTTTCAAAAGGTCTTTCATAATTTAATCAACTAAAAATACCAAGTTTTTTGGTCTTACTATATACATCACTGTTGAAATAAACTATTTTGATTGAGATCTCTTTTTCATACTATCTATTAAATCCCATACTGTATGATAAACACTCACTTCTGATTTTTTTTCCTCATCGTCTATATCGGAGATGGAAGAGACTTATTAGATCATCTGTTGTATCTCCATAACAAAGTAGCACATTGTCCAATGCAGTATAAGAGAATCATAGAAGTTAAAAAGTTACTTGTTAATTGTTTTAAGGAAGGCTAAAGAATGTAAGGGAGAGGTTGTACTTAAATTATATACTAAGTAACTGAAGAATTTTTGTTTATCAACCCTTACCTTACCAAATGGCCTGACAGAGAGCAGAAAATACCTAAGTCAGGCCTACTAAGAAGAGTGCTGAGCTTGGAGGAATCTCACCAGGAATCTGGGTACCTGCAAGCATGCAGCTGTGGCACTCAAGTATATTTCCCAGACCTGAAGAAGAGATCCGTGTAAGCTCAAAAGCTTATGTCTCTCACCAGCAGAAGTTGGTCCAATAAAAGCTATTACCTCACTCACCTTGTCTCTCTAATATCCTGGGACCGACACAGCTATTTAATAAAATATAAATATACTTTACTCGATACCTTAGTTTATAAGAATTACATGCAAGTTAATTTGTATATTCAGCTGTCATTGTGAGCAGTTAGAAATATGTATGTACTACAGTTTGTGTAGGGATATTTGCTCCCATTCTTTAGAAAATTTAAACTAATCCTCAATCCAGTTGCAGAAGATAAGATAAGCAACAGCACAAGGTTAGTGATTCTTTTGGGTTTTTAATCTGAATATAATTTAGAATTGGGAGAACACAGCATTGGGAAATAAAAATAGCTCAATAGAGGGCACAGATGTCCTTCCACTTTCTTAGAGCTTATTGAGCAAGTTCAGACTTTTCACTTGAACAACAGCCTTTAAATTTAATTTTTTGACAGCCTTCAATCCTGGCATTTCCAGATAAAAATGTTTTTAATAGACATTAAAAAAATCCGTGATAGCTTTTTTTTATTTTAAAAAGTACCCACTTTTGATTTTTGTTGGGTATATTTGCTGAAGTGTATTTGAAAACGTTTATTGGTTGTGTTTGGGGCAATAAATGGCAGTGACATTTTTAAAACATAAGGTTCTTTCTTTGATAGGGACCAGGCCTTGCTGGGAACTCCAAAATCATCATGTTGAGCTACTACCAAGCCAGAGAAATTTACTGCACCCTGTAGGATCCAGCATGACTTAAGCATTCTTATTCTGCTAGAGCTTGAACCTGTTGCTTACTATGGCACCTGACCACCCAATACTTACTTACAGAAGTAAGACCTTTACTCACATGAGTAGCCCTGTTGACTTCAGAGAGACCACTCATGAGTAAAGATTGCAGTCTGGAGGACTAGAGTTTCTCTTAATTTTCCCTTGCTCACTTCCAGGATGCGGACACATCGTCACCCCTTTTATTTTTGTTTGTGATTGGTATGACAGACTAAATTATTTAATAGTAAAACTAAGGTGGTTTGTGTTTATGCAAAATTTTATGCAATACTAGATCATAATCTTACACCTTCACTTGCTTTCTACTGGGCCTCTTCCTCTTCTGCTTCTCTACATACTTTCCCCTCACCTCATTTACTGCCTTTCATGCCAGCCTTTGCGCTTGGAAGAAATATCTACTCCTTGTGCATCAATTGTCTTCCAACTCCTCCCTCAAATCTCTTCTGTGAAACCAAATTCTGTCTCTCTTCCTGATGTATAAGTGTGCCTCCATTAAATTTTAAATATCCATTTCTTAAAATCAAAAGCAGAGTAAGAAAAACAAACTGCTTATCTTCTTCCCAACAATGTTTCCATTCTTTCTTGTACATTAATTCATTTTCTGAATAATGTATGTCTGACTTAGGGCCCTATTCTGTTTTGATTTATACCCCATTCATGAGATGGAAACAAGTGCAAAATTTAGTTTATAAAAGCTTTGGGTCAAGGAGTGTGTGTGTGTGTGTGTGTTAAAGCACCAAATACTTTTATAGTGCTATATAAATAAAAATTTTGCTAACTTACGTTTTTCTTTTACTAAACTGATATAGACTTGAACCCCAATCCTAAAAATTCTTAGTGTCCTGTACTTCACACACTAGGATTTATCCCTGAGACTTCTCTTATATCATAAAGTTAAGGAAATACATAAATCTTTGCATAACTCAGGTATTAGTTTGTGAGATTTTGCTGATGAGGCTTATTTTTTTTACGTCCAGAAGTTATTGGTTAATTGTCTAAGTTGTCATTTGCAAAAAAGTGAGAATCGTGTTTTTTTTGTTTTTTTGGGGGGAGAGGGGAGGTAAAGCCAGGTACAATATTAAGAAATGGGTCAAATATGGCAGATCAGAGAACCCCTCATGGAAAAGCGTTAGAGTAAATATAAGCTGCAAGTAGTCAAATTCTTCAGAAGGAGAAAAAGCCATTTGGAGAATTATGGCAAGAGCTCTGCCCCAGCTTGAGTCTTGAACTATGGTGAAAGTCAAATTCAGATCTGTTGCATGGAACAGATCTGAATTTGGGACTATATATTACCAGGCATCAATTTTGCTTCTCGTCCTATCCTCAGAGGGAACAAGAACAATTTTCACCTTTTTGTAACAACCTTTTATGTACTTGAAAACTTATATCCCCCCCTGAGTCTTCTCTTCTCTACACTAAACAAACGCAATATTTTCCAATCTTTCCTCCTGTTTTCTAGACCTTTAATCATTTTTGTTGTTCTTCGCTGGACTTTCTCCAGTTTTTCCACATCTTTACTCAAACATGGTGCCCAGAACTGGACACAATACTCCAGCTGAGGCCTTATCAGTGCAGAGTAGTGTGGAAGAATTACTTCTCGTGTCTTGCTTACAACATGCCTGCTAATACATCCCAGAATGTTCGCTTTTTTTACAACATTGTTGATTCATATTTATCTTGTGATCCACTGTAACCCCCCGATTCCTTTCCGTAGTACTCTTTCGTAGGCAGTCATTTCTCGTTTTGTATGTGTGCAATTGATTGTTCCTTCCTAAGTGGAGTACTTTGCATTTGTCCTTATTGAATTTCATCCTATTTACTTTAGACCATTTCTTCAGTTGGCTGGATCATTTTGAATTTTATCCTATCCTCCAAAGCATTTGCAACCCCTCCCACCTTGGTATCCAGCTGCAAACTTTAAAAGTAACTTCTATGCCATTATCTAACTCATTGATGAGATATTGAATAGGACTGATCCCCATGGGACCCCACTTGATATGCCCTTCCAGCTTGACTGTGAACCACACATGATTACTCTCTGGGAATGGTTTTCCAACCAGTTATGCATCCACTTTATTGTAGCTCCATTGAGGCTATATTTCTCTCGTGTTTGAGATGGTCATGTGCCACAGTATCAAATGCTTTAAAGTCAAAATATACCACATCTACCACTTCCTCCCTATCCACAACACTTGTTAGCCTGTCAAAGAAAATTAGATACATTTGACATGATTTGTTCCTGATAAATCCCTATTAACTGTTACTTATCACCTTATTATCTTCTAGGTGTTTGCAAATTGATTGCTTGATTACTTGTTCTATCATCTTTCTGGGTACTTTTTGAAATTATATACCAGCTGTGGGGAAAGAGGTCAGGTTGCAGTACTTGTAGCAGCTACTTTTTCAAATAAAATCAGTTATCTGCTACTATCATTGTTCATCATTCTTGCTTTTTCCTGTATTCTCAAGCTAATATGAAAACTGATTGTCACTTCTCTCATGCTGAAGAGGCATACTAAGCCTTGCCATAATAAGGAATTTAAATTCCTTCAATTTAATTTATGATGGATTTAGGACCAGATCAGAAGCTAGAGTAACTGTATTAGTCAGTGGGGCTATGTTGATTTACATCAGATGAGTATCTAGCATTTAACTTTGTTAGAATAAGTGTAGAAAGTTTAACTTAAGAAAATTATAGCTCATTCCAAAGAATACGTTAGGTCTGTGCTATAGGGGTATGAGGTAGCAGATACAAATACTGGACTGAGATGATTTTTAAATTACTATTAATGGAGGAGTAATAGTTAGAGATATTACAAAATAAGGTGTCATTAATCTTTAACTGTACCTTAGACATTTTCTAAACTTGATAGAGTATAGTCCTGTTTCTGCAAACAGTCACATGACTAAAGCAAAGCATGTATTTAATTGTTTACAGAGATAGGGCCTAAATTACAAAAAAAAAAAAAAAAAAAAAAAAAAAAAAAAACCCTTTAATTTACAATAAGGCTTCATTTAGAGTAAAATATTGTAAAAGTTCAAAATAAGTTTGTTTATGATAGACAAACCTCAAATGTTCATGCTTTGAAAACAATGGCAAAGTCACCTGCAAATCAAAAGTGCTAGATTTTATATTTTCCATCATATACAAAACAATTGATTAAAAAAAAGTACTTCATCAAAACATACAAGTATAGTTTTAAAGATACAGCAAGCCAAAAATATCTAAAAAAAAACTTGTTATATTTTCTTCCAGAATGGTAAAGAAAATGAATTTTGGTTGATGCAAGCTAATCATCACAGCAGATTAAATACTGAAATATTGAATAACTTTAACAGTAATAAACAAATGCATATAGACTGAAATATGCATTTAAATTTTGTTGTTGGATTAAATTAGCATCCTGACAGTCTCATTTGTTACACTAAGACTTTGAAATGCACAAGATTAGATTGTGACGCAATCAAGCACAATTGATAAAAAAAAAAAAAAAAAGTGATACTTGTATACAGACGTTAAAAAATCAGGCTCACTTTATAGAAATACCCTCTTAATTTTGTGTGGTCCAGTAACAAATGAACCAAATTATCTTATTAGGTAGCAACAATGCTAATTAGATATCTATTGCATGGATAGCTTGTGTACCATTTCAGTAAGTGGCATAACATGATTTAGTATGGGAGGAATATATTCTCTCCCTGTAACTCATGTTGATGAGGCCTGAATAGGATGTGATTAGAACTATCCAGTTTCTAAAACTGTATGAAAAAGAACATTGCTTTCCAACGGTCTGATGCACTATAGAGTATCTATGACACTTATAAAAGTAGTTACAAAAGCTGTTGAAATATTTAGCACCCAGAAATATTTTTGTGAAGCTTTAAACTGTTGTCAAATAGCCACTTCCAGACAGACAACTACAGAATACTTCACCTGGCAGAAAGGTTGAATATTTTATTATACATTAAACCAAATATTAAAATGCACGTTTAAGATTCCCCAGCTTTGCATATCTTCTCAAACTAGACTGAAAGGCATTAAATTAAACACATAGGGTTCCTCCTTATTCCAAGCAGAGGAACTGCTATGTGTGTTAGACTCTTTGCTATTTTAGCAAGCAATTAAATGAAATTCATTGTTTTTAGGCCTGATTATCAACTACAGCAATTTAGAATTT
This sequence comes from Emydura macquarii macquarii, assembly GCF_026122565.2. Lineage (NCBI taxonomy): Eukaryota > Metazoa > Chordata > Testudines > Chelidae > Emydura > Emydura macquarii. The sequence continues at coordinate 3,407,366 of NW_027132434.1, forward strand.
CCATGGAAAAGTTTGTAAGGCACCCAAAAAAGTTTTCCAAGATAGCAAGTATGAACTAGCTAGCCACATCTCAGAGTGCACATATGCTCTTTAGAGTAAACTAACCTTAATTAGTTTGGTCTTACACCAATGTTTCACAATTTGTATCAATCTGCACCCTGTTCAATAACGTGCACAACTTGTATACTAGAATATGCTTGTTGGAGCAGAACCCTGAGAAAATCAAGTCAAATGTTTTTCTTTAAAATATCCACACATTGTTTAGTAAATACCAGTTTGAGAAGTTTCAATACTTCCCTTTTAAAAAATTAAACAAGTGAAGTCACAATTTTTCTAATGTGAACAATTTGAAACTATCAGAATTTGAAACAAACACAGTTTTGATCATAAGTGCATGTCATAGGTTGATTATATAATTAAAAATAATCAATGTGAAAATTCTACTAAACCTCCAAGAGTAGCAATACTCAACACATCAATATTTTCAGGCTTCCAGTTCAAATAATTCCTGATATAGGGTGATGCTCTTCCAATAACTATTAGGGCAAGTTTTTACTCTATTATATTATAGGTGCTAGATGATCTAGTTTCAGCTTTTATTAGCCTTGTGCACAACTATCATCATTCCCATGTATCCAGAAGCAAATCTGGGCATATTTGAGAGGAGTAATTCGTACTGCTACATTATAATCCTGTTGCATACCATTGACATCCACCCACTGATGACCTGAGTAAACTGCAATGATCTTGCGTTTCCATTTCTTCTTGTTTGGCTCTTTAAGGCGGAGATAGATTCCAGATCCAGTAGAGCCAGGCTCAGCATCACAGTACTGGTAGAAGAGATCACTGGATTCATCAGACACACTACAAAATCGATAGACCAGCTGCCCGGATCGATCGTTGTCAAAACCTGAGAAGTGGATCATGCTACCAGGCATCTTTCTGATCGTTGGGCTGATTCCTAGCTCCATATATTTCTTTTTGTGGGGGCGCTTGAGCTCAAGAACAGCATAATCATAATCCAGGGAAACATCCCCAGTTATGCCTTCAAACCAGCCTTTTGGGATCTGGGTACTCTTTACTCTGGTCCACTGGAAGGAAGGTTTACTATCTAAGGTCCTCCGACTCCCTATTGCCTTTTGTTTTCTGCCACCACCTTTGGATCTCTGCTTCAATTTTTTCATACCTTCACTGCGATCTCTTGCCTCAGAAGCATCTCTCTTACTTCGAGTATTTCTGCGTTTCTTGCCATCACCTTTAGATCTTATCTTCAGCAATCCCACCCTCAGTTTTTTGCTGCCCTTTATGTAATCCTTGCCATTATGAATACAGTGAGCAGCTGTTAGAACATGCTTGGGGGAAATAAGAATGCCACTGCAGCCTGTGGAAATCTTCACAGCTGTGCTAAAAGGGAAATTGGTCATGAACCGCTTGTCAGCGATGCTGAATCTGCTATCTGTGCCATATATCTGCCTCTTTCTTCTTGAGGACATTCTTGTGGTGGTGGTATTGGATACATCAACTGCTAACCCTAGAACGCTCACGTGAGTCAGGGTCCGTGTGCCATTCTCAAAAACAGTCTCATAGGAGAGAGACTCCTTCAGGTCAGATAAGCTTGGTACTGGGAGTGTGCTTTGGCATTCAATTCCACACACATTACTCAGCTCTAATTTGGCTTTTGCCTCAAATTTAGGGCTGTCTAGAGAGAAAGTCCTTTCACTCACAATCTGAGGTACCTTCTTTAAGTGCCAGGTGAAATCTTGTTCTGTTTCTACTCCATCAGTGAGACATAATATGGGAATGGAAAACATCAGTAACATCAATATATGTCCCATGGTGTCCATCTGTGTTGCTCTAAAAACGGAGAATAGAGACTCAGACATTGGAATTTAAAAATTAAATTTATCTAAACATTATATTTCAAGACTACAGCACGGCACAGTATTTCCAACAAGATCAGTGGAGTAAAATATTAGCACTGTGGTTATAAAAGAACCAGGAACTCATTGAACCGTCATTCATTTCTCCATATTTTGATCTTTATAATTCTACTTCTTCATTAAATAATGAATTACACCTAAATGTCATTTTAAGAAACTAGCCCCATTTCCTCTGTGTTCTACTTTTAATAACATGGCAGCGTGTGGGTCATAAAAATGCATTTGATGCATTTCCAATCTATTAACATTAGGCTTTGTAGAATAGCTCCTTCATCTAATTTTGTTCTTGTGATTGTAGCTGAAAACAATCAAGACGTGACAATCATTACATGCAAAAATTCTGAAGATAATATGCAATAAATGCAGATGCGTATGTGCCTAATATTTTAAAAGGCTGCATCAAAGTAAAAGCTTGATTCACATGAGCTCTCTCTAAATTAAAGTGTTCTTTATTGTATCATATCCAACAGCCTAAGCAACCTGTGCAACCACATAGCACCTCACACCATGCATCCAACCAGATAGACAGAGGGCCATGCCCAATTTTGTCTGTTTCTGGTGCCTGGGGATAGTGGGAGATATTAATTCCTTAATTGCTCTCCCATGCTCTTGCTTGGAAGGATTGCTTCTGCTCCATCCCCTGACTTCCCAGTCTGTGTCTAAGGATCCCAAGAGGCCACAGAGCTTCCTGCACAAAGGAGGAGTCACAAGAAAGTAGATGATGGCTGATTTGGGGGAAAAGGTTTCAGGGATCCATCAAGTAGGGATGACACAGTCAGAGGCTGTGGAGGAGATAGAACTGAAAAGGAAATAGCTAGGGTCCCCCAGGCTCTCTCAAAACTTTTAATACGTATTACAGTAGTGGACGGAGGCCCCAGCTAAGATAGGAGCCCCATTGCATTAGGTGCTGTACATATACAAGAGTTTACATTTTAAACAGACAAGACACACACATGAAGCATTAATCTTGTTTTACAGATGGGGAACTGAGGAACAGAAAGACTAAGTGACTTGCCCAAGGCCACATAGGAAGTTTGTAGCATAGCCAGGAGTGACACTAAACTCCCTCGAATCCCAGCCCAGCACCTTAATTGCAAGACCATCCTAACATTGTAGCTAAACTTGCTGTCTAAAATATTAACCAGATATTGGTTGTTGCCATTTGGAGAATTGAGCTTATTCATGTACCTCTTTGTACAGTTAGATAATATGGAAACCTCAAGCACCTGTAGAAAAGGCAGTGCCTAAAATTAAACCTTAAGTTAAGCAGTTTAAGGAGGTGTGTGTGGTTATGCTCTCTGGTTTACTGTAAGTATAAACCTGGATAAAGATGCCTGTTCCATATTGCATATAATATAGTTTAGCAAATTATATACAGTTTAGCAAAATCTGAATCCTTTGTTAGAGTGAAAATTAAAGATGATAAAACTAAGGCTAGATAAAGTGACAAAGTGCAAAATAGGAGCTTGTGCATAATATTCAAAAAGTGACAGCTTCACTTTAAAAGGCACAACATGGACCCATGAGTCCTATAAGTTTTGGATAACTTGTTGTATCAGTTATCAAACTAAGATTTTAGCTAGAACAATTAGAACCCACCATCTTTTATTGAGCTGTGAGTACCATGTCCCACGGTGGAGCTTATTAGTTATACCAAATTCAGAGGTGAGTCTACCACCATCTGTGTAATTTACAACATCTTCCAGGATCTTAAACTTGTGGGGTACACTAACTTTGATTCCTAATTAACAGATTCATGCCCACTTACTAACATGCAACAAACTCCTTACCTATTCTCTAAATTTAGACCACTAAATCTGAGGTAAAGGGAGTTAAAGTGGACATGAAGACAGGGGTGTGGCAATAAAAGCACGTAATAGGAGCGTATAAGAAGATGAACATTGAAGTAGGCCAGATTCCACTTTAAAGTACACTTTTTTCCAGGTCCTTGGTGTGCAAGTTACACCATTTTAGACTCCTTTATACTCACTTATAGATGAGTTTAAATAGGTCTAAGAGTTTGAATATAAGGGAGTGTAAGGAACTGTAACTTATTCCACTTCACACAGAATTTCTCTATTTTGCCCTTAGTCTCCAAACTGCAAATCTATGGTTTGGAATAGCCCACGCTCTATTGCACACATATGAATTGGAGTGTGCTGTTGCACCACTCCAGAGTCCTGCACAACAGCTTTTCGTTTGTGTGCATTCATGGTGGAGCTAGGAATCAGAGTTCCAGTAACACATTAGGATTTCTGTGTTATGGGTACCAGGGAACCTTTGAGCCAGATGATTCTCATATGAGATAAGTTACTATTAAATATTAAATGTAAGTAGGAAGTATTCTGAATTTTCAAGATAAACTTTTGGTTGTAGCTGTAATTAGCATCACATTTTAAAATGAAATATTTTATGTGTGAATTCTGAGCACAAGAAAAACTGGAAAAGTCCATGATAGCATAAATATTACTGATATTAATGTGAAAAGAACTATATTTTAGTGTCCTAATATACCTATTTAACAATTAGTGAAGTGCTAAGAAAGCCAGTTCTTTTGTAAGATTTGTGAAAGTTATCAAGAGGCAAGACCCCCATTCTTCCTAGAATTCTCCTCCTCTTTGAACCAATGCCTGGCTCACAATTCAGGGTCCACATATGCAAAATGTCATAAATGGTAAGGAAAATTCACTAGTGCTAGTTTCATACAGAGTGACTTAGACCTACCACTGTTGAAATCTTTCCAAAAAGATTATTGATGTCGTCCTAGCTGGAGCTATAACTAACTTTTTTCTGTATGGAGGCTTCCTACAATAAAACGGGTGGGGTGTTGTAGCTTCCTGCAATCATCCCTAACAGAACCACAAAGACCACATCAGCTCCTCCTAGTAAAAAGACTAGAATAGAGTGCTTATTGCCTCTAAGAGCAGATATGGAAGCCAAGGATTTTGTCATTTAAAATGAATCATTTGTTGTTTGGTAGGAGTTGGAAATGTACTTTAATAGAGTGGAAAGAAGCCTATATATACACACACCAAGAAAGCATTATAAACATAGGAACTGCTATATCACAGCAAACCAGTTGTCCTTGTACAACATTTTCTTTCTACTACTCATGTTTAAAATTAGTAAACAGATCTTAAACACTAAGCTGCTTTAAAGTACCAAGCAGGTGCTTCAGGGAATGGGAAGAAACTGGCAACAAGAGGAGAAGGGGAGATCCTGTCTCAGCAAAAAATTACAGCTTCTCTTCCCACTTATCAAACCTTCCCACACAATGATTGCCCAAGCTGCAGTTACAAGTCCCTCTAAAGTCCCCACTTCAAACTCCCAACGTCCCCAATGGTTCTCCATTCCTCTGTTTCTAACTCTTCCCCTTTCTTCAACAAGAAGCACCAATATATCATATCTCCCTTTAGTACAATTCAAACCTCCATAAAGCAGATTTGTGGATCTGCCCCAAATTTCCCATTAATTCATTCTGGGGTAATTCATTTGCTAGTATAAATTTGATGAGAATCAAAGTGAAGCTGAAGTTGCTGGTAGGATTTTTTCCTTTTGTCTTTATCTATTTAATGCATGCTGGGTGGTTGAAAAGGTGCTACTCATTGAAGGAGTTCAGTTAGCACAAGAACTAGGTCTCTCGTATCTCGAAAAATAGATTTAAAATTTAAAAGCAGTTTTCAGACCAAGATGAAGAGTTGCTATTTAGACCTCTAAACAGGTTAATTTTTTTCACTCAATTTTCAAGAAGAAAACTGAAAAACAAGTTCTGATAGCATCTGCAAATCTCAAGATGAATCATGAAAACGTTTAGGAGTAACAACGCAGCCACTCCTCAGCAGAAACCATTACTCTAGCCATGAACTAAAGCATAACACTAAATCTCCATCCTGAAACTTGTGCTGATATACTTGATGAGTGGATTAGTTTACATATCCATTGGTATTTAAGAAAAACAGAGGTACTCTGAGATCTTGTAAATTCAGCTACTTGTATAGTGCTCAGCCACAGAGGATGATTTTACAAGATATGTATCAAAGCACAAGCAGGTTTCTGAAATCGCAAACTAAACTTACTTCAGCTGCAAAACGAATTAATAGAATTAAAAAGTTTCAGCCTTAATTTTGACTTTCCTTATTGCTTAACAGTTTGTATGTCTCTATATCTACGTAGCCACTAGATGGCAGAACTAGATAGATCAGTTCTCTTATGGACACTTTAAACTCTTACTCTCGCTAAGTATTTTATCTTTCAATAGCGGTGTAATATAATGCATTATAAAAACCACTGTGTTTTAGTAAGGATACTTACCCGCAATCTATTCCTAGACCGAACTATAAATTAAAGTTTAGTTTAGGCTGTAAACTAGGTAGGAATGACAGTTTTCTGTAAAGAGCCATGCACATTGTTCCAATAGTCTCTTATACACTTCTTTCAGGTGGAAAAAACACATTTACCACAGGATCCTGTCTTCAGAAAATACCAGTTGATAAGATTGTGCGAAGACACAACACAGCCACATTTATTCCACTAGAGAATGAAATGCTCTTAAATATCTTCTCTCAACCCCAAGTGACCATCTCACCGCCCCGACTGTTTCTCTCCAGAGACACACAAATGCATACAATTATTGGTGAACTGTGGGTGCTAAACTAAGCTACAGAAAAAGCTCAATTTTCTCTTTTAACAAACATATTATTTTTACTTTGTATAGCTCTCAAAGCATGCCAGGCACTTCTGTTTTGTTTGGAGGATGGTTTGAACAGCTTCTAAAATTAACGTCCTGTCATTAATAAGCATCTTTCACTTCCCTTGTAGACGCCAAGACATTCCCAGTTAAAGTTGCTGTTAGCAGTCACTTTCACTTCCAATTAGTTTATTTTATCTACCCCCACCCCTAGGAATGAGCTGTTCTATTCTCAGCAGTCAGTTAAATGCTTTATGATTGCAGTACAACGAGCCTGTTTATTGATGATGATCAGCTTTGTCTCGTTACAAGATTGAAGTCTAGTAACTATACAATTATCTACAATAATACCCTCCTGTGTACAATTACTGCGTAATCCGCGGTCTACGACGGAAGAATTAGAGCTAGATGGATGAATTATTCCGGCATTATCAGGAATAGAAGCAGTGTTATTTCAAAAGAACAGATTTTTTTGCTAATCATTTTTATGGATATATATAGATCTTAATAGATAGTTCCTTAAACGCAATCCTAGAGTTGTTGAGAAGAAAGAAAATAGTTTTTATTCTACTGTTTTAGGGAAAGCTATATCCCAGCTTTCTAAAACAAAATCAAAATGTTTATATTGTTTTCAAATTAAAAAACCCGTTGACTTTACTTTTTCCATTTCTCTTGCAAATGGGATCGTTTTATAAAAAGGACTCCAGAGGCTGAAAATTAAATAGCTTAGCAAAGATTTTTGTAACTTCAACATGTCCTCACTGCCAGAAGCAATCTGGATAAAATTAGTGTCAATTTCAAAAACATGGAAGGAATGGTAGCACAGAAACTGAACAGATGACTCATGATGGGGAGGTGGGTTGATGCAAAAAAGCATCTCCACAATATTCTCTCCACAATCGGCACTGCTGGAACTGCCCAGAGGCAAAAGGATGAAAGCTTCCAAAATAAGCTTTTTCTATCTCTCTGTTTTAAGTCATCTGTGTGAAACAAGACTGTTGAAAAGTACCAGGAAAAAAAAGTGTCACAGTTTAGTCTAGCCAAGAATATTTTCATCAGACTGGTAAGGCTAGCCAGAAAAGGCTGCATCAGTGTAAAATCCTGTAACTGGCTAAAACTTATTTTCTGACATCTCTTATCAACTGCATCGGTGCAGCTTTGCAAACAGTGCTGTAGCGGAGAGGACAGTCTTCGTGTTCCAGTGTAAACACGGTCACGTTAGTAGATCTGTGGGTGAGTGTATCTTACTTTTCCCGCTGAGGCTACAAGCAGCTTTCACATAAACTCTAACTCTCGGTTCTAAAATAAAGTGGGCGCAGCATTTTCGTGGCACAAGTCAGAGGTCTCAGGTGCAGCCCACGTTTTAGCGTGCCTGCTTGCTTTTAAATCAGGCAGGCCCCTTAGTGTTTTTTGCTAGCTCAGAAGGCACTAGATAGGAACATCATTGGAAAGACTGTTTCATACCTGTTACCATTCGAGAGAATGGGGAAAACGTAGCCAAATCCACGGCTCGTAAAATTGTCTACGCGGAAACGCAATAGCTGCTCTACTCTTATCTAGTTCATAATCCGTATTTGCCAGCTGGTCCCCCAGTTTAGACAGCGAGATCGCCACCGTCACCGCCAGCCGGCCACCACCAAGGAGAGCAGCGCACACTGAGCACAGCCTGAGCCTTGCAGGCTATTGAAGAAGGGAATGGGGGGTGGGGGGAAGAGCTGCCAGGTTCTTCCCAGGCGGGGGAGGGGATGGCTTGGGAGGGAGGAGGGAGGGTGGGGAGAGGGGGAGGAAGGGTCGGTCGGAGGGTGAGCTGGGACAGCCTGTGGGTGTCTCTGTGGAGCAGGGAAGGAGAGGGGCTGGCGGGATGCGCGGGAGCAGCTGGCTGGAGGGGAAGCCGAGGGGGCTGCAGAGGCGCGCGCTGCGGGGTGACTGCTCTGCGTGGTAGCTGGGGGAGGAGATGCGGGGCAGGCTGGGGATGGCGCGGACCGCGGAGGCGGTGCAGGGCAGAAGGGGAACAGACGCGGCGGGGGTGTCTAGGGGGCGGGCTGCGGATCTTGTCCCGGCTCCTGCCCACCGACACCGCGGGGAACCGCTGCCAGAGGGCGCCGCCGCGCCGGCCCCGCCCCGGCCTCGCTTCTCCTGCGCTGCCGCCGGCGGAGGGCGGGATCGGCCGCTCGTCCCGCTGCCCCTGACGGGGCTCTCCGGAGCCTCAGGGTGCGCGGGGCTCGGGCTGGTTCCCCGCCCTGGAAACGCGGGAGAGGGGCCTCCTGCTTCCCCTCAGCACAAGTCAAAGGCCACCGTCACCCCCATCCCCGCCCTCAGCCCCACCCTGTCCTCCTCGGCATCATCTCCCGCCCAGAGCCCCACCCTGCCCCCCTCACCATTACCCTGCCCCCAGCATCACTGCCTTACCCCCCCCCCAGCCCCACCGTGCCCTCCTCCGCATCACCTCCTGTCACCCCTTCGCCTGTACCCCTCCCCCACCTCATACACCAACCTCACCCCCCTATAGCCCTCCCCAACCACAACCTGAACCACATGTACCCCTCCCCACAGGTTAGCCGGATCCTTGAGCAATGTCACTGCTGTTTCATGAACTACCCCCCAAGATGACTGGGTTGCCCTGCTCCCCCATGTGGAATTTGCATATAATAAAGCCACCCATGCAACTACAGATTTCACCTTCGGTTTTGCCCAGACATCCTCACAGGATCTTCGGTATCTGCTGTTGCAGACTTCACTGCCCACCTCCACCAAGTACAACTAGAACTGAAGGAACTTACAGAATCTGCCAAGAAGAAGTATAAGCATCATGCTGATCAGAGCTGCCAAGCCATCTCCGATCTTGCCATCAGGGAGAGGTTTGGCTGTCCACCTAGAATCTCAGGTCAACACTCACCCGTTGGCTAAGTTAGACCACCAGTAGCTGGGCCCATTTAGGATTCTGGAACGGATCAACCTGGTGGCATTCAAGTTGCAGTTACCAGATCTATCAGGATCTTGGAAGTTATCAGGATCTAACCCTGTGTTCCACATTTCTCTCCTAAAGCCCTTCACAGAGAACCCATTCCCATCCTGCTCGACTCTGCTGCCCTACTTTTCAATGACCAGGGACAAAAAGGGTACTTAGAATCATGATTCTGTGAAAAAACAGGCCAGAAGACAGCTAGGAGGTTCAAAGTGGAGATACTGTCAGAAATGCAGGCCTGCCCTACAGCTCTGCCTGCCCAGATGTCAGGCAGTTAGTGAGCGCAGCTGGGTCACAGCACAACCACCCGATTGGCTAAGGTTGTCAGTTGGCTTGTTCTTAAACCCAGCAGCTGCAGTTTAGCAGCTATTCAGTATACATGCCTGTGGATTCTCTGACCTATGGGGCTTACTTTGCACCAAGCCCTACTTTTGCTTCCGCATTGCTCCAGCCTACGTGCTGCCTTGCATACTGCCTTCAGGTAATCTAGTTCTGATTCTCAGCCCTGATTCCTGGCTCCAATGCTGTCTCAACTTTTGGTCTGGCATTTGGACTCTGACTTTCTGTGACATTGCCTAAGGTATAATCTGGACTGATGGACAGCTGGGTCCTCTCAATTCTCCAACTTGGAGTGCATTTTACCCTACTTTGCTGTGAGAGCAACCACCCCTGGTCTGCTCCACACAGCTTCTGGCATGTAAATCACTTGCAGCTATACTGTATGAGTGCTATAGCCAGCCACTCATGAATTACATTACAGGGCAACACCAGCAATGTCCCAGACTTTTCCCCAGAAAAGTGCATCTTGTACTGCCCAGTAGCCTCCTGGACAATACAAGCTCATATAAAATCTGTCATTTATTAATAGACAATTATATTAACAAATCTTATTATCCTAAAGGGAGTTTCCCAAACACTTCAAACACACTGGCTTAGATCAAACAACCAAACAAACTTACTAACTACAGAAAGATAGATTTTTTTTTTTTTTAAGTGGCTACACGTAATGAGGTGTATATAAGTCTGAATTGGTTACACAGAAATAAAAGGTAAAATGCAACTAACACCTAACTTCACAAGCTAAGTGAATGCAAAGTAAAGGTCTCTCTCACCACGTTTGAGTAGTCTTACTGGATAAACCTCTTTCATTCAGGATCCATCCCTTCCCAAGTCCATTACTGCGTCCATTGTGCTTCAGGTGTTATTGATGCTATGGGTAGAGAACCAGGGAGAGAGGATTTGGGATATCTGCCCTCTCCTCTTATAGCCCTTTCTCTTGTGCAAGAACCATCTCTAGTTGATGATGTCCAGGAAACAGAAAGTTGGTGTGGCCAGGAACCTTAACCATTTTACTTTCACTGTTTTGTCTTGTTTAAAATTTTTTTACTTGAAGGATTGACTTTTTTTTTTTTTTTTTTTACTCCCCCTTCCTTTTCCCCTTTCTCCCACAGACTACTACTAGAATTTGAGCACTGAAGCTGCTGTATTAACTTGTTATAAAATTGCAAGATAAAATGAAAAATTATATGAAGACAGTGCCATTTCATAAAAATGTGGATGCATCTTTGAATTCCATGAACTACATTTATACTTTCCTGGCTCATCTATAAATGCAGATCTTTAATTTTGTTTTACTACCTTTACTCACAAAATTAAAAACAAATCTAATAAGAATTTATTTTGCTCTCTAATGAAAAGTAATTGAATTCCTTTAAGAAAAATGTCTTGGTTCACAAAAATGGTTATTGTATACAGACAATATAAATTAAATTATTCCTGGCCCTCTAGGAATATATAATATAAGACATACAGCAGTGATGTGAATGAATAATTGCTGTTAAAATTAGATGCTGGAAAGTTTTCATCCTTCAGAAATAATTTTCTCATTAGAAAACTAGTGAACTGTTTTGGTATTTTAACATGCTCCAGAAACATGATATCAGTGCTAACAAATAGATTTACACATAGTAGTGCCTTTTGAAAGACTGATACTTTTTGAAATTTTCCATGTTACAATAAAACAAATCAGAACTAGTTTTAAAATCCATAGGCTTTCCATCAAAATTCTTGAAAATATTTATCAGTGTTTTCAGTATGTTTTAGTTTCTTAGAGCTAGTTTCTACCATCAGAGCTGAGAGTGCATTTTGTAGAAGTGATTTAACAGAAGTATCTCATTTTTTAGGCTAAGGTAGGGTAGCTGGGGATCCACAAAATTTTTCCAAGTAATGTTTTATAGTGTATCTATATCTTTTCCACATTAGATGTGTTCCACTTATGTAAGTGAAATAGATAGTTGCACACCTTCAGGTTTCCATTTGAACAAAATATAGTTTGAAAAGTGCAATTTTATTTGGAAATTGGTCTGTCCTTCACAGGGCTAGTGGACTGATCCTGCTCTCATTGAGGCTTGTGTGTGCTGTTAAATGTTTTTGTTCATACAAGGAAGTACCCCATCTACATGGCTCAAATTCTTCACAGATTTACTTCACCACAAAACGTTCCATCATGATGAATAATGGGAACAGAATTTTTGCAGGTGCAATCAAGGGGGGGGGGGGGAAGCTAATAGCTATAAACTAATTAAAAAGTTGGTTTAAAAATTCTAATGCTCAGTCCTATGCCATGTAGTGTCTGCCTTTGCTTTTCATTCATCCTCTGATCTTCCACAAATGTATTTTATTCCAATACCAATGATTATTTCCATATCCTCTTTGGATGGGGCAGGTAACTCCCTTTTCCTTTCCCCAAACTAATCTTAAAAATACTAGTTCTGGCCAACTTTTCAGCTCATCTGGTATCAAATTTCACTTGCTTCCTACTACTTTTATTCCCACAAGATGACTTTTTAGCTAGCATGCCTTCTTATTAAAAAGGTCCTTAATGATATATTTCTAACCCCAAAACACCAGAACTTGCTATACCCAATCTATCCATAATTTAGGGTGAGATAATTCCCTCCACAACAGAGGGGAATGAGATACTGTGACTTTCTCTTGCAGGGTGAAAAATGGGTTTGAGGGCATTGTGTCCTTTCCCTTGGGATTTTAAAGGCTCTTCTGCTGCACCTCTGATGTCTTCCCCCAGTGGGGGAGAATGTATAGCTGGGGATAACCACTCCCCACAGTGTTCTCTGCAGCTGACCTTTGGATGTCTGATTTAATTCTGCTTCAATCAGTTCTAACTTCAACTTGGCACCTTCTCAATTTACAATACAGCTGTAGGGGGGGATCCTTCCAAAAGCAGTACAGCTCCTGAAGCAGTCATGTTTCTATGAGATGGGGGAGGAGGCCTTCCACATGGACACCTCTGAATCAGCAGGACTTAATGCTTCTTTCCCCACAGATAACTCGATTTATAGGTTGCAAGCCTGCCCTCCACCCACATGTTCCCAAGGAGTCCACCAACTTGCAGGAAAGATTACCTGGAAAATCTTTTAAAAACAAAAAAAAAAACAAACAAAAAAAAAAACCCCACAGGATTTCTTGGCACCTTGCTCATTTCCTACAGGGCTTATTCATAGGAATGGATTAGCCACAAATAAATTTCAAATCAAGAAAAATATTCATATTTATATTTAACAAATGCAGTTGGAATAATCTAATAGAATAACAGGGCTAATAAACTAAAAAGCAACATGGAAAGAATAAGAAACTATATACTGGAAACCAATGAATTCAGAAACCTAACTCCTTAATTAGGAATTGTTGAATTGAGTCAGATAAGAGACTTTGAGTCTAAAAAGATATGGTTAATATTATGTTATATCTTTACATTTTTGTTTTTAATTTCAGCTGAATTGGGAAGCAGCAGTAGCAAATTACAACAAAAATTATTATTGTGATACATCCCAGCTGCAACAATGAAGTACTGGAAAACCTGGTCAGGTGAGATTTCCAGCTCAGTTTCAAAGAATTTCAGATAAGTCTTTGGTTTATTTGAAATTTGTCCATTGCTACTTTTTCATATGCTCATAATAACAATTTACTGTATATAGTGTAAAAATTTAAAGTTTTTTCACTACAAATCAAATTTGTTACCAAAAATGTACAACTCCACTAAGTTTACGATGTACCAGCGTATGACAACTGTAGCATTGTTTTTGATCACAACTTGTCGCTTTCCTCCTCAGAACTGTTTTTATTTCCTATTCTGCTTTTTAATTTTATTATATTGGAGGTCTTTCATTTAAGTATAATCCTTCTGTTTTCAAATGAGAATATAATTTAATTATATAGGTCCAAATGCTGCTGGCATGTTCTACAAAGTCTGGATGCAGGGGCTTTTAAAGGGATTCAGGAAAGGGAATTAAATTGAAATGTAGCAGCAGCTAAGACTCCTGAATTGTGTATCTCTTTATTAATATAATCTGTGGATTCATTTAGTGGCTGATTTATTCCTCATGTTGCTACCCCACCCATGTCCTATGCTCAATTTACCCTGCACTGAAGCACTCAAGATTTGCAAAGTCACACTTCTTGATCGCTGTAGATCCTGTCAACCAACCTTGGTGAACAGTGGAACTAGGACTGGTCAGCTGCGATTAAGGCCTTCCATGCCCATCCGGAAGACAGCAGTAGACTGTCAGAGAATTTGTTTTTGGGGCTATGGAAAAAATAAATTATAATTAATGCTGATGGAAACCAGAAAAGTAACTTTCCATTACAGGAAGCTCCACATTTTTCCTTTTGGTAATGAGAAGCACTAGTGGCCTGCTCTTTCAGCCACAGCTTCCAAAGGTCTAAGAATCTGATTTTATTTGTTGCTTCACACTATGTGGGAACTGAGTTCAGAGTGATATGATTTGAACCTTTTATTTATAGTAGAACACAAAAGAAATTAATATTATTTAGGGTTTGTTTCTTTAGTGTACTGCTTCCAATAAAGTGTTGGCTTAAGATTTTAGTGAAAGCATTCAAAGAATTAATGACATCTTTTTTTTTTTTTCTTTTGAACTGAACCAGTTTGTTTGTTTGGGAAAGGACTTTTTCCCCCTCTTCATGTCCTTTTCTTTCTTAAATTTAGCTTCTTTACACTTTTTTTTTTTTTTTGCATGGCACACACTCTGACATGGTCAGGCTTGGTCAACTTTCTCCTACTTAAGGGCTTTACCTTAGATACTATTGTAGCACTGAAGCACCTAGGGAAGAAATTAGAATAGAGGAAAAGTGGCTTTAATGTGTGTGGCTTTGGCTTTTTTTGGGTTTTTTCCCCCTTGCTCGTTCCTCATGTGCTTTAACGGTACAAGGAACAGCAAATACAGAAGTACTAGAGATGTCACAAAAACTGCTCATAATCCTTTCAGCAAAAGGACCAAATTTAACACAGCCATAAGCCAGGAGCTTCCATGAATGTAGTCAGCCCTGATTTAAGGCTTGGTCAAGTTTTAAGGCATATCAACTGTTGGAATGATATAGAAGCAGTGCATTCAAACTCACATCAATAAGAAATATAAATGTATTTGTGGGCAGTGAAAGGAGTTTCCTTATTCTCCCATGATCAAATATAACCCCTTTTCTCTTTTAGCCCCATTAACACGCTCATCCTCCATCTTAATTTTTATGAATGTCCTCATTGTAAACCATTTTGTTTTCCTTTTTCTCAATGCTGCTACTTCTAATGATTTTAGGTCTCCCTTTTTTCTCTTCTTATAAGTTCAAAATTTTCTTCTCACTCAAGACCACTAGTTGTTCATTTTATTTTATTTTTTTAAATTATCCATTGTATTATTGCTGTATCCTTCTGTTACTTTCACCCAACAGGTAGGAGCAAAATGCTGAATAAACAAATAAAATGTAATGTAATTAGGATGGTCACCATATTGGGAAATAATGGTTAGAATTTGAGAGGTCTGGTCTGCAATCTAAAGTTTGATTGATGTAAGTTGCCTTGTGTTGACCTATTTGTGCATGTGTCTATGATCAAATTTGTCTCTTGTGGATGTAAGTGCCCCATTACAAGGATGCAGTTAAGTCCACCTTCCCAACCACATGGCATCATGGGCCTTATCCCACTCCCTACCTCTTCTCATTGCACAACAGCAAATAAAACCAGTTTCACATACGTTGACCTGTGAGACCCACAGTTGGTATATGGATAGCTATAAATGACTATGCTTATGCACTGAACTGGACAGAAAATGTTTGGTGCCTTTCTAATTTCAAAGTTACATTCTACTGATTTGTTAAGTTTTGTGGTATAGCAACCCCCCTTGGTCTCGCCTATTGGCGGAAAGGCGGTCTTCTTCCTGGCATCTGAGGCCACCGCCCAGGAGGCAGTGAAGATGGGCCTGGCGGTGGAGGGCGTCCACGTGCCCGTGGAGCCCCTGGAGGACCTAGACATACCCTCGGCTGTAAGGACCCCACCCTCCGCCACTTCCTCTCGTTCCGCTGGCAGGTGGAGCTGCAGCTGCCAGCGGCGGCACGTGGTGAAGAGGCGCTCAAGGGATCATTCCTGGTGCCCCATCAAGGGGCCTGGTACCGGGTCCACTACTCGACAGGGGAGGGCCGGTGCTACCTTTGCCGGGCGATGGGGCACATCCGGAGGGACTGCCCACTGGCCCAGCAAAGACGGAGGGCCAGGACCCCCGAGACCCAGGAGGGCACCAGCCAGGCCAGCAGCAGCAACCTTAGCCGTCCGGTCCCTGTGGCTGCTCCTCCTCCTCCTCCATCCCGGGATGTCACCTCCGCTTGGGCCCTGGGGGTGCCCCCCACAGAATGCCCAGGCAAGCGGGCGGGCCCCGGCGCAGTCCGGCGGGGCCTGAGGAGGAGAGGGAGCCAGGGCCACCACTGTCAGGCACCAGAGGGGGCTCACCCCGGGGAGAGGCCTCTCCTTCCCCTGCTGCCCTGCCCCTGCTTTCCCAAGCCCCAACCCCTGTGCTCTTGCCCCCTGGTCCTGCTCCCACTGCCCGGCCCTCCGCCTCAGTGGGCTGGGTGCTTGTGCAGGGCAAGCGCAGCAAGCACAAGGCTGGACCTCAGCACCACCTCCCCCTCGCTGCCAAGGGGGGGGCGGGATTCCTCTGTATAACCATAAAGGGGGCTGCTGGAGCTGGGCCTTCCGCTGTGCCCCCTGCCATAGCCCAATAGGTGGCACCATCCAAGGAAGCCGTGGCGGCAGATGTGGGCCACACCATCTTCCTCCTGGAGTCCCTCCTCGAGGAGCCCCTGGCTGGAAGCCCTCCTGCCCCTTTGCCATCTGAACCCCCTGCTGGTGCCGAAGCGACCGCTGCCTTGGCCGCCACCGGGGATGACCTCATGGTGGCAGAAGGGTACCTCTCGTCTTTGCTCGACGAGACTGATGCCCTGGGCCTGACCCTGGCCTGCCATGGGGAGGATGACCCCACCCCCCCATGGAGGACCACGATCAGAGCAGTACCCAGCTGCCGCTCTCTCTCCCCTCCTCCCTTCCCATGCTACTGCCCCTGCTCCCATCTCCGGGGCATCCCTAGGCTCCTTTGCCTGCCCGGCCGGCCGGCAGCAGTACCCCCGTTGAAGCAGCTGCAGCCCTTGTGGCGACGGCTGGGGCTGAGTGGCTGGGCACCGGGCACCCCTTTTTCTGCTGTGGGACAGCTGCCTCTCCATCCCCCTGAGGGTGTCCCCTCACAAGGGCCAAAGTCACGGGCATTGTGCCCGAGCCCGGCCCCATGGAGGACACCCCCCTCTCACCCACCCTGGAGGCATTGTGCCCCGCTGGCCCGGTTGTTGGGGCTTCGGAACCCACCCCCGATTGTGGCCCTGACCCCTACTCCTTCCCCTGCCCCAGTTCCTGCCCCTTCCTGCCCCCAATCCCCCTCCGGCTCCTGCTCCCACTCCTAACCCTTTCCCTCCTCCCCTCACCACTTGTGCCTCTGCCACCCCTGGAGTTGTTTACTTTCCCTTGAGAGCTCCCAGGGAGCGACCTTTGCCGTCACCTCTCCCAGCCTGCTTGGGGCTGCTGTCTTCTCTCTGCCGCCGCCCCTACTGCCTGTCCCAGCAGGCCACAAGGCCGCTGCGGGGGCCGGGCTGGAGGCTGACCACCCCAGGCTCTGAGGGATGAGCTGCGCTCTTTTCTCCGGAACACTCGTGGTGCCCGGAACTGGGTGCAGCTCTCCTTGCAGCGCTGGGGGGACTTCCACCATGTCCTCCAGGCCATGAGGGTCATACTGAAGGAGGGAAAAGGGACCAGGAGCCAGGACGCTGTGGCCTACTAATGGGCCCGCAGCTTCCGTGACACCCTGATGGCCTGCAGGACTGGCCATGGATTGCTGCGGAGCCTGATGGGGGCCGCCAGCACTTCTGCCAGCGAGGATCCCCCCCAGCCCTCCTCATAATGCCTGTCATCATCACAACTTTGAACACCAAGGACTGTAGGACGGGTCTCCGCAGAAGCCAGGTGCTCTCCTTCCTTTGGGAGGGGTGGTACTCTGTGGCATTCCTGCACAAGCCCCATTTGGATCCAGCCGCTGAGGCCAGCTGGCGGCTGGAGTGGGGAGACGGGGTGCTCCTTAGTCACCTCTCTGCCCGCGTGGGTGGAGTGGCCACCCTGTTTTCCCCCAACCTGCAGCCCAAGGTGTTGGGGGGTCACCAAGGTTGTGCTGAGCCGCCTGCTGCACCTCTGGGTCCGCATGGAGGGGTTGGTGTTGAACCTTGTCAACGTCTACGCCCTGATTGCAGGTCCGGAGTGGGTGTGGTTTTTCCAGCAAGTGTCCGCCTTCCTCGGCACCCTGGATCCTCGCAAATGCCTGGTCCTGGGTGGGGACTTTAACACCACCCTCGAGGAACAAGACTACACAGGTACCAAGCACTGCCAGGCTGCTGCAGACATCCTCCGGGAGATTGTAGACCATCTCTCCCTGGTGGACGTCTGGCAAAACCACTACCCGGATGATGTCGTCACCTTCACCTTTGTCTGGGTTGGGGAAGAACAGTTGAGCCACTCCCGGTTGGTCGGCATCTACCTCTCCCGTCACCATCTCTCATGGGCCCACTCCTCTGGCATACTGCTGGCCCCATTCTTGGATCACTTGGTGACTGTGACGGCCTCTCTCACCACAGAGAGGCTGGGGCCGGCCTACTGACACTTTAACAACAGCCTGCTGGAGGACGTGGGCTTCGTGGCATCCTTCCGGGAGTTCTGGCTGGCCTGGCAGGAGCAGAGGCATGCCTTTCCCTCAGCACGGCGCTGGTGGGATGTGGGGAAGGTGCACACCTGGCTCTTCTGCCGCGACTACACTTGGGGGGCCAGCTGGCGGAGGGACGCGGGAATAGAGCAACTGGAGCGGGAAGTCTTAGAGCTGGAGAGGCATTTGGCTGCCAGCCCCGAGGATCCATCCCTCTGCGGAGCGTGCCGGGAGAAGCGGGAGGAGCTCTGGGCCCTTGAAGACCTTCGGGCTCGAGGTGCCTTCGTTCGATTCCACATCCGTCTCCTTCGGGAGATGGATCATGGCTCCTGCTTCTTCTACGCCCTGGAGAAAAGGAAGGGGGCCTGGAAGCACGTTACCTGCCTTCCGGCGGAGATGTGCGGAAGGGCCCGGGCCTTCTACGGTAGCCTCTTCTCCCCGGATCCAACTGAAGCCGCCGCCTGCAGGGTGCTCTGGAACGAACTTCCCACAGTCAGCGTGGGCGACCGGGACCGGCTGGAGCTACCTCTCATTGTGCCCGAGTTCTCAGAAGCCCTCTGCCTCATGCCCACACACAGATCCCTGGGTATGGACGGGCTGACCACGGAGTTCTACCGCGCATTCTGAGACCTCCTTGGCCCAGACCTTGCCACCATCTGGGCCGAGTCCGAGGGAGTGGAGTGTTCGCCCTCTCGTGCAGGCAAGCCGTGCTCGCCCTGCTGCCCAAGAAGGGGGACCTCTGTCACCTTCAGAACTGGCATCCCATCTCACTCCTCGGCACGGACTATAAAATTGTGGCCAAGGCCATCTTTCTGAGGCTGGGGTCCGTGCTGCAGGACATGGTCCATCGCAACTAGACCTAGATGGTCCCAGGCTGCACCATCTTCAATAATCTCTACCTGGTCCGGGACCTCCTGGAGCTTGGGTGTAGAGACGGTCTGTCGTTCTCCTGGTCCAGGGACAGGAAGGCGAAGGTGTTCGACGGGATGGACCACGGGTATCTCCTGGGCACCCTGCAGGTGTTCAGCTTTGGGACCTGCTTTGTGGGTTTTCTCCAGGTGCTCTATGCCTCCGCGGAGTGCCTGGTCAAGCTCAACTGGACCCTGACTGAACTGTTCAGCTTTGGGTGAGGAGTGTGTCAAGGATGCCCGCTGTCGGGCCAGCTGTATGCTCTGGCCATCGAGCCCTTCCTCCGTCTCCTCTGCTGGAGGCTGACGGATTGGTGCTCCGTGAGCCAGAGCTGAGACTAGTCCTGTCAGTATATGCCGATGACGTACTCCTTGCGGTCCAGGACCCAAACGACCTGGAGCGGCTGGAGGCTTGTCTGGCCATCTACTTATCAGCCTCCTCTGCCTGGGTCAACTGGGTCAAGAGCTCTGGCCTGATGGTAGGGTGCGGGTGGTGGACGAGCTCCCTCCCACTCGCACTTCAAGCCATCTGGTGGAGCGTGGGTCCTCTGCTCTATCTGGGCATTTACCTTTCTGCCACCCATCCCTCTCCGGTGGAGAACTGGCAAGATTTGGAGGGCAGGGTGTCTGGGTGGCTGTGGAGATGGACAGGACTGCTCTGGTGCCTCTCCTTTCAGGGGAGGGCACTGGTGCTCAACCAGCTAGTCGAGTCGGTGCCAGAGCATGGACAGAACACCCTGGTCCTGACCCCGAGCTTCCTGGCCCGCCTCCAGAAGACAGTTCTGGAGTTCTTTTGGCCAGGTCTGCACTGGGTCTCTGCAGGGATCCTGAGTCTTCCCCTGGAGGAGGGAGGGCAGGGTCTGTGCTGTATCCACAGCCAGGTCCACACCTTCCGCCTCCAGGCCCTGCAGAGGCTCCTTTATAGTGCTGACAGTCCGGCATGGAGCCACTTGGCGCACACCTTCCTCCGCTGCCTCCGAGGGCTCCGATATGACCAGCAGCTCTTTTATCTCCATCCGAGGGGTCTTCCACGAGACCTCTCCAAGCTGCTGGTCTTCTACCATAACCTCCTCTGGACCAGGAGGCTGGTCTCGGCCTCCAGTCCCTTGCGGTCACCAAGGGGGAGGATCTCCCCGCGGAGCCCGTTACACAACCCCCCAACTCGGTGTGCGCAGGTGGCGGAATCCCCCTCGGTGCGATGGAGGTTGGTCCTGGCACTCCTGGACTATGACGGGGGGGACTGGGTGGATCCCCAGGTGCTGGCTCAGTGCATGGGGTTCTCCACCCTTCGAACCCTCCGGCGTGTACTCCAGGAGGTGAAGGCAGCCTTGCCCCCTGCTGCTCGGGTTTACTTCGAGTGGGTCTTGTGAGAGGGCGCTCCCCGCCCCCCCTCAGTCCCAGCCCTCCAGCGCTTTTCATCGGTCCCTGGTCCCATGAGCCTCCCACCGACCGTCCTCTCCCCACGCACTGAGCCAGCTGCACGACTTGCAGCCGGTCCTCTTTCGAACCACGCTGAGGGACCATCTCTACACGCTTGTGCTCCACACCCTTCACCTCCTTGCCCTCGTGTCCCACCGTGACACCAAATGGCAGGACCTGTTGCCACCTGTGGAGGGCGAGGACCCCTGGTGGACCAGTCTTTACTCCACCTTGACCCCACGGCCCGCTGGGGACATCACTTGGTGGCTCCTTCACAGAGCCATGAGCACAGGCATGCTCTTGGTGTGGTTCACCCTTCATCCCAACACCTGCCCCTTTTGCGGCGTGAGGGAGACCCTGGCACACATTTATCTCGAGTATACCAGGCTGCAGCCCCTGTTCCGGCTCCTCCAGAACCTCCTGTTGAGGTTCTGGCTGCACTTCTCCCCACACTTGTTTTTATACACACACCCCATCCACGGCCCCACAAAGTCGCAGGACCTCCTCGTCAACTTCCTCCTAAGCCTGGCCAAAATGGCCACCTACAAGACCAGGGAGAGGAGGTTGGCTGGGGGGGAGGGAGGGGGGGTGCTCTGCGACTGTGGGGCCTACTTCTGTTTTTCTGTCCACTCATGCATCCAGGCAGAGTTCCTCTGGGCAGCGTCTGCTGGCTCCTTTGACACCTTCCGGGAGCAGTGGGCGCTGTCTGGGGTTCTCTGCTCGGTGTCCAGTTCTGGTTCCCTCCGTTTGACCCTGTGCACCGCAGACCCGCTCCTTTTTTCATTCTTTGTCCCACGCAATGAGATGTGTCCTGGGTCCAGTGACTCCTCTCCCCCAGGGGGAGGGGCCTTTAGCAGTGGGCAGGCTCACTCCCGCCCACTTCCCGGCTCAAAAATAGTCATACCCTTTTGTAGCCATCTGGGTTGACTTTACCACAGTTTGTATTGTGTTGCTTGTTTTCTGCCTGCTGTTTTTGCCACTAAATACATTTCTGGTTTTGGAGAACAAAATTATCTTTATTAGTTCACAGCATATTGCAGAATGCATAGCGGTACTCAAAGTACACAGTACTAGTTAACGTATAGGAAGCAGTGCATAATGCATAGCTTCAGGAAAATAGTCATGTTTATGAATGTACAGTAAGAACTACACAATTCTTAGCGTTGCCTAAAGCTCCCAGCCCAGAACACTACTGTGGCTGACAGTTAAAGGGCTCTTCAAAGCCTCCCTCAACTACCTAACTTCATGCTGAGCTCTTGCAGTGGCCTTGGTGTCTGGCTGTTCAAAGTTAGCAAACAGCTGCTCCATCTCCACCATGGTGGCAGCTTTTCTTTCTTTGCCTCACAGATGTTATGCAAGGCACCAGTGCTCATTTCTTAGGCCCAGAAGCAGTGCTCCATTGTCTGCAACTGCTCCCATGAAAGCCACCACCAAACCTGAATTGTTTTTTGCTATATCCCTCCATAAACTGTCCTCCAAGAAAACATTATATCCCCTATTGCAGTACTTTCTGTGGGTCTGCTAATACAATAGCATCGTGCATCCTGTATTTGTAATGTTCATGAAAATAGTGCAGAGGTATATGGGTTCCATGCTTGTTTCAGAGAGAGTGGACTCCAAAAAGTGTCACGTTGGTTTGTGTGTGTGTGTGGGAGGGGGTTAAATGTGAAAATTATGGGCTACAGATGGCATTAAAGACTAGAGAAAGTTGCACGCTAGAAACTTGACCCTAGTTCCTAAAGATCCCTAGGAGAGTCATTTTTATCACACAATACATTGCAAGTAGTTCCCAAAAGTCGTTGTACTGGGCACTGGCTTGTGCACATGAAGATATCTACTTGTGGTGCACCACACTTTGCATCAGCACAAGCCCTCCTGGTGTGTATGTACAGTGCTGATGCAAGCAGCCAAGTATGAATGTGCATGAGTGAGATAGAAACATCCACAGCTGTATGCTGCCATAACTTGTATCAACCATAGCTTGTAGTATAGACATGGCCAGAGAAAAGAATGGTCCTCAAGGCTCCAGCCAGGAAGTTCACAGCCCACAGACCTCCCATTCCTGTCGCTGCAGCCAGAGGTTGCTAGCACATATCTGAGTTGGAGTCTTACCTTTACCACAGACTCAGCTGGTTACGTGGGTTGGTATCCTCAACAGGTGACCACACCAGGAGTAACTTGTCTGTCTCTCTGTCATCTGTCCCAAAGTCTAGCAAACTCTCTCTGTGGAATCTCCTCCCACTCTCTGATTGCAGTAGGCTGTCTTTGGGTGTTGTGGCTACTGGCTTGTAAGAATTTCCTATTCCTTTGGATTAGTTGTGCCTCTTGCATAGTCATCTTGTCTGACTTGGGTGCCACTGCACTCCTTACAACTCCTTTAATCCACTCCTTCTGGTGTCTCTCTGATGACCAGATCCTGACAAGAGTGCCTGTCTCCAGGGCTGGAGGGTCCTCAGCTGACCTCTTGTGCTCTAGCGCTTGCTTTCTCTGATTTGTTGGCCACCTCTTGATGATGGGCCCAGCCTTCTGGCTGCAACAGTTCTCATTAGTGGTAGGATTTTGGTCCTTCATCCTGTCAGTACCTGAGCTGGAGTGTTTTGGCACTCTTGTAGTGAATTCTTCTGAGGCAAATTGGTGTCCATTGTCTGTGAATATAACGTGTACAATGCCATCTCTCCCAAAGTGGGCCTTCAGTTTGCCAATCGCTGACTTGTGTCTTTGATCAGGCAGGGCATTGACCTCCCAAAAATTGGAATGGTAGTCCACTATAATAAAGTACTGCTTTTCCTTGACGGTAAATACGTCCACTCCCACCTTTTCCCATGGCTGGCTAGTCAGCTCATGTGGTAATGAAGTCTCTTTCCACTGGCAGTTATCACAAGACCATCCTTTTATCACATCCTTTTATCAAGGACTGGAGTTGTGTATTCAGTCCCGGCCAGTAAGCCCACTCTAAAACCCATCAAAGACAGCTGTCAATTACAGATGTGAGGCATGTATTTTCTGTATGATACCCTTATATAATGAAGTAGGAACAGCAGCTCTCTGTCCTCAAAATATGATTCTATTCTGCACACCTAGCTCATCTTTAATTTGAAAATATGGTTCTGCTCCAACAGGTACTTGACTTTTGTCTTCTGGCCACCCTGCTGGTGTCTCTCTCCTGACTGCTTGTAACAGGGTGTCCATTTCCATGACCTCTTTGATGTGCAGCGTGCTAATGGATTCAGTGTCCTGATCCTCTTCCTCCAAATCACTGATGCTGGGTATATATGCCCAGCTTAGGGTGTCAGCTAACACCAGTAATTGTTCTGGACAATATTTGATCTGTACCTAGTAGCCCTGGAGGTGCATCAACATGTGCTGCAATTTTTGTGGAGCACCAAGAAAGGACTTTTCATGACTGTCTCTAGGAATTTGTGATCTGATTGCACTATTACTGGGTGGTCGTAGATGTACTGATGGAATCACCCCTCTCCAACTACTGCAGCCACAAGCTCTTTTTCTATTTGGGCATACCATGTGTGATGCTCCCATTAGCGATGCAAGAGCATGAGTACCAACCTCGGGTGAGACTGCTAAAAACAAACCCCAAGTTGGTTGTGAGTTCTAAACTTAGGTTTCACCAACCAAATGCACCAAATGCTAACTCCTCAGACACTTTAACAGCCTTACCACCGAGTCACAGACAGTCCCCTTGGGTACTCTGGTCTGTCCTGCCACCTCGCTGAGCATATCTCTGCTAGATGGCCTCTTGCACCCAGAATCACAGCAATATTCAAGTCACTCCTGATCCCAAAGGACCAGTCACTTACCCCGGGTCAATTGCATTTTAGGCCTCACACCAAAGATGATGCTCACAGCCAGTCCTGTAATTAATTATATGCAGATTTATTAACTAAGAAAAGGAAGTTAGAATTATTTACAAGGTTAAAGCAAACAAACAGACACATGAATGAATTAGCCTTAGGTTTCAAAAGGTAATACAGGTTTCTATAATCAGCAAGCTCTATTTGTCCTTTAGGGCTAACTCTGGCTAAGCAGTTGGGGATCTCTTGCTTATACTAAGAAACACTTTGTCCCCCAAGTGTCCAAAAAGCATAGAGATCCTTAGCTCCTTTTGTTTGGGAATTTCCCCCCCTCCTGCCTTGTGCTCTGAGCAGCAATGTCTGCTGATGAGAGAAGTCCCCTTGCATGATTCCTCTTTACAGGGAGAAGAGCAGAATGATAATACGAGTCTTTAGTCCTTTGGTTGATGATTTCTCAATCCACATGTAAAGAGTTTCCAGTTGTAAGCTTAAACCATAACCTATCTAGAATCAATGGGTCTCCTCTTTCAGGAGGGGCATAACATATTCTGTAGATGAGCAGCTCTTCACACTAATGTCCTTCTCCTGTACGGCAATGTATAGAGTCACAGAGGCTCAATATACAATTGCTCAAATATTATATTACATTTTGGAACACAGATACTCCAAGTAAGATTAATGCAGGTGGAATCTCAGAAGCATTCAATATAGTCTAAACACTTTCTTATAATTCTAATATCTATTTTTTCAATATTAACCCGCAAGTGAGTCCAATGATCCATCTATATATCTGTCAATGGCCAGTTGAGAAATGGGAACCTTGGCATGACCTGGGCTGCCAGTGTCACACCCCTGTTTGGTCTCTGATAGGGCTCTACTGACGTACGCGACTGGCTATTTCTGCAAACAAACTACACCCACTCTTTTCTCCAATGCATCACACCGGCGTGTCAGTGTCTGTCCTGGTTGGTAGTACTTCAGGACAGGGACATGTGTTATAATTTGTTTGTGTCTCTAATGCTTGCTGTTGGGGACCTCCCCAGTCCCACTCAACATCCTGCCTCATATACAGACATATGTTTTGCTGCTGCAGCCAGGTGTGGCCAGAACTTGGACAGAAAGTGTCATTCCTATGAAGTGCTGTACCCCTTTCACATCCACTGGAGCTGCCATGTCTGAATGCCTTGCTTTTGTTGGGATCTGCTTTCAGTCCCTCTGCTGTGAATAGATGTCCAATGTATGTCATCTCACGCTGTTTGAGTTTCATGTTTTCTCATGTTTGAGTTTCATGTTTTTGTCCTTGCATCACCATAGAAAAATTTGTACTTTTCCACCATGGTCTCGTTCAACCACTACATCATTGCCTCCTCCATCATCCCACGCAGTCCTTCCAGCACTTAGTGGAGTCTTCTCTGGAACATGTTCAGTGCTGGACTTATGCCCATTGGCATGTACAGCCATCTGTAGCAACCAAATGATGATGTTGCAAAGATTTTCAGGATGCTGCCTTTTTAGCCAGGCTTTTGTGCTAAAACCCATTCCTCATATCAGATTGTGAAGATTACATCTTTGGAAAGTTTTTTGGCAAGATGTCATCAATTGTGGCCAGTAGATAGTGATATATTTTCATTGACTGGTTCAGTAGCTTTGAGTCTATGTAGATGCATAATTTGCCTGATGGCTTCTTTACCAACACCTGGCTACTTACCCAGGCTGTCCTAGCCGCTACAGGTGCTATGATATCCCTGCTTTGCAGACTTTTTGAGTTTGCATACCGAATAACACTGAGCCACTGGAATTTTCCTTCATGCTAAGCACACAGGTTCCGCTCTCTGGTCTACTTCCAGTCATTGCAAAGGTGACAGGTGCCTTGAAGGAAAGCAAACATCCCTATGTGCTTTTGAAATTGTCTCCATTGTCCTTGGAACTCCTTCTTTTTTTTTTTTTTCCTTGCACAGCAGCTATAACATTCTGATGCTGCATCCTGATCAAATCCATGGTTTGTCTGGCTGTATTCCCCAAGAGGGATCTCTGGTGCTTACCATCCACCACCATAACTTCAGTAGTTACCATCTGTTACTTTTCAGGTTAGTTACTATGAAGTTAAATTTTCATATGGGTTGTACAATGAGAGCATTATGCATTATTAGATTGTGTCTGCTCTTTATAATGGGTGTGTTTGAATCCCATTCCACTCTGAGGAACCACATTGCTGCGCTATCCAGCTGAAGTTTCAGAATGTTTCCCTATTAACCTAGTTGCATGCACAGAGATTAATATTGTCCTTTGTTGCTTTCCTGTCCTGACAGCCATACATTGTCAGATTCAAGGAATGATTCATAATGTCATCACCACTCTCTGATGTACCATCCCTCTCTTGTACAAGTCTGTGTGACTCTTTCTGGACCCTTCCTCTGTTTTTTCACACACTGCTAAAATGGTTCAACTTGCCACATGCTTTTCAATGCTGTCCTAGTGCAGAGCACTTCTCCTTTACTTGCTTGAGCTGTCTCACACAGTAAATGCAACTGACCATGGATATGGAACCCTGGCCACTTGCTCTGCTTTGCTATTATCTCATTGAATGTACTTGGTTTGGTGCCTCCTAGGGCTTACATCCTGTCTCTTAAGGCTTCCAAAGCACATGCTATGTCTAAGTATCTGTCTAATGTGAGACTGCCTTCCTGGAGCAACTGATCCTACAGGTGCTGATTCCAAATGCTACAGATCATCCTGTTTGGAATTAAGGAGTCTGTCAAGTCCCCAAATTGCAAGTAGTAGCCAGTGTGCGTAAAGCAGCAACATAGGGGTCTATCCCCTCCCCTTTGGGTTGGTCTCTAGTGAAAAACCTCTGTCATTCCACAGTTTGTTTTGCTTTGCTTTTGGGAGCAATGGTTTCCCAGGGCTCCAAGGACTGCTCTGAGGCTCGAGGTAGTGGTGATCTCCAGAGTGTTGCAGCCCTCTCTGCCTTGTTCCCCAATAAGGTAAAATAGTAGTTTTACTTTCCTACTGTTGTCGTCCTCCTGCCAGGTCTATGTACAACTTGAACTCCTCCTTCCATTGGGTCCATCACTGGGCTAGGTTTGTGTATGCAAAATCCAAGGGGGAGGGGGGCTTCAGACCATGGGTCCTACTGCCACCTGCTCCACTGCAGAGTTCAGATGCTGCCACCATGTTTCATTAGCTAAGAGTGAAGCTGAATGCAAGTTCAGTTGACCAAGTGGAACTTTATTAAACTTCTGTGCGCTGCTCTGTTCATGTGGCTGAGTTACTTCCTGCCTAAGTACTCATTCCTTTTCTCCTGGTTTCCTATCAATAACTGCTTGGACAGGGTACATGGCTCCTTGACTCTTGTTCCACTGATCATAATACAGTGATATCTTAGAGGAAATCCCTAAGAGAGCAAATGAAGTGAGGCAGAATGTTACTTGCCCTGCCAAAAGGACAAAACATTCTAACACACTTTTTTTGGGTTTCATCCAGATGTTTTGGAACAACTGCAAATTAAGAGAAGCTGGAGGTAAGATAGAAAAATAACAGTTGAGTTTAATAAGACATGAACTGTATGTGTAGGAGAGGTCTGTTTCTACTAACTCCACCTCCAAAGCTCTCCAGCAAGATGTCAAGTAACAACACAAGTAATGAAATACACAGTGCAAGCACGGTCTAATTGTTTCTTGTACTCCCCAGTGGACACATCTGCATCCATCTGTCTCTTGTCTTATACTTACTGTAGACCTGACCTAAGAGTGCTCTCTCCGTGTAGATATACTATACTGGCTTCAAGTATGGATTCAGCTCAGACCTGCAAAACTGCACTTTTGCCAGCATAGCTTATTCCAGCACTCCAAGCAAATTCAGCTATGATGACAAAAGTGCAGTTTTCCTAGCATAACCACATCTCCACATTATGCTGGTTGCAAATCATCTCATCACATCCCTGACCGACAGCTATTCTGACAGAAGTCTGTAGCATAGACCTGGCCTTAGTTATACGCTCTCTGGGGCAGGGACTGTCTTTTTGTATACTGTTTGTACAGTGCCCAACACCATGAGGTTCTCCTCTTATCACTGGGGCTCGTAGATGTCATGATAATACAAATTAATAATAATAATAAGCTTCACAGGGCAGGAACCTAATAGCTTTGAAAGGTGCCTTTTCTAAATTAAGGCTTTCATGTTTGAGCTTGCATCCTTTGCAGCCCTATTGACTTTATACCAATGTGAAATTTGGCCCCATTAATTTATTTGGTTAATTTGTTGGTGTAACATGGTAAGCAGAAAGGGACAAATCCAAGCCCCCTTGAAGTTAGTGGAAGACTTTCCTTTCACTTCAGTGGGCTTTGGTTGGACCAGGCTTCAAGAGAGAGAAGATAATTGTGTAGAGTTGTTATGCATGTAGATCCATTGCATTTGACCAACAGAGTATTTATTTCCTGAAAAACTCAACTAGCCCCAGCTTTCCATATAGTCCAGTGGAGCTGAACAAAAGATCATGCCCTACTTTAACCAAATTAAAGTACTTACATTCAGAAATCAAATGAGAAGGAGATGCCTGCAGTCCTACTTCAGTGTGACTTTCACGCAAGTTGAAGTAGATGGAAAATAAACACAATTTAATGGATATTTAATACTCATAAGAATTATCATCCCTACACATGTATCTCCTCATCCAACACTTTTGAACTAATTTACACGAGTCATTTACCAAATTTTTGAAACAGTATGTTAAGTCTGCTCGATTGTAAGCTCCATCAGTCCAGATTTGTCTCTCGTATTTTTTCCAGGGCCAAGCATGTTGTCAGCAGTAAGCTCCTGATCCTGCAACCATTTTCATATGTGTTTAATGTTATTACTGTGAGTAGTGGGACTTAGGTACCAAAGTTAAACGTGTGTGTGCAGATTTGGGGACTTAATGAGTTTCAGTTGCCCTAATAGCTCTTGTTGGAAAACATTGAACTCAGGCTGTTAGTCTGTTGAAGCCAGCAGCTCCTCTGCTTTTCATAGCCGAGGCTAATAACACACTGCTGCAGCTAAGGATTTGTCTATATTGCCACTTCAAACTCCTTCACACCGGCTATAAAAATTATCCTCAGCTGAAAGTTGGCCTAAGTAGGATCAATTTCTTTTAAAGCATATTTCATTTTAATTAGTTTGGATGGTTTAAATATTGAGAGCGAAAGATAATTGTTATTCCAAATTTCTTTCCACATTGTTATATGATCAAACCCAGCTTTGATTGCATTATTTTGAGTTTCAAGATTGTTATCATTCTTTAATATTTACACAGCCAGGTATTCGCTTCATACTTCCTTTCTCTAATGCCTAACAGACAAAAGAGTAGTGGGTAGCCATTGATTGTGGCCAGATAGATTGGAGGAAACATTATGGAGTGCCAAAATATGCCTGGAAATGCTGCACCCCTTGACTTATTTTGACAAATAAATGCTGAAAACTTAAAGCCTAATTTATGGGCCAGCTGCAGAACAAAATATGTGACTTTCCTAGTTACACAAGCCTTTAACCCAGGAATAAAGGTACATCAACTGCTAAAAGCAAAACAAACAAAAGGTAGTTCTCTACAGAATTACCAAGCTAACCCCGAAGGCAACTTAAGTCACTCAGCACCTATGTTTTCACTGTAAAATTTCCCTAGACACCTAAGGCAGGGTCCATATGCCTAATCTCTTACCTAAACCCAGTGCAATCCATCTACTGAGGGAAATTAAGCAGAAGAATTACCTTTTTCAATCATGGGGCCTGATCCAAAAGGTACACTCAGAAGTTGCCTGTTGAATCAGGTGGTCATGTTCATACCACACTCCACTTATAACTTTAAGCCCAGTGGTTAGTGCATTCACCTGGGATGTGGAAGACAGAGGTTCAATTCCCCCAATGCCTGAGGAACAGGAAGGATTTGAACAGGGACCCCCTATCTCTCAGGATATTCTGAACCAGGGCTCCCTCATTCTCTTCTGTTGAAACTGTTTGACTCTGTTTAAATAATTAGTGTCATTGGGCTAGACAGAGAGTGAAAGTGATACTGTGTATCCTGGTGGTTACATGGGACACCCAGGGTCCAGTTCCCTTGCTCCTGTGACTCATTATTTATCCAGAGTGGAATAGCTTCAACAGGAGAGACACTGAAGGACCTCCACCACATCAGAATAGCCCATAGCTCAGCGGTTAGTGCAATGAGAGGTATGGGAGATTCCTGTTGAAATCCTCCCTCCCCTTCAGGCAGAGAAAGTAATTGAAATTGAGTATCCCACCTTCCAGGCAAATGCTCAAACCACTGGGTTATCAGACCGGCATCACCACTTCCTCTGGCCATTTTGTGCAACACCTAATGCTTTAGGTGCCTAAACTACCTGACTCTTGGAGACAGGTTCCTGGTTGTGAGTTGCTAGCAGAAATAAACGCTTAAATCCAAGCTGCAGGGAAGTGTCTATCTCCCTGGGAGGGGCAGGGATAAGGACACACTCCTCTCATCAGCATCTCCCATTTGCTTCTCTTAGGTAGCTCTTTGCCTAACACACCAGCTTTCGTGCAACCCATTCTTAAGCGCCTGTCTCTCCCTATGATTGTATAGGAAGCCTAGAGGCCTAACTCAGGCTTTGAGGATCATATATTTGCTCCAGTAATCTCCTGGGTGCCTAAAGTCTCAACACCTAAGACTAATGATGGAACCGGGCCTTAATGATTACACATTCAGAGAAACCTACACAGTGCATATATGTGAAAAGATTACATAAACCCATGCAATTAATTTATTTAAGTAATTGCCCACTCAGATGAGCACACTACACATTTACTAAAATGTCTGATTGTGAAATTAAAAACCAGACAAATTTAATGAGCTAAATTTTGAGGCACAAATCAAACAGATCTCTAAAATTGTGGGGAAAAAATCCACTTTAGATATGTAAGTACCTTGATGATTCCTACAAATGATTTGTCTGCAGGCCATTTCACCTTCTGCAAAGGGAAATCCACATAAGAGGCTAGGATACTCTCAGTTGTAACTTGTGGAGTTTATTACATTGGGTTGGGAGTGACCACATTGTTGGGGGGGAGAGTTAAACTACTAACTGTCAAAAACCACATTCATGCAGCATCATGGTTAAAACCCGAAACACAGAAAAAGTAAACAAATTCAAAGGGAATGAGTTAAGATTGCTAGAGAAACACAATAATGTTGAATTATTGTTTGTGTTATATAGGATTTTCCCCTTACCCAGGATATAAACAGCCGGTTAAGTGCTAAAAAGCATCTTCTTGAGGGGTTCACTTATTAACAGAAAAGCCAGCGTAGAACATAAGCAATACTTTCACCCCAACATCCCAGGAGGGTGACTGTCATTCTTAGTCCATGCCCCCACTTTGGTCCACTGTTCATCTCTACCCAGGCTCTACCTCCAGGCTCTCTTAGTTCCAGTTTCTGCCCCTGGTGTTAGGGCTCTTGCCCCTACTGAAGTAACATCCTTCTCTGGAATCCAGGGAGGTCTGTCCACTGCAACTCTTCTTCAGGGACAGTGGGTGATCTTTGCCATGCCAGGCTTATGGCCAATGTCTTGGGGGATGAGTGGTAAAGCCCTCCATCTAGGAGGCTCCCTGCTCTAGGAATTTCTCTCACAGGCTCCCCACTCTGGTAGGTTCACCAGAGAGCTCACCTTCAAGGCTCCCTGTTCAGCCCTCTGGCTCAGGCTTCTCTTGGAAGCACCACTCCACAGGAGTCGTCTGTCTCCTTTTGGAGTTTCTCTAACTGAGCTTAGGTAATCTTTATTAGATCTCGATGCTCGTTTACTACTCACCCACCTGGGGCAGTCTGTTACCCTCCAGGTGGGGCCTTCCTAAGGAGTCACAGGCAGATGGGCCCTACCTCCTCATAAAAGTCTGTTGCCCTCTGACACAACTGTTTATTCTCAGTTCATTCACTCTGGTAATGAAGTCAACTTATTCTCTTTTGAGATGTCTCCAGAAAGTCTCTTCTCAAATGATGCTGTTCCTATTTCATTTTTATGAACTATTAACTTCATCTCCCAGCATACAATTATGGTTCTGATAGGGATGTGAAGAAAACTTCTGGGAAAACAACAACAAAAATAATTTGATTCCTTTTTCTTTTTACAGCATGTATGTATAAAGGCGCACAGTGTATATTATGGATCAAAATGTCAACTGTTCCGCACCCTATGGAGTATTCAAGAGGTATGGTAAATGGTTCTGATATGGCAATTACATTCCAGCAGTCAAAACTTCCATCTATGTGCTCTTACATTGTTCATGTTGTCTTTTTTATGATGTATAACATGAAAAGATGTGACACATTTTTTACACATAAAGCTTTTTTTCCCCACCATATAAGACAATGAGTATGGTCTCAGTTCAGCAAAGTACTTAAAGACGTGTTTAATTTAAGCATGTGAATAATCCCATTGACTGAAATAAAGCATATACCTCAGTATTTTACTGGATTGGAGCCTATGTGAATAAATGAAGATAACCGAACTCCTTTAGTTTCCTTGGGTATACAATATGTTCAGAATTAAGACATTTTCTAAAGAGCAGAAATGTCTGCTAGATTGGAGAGGGAAAAAACAACAAAAGTTGATAGTAATCACTGTTTTGTTTACTCTTGGTATTTGCCCTTTTGATATAGTTATGTTTTTATGAGATGGAGTTGTGCTTTTATGTGGCTCCATAATGAAGGTTATATTCCTTTTGCTTATAGCCAAAGGAGTCAGTTCTGTACTCCCTGGGCCTCAGGATATGTTTATACTACAAGTGCTACAGTGGTACGTCTGCAACGCTGCAATGACACCGCAGTAACATAGCTAGTATAGTGATGGAATGGGTTTTTCTGTCATAGTAAATTCAACCCCTTGAGAGGCAGTAGCTAGGTTGACAACATGGGTGGTGGATGAAGCTTCCCCTTAGGGAGGCTAGCTCCCCGACCAGCCTCTAACGCCTGTGGCCCT
The DNA here is from genome assembly GCF_026122565.2 of Emydura macquarii macquarii. NCBI lineage: Eukaryota > Metazoa > Chordata > Testudines > Chelidae > Emydura > Emydura macquarii. The sequence goes on from NW_027132434.1 coordinate 3,441,170, forward strand.
GCTCACACTTCATCCCCGCTCCTCCCCAGGCCCCGCCCCTTCCCCTGCTTGGCCTCCTCCCCGCTCACCACGTGCATCTCTCTTCTCCTTCCTCCCTCCTCCCCGCTGGCCCCCACACTTCTCCCTGTGTGTGTCCCTCCTCTCCTTTCCCCCATCTCTGCTCATCCCCCCCCCGCCCACTGCCACTCACCACATCCTTCCTCTCCCCCCCCCCACTGCCACTCGCCGCATCCCTTCCCCCCCCCCCACTGCCACTCGCCGCATCCCTCCTCCCCCCACTTGGCTCCTTCTCCTTTCTGCCACACCTCCCTTCCCCTGAAGCCACCCCTCCCCTGAGCTGAGCTTATTTATTATGCACCATGCAGGTTCCCGGGTGGCTGAGGAGGCGGTATCTGCTACTCAGCTTCCGAAGTTCATCAGTGATCTCCCTGGGGAGTACAGGGGATCTAGGAAGCTAAGTAGCTGCCTCCTCAGCCATACGGGAACCTGCATGGCGCATAATAAATAAGCAAAAACCAAGGCTCAGGCATCTGGTAGCGGCTGTGCCAGGGGATGCTTAGTTTCCCCTGGCCAATTATACCCACAGCCCATGGTCGACAGAATTCTTCCATCAACCTAATTGCATCTATAGTGGGAGTTAGATTGACCTAACTACATTGCATAGGGCATGAAGTTTTTCACAGCCCTGTGTGATGTAACTAGGTCAACTTAAGTTTTTGCTGTAAAGCTGGCCTTATTCTCACTTGCACTAAAGCCGCTTTATGCCATTTGGTATGTAAATGTAATTTATGCCCACTTTAAAGCTCTTTTTACTTTGTTAGAGAAGGGTAAAGAGGCCTTGATATAAATGGGAATCAGACGTCTTGATTTCAAAGGATATTTTGTCTCCATAGGAACACAGAATCAGGCCTTAACTCGCTTGTTCAAAGAATAAGGCAGGGTCTGAGATCATATATATAGACCACCCCACAAGCAATCATTTTCCCTGTGAGGTTTATTTATTTTTCTGATTTCCCTTGTCATTGCATTACAATTCTCTTTCTAAATCAAGAGGAACTGATAGCAATTAAATAAATTCCAGTATCTAAGCGATGGTTATTTAAACAAATTCCTTTCTCTCCCACATGAATAATGAAGAGAGAATGGATATCACAACTGTATGTGCTGACTAGTTTTATATTGTACTCCTTTTCAAACCATGTATCCAAATTCATTCTATGACTGAACATTGCACTTTGGCAGCTACAGTGTCTGCTTGTTTAACAAAGATAGTGAAAATGGCAGTTTTGTAAAATATTCTTGTCTTTTTGTTTCACACCATTTTGGGATTACAGTATGTTAGTCCCATGTGGAAATTAAAAAAACCTAAAGTTGCTTAATGGTATTGTAATGCCTACAGATGTTATGCTGTGTAACTGTGAAAGGTCTATATACATTTCAAAATCCAACTGCTCAACACAGAGAAAAATAAATATCAATCTTTAATTTATAGACATATGTACTGTCATCTGACTCGTGAAAATGCAGAAATGTCCACATAAATGTTGCACGCTTGATCTGGAATCCTGGGAAATCTGAATAAAGCAGACTGTAAATTGAAGGATTGATATCCTGCTACTAGATGGAGATTAAGATTACAAGAACCATTGTGCCGACTAGAGAAACAGCTGAATGTGAGTACTGGGCAGAGCTCTTGCTTTGTTGTTTTGCCAGAACAGCTGAACCTTAACTGTGTGTACAAATAAAGTATCTTAAGAAAATGAGCACATCAAAAGTCTCCATGATAAAATATATGTATTGTTGTATGTTTGAGCAGGAGACAATAAAAACACTTACAAGGTGGTTTATAAAAAGATGTTTTAAGCAAAAGTATAATAGACAATATCAGTTTATTTAATTATCTTGGTGGTAAAATTTACAGTTTTAAAGCTAAATTATAAATTCAGATACTAAAATTAAATCAATATATTAGCCTTGCCTGCTTTAATAATCGCCTGAGTTTTGAATACCTATCTATTATCCTATTATGAGGTCAACCCCACTATCACTTACTATAATTTCTGACATAATTATTTTATTTTTAATAATTAATGTTAAAAGTTGAACACCATTTACAATGTATTTCTAGAGCTATTGCATTTTAGGAAATAAATACAGTACAATTTAATCTTGTGAATTAAATCATTTTCATTCTGTAAATACTTGTAAGGGTGCTGGCAGATGTGCCAATAATAGGATAAAACAAAAGTATGTTAATTCCATGGAAAAACTGTGTTAATAAATTAGGCTCCTCCCTTGAAGGATTGCCAGGGAAATAATTGTCATCTAGTAAATGAGATATTTGGCCCAGTCCCACTCCCACTGAAATCAATAGGAGCAAAACTGAGTCTACTGCTTTTGTAATTGGCTTTTGTAATTTGGCTGCAATTGTAACTGTCTAGTTTACCCTGAATACTGTCTTCTGAATCTATTACTGTCATCTTGGAAAAAAAATAACATAATTTCTGATGCTGAGTTGCAAGCATGTATGACAATTTTGCTCAAGGGAAAGACATTGGGGGACTAATTAATAAGTCTTCATCTCATGAGCGTGGGATCAGTTAGCTAGGGAAGAAAAGCAAACAGATCAAGACTAGAAGCTGGGTGTCTCTACCTGAGCTCTAAATGGGCTATCCACCTGTAAAAATAGTCAGAGTCCAGCTTGGAAACTACTTATGAGTTGGTCCCCTCTCTTCTAGAAGGATGTTGGTGAAGATTTCCTCTTCTTGATAAATAGGTATGTGTACTTGTTCTCTCTGAGTTCCTCCTAATTAAGAAGAACTGTAAAGCAATAACAAGGGAAATCGATTGTGGATGGGATGCTCTATAGATCTGAACTCAAATCTTTGCCCTGCTGTTTGCATGAGACAGGACCCAATCCTGTGCTTTCATGGAGCTAAAACTCCCATTAAAAATAAGGAGTGCAGAAGTGAGGCCTTTGTCTATAAACAGAGAATTGCAACTAAAGCTGGTGGGAGGAAACTGTTTTCCCATCCCTTTAATATTTTTGAGAGTTCAGAAATTTGTCACATTCCACACTGGGAGTAAACTGAGACTTTTTAAATCCCACCAACCCACACAAAGAAGGAAAGAGCAAGGAAAAGTGAGTGACCAACGACCAACTGACCTTAAAGAAGCCAGTGGCCAGGTGATAGGAGTACTTATCTATGATGTGGGAGACCTGGGTTAAAGTCCTTTCTCTGCCTGATTTGGAGGAAGGATATGATAAATCCAGATCTCCCATGAGTGCACTAACCACAGGCTACTGGATATTTTTTTGTGGGGTGGGAGGTGCCTCTCAATTTCTCCTGTTGAAGCTGCTCCACTTTGTATTAATAACCACTGTCTCTCTCTCTCAGGCCCAATGAAGAGTTAATTATTTATAGAAACTGGAAGCACGCCTATAGATGATTGAGAGAGAAAGAGAGACAAACTATATCATGTTGGGAGAACTGGGTTGAAGTCCCTGCTCTGCTTGAATCAGATCAAAGAGTGGAAACTTGTGTCTCTTACATTCCGCAGGAGTTCCATAACTACTTGGGTTTTAGAGCCTGTCTCTCTTGCTGGCCCAAAGAATAGTTACATTATTTATATAAAATGGAACAGCTCCAAATAGGGACATTGAGAGAGCCCTCCAATAGCCTGCAGTGGAAGCACTTACCTGAGTTGTGGGAGAGCTGGGTTCAAGTCCCTGCCCCAAATCAGAGAAGGGATTGGAAGCCAGTTCTCTCATGGCTTTGGTTACATAGTGGTGGACCTCTGTTGTTCATATTTTGACCAGAAATTCCATTGTAGATTGAAGAAACCCTTCCTGAAAAATGAGTATTTTCCCACAAAAAACATTTGTTGAAAAATTCCCAACACTTCTAATGGACACTTTTATTATGGAGTCACAATAAACACGTTTTGTAGGCCCCAATACCTTCAAGGAGAATGATGCAGACCCACATGTCTGTAGAGAGCTCATTTGAAATCAATGGGGCTCCATATTAGTGCAGAGGTCTATTTGCATAGCTCTCCTTGCAGGATCAGAGCTTTGGTCTGTGTATTTGTCAAGTGAGGAATATACCTGGAGTCTTCCACAATAACAAAACCTGAATGTTCCCCTCATCCAACACACACACACACGCCAAAAAAAACCTAATTTGAAAAAAATTATCTCCTGGATACAATGGGCTCAAACCTACTCCCATTGAAATCAGTGATAAAACTTACATTTTTCCCCAATGAATCAGGAAGAAATCCAGTACTGCTGGCTTAGTGGTGGTGTTTTTATCTTCTCCTCACTTTGCTGCTTTGGCAGGCAAGTAATACCCATTCCTCACAAAATCTAGAAATTTGTCTAAATTGCTTAAGTCTGCCAAAGAAAACAGAGGAACTGGAACATTTTTTTCTGTCTAAGTGAAAACGTGTGAAATGTTTAATGGGTTTGGCACTCATGAACACATCAAAATATTCAAACTCAAGTGTTGAGAGTAACTAGTTTCTACGAAGCTAAAATATGTAGACATAGCTCTGTAGAATTAGACTGTAGAGGGCTGTCAATTGCTGGGATAGTTTGTACTTTTCAGTTGCAACGTTGCACCTTATTACATTGAATCCTGTGGACAAACCTATATCATTAGCCAATTAAACCATTCTGCAGGTGTTTCCTGAAGAACTGCAACATTATAAATATTGCCAATATAAACAGATTAAGACCTGTAGTATTCGAAATGAGCGCTATGTCCAAATTAATACAGTCTTGTTGGCATTAAATTACAAAATACTCAAAGCCTGACATTTGCAACTGCTAGTTTTAAACCCTCAGTTACTATCTTAAATCAAACCTCATCCTTATTAATCAGAATCAATATTTGTTATGGTCGTGCCTAAGGGTCAACCAAGAATGGGACCCTATTGTGCTAGGCACTACACAAACACAGTGTAGTAGATGGTCCCAGCCTTGAAGAGCTTATACTCTAAATAGAAAAAACAGACCTGGAGTGGTATGGGGAGGGAAAGGATATAACACATGAGCAGTGAGATGTTAGCAAACATCATGTTAGTTCCACAATTTTTTTTGGGGGGGGGCATTACTTAGGAGGTTAAATTAAAAGAAAAGGGAAACTGAGGGGGACACGGCAGGGGAGAAGAAGGTAATGGGCAGATGTAGAGTGAAGTTGAGATGAAGAGACAGTGAGAGATGGGGAGTGAGAGGGTTGGTGCAAACAGCCAGTCAGTATAAGGCAAACAAAGTCCAGTCAAAGTTGTAGAAAGTTCTCTGAACGTCCTAAGGTCTCTGCTTTGGCTGTTCTGTTCCTATCAGCTGGAGTTTCTGGCAGGCTCCTCTCTGCAGTTTCCCCCCAAGATCATGAAGGGGAGGAGGAGGAGATAGAGACACTACCTGGATCCTAGTGCCTCCAGAACACAAGGGGTTTTCTCATCACAGTTCTGGGTCCAGGAGAGTGCTGGGGGGGATGGCCCTGGCTGAACTCCATTTTACCGCTATGAAATATAGCATTGCAATAGTGACTCTAGGATTAATGCTTGAGGCCAGGATTTCCATAGGGGCTCAAGGGAGTTAGATGCCTAACTCCTAACATCTTTCATTGCATTGCAAGCATCTATTTTAGAATGCTTTTTTTTTTTTTTTTAAACTTTCTAAAAAAAATTGTATTTGGGAATGAAAATGGCCTTTTCTGTTGTCATTCCAGAGCTGAATTTTGTTGTTATTGTTGTAAAGTTTAAAGAGTCGGATGAGTCAAGTTTGACTTATTAGAACAGAGAGGAAAAGTGTTTTCATACTTCAAAATATTTTCATATTTGAGCAATCCAAGAGCAAATTATAATATCCCATTGATGTCAATTGAATTTAAGCACATGCATAAAGTTAAGCATGTTTAATTTCTTTGCAGAATGAAGGCCTTACTTAGACTGTAAGCTTTTCAAAGCAGGGTCTCTCTCTTATTATGTGTTTGTACAGTACATAGTACAATGGGGCTTCAGTCTTAGTTAAGAACTCTAGTTGTTACATAAATAAATAATAATTAATACTCCTCTGGCAGAAATTCTCCCAACCTCCAACTTGAGTGACAAGCAGCCACTCCATCACTTCTAACTACAAAATCCTTCCATCCACCTTGAAAGATACATATGCTCAACCTCTTCACAGTTTAAACCTTATAACCACCCAAACACAAAGGTGACCAACCTGAGCTACCTTCTCAAATGTCAAACCCACCATCCAACTGCAAGTACTTAACACAGTCATTTTCTTATCAGCTGCCAACTCCTTCTGCTCTTTCACTGATGACCAGAGTCTGATCTGACCCTTTTTCTCCCTATACTATATTCTCTCAGAGAAGAACACCCAGCCTGCTCTGCCCCTCACAACTGCAGCAATCCTACAAAAATAGTGCATTGAATCTTTGTATCACATATTCAAATACAGTTATAACCTTGTTCATCTGAATGTTTCTAGGGGTACCTGAGACTATCAGAATAACAGGGGTTTGGATAAATGGAGAATCAGTGCACAATTGTGCTTTGTTTAACCCCAAGTTTTGGTTAATCAGGGTTTGACTATACAGACTGCTGTGGTTATTTGAATGGGCAAACTATAAAATACACACTAGTGTATATACTTAAATATATCAAACCTAGGGACCTGGATTACTCCTGGTCCCCTTGAGGCTCCTTATAACTCCTGTAAGCCTAATGACTTTGTATCATGCCACATAATTAATGATGTATTCATTTTCTGGAAGATACAAAGTAAGCATAGTAGTTAACAGCAACATTTGACTTGACAGTGCTTCTCATTGTTATAAATAAGCCCATGCTAATTCAATGATACATTTGTTCACATACCACAGCCAAAGTCTCCAACTTAATTCAGTCATCCAAAGGCAAAGTTTTGAAATCAGAGATATCATCTAAGTATTTGGCTCTCCCATATTTGACATGGGATTCATGACCCAGTAGACAGGTCACATACAGAAAACAGTGAGCTCTCCCCATTTCTCAGCAAAGAGGTTTCATAAGTAATATTTGCACTTCTATAACACACCCTTACAATTGTGGATCGCATAGCAGTGCTTCCCAAACATTAAGTAAATTGTGACTTTACTGCTTTTACAATACATTACATTATATATGTATACACACAATGGATTGCAACACAGTTACTGCTGCACTATGAAGTATTTTCGTAACTAGTGTGAACTATGCTTGTCAAATAAATGAACAAAGCACATTATGGTTCATTGTTTTTTTTTTATTATTAATTATTATTATAGTTTGCTTGACTAATTGCAAATTCAGTAATTCACAAATGGGTCTGTCAGTCAATGAGAATGACCAAAGTTCTAGTGGACATTAATCAGTAAATTATAACTGTACTTGTAGAAAGTACCAAATAACCACAAGCAGTCAGAACATTTGGTCTAATGTTAAAAATGTTTACGTGTCATCCTGTAGATTGCATTTGGGAATTGGCTCGTTATTGGCTCAGGACCTGAACTTGCAATTGGATTCCCACAGGTGGACCCCTTATGCTTTTGTGAAGTCCCATTTAAATCAACAGATCTCAATATGGATAAAGGGATCTATTTTCACAGATCTGATTGCAGGATGGGGAGCCTCAGACAGGAAAATGATACCTATTAGTTACCATCATCACTTTCTGCAGCTCCTGGGATTTCCTTAGGGCACACCTATCCAGTATTGATCTAGCTCAACTCAACTTAGACTGTTGCAGTAAATATGTAGTTGGTACAGTATGCTCTGTGGCTCAGATACATTTGTTTTGGGATTCAAACAAATTAGGATTTAAGAAAATGGAACAAATATGCACCATAACATCTTGTACTGAGAATGTAACTTATTCACAAGATGACAGAAATTGAACACATTGAAATTAGTAAATCAGCACATATGTATCCCTTCTTCAGAGAACAGCTAGTAAATAACAGCATTTGTAACAGCCAATGCAGTTGCAAATGACCTTTTTGGAAACAAACATACAGCAGTGTACTACACATTAAGTAACATGGGTGCTTTGTGAGCTTTTCTGCTTTAATCCAACTCTTTCTTGTCTATCTACATGCCCTTTCACCCCCATCACCATCATATTTGAGCACCTCACAAGCATTAATTTATCCTCATTACTCCTGAGAGGTAGGACAATATCATTACCCTGATTTTGCAGATAGGAAACTGAGGCAAAGAGAAATTAAGTGATTTACTCATAGTCACAATAGAAATCTGGCAGAGATAGGAATTAATTCCAATTGTCTGAATCTCAGTCCAGTATCTTAACTACAAGACCATCCTACCTCCTACCTAGAAACAAGCCCTTAAACTCATTTCCCCTTACAGAGAAAAAAAATCTTAACTCTTCTCTGTGCCTGTCTCAGTTGTTGTGTGGTTAGTGGATGTAGTGCTGCACTCCTTCCTGTATTTTTATGAGTATGACAAGCTATATAAAGTAGATCTTTTCTAGAGGGAAGCAGGAAGAGATTAACATTCTCTCTATTCCAGGTCAAGCATGCTGTGTTTGTACAAATTTACAGGATAGTGAGGCTGGGCCATTTGTGGAGAATGAATTAATTTCCTCTAGGGTAACTATTAGAGTGATGCACTGTACAGAGCTAGGGTTGGAATAAGAGTTGTTCTCTGCAGGGAGAAGGCTGGAGTTGAGAACAGAACTAAGGGTTTCTCTTTCTCTCTGAAACTTGGCTGAAGTCAGACAGATTTAAAACCTTTGCTTCAAGACATGGCTGAAGTGAGCTATGCCATACATATTAAGTAAGGGAAGCTCTGTTATATTTAGCAAAACAGCGAGTGTTCTGTGGCACCTTAAAGACTAAGAAATTTATTTGGGCATAAGCTTTCATAGGCAGAAACCCACTTTGTCGGAAGAGGATTTTATTTGTAATTATCCCTTAAAATGACAGGCAATTCTTTGCATCATTTTTGTATTTTACAATAAAATGCATTCCAGAGATGTGTAAACTCCAACTTAGACATACAAAATCCTTTTCCTCTCAGAAAAACTTGCTTCATTGAGCAAACAAACTTGAGTGCCTGGTAAAGTCCTTTTTATCTTATCTAGAATAAAACAACATAACAGCATATAATTTAGAAAAACACAGTCATTTAGGGCCAATTCTGCCCATGTAACACAAGTGTGTGTGGTATTGTAGTAATTTCAATGGAATATATGGGGCCAGCTAAATAAAGGTATTTCTGAAACATGATCCTGAAACTGTCTGACATTAAACAGTTTTAAAACAAGGTTTCGGGCTTGGTATACAGAGACCACACCCGAGTTAATAGAATGGCAAACAGACCATTCAACAGCCTTTTAACCTTTTATTAATGATGGGGAAAAGGGAAAACAGTTAAAGCACTTGAAATGTAAAATATTAAATAACGCTTTCATTTTCACAACATTCCATGTCCCATTTCCTTTTAGCTGGACAGAATTTTTAGAAGGAACCCCCCCCCCCCCACCACCATTTGGCAGGCTTTTGGATGGTAATAATGGTCCTTTTGGGGGGGAAATAAGAAAAAATCAGCTGAGATGTGTTGGAGTTATTGTTCTTGCTGTTGTTAAAGTCCAGTCCAGTTTCCTAAAAGATAAAACAAGACAAACATGTAAAAGTGGAGAGAAAAAAACCAGTAAAGATAGAAAATGCAGCTTCTCTCTCTGGTATTGACTCTCATTTGCAACCTCTCTGCTAGAGAAACACAAACATGGCACTCAGGCTTATCAGGCATTCTGAGACCCAACACAATTGTATTAGCATCAGGCTGTCTAGAGCATTGCTTTTAGTCACCTCTCTAGTCACAGATTTACAACAGTGTTGCAAAATATACAGTCTTGGATGACTAAGCCAGACTTTTGTTAGATAGAAGGAAAAAGGAGAAGGATAGGAAAAAGAAATAAGGTGGAAAAGGAAAAGAATATATGGGGACGTGTGTGACAGTCTCCCATCTCAGTTGGGATTTAGCCAGAGCCAATTGAGGTGGAGATGGTGATATTATCAGAGTCCCTATCTTTGGCCTGGTCTGGTCAGGACATCTCTCAGGATCAGGACAAGAAAGGCTTACCAGGTGCGGTGCTGGGGGTGGCATTACTGATGGTGAAGCTCACTGCAGCAATTGTTGACAGACAACTTCTTCTGCTGATTTCCCCCAAAAGTTTTTTTTTTTTTTTTTTTAAAGAATCCTAAGCAGGAGTGATGGGAGAAATAGCCCATCTTCTCAGTATTTCATCTACCAATCAGGCCTAATTTCCAGTACACTAATTTTGTTTCTTTCATTTCCGGTCCCATACTTTTCTTGTTTACCAGGCATGATCTCAATACAGTCCTTGAGTTATATCAGCAGACCTTTTTGTTTGGACTAATTCAGTCTTGTCTTCCTTTTGCACCTTTTCCCATCAACATTTATTTTAGGTTATTGTGGTATTTAATGAACTTTCACTCATTTCTTACAGTTGAGCTTACAATTAGGGTAACTTTCTATCTCAGTTACTACAACAGTGGCTCCCATCCATTTCAGTGGGAGTCACATGTGTGCATTTGAAAGCAGAGGTTGACCATAAAACTTTTATAGGAAACTTTTGTGTAAAAACCTATACTGCTAAGCTTTGGAATGTATTGCAGCCAAAGACTGCAAGTTTGATGTTGCGTGACTTTTTGTTCTTTTCATAGCTCACTGTTTAAGTTGTTGTACATGCTCTAATCCTGAATAGTATTGTATTCCATATAAACTATGCCTACACAAGTACTTTCAAGAAAAGCTTTGTTTTTGTGGCTATAGTAGTACCCATGTAAGTGAATCAGATTTTGAATTGTTTCTGGGTGTGTACAAGCAGCTATTTTCTTAATTCATATATATTTCAGACTATATGCTTTCAGCGCATTAAGCCAAATTCACTGGTGGGAAGCAGATGAAATTTAGGAGCTACTGTCACTTACAGTAGCAGTGAATTTGGCTAGTATCAATTGCTATAATAAGGATGAAACTGAAATGTTTTATGTGGGCTGTATAGTATTGGATTATTTTAGCTATTTATTATAGAATCATCCTAGCATTATCACAGAGACAGCTGATAGAGACATTGTAGAGTGGACTCATCTCAGAACTGGCTGCCCAGATCTTTCCGCCTCATGAGGGGAGAGAAACAAAGTGGGATGAAGGACAGACTTCCTTATTTGGGACCCATCTTCTGACAGAAGCAGAACAGGCTGATCGTTCCAAAACAGGCCTTGACTTTGCAAAATGCTGAGCACTGTCCCCAGTCCAACAAAATATGTAAAAACATGTTTAACTTTAAGCTCTTTGCTGGATCAGGGCCAGAGTCTTCAGCACCTTTCAGGAATGAAGTCATCTTGATATCTTTCCAGAAGATGGGATTACTGTGGTTTAATATAAGGCAGGCTGTGCTCATAGGTAATTGTGTCAATAGAAATACTTACGGCTGAATATGGTGCCTGATCCAAAGGACTCAAAGTTATTGGGAGCCTTTTCATTTACTTCATTGGGGTTTGGATCAAATCCATGGTGACCATGAAAACCATTCAGTTATTTGCTCATTTGGTATGAAATTATCATGAGATATCTAAACAAACATCTAGTCAGTGATGTGGAAGAGTTCATGGTCATGATACCTATTGATACTAATATTATAGGCAGGTGTAGGAGAGAAGACCTGGAATCTAAATTTAGCAGAAAGGATATTGATCAAAATGGAATCCATATTGTTGACACAAAGAAACAAAAGGGCTTTGGTGCATTACTTAAACTGGAGAAAGCTGGCAGCTGCTGTAGAGCATTCAGGTCTGGTTAAGACATCTGCTAAGGATGTCAATAATACAAAGTTGATATAAAAAGATTAATATGAAGAAGAAAGATAGTGGAAAAGGAAAAAGAAGACATGAGATTTATAGGTGCTGAGTGGAATCCATCAAGCGAGGTACAAGGTATATTAGTTCATCTATAGTGTTATGCATGTGTGGCCCAGGCTTTATGTTATGGGTTATACAGAGTTCTTCAAACATACATTATAGATGGTCCCATGAAAAATAAAACTGGTCAAGATCATCTCTTTAGGAACCACAATTGTGGCTGAGATGGCACTTACATTTTACAGGTTTTATAACTTTCTTCAAAATTATTGTCTGGGTTTAAATTTCTTACAGTTGTTATCAGAACAGGAAATCTTTTCTATTAAATAAGTCATACGTCAGCATGAAAAATGCTTCCCAGACATTTTAAAAAGTGGAGTAGATGCTAACTCAAACCATTTGACATTTTAAAAACTTTAAATTTGGCTCATACTGTATGTATTCCTCAGTGAGGAATGTTCGCTTTGCGGAATGTGAGAAATATTGGTTGAGACACAAAGAAGTTTTGAATGAAGAAAAGCACTACACATTCAGTATTAGTTATTTTTCCACACCAACTTGCATGTGTTTTGAATGTGGCTATCCCGATATGTACGCACGCTAATCTGTCATCTTTTCCGATTAATCCCCTCTACTGTGCTTGCCAGAATTATGAAGAAACTCAGTAGGTGTGGTCTTTCTGCAAATTTTGCCTATTAAATTTTAAATGGGATTATTCACACATGTAATTTTATTCACATTCATAAATGTTTGCAGGATTGGAGCCTTAGAGTAAAAAACTCCACTGTTCAGGGACTGTCTTTTTACAGTGCCTAGCACAGTGAGGCCTTAATCCTTGTTTGGGGTATTCACATGGTACCATAAACAAAGAAAAAAAGATTTGTTGATTATTTAATTACAGATCTGGCACTGACTTTCTCCTGTGGCCTTGATAAATCACTTAGACTACAGTCCTGTGAAGGCCTGAAGGTTTTTGTTCCTGAGTCAATGGGAACTGAGGATGTGCAGGACTTGGCCTTTTATTTGTTTCCTTATTTGTAAAATGAGGGTAATAGAACATAGCTACTTTCCTTGGAATGGGAGTTGTGAAGATTAATTAGTTGATGTTTGTGAAATGCTTTGAAGATTAAAAGTGTTGTGCAAGAGCTAAGTATTATTATTATTACATGAGCTCTCATTACATTTCTGCATCAACATTTATGGTATTTTATTACAATGGTGCTATTTGTGCCACTTTGATAAAACTTGTGTCAGCAATTCTACTGTAAGCACCTTTTTTATATGTTTATAATCTAATCATAAAAATGTGTTTAGGGTTAATAGTTGACATACAGATAAGTCACCAAGACAAAGATAATATTCACCCAAGAGTTCTGAAGGAACTCAGATATGAAGTTGCAGAACTATTAACTGTGCTATGTAACCTATTGCTTGAATCATCCTCTGTATCAGATGACTGGAAGCCAGCTAAAATAATGCCAATTTTTAAAAAGACTGCAGAGGCAGCCCTGGCAATTACAGGCCGGTAAGCCTAACTTTAGTACCAGGCAAATTGGTTGAAACTATAGTAAAGAGCAGAATATTGGACATGTAGATGAACACAATATGTTGGGGAATAGTTAATACAGCTTTTGTAAAAGGAAATCCTACGTCACCGACCTATTAGAATTCTTTAATGGTGTCAACAAACACACGGACAAGGGTGATCCAGTGGATATTGTGTACCTGGACTTTCAGAAAGCCTTTGGCAAGGTCCCTCACCAAAGGTGCTTAAACAAAGTAAGCAGTCATAAGATAAGAGGAAAAGTCCTCTCAGATCAGTAAATGGTTAAAAGACAGGAAACAACGGCAAGGACTAAATGGTCAGTTCTTCTTCGAGTGCTTGCTCATGTCCATTCCACTATAGGTGAGTGCACGCCTTCGGGCATGGTTCTCCGGAACTTTTTTCCCCTTAGCAAATCCTGTAGGGCCGGCTCCAACGACCCCTGGAGCCCCACGCACATGCCTCAGTATATGAGGCGCTGCCAGCCCTACACCCCCTCAGTTCCTTCTTTCCACCCATGACGGTTACTGGAACTAGCCTTGCTCTCAGCAAGTACTATTCCCCTTGTTTGGACTTGTTTGATATTCTAAGTTAGTTTTAGTTAGTTAAGTAGTTGTTAAGTGTTGTTAAGAGTAGTTAGAGAAAGGCAAGTCCCTGAGGGGACTTCGAGCAGCCGGGCTATATCCCGGTCTCCGGGATTCAAGCCGTGTGCCTCCTGCGGGAAGGCCTTCCTACTCACCGACCCCATGACCGCTGCCTTAAGTGCTTGGGGGAAGCTCATAGAAAAGAGAAGTGTAAGATCACAGGGCTTTCGCACCGAGGACTCAAAAGGACCGAGAAATCCAGTTGAAAGCCCTGTTGATGGAGGCAGCGCTCTGCCTGGCGTCCGAGCCGACTCGCTCCACCTCGGTACCGAGCGTGACCTTGGTACAGAGCGCACCGCTGGCACCACCCTCGACTCGGCACCACACAACATCGCCAGCACCGAAGAGGAAGAAGCAGTGTGCGGAGCACAGACACTCACCTGCTTCATCAGTATGGGCAGGGTCAAGTACAGAGATGCACTGGACCCAGCCCATCGAGTCTTCTCTGGTGCCTGCATCTCTGGTCAGGGAGCCTCCCCCGACGCCTGGGAGTGGGAGAGTGCCCCTGCCGAAGTCGTTGACGCTGGAGGCTTTTCAGGCGGCAAGAGCCTTGTTGGCCTTGCCTACGCCACCTCCACCCCCGCTCCACCAAGGGACAAGGGGCCGGTGTCATGGGGGGAAACCCGCGTTGGGTCCCCCTGAATGGCGGTGGAGATCCCCGGTACAGGGAGGAAGATCTCCTGCCAGATGGTCTCCGAGGGTAGAGCAGAGCCGCTCCCCCAGTAGTCGCTCCATGTTGGCGTCGTCGAGCCAACCTGCTCCGGCACAGAATGTGGAGTCTCCCTCTTGGCGCCGATGTCGATCCCCGGCACCGCAGGCAGCGCATGCCAGGAGGCAGCACTGATCAAGGTCTGCCAGGTGGTGCTCAGACACCTTCTGTTCCAGATCCCTGGTACTGAGGAGTTCGCCCGTACCTAGACGGTGCAGAACCTAGTTGCCGTCAGAGGACCTGGCCCCGAGGAGTTTGCCCGCACAGAGACGGTGCGGAACCTGGTTGCCAGAGGAAGACCTGGCACTGCTCAGTCCACAATGCAGAACCAGGTCACCGGAGTCCAGCTCAGCACCGAGTAGTTCGGAGAGGCGCCGACCTTGGTCACCGAAGGTGTCTGCAGGACTGCAAGGCACACGGCAGCGGAAATCATCAGTACCGAGATGATGCTCCGGTACCTCTAGCTCTTCGGAGCGCACCTCCATTCGTCGGCACCGCTCGCGGCAACGGAGGCAGTCCTCATCGTCCTTCAGGTTGGAGGCATTGAGAGGGCGGTCCCCAGCATGGAAGGGTGCCTGGGACTGAGGAAGTACACGGCACCGCCAGTCCAGTGCCTCTGACTATGAGGATGATTCGGAGTCTCCTAGGGGTGACAGTCGTTGGGCGAGCCGATGGCCCCACAAAGAGTCACAGCCTGTGGCGCAGTCAGCCCCAGGTTGGCCCCAAGGACAATGGCCGCAACAATGGCTTTGTTGGGCCCCATGGGGTATCCAGGTGGGGCCGGGGCCCCAATCCATTATGTCATTGGGTGTGCAGTTCGTGCCTCTGGCACAGGAGAAGGCCCATAGACACCACTCCTCAGACGAGGAATCGGACCCCATGGAGGGACCCTCAGCGGGTGCAACTCTTCACCAGGAGGGGGCGCACCCACAGGGCGCACCTCAGCAGTCTTCTTCCTCCTCAACTGACGAGGCAGTCTCCCGGGACCACTCGGCGCCACTGGAGGATTTCAGGGCGCCCCAGGAGTTGCTCAAGAGGGTGGCCTCCAACTTGGGGCTGGAGGTGAAGGAGTTAAGAGGCCAAAGATAACCTCTTTAATGTGCTTGTGGTGGCTGCCCCAACGAGAGTGGCCCTCCCAGTCCACAAAAGGGTCCTTAAGATTGTAAAGTCCCTGTGGCAAACCCCTTCCTCGGTTGCCCCTACATCAAAGGTGGCCGAGAAAAAATATTACGTCCTGGCTGGGGGGTTTGAGTATTTGTTCACTCACCCCGCCCCAGGAACCCTGGTGGTAGATGCAGCTAACCAGTAAGACAGGCAAGGTCAGCCAGGGTCCACTCCCAAGAACAAGGACAATAAGAAGCTGGACTTGTTTGGGAGAAAGGTTTATTCCACAGCAATCCTGCAGTTCAGGATTGCCAACCATCAGGCCCTCCTGGGCAGATATAATTTCAACCTATGAAACTCCCTCACTGAGGCCCTGCCCCAGGACCAGGCAGCAGACTTTAGCACTATCGTGGAGGAAGGAACCACGGTAGCTAGGGCAGTGCTCCAGACATCCTGTGACGCTGCTGACTCGGCGGGCAGGGCCATAGCCTCTGCTATCTGTATGAGAAGGTGCTCGTGTCTGCAATCCCCGGACCTGTCCCAGGAGGTGCAGCAGTCTATTCAGGACCTCCCCTTTGATGGGTCATCCCTATTTTCCAACTAGACCGATGTGAAGTTGCATGGTCTGAAGGACTCCAGGGCCACGCTTCGCTCCCTGGGCCTTTACATGCCCCAGTTTTTCAGGTGTCAGTCATGGCCCCAGATGCAGCAGCCGCCGCCAAGGCCTCTGCCCAGGCCTTTTCAATCCTATAGGAATAGGAATTGGGGGTTTAGAAGAAGAAATCAGCTCCCCAGCAGGGGCCCCTAGGAGGTCGGGCAACCAGAGGAGGCAATTTTGATGGTGCACCCGAGGATGGTGCCCTGACTGCTCTCCTGAATCTGCTCTGCCCCTTCCTAAACAGGTTAAGGCCATTCTATGCCAAATGGGCAAAAATCACTTTGGACCATTGGGTCCTTGGGATAGTCTCATGGGGCTATGCCCTACAGTTTATATCTACCCCTCCCCCCCCAACAATCCTCACCCTCCATCCCTCTTCAGGGACCCCTCTCATGAGCAACTCTTCTTGCAGGAGGTGGACACCCTCCTCAACATAGGAGCAGTGGAAATGGTCCCTCAAGGCAGAAGGGGGAAGAGGTTCTATTTGAGGCACTTCCTCATCCCCAAGGCGAAGGGGGGTCTGAGATCCATATTAGACCTGCGTTGTCTAAACAAATATGTCAAACGACTCAGGTTTCGCATGGTCTCCCTAGCCTCCATAATCCCTTCCCTGGATCCAGGAGATTGGTATGCAACCCTCGACCGCAAGGACGCATACTTTCATGTGTCTATCCTCCCCAGCCACAGGCGTTTTCTCTGTTTCATGGTGGCTGACTCTCACTACCAGTTTACAGCCCTACCCTTTGGCCTATCTTCAGCTCCAACGGTGTTCAGCAAGTGCATGGCGGTAGTGGCTGCCCACATGAGCCAAAAGGGTGTGCAAATTTTTCCTTACCTTAACGATTGGCTGATCAGGGGCAGGTCCAGGTCCCAAGTGCAGGAGAGCGTGACCCTCACTTGCTCCATGTGCAGTAGGCTGGGACTGCTCATAAATGAGAAGTCCACACTAACCCCAGTGCAATGCATAGAATTCATCTGGGGCCACCCTGGATGCTTCCCAGGCCAGAGCCTGCCTCCCTCAGCCACATTTCGAAGCAATGGTCTCTATCATCTCCGAGCTGCACTGATGCCCCACGACAACATCCAGGCACTGCCTACAACTGTTAGGCCACATGGCAGCCTGCACGTATGTAGTGAGACTAGCTCGCCTGAGGCTCAGACCGCTTCAGGTCTGGTTGGCCTTGGTATATGTGCCAAGCAGACAGCCATTGCACCGGGTGGTCACAGTTCTTCCGCCTGGCTTACAACACCTTAACTGATTATTTCCTGTCTTTCAGATATTCTTCTTTTATTGTGGCTGCAGTGTTCTAGCACTGTTCAATTAATAGACATGTTTACAGCTCTATCTTAATAATGCTTTTTTATTATGGAATCTCTGCTTCTCACGTGCATGAATCCATAAAACTGGCAGTGTCAGATAAAAAGGCCAATGATTAACTACCAAGAGAGACACTTGGCACTTAACAGTACTGTTAGTCATGCCTCTAATAATTTATATATTACCAAATATCCATAAAGACTCTGCATTTTCATATTGAGAGCATGGGGTGATAAGGGTGGGCACAGTACAAATGTTACTGATAGATTAGATAGGAATCTATTTATAATGATGTTCAGTCTCTTTAGGAGCTTCAAAATCTTGTTGCTATCACTTTTCAGATCAAAGGAAATCAAAACTGCACCCAAGGACTGCTAATCAGCAGATTTCTTAGCATGATGCAACAGACAGTGTTTGTTAGGTAATTTCACTCAGCAAATCTCTATATTGGGGTAAATAAATTTCAAGTAGTGAACCCCACATACTTTCCGTTGGACCTAGGAAAAAGCTTCAGATGGCTTAGTTGCTGTGGCCAGCATTTTCAAGATATGGATTTTTTAAATGTCACTTACAATTTGGAAAACAAAATGGACTCTCTGACAGTCTCCAAAATGTGTAAGATGATTTATTTATTTATTTGTCATGTACATTAAATAGCCTCCCAAAATTGTTCCATCTACAGTTAAGTAAGAAATCTAGTTAACAAGGAAAATGGGGAGTTAGGGGAAACGCCACTGACCACAACATCAAGGGAGTGTCAAACACCCAGTCTGAATTTGGCCCCAGAGGTGTTAAACCTAATTAGCGTTAAAAGGTATTAAACCTCAAATTATTAGGGATTAAAGATGAGTGCCACAGTTTTGGAATCTGTTGATGGACTCCCAGAATTATTGAAATTATCACAGGAAACTAAACATAATGCAACCATTCCAGATAGAAATGCTCTTCTGGGTCTTTTATTAGATCCTACTCTTACTGTTTGCTGGGTTAGGGTTTCACACTTTAAAATAGATGCTCTAGGAAGTAGCAGAAATTTCTTGTTCCATGGCACAGATGTGGAAGAGTAGGAATCCAGGAATAGTGTGGAGACACTACGCCTTCATGCAGATGTTCCTACCTCTTGGGAGTATCCTGAGAGCCTTATGGATCTCAGTACATTTAGGGAGTATTTGCTTTAGAAGTGTGTCTAAATTGCCATTGTTTAAGTTTTAGTACTCTGTGTCATTTTAAGATACTGACAACCTGCTAAAAATCATTTTAAAAAAAACTTGAGCACTTTAGATTACTCAGAATAATTTTTAAAAATTACTATTATGTTTAATTTTTGCTCATCTCTCAAATTGGAAAATTAAAAATAGACCAGTTGTTTTTAATTCTGTTTAAAATCAATTTCACTTAAACATTATCAAGCATTAGCCCATTGCTGCATTGTTTGGCATACAAACATTGCATAAAATATTTAGTGGTAAGAATATTTTTAAACGTTTCCCTTGTACCTTTAAAAAACTCATTAAACCATTTCTACTGATTTTAATTTTTTAAAGTTAATTTATAACAAACACATTTCAGCCAAATTTGACCTTACAATGTCTCTCTAACATTTTAGACAATTTTTGTGTGTTTCTGTAAGACATTAATTGTAGAAACTGTGACATGGAAAAGATATTACTAATAGAGAAAGTTCTGAATTAATTAAATTCTGGAATTCAGAAAAGAACCAAACTTTATTACAGAAGATTATAAGAAATCTTAGGTATAAATATCAGAAATTTTCTACATGAAAACCATTTCAGAATAGATTTATATACCTGCCACAGCTAATGGAAAAAGCAAAACCATCCATTGTTTCTCCTGTCAGCAATATTTTGACACTGTAAGGGGCCCACTATGCATTAACTTGAATGTGTTTTTGAAAATATGTCAGTATAGTGGTGGTTCACAAATGTGCAGCCATATTCCTGACCAAAATAATCCTGCCCAGATTTGAAATACCTTATTTATATTATTGTAACTATCATGCTTTATTCTATTCTACCAATATCTATATTTTTAAAATATTGCTCTCCTATAGATACAACTGTTGAGGTTTACTAGTTTGTTCCATTTATAGGAATTGCTAAAAACAGTTCAAAAGATAATCAAATTAGAATTAGTTCAACAATCATTAAGTTGACAGAGCTTGTATCTTCAGAGCAACTAAACAACAATTTCTTTCAAATTTAAATGTATTTAAAATTAGCCATATTATAGAATCATAGAAGTAAAGGACTGGAAGAGACTTCAGTAGGTCATCCAGTCCAGTCCCCTGCACTCACTCAAAGCAGGACTAAGGAACAACTAGACCATTCCTGACAGGTGTTTGTCTAACCTGTTCTTAAAAAAATCCAATGAAAGATTACACGACCTCCCTAGGCAATTTGTTCCAGGGCTTAACTACCCTCACAGTTAGGAAGTTTTTCCTAATGTCAACCTAAACCTCTCTTGCTGAAATTTTACCCATTGCTTCTTTTTCTATCCTCAGAGGTTAAAAAGAACATTTTCACCCTCTTCCTTGTAACAACCTTTTATGTACTTGAAAACTATCATGTCCCCACCCCCCAGTTTTCTCTTCTCCAGACTAAACAAACCCATTTTTTTCAGTTTTTCCTCATAGGTAAGGTTAAGATTCTGTCATGGGTATTTTTAGGAAAAGTCAGGGCAGGTCATGGGCAATAAACAAAAATTCGCGGAAGCCCACAACCTGTCTCTGACTTTTCCTAAAAATACCCTGGGGGAGGGTGGACAAACAGAACACTGCTGGGGCTTGCAGCTGCTCCAGCCCCACCGCTGCTCCTGTGGCAGGGGCTGACACTACTGTTATGACCCCAGGGGGGGTTGACCCAACCCCAGCTGCTGCTCCAGTGGCCCCGGGTCAACTGTCCGGCAGCCCTGGGGATGGCCTCCAGTCAGCAGTTCTAGTGGCAGCTGCTCTGTGGCCCCAGGGATGGCCACTGGTCAGCTGTTTGGTGACTCCTGAGATGGATGCTGTTCAGTTATTCTGGTGGCTGCTGCTAGGTGGCCCTATGGCTGGCCGCCAATCAGCTACTGTTCCAGTAGCTGCTACTCTGGCAGCCCCGGGGCTCCAGTCTTGTCTCAGAAGAAGTCCTGTAGGTCCTGGAAAGTCACGGAATCCATTGCCACTGTGACCTCTGTGACAGAATCGTATCCTTACTCATAGGTTATGTTTTCAAGACTTCTAATCATTTTTGTGCTCTCCTCTGGACTTTCTTCAATTTGTCCACATTTTTCCTGAAACATGGCACCGAGACCTGGACAACAATAAGCCAGCCAAGGCCTTATTAGTACAGAGTAGAGTGAAAGAATTAGTTCTCGTGTCTTGCTTACAATACACCTGCTAAGACATGCCAGGCCAATGTAGAAAAAAAATGAACAGTGTTACAGTATTAACTCATATTTAGCTTGTGATCCACTCTAGCCCCCAGATTCTTTTTGCAAGACTTCTTCCCAGGCAATCATTTCCCATTTTGTATGTGTGCAATTGATTGTTCCTTCCTACATGGAATAATTTGCCTTTGTCCTTATTGAATTTCATCCTATTTACTTCAAACCGTTTCTTCAGTTTGTTCAGTTCATTATGAATTTTAAATAGGACTGTCAATTGCAATTAACTCAAGTGATTAACTCAAAATAAATTAACTCAATTAATTTTTAAATCACAGTTAATCATCATTTTAATTGCACGGCTAAACAATAATAGAATACCAATTTAAATTTATTAATATTTTTGGATGTTTTTCTACATTTTCAAATATATTGATTTCAGTTACAACACAGAATACGAAGTGCACAGTGCTCATTTTATATTATTTTTATTACAAATACTTGCACCATAAATAAGATAAACAAAAGAAATAGTATTATTCAATTCACCTCATACAAGTACCTGTACTGAAGTGCAAGCTCTTTATACTGAAAGTGCAACCTACAAATGTAGAATTTTTTCTTACATAACTGCGCTCAAAAATAAAACAATGTAAATACTTTGGAGCCTATAAGTCTCTCAGTCCTGCTTCTTGTTCAGCCAATCGCTAAGACAAACAACTTTGTTTACATTTATAGGTGATAATGCTGTTCGCTTCTTATTTACAATGTCACGAGAAAGTGAGAACAGGTGTTTGCATGGCACTGTTATAGCTGGCTTTGCAAGGTGTTTATGTGCCAGATATGCTAAACATCTGTATGCCCCTTCATGCTTCAACCACCATTCCAGAAGATACGCTTCCATGCTGATGCTCATTAAAAAAATGTATTAAATTTGTGACTGAACCTCTTGGGGGAGAATTGTCTCCAGCTACCTGATTTTACCCACATTCTGCCATATTTTCATTTTATTGTGGATTCTGATGCTGACCCAGCATATGTTGTTTGATTTAAGAACACTTTCACTGCAGATTTGACAAAAAATGCAAAGACAGTACCAGTGTGAGATTTCTAAATACAGCTACAGCACTTGACCCAAGGTTTAAGAATCTGAAGTGCCTTCCCAAATCTAAGAGGGAGGTGGTGTGGAACATGCTGTCAGAAGTCTTAAAAGATCAACACTCCAATGTGGAAAATTCAGAATCTGAACCACTTAAAAAAGAAAATATAATAATGACATTAATCAGATATGAAGGGCATCACTGAACAAAACAAGATTGGATTGGCAGCTGCAAGCCTCCCAAGTAATATTTTATAAGCAGCCTACAGGACATCTAAAAAAAGAGGGATGGAGCATGCAAGCTCTTGTAGGACGGGGGCAAGAGCATACTTCCCTGCCAATATTTTGTCTACTGCCTTGTCCCTCAAATCGCCACATCTTCTTGGATTGCTACCCCACCTCTAAATCCCTCCCCAGTCAGCGCAGGCCCCTCTCATTCCCCCACCCCTAATCCCTCACCCCTCCACCACGTGGCTCCAGTCCCTCCACACTGTTCTCATCCCCTCACCCCAAATCCCTCACATGGCCAGCTCCTCCCTCACCCTTTTATCACATGGCCAATTCCTCCCTCACAGGACTCCCCCCGCCCCATCCTCGCCACCCAGCCCGGACTCCTCAGGACCTCCCTCACCAGCCAAATCTCCCCCAGCAGCAGATCCCCCCTCCCCCCACGCGCGTGGCCGGCATCCCCCGTCTCTCACCTCAGCCCCTCCTGTCCCCCCAGGAAGCCCCTTTCTCCCCCCCCGCCGCTGCCCTGGCCGCGCTAGCTCCGGCTCGGCGCAGTCACGCGAGGGAGACGAACGCTCCGGGCGCTGACCCGCCCCGCCCAGCGCCGCGCCGCTCCCGTCGGAGCAGTTCCTCCGCTCGCTGACTCAGCGACGCTTGTGCCCCGCTGACCCCGGCTTGGAGGCGGTGGCGGCGGCGTGACAAGGCGCTTCCTTCTCCCCAGCCCGGCGGACACTGGCCTCGGCAGCGGCTCCCGCAGTCAGAGTGACCGGCCCAGCCCGCGGAGCTCACCATGAAGAGGGGCTACGAGGTGACCCGCAACCCGCATCTCAACAAGGTAACAGGGCGGGGCCGGGCCGGGCGGGACGCTGCTAAGGGGGGGAGGGGATCAGGCTCCGGCGGCTCTTCTCCCCCCACCCCCAGCTCCGGGCCAGGGGACGCGTATCCAACGGCGCCTCCCCTGCCCTTCAGTCAGCGGCCCGCGGGGGAGCCCTCTGTCTCCGCCGAGCCCGCCCGGCACCTGTTACGCTGTAGCGACTGGGGAAGCGGTGGGGCCGGGAGCAGAGCCTGACACCCGGCGGGGAGGGAGGGGGAAAGCAGTGGCGGGAGCGGCACTTGTCCTGTAGACTCAGCAACATCGGATCCTTCCCACAGATCAGCTCACGCTTCCGCTGCTTTAGGGAAGGCTGCTACTCTTAATATAGGCTCAGCTCCCTGCTGTGCCCCCTCTCCCTTTATGAACCTGTGCAAGTCACTTCACGTCCCAGAGTCTCAGTTTGCCCATTGAACAAATATGAGGATATTGCTACATGCTATTTTTACCGTCAAGCAGAGCAGACATATTTTTGGCAGACAATGAAGGAAGAACCCATCAGATAGGTGCTGAAAAAGGTAGATGCTCATAGAAAGTTCAAATACTTCTATCTCCCATACAAATTCCCTGTTCCAACATAGTTATTTTCCTGGCACCCTGGCTCTGCTCCTATCCTTGGTTCAGGAGATGTCAGTGAGGCATTATGATAAGTGCCCTTGCCACCTATCACAATTGTCTACTGTTCCCCTGGGGTACCCCCATGAATTGCTAAAGTAGGTTTTGACCTTTGATTGGTGACAAGGAAAAAAGGTATTTAATTTTCATTTGAGCACATTGTTTTTCTTTTCCTTTTGTAAATGTGTTTGTTGTCTAATATGTATGTACAATTGCATAATTTGAATCAAAAGTACTTTATGATTAAACAAACAAACCAATCCAAAGAGTGATGATAAACAACTTCAGATGTTTCCCCCAATGAAATAAAGTAACAGCATTCATTTAAAAAGTCTGAATAACCAAGACAAACAAAGCCTCTTGCTTTAAAAAGTAAAATGCTAGATAGAATTAGTATGAACTCTAAAATGCATCTGGTGGAAGCCACTTTTACAAAACCCCCACCCCTTTTCTGTCCCCAACTTTGCCCATCCATTGCAACCCAGAGTGAAGAGCATCTCTTTGGCTTTTCAGTGCTAGGCAGGAAGATTTTTATTGTTTTCCTGGCTGAGACTCTTTACTGTGAATGATGATTTGTGTTACACATGTGCAATAACATTTTCCAATGAGTAGTAAAATGTTATTAGACATCAGCTGCACCGATCTAGTTAATACAAACTTTACTTGAGTTGCTTCTGTCCAATTGCAATCTGCTGCCTCTATGTTAGTGAGAGAGTGTCTCACAGAGTCCTACTCCTGGATCTGGAGAAGAACCCCACAACCTGCTTCCTGATTACTGGGTCTGACAAGACTGAGAAAAAGACTCTCCTATGGGAGGAGATTCTACTACCTATGTGGCAATATAGATGATTATTAGTGGAGGGGAGAAAAGCAAATGAGTTTGTGGGGCACTGAAAAAAACATTGCCAGTTGTGGTGATGGTTTATGTAATTGTGGCTACATAAGACATAATGGACTATGACTATCAGCTCCAATCACAAGGGCTATTTGCCAGCAAAAAGTATTGAGTTGAACTTGAAAACAATAAACTTTAATGGTTCTAAAGTACAAAAGAACATTTGCAGCATTTAAAAGTGCAAAAACTTTTTCTGCTAATCAAGAGGTGCTCTGTGAGGTCTGAAATTAACTAGTATCAGCACTTCCATTTAACTATCATATCAGTTATTCATGGCGATTGACTTCAATTGCTGAGTTTAATCATGATTTAAATCAGCAAGCAAGAAGCTTTTGATTTAAATAATTGATTTTAATCTGGTTTTGCATGTGCACTTTTTAGTTATTTTCCCAAAATAGTTTGACGTTCATTGGTTGAAAATCATTAAAACATTGATTTGTAACTAAATATAATCTTTACACTAAATTTAATACTACTTTTTGTGAATGAGTATACAATATAGCTATACCCATATATGTAAACAATTATATAGTTTACGCTCTGTTCATTCAGATTCTTAATTTTTATATTTTGTTAGAAAATTATGAATTACTTTTATTTATTAGATGAATAATTTTCTACTTACGGCTTGTGTCAAGCTGCATTTGGATCGAAATTGGACTTAAAAATGCACAATGCATTTAAAATTGTTTTCATTAGTTAAATACAACTAACTTAAATGTGGGAAAAAAGTAAGTTTATCAAAACAAATTTTTATATTTAAAACTGATTTATTAAACAAAGGAAGGATTATTTGCACTTAGGGAAGTGAACTGATTGTTTCTGGTCACCATGGCCCAGATCCACAAAAGGCACTTACGTGCCTAAATGAAATGAAAATGAACCATGTTGTGAACCTCTGATGGATAAAATGCATAAACCTCAAAGCAAACCAGCATCATGCCATAGTGAAAGGCTCTGGCATATGGGTGGCAGGGGGGAGGCAGCGGGGAAAGGCTCTGGCAGCTGGGAGCAGTATAGAAATAGAAATAGCAGTATAGATGTTGGAGGTACTGCTTGGATGTGTAGAGAGACATGTAGGGTACATACTTTGGGTTACCACAGGTGCATAGGGCACTTTACTTGCCTAAACAGAGTCTCTTTGTCTACACCGCTATTTATACCTGTGCTAGTTGGGAGTGCAATGTCTATGCTCTACATGCCACTATAAATGTAGAGGTAGGCTATATCTTTTCTCATGCCATGTCTTCTGTTAATAAAAATCTCTTCAGTCTTAATGATAAAATTATGAAATATAAGTCTAGCGTCCAGAATACGGGTAACTCCTGCTTTCTATTATTTTTAGCAAGAAACAGATATTTGTTATCTAGAAAATTCACCTTAATATTCATAGTTATATCTGTCAGAAATGTTAAATAGAGCAAAACACGACAAAAGTTACTCCCCTACTTCTGGCTTTCCTTGTGACATACACCTCAAACTTTTAAACAGACATTCAGCTCTTATTAAGTTATAAATGAAGTACTGAATGAACTTTACATCTAGTTTACATATATGTAAATGTAACAATGTAATGGGGAATGACCACATGGGTAGGTTTTCCTCTGTATCCAGTGAGGATGTGGAGAGGTACTGCTGCAAACATTCCTGAAAAAATGTCACATTCTGTTCTGTTCTTAATGTTTATTGTATTAGTGTTTTAAAAGATATGGCATATATACCCACATGAATCTTTTTAAATATTTTGCAAAGTATATTTAACTTAAACTGTATGTAAATAATTCAACGAATCCTGACTCAGTAATTTCATAGATTAATATCTATAAAGTAATCATTACAATTATGGTTAAAGTTCTTTTTCTAATAAAGGGTATTTTGTCGAAAAATGAGACTGATTAAGTTAGTGCTTTCTTAATAAATCCTTTTTTAGATAAATGTTTTGTTACTTGGTGATACTGAAAACTGATAACTTGAAAACCAGATTAGAATCAGTTACAAAAAAATCCTTTAAAATTATGAAATGAGGAGGTTTATAACTTTAATGCAATTGTACCAGGAAGAATAGTAGGTCTTTTCCAGAATTTGACAAGGTAAATAGGCTATTCTTTATTTTTATATATGTTCTTATAGCTTCCTCATTCTGTAGTTTTTGAGCTCCTTCTATTAGCATATTAAGTGACATGACTAACATCTATCAGGTGTGGTTCATACGTTCACTCCCCTTCTACCCAGAGGGAAAATTGTGTGTGTGATGTACTGTTTTGATAGGTGTACACCTTACTATATGTTAGAAGGCAAGGTCGAAGCAATGTGCCTTGCACTTGGAGTGGAAGCTGCTGTGGTTTTTGGTGGTCTTATGTTTCTATAGAAGTTCATTCCACAGTCTTTGGTTGGCTCCCAAGAAAACTCTTGTCTCCTGAACAGATGAGCTTTAGCCTTATGCTAGAAAGTTCTGAGGAATGGAGTTGTTGACTATGATCTTAATCTTGGAGCTTAAGGCAACTTTTTAGATATCATTGAGTGCCCTGAAGAGTAGGACAGAGATCTTGAACTTGAATTAATATGTTATAGAAATCCAGTGTAGAGAGCAGAGGACAGGTTCAATGTACTTGCAATAGCCTATATTACTGAAAAGACAGGTTGCAGCATTCTCTACTAGGAAGAGTTTCCCAAGGGGTGATGGCCAGATATATTCCATTGTGTTGTCCTGGTGGGAAGTGACAAAGTTGTATATAATTGAGGCTGGGTCATTGTCTGTCACACTAGGACAGGGTCACCTAGCCCTCCCAAGATGGTGGAAAACTGCTATGCTGCTTCTGGATGCTACTACATGAGAGCTTTTCATCAGTGAAGAATCTAGGAGCACTCCCAAGCCCCAGACTGAGTTGATCAATTGTTGGTATGTGTCTTTAACCAAAGGAGACTGTACTGTGGCTGAAAACTCTTCAAAGTGCTTTCCTCTGCCTCCCAAGCATTAGCTCTGTCTTGCTTGGGATCAGCTTCAATCAGATGTTTTTCAATCATAAACTGATTTTGTTTAGGCACTGGGACATTTTGCTGATAGTGGTGTGATTGTGTGTGATGAAGGAGAAGTGGAGCTGTACATCATCTGCACATTGTTGACACGAGTCCCTGTCATCTTACCAGTTCACCTAATAGCTGCATATAATGTTGAATAGAACTGGAGAGACAACTGATATCTGGGGAACTCCACAAATGAGATATCCAGTGATGAAGGTGCAGTTTCACAGTACAACGCTTTGAGTGTATCCTTCTAGGGAGGATTTAAACCATTTTAGTGCAGGTCATGCCACCTATCAGGAGGTAGTATTTAATAGTCAGCAGTGTCAAATACTTCAGAGAGGCCATGGAGGATGAGAATGGATGCCCGCCCACCATCCACTGACAGCAGGACATCATCAATCAGTGCCGCAAAAGTGGTTTCTGTCCCATGTCATAGCTTGGATTGAGATAGTGCCAGTTGGAGGGTATTAGCTTCATTTATGTGTTTGTAGTTGGCCTTTGGCTGTTGTCTCTGAACTTACTTTAACCTTCTCAGAGGTTTGATACTGGTGGGTGGTTAGCGGGAACTGATGCATCCAGTGTGGTTTATTCAATGTTGGTCTGACTGTTGCAAGTTTTGAGGAAAGAAGGGAGGATTCTTTGGTTATTTCACTCATGAGTGGCATCACTTACTCTCACTATAATTTTACATCTAATCTATTATTCCACATTTTTTCTTTAACTTAGTATAAATTAATTTCTTGAAAAAGCTGGAATCCATGTATATCTAGATCTTCAGTTCAATTGACTGCAGGTTAGCAGTGCCTAAAAATCAAATCATCTTTATTTAGATGCTTAAATATGGATTTAGGAGCACCCTAGGCACTTGGGTTTGAAAATTTTGGTCACTGAAGAAATTTAATAGGCACAACTAATTAAATAAAGGAAGCACTGTAATTGGAAACAATACCCATGAAGGTCATCATATGGGCTTGTCTGAAATCTGTAGCTAACTTTTAATACTGTAGGTGCGCCAAGTAAAATGTGTACTTTGTTTCATTGAGAAGAGCTTTGTGTAGCTCTAAAGCTTGTCTCTTTCACCAACAGAAGTTGGTCCAATAAAAGGTATTACCTCCTTCCCCTTTCCCCGTCTCTCTACATTGTTTCAGTTATTCCAAAATGCTGTCTAAAGCATGTTGCTGTAGTGTCTCCTTTAATCAGGCTTCTATTTTTACCTGCTGTGGGATTGTTTTCATAGTAAAACTAGCAAAATATGTTACAACAATCTGCATGCTGGTTCTTATATCTTCAAGTGCAGGAAACTGCATCCTAACAGCTTTTTCCTTTAATGTGAATAACTAATAAATATTATATTCTTGGAAATGGCAACATGCTTAGGCAGCATAATTTTAAAACAGTAAACAGCAGTATCTTTTGTAGAACGACAAATTTATTGCAGATTACTCTTTCTTTTCCTAGTAGCTGTAAATTGTATTTTCTCATAACAAAAGAGTTGAGTACATGATGGTACACTACATAATTGTTTTTGCCAAGTATTAATCTGTATATTGCCTGATCTGATCTTAAAGATTAGAAAGAGGCAGACTTCAGCTGTTGGCACTGGATGCATGCTAGCCCAGGAATTGAACATGGAACTGTATTTAAGCAGAACTCTCACAATGCAGTTATGGAAAACTGGAAGGGCATGTACCATTCAGAAACAAGTTAAATACTCCTAACTGGTTAGGGGCATCCTCTGTTGTTATACTTTTTATTTTTAATTTTATAAAAAAATTAGTTGGGAAGAGCTTTCTCTGTACATGCCTTACATGTGCTTCATGAGGAGTAAGAGAGTTCCTTTTTGGTGTGGGGAAAGGTTAGTCTTTCTTCAGGCTGCATGTAATACCTGAAGCAATGCTAGATGTCCTAGAGAATGGGACATTAAAGCTACAGAATATCATAGGAGTTATTTGAGGCCTTGATTTTGGTATTTCCACTGATTGTACACTATCAATATCTACTAAAAGCAAGGTTCACTATATTTTCTCATTGAGAGAGCACTATTATAATTCCCTTCTTATTAAAAAAATAATCTCTGTTAACTCTCTTTTTTCTTTTTGTGGCCATAGATAAACAGTTTTATTTGTGACTGGCTTCAGCACTATTTGAAAAGATGCTGTCAAATTGTAGGTAGAAAAATTAAAATGAGTTCTTCTTCGAGTACTTGTTCATGTCCATTCCATTGCAGGTGTCTGTGCGCGGTTACTGGAACTTTTTTCCCTTTAGTAGTACCCATAGGACCGGCTCTGGCACCCCCTGAAGCCCCGCACACATGCTGCAGCATATGAGGCACTGCCGGCTCTACGCCCCCTCAGTTCCTTCTTTTTGCCTGTGATGGTTGCTGGAACTACTATGACTTGCATCACAAGTGTTCTCAATCCCTTTTTGTTCTCCTTAGTCGTTTGTTGTTTGTCTTAGTTAGATAGATTGGACCTAGTTAAGCTTTCAGACCTCAAACTCAAAAAGACAAAGATCTGGTTGAAAGCCTTACTAATGGAAGCAGTCAGACCAGCCTCCGAACCAACGTGCACTGCCTCAGTACCGAGCATGGCATCGACGCAGAGCACACCGCCAGCACTGGCTCCGCCTCGCACTGGACTTCTTCGTCTCCATTGAGGAAGAAACAGCGAAAGCAACTCGCAGAGCGAGGCCATTCCCTCCAACGTCCAAGAAAGCAGGGTCGAGCATGGGACCTCACTGGGGTCAGATAGCAGAGATTTGCTCGCCGCCACCAGAGCCTGTGTCCACACCCAGAGAGCCACCCCTAACTCTTGGGAGTGGGAGGGTGTTTCTGCACCTGCCAACGCCGTTGATGACGGAGGTGTTTCATGTGGCATGGACCTTGTTGGTCTTGCCTATGCTGCCCCTGCCCCAGCCTCCAGACCCACCCAGAGATAGGGGGCCGGTGTTGCAGGGAAAGCCCACGTTGGGACCCCTTGGTTGGCTTAGATGATCCTCGGAGCCTGGGAGAAAATCTCCAACAGCCCGGTCATCCCGAATGGAGGGTCGACTTGGCGCCGTTCTCCGAGAAGTCGCTCCGGGTCATGGTCGCCGAAGCACCCCACATCGGCGGGGCACGGAGTGAGGTCACCCTCTCGGCACCGGGTGAAGCTCGTTCCAGGAGGCGGCACCTGTCTGGGTCACCTGCAAGAGGCTGCTCTCCAGAAGGGAGCCAGCGCCGCTCCTGCTCCCTGGCACTGAGGAGTTCGCCCGCACTGACGTGGCACAGAACCTGGTCACCGGAGTCAGTGTTGGCACCGAGGGGAAGTGGTGCCATAAGTCATTGATGCCCAGGCACTGCTCCAGGCATTCCAGTTCAGGGTTGGAGAATGATTCCCCGCGTCAGCACTGGTCACGGCACCGGCACTAGGGCTCATCGTCCTCATGATTGACAATGTCAAAAGGTCATTCTCCAGAGTGCCAGTGAACCCACAGATTGGGTCATTGCTCCCCCTCCACTCGGCACCGTGCAACGGGAGCCTCCAATGCAGTCCCACCATGGTCATCTGACAGTGAGTTGGCGTCCTCTTGAGAGGATGGTCACCAGGCGAATTGCCGCCACCAGCAAAAGATTCCAGAGCACCTGCCTGCTCAGACAGTCCTGGGATGGTCTATAGAGCAGCGGCCACCCCAATGGCCATATTGGGGGCCTTGGGGTTTTCCGATGGGCCCGGGTTTGCTGTCTTTCAGGTCATCTGGGGTGCAGTCTGCACCACCAGCACCGGAGAAGGGCCATCATTCAGCCTTCAGCGATGACTCGGACCCCCAGGAAGGGACCTCTGTTGGGTCCCCTCATCAGTGGGAATGATGCCATCACCCACCATGCCTCTCTAGTCCTCCTCCTCTTTCCCAGATGAGGTGGTCACCCCGGGACCATAGGTGCCCCTGGATGATTTCAGGGCGCACCAAGAGCTTCTCAAGAGGGTGGCTTCCAACTTGGGGTTGGAGATGGAGGAGCTAAATGAGGCATCAGTCAGTCTTTTTAATGTCCTGGCAGTGGCCACTCCAGCCCAGGTTGCCCTCCCTATACATTAGGGGGGTATTAAAGATAGTGAAGGCCCTATGGCAGACCCCTTCATCAGTGGCCCCAACCTCTAAGGGTGCCAAAAAGAAATATTATGTCCTTGCCAAAGGGTTTGAATACCTTTTCACACACCCCCTCCCGGTACCCTGGTGGTAGATGCTGCCAGTTCCATGTCCAAAAGACAATAAAAAATTTGACTTGTTTGGGAGAAAAGTTTATTCTATGGGAAGCCTGCAGTTTCGCATTGCCAATCAGCAGGCTATCCTGGGCAGGTACAGTTTCAATCTCTGGGACTCACTCAAGAGCTTTGCAGACGCTTTGCCCCAGGACCAGGTGCTGGACTTTAATACCATCCTGGAGGAGGGTATTATGGTGACCAGAACAGTGCGGCAGGCGTCTTCGGATGCAGGAGTCGTTGGCAGACAGAGCCATGGCCTCTGCCCTCTGTATGCGTAGGTGCTAATGGCTGCAATCCTCAGGACTGTCCCAGGAACTCCAGCAGTCCATCCAGGACTTCCCCTTTGACAGGTTGGCCTTGTTTTTGGACCAGACGGATGCGAAGTTGCATAGTCTGAAAGACTTGAGGGCCACACTCCACTCCTTCGGTCTTTATATGCCCCAGGCCTCAAGGCACCAGTTCTGTCTTCAGGGCCAGCAGCAGCAGAGATACTAACCACAGTGGTTCACGCCCTACAGGCAAAGGGACAGAAATAGTGGGTCTAGGAGACGTCGACTAACACCAGGATCCACTTTAGCCCCCCAGCAAGGGTTGTCTAGGCGATCCAGTAATCAAAGGCCATCTTTTTGTAGATGCGCCTGAGGATGGCGTTCCAGCCTGTTCCCTGGATTCTTCCCATCCCTTCCTGAACCGCCTAGCCCCCTTCCTGTCCAAATGGGCCAAGGTCACTTTGGACCACTGGATCCTCGGCATAGTTTCGGAAGGCTATTCCCTCCAGTTTTCTTCTGTGCCTCCCAACAACCCTCTCTCCCCATCCCTCTTCAGGAACTCCTCGAGCAACTCCTCATGCAAGAGGTAGAGAACCACCAGACATGAGGGAAAAAGGATTTTACTTGAGGTACTTCCTCATCCCCAAAGCGACAGGGGGTCTCAGGCCTATACTAGACCTGCGTCATCTCAACAAATATCTGAAGAGACTGAAATTTCCCATGGTCTCCCTTGCCTCCATCATTTCCTCTCTAGATCCAGGAGACTGGTATGCTGCCCTCAACCTAAAGGACGCATGCTTCCATATTTCTATTTTTCCCAGTCACAGATGTTTCCTCTGTTTCGTGGTGGCCGGCTCCCACTTCCAGTTTACAGCGTTGCCTTTTGGCCTTTCCTCGGCCCCAAGGGTGTTTACGAAATGTATGGTGATAGTGGCGGTGCACCTGAGGCGCAAAGGGGTCCAAATTTTCCCCTACCTGGATGATTGGTTAATCAGGGGGCAGGTCCAGGGTCCAGAACAGTGTAGATCTGACATGCCACCTGCTGCCAGCTGTGCCTGCTAATAAATGAGCAGAAGTTCACATTAATTCCAGTGCAGTGGATAGAGTTCATCAGGGCGGTCCTGAACTCTTCCCAAGCTATAGATTTCCTTCCCCAGCCCCGCTTCGAGGTGATATCCGCCATCATTGCTCGCCTGCACCTCTGCCTGACTACAACAGCCAGGCACTTCTGCACCTTTTAGGCCACATGGCGGCCTGCACTTATGTGGTGAGGCTTGCTCGGCTGAAACTCAGACCACTTCAGTCATGGCTCACCTCGGTTTATGCCCCGAGCAGACATTCCGTGGACTGAGTGGTCAAAGTCATCCCCCCCACCCCCACCCCATGCTAGATGTTAGGTGGGCATTAGCATTCTACATCAAGTGCACGAGACCATTCCGGAGATCTACGCAGCTCTTCGTTGTGGTGGCTGATTGGATGAAAGGCTTACCTGTCTCTGCCCAGCGCATCTCGTCATGGATAACTTCCTGCATCAAGTTTGGCTATGAGCACTCAAAGCACTATGAACACTTCCGGGGATAATTACAGCCCACTTGACCAGAGCTCAAGCCTCATCCACAGCCTTCCTAGTAAGAGGGCCTGTGCAAGACATATGCAGGGTTGCCACCTGGTCGTCTGTACACACGTTCACGTCCCACTATG
This sequence comes from Emydura macquarii macquarii, assembly GCF_026122565.2. Lineage (NCBI taxonomy): Eukaryota > Metazoa > Chordata > Testudines > Chelidae > Emydura > Emydura macquarii. The sequence goes on from NW_027132434.1 coordinate 3,475,409, forward strand.
CCACCGTCCAGCAGGCATGGGATGACACAGGCTTTGGCAGAGTGGTGCTGCAGGCAGCTCATCCGTAACTCCGGCTCACCTCCAAGGTATTGCTAGTGAATCACCTACAATGGAATGGATGTGAGCAAGCACTCGAAGAAGAAGAAAAGATGGTTACTTACCTTGTAACTGTTCTTCTTCGATATGTGTTGCTCATGTCCATTACATGACCCACCCCCCATCCCTGCTGTTGGAGTTGGCAGCAAGAAAGAACTGAGGGAGCATAGGGCCAGCAGTGCCTCATATACTGCAGCATGTGCATGGACCTCCAGGAGATGCTGGAGCCAGCCTTACGGGTACTGCTAAAGGGAAAGTTCCAGTAACTGTGCACGGAGGCGCACACACACCTACAATGGAATGGACATGATGAGCAATGCATCTCGAAGAACAACAGCTACAAGGTAAGGAACCGTCTTTTTCTGTAAAGCTGGTAGTTGTTGCAAACGTTATCTCTTTGCAAATGTATTTTAGTTTTTACAGATAAGTGGATTTTTTTTCAGAAAAAAGATCATTTCCTGAATGTAGCCCTTAAGTCTATTTCCTGCCATAAAAAGAAGAGGGATTTAAAAAATAACAAATTCATTGAAAAATTTTCATAGACCATTACATGCAGAGTTGGACCTTGATTATGGGACTTACTCCTGCAAGAGCTAGACAGAACATTATGAAGCTCAGCTAATAAAAAGGCAGAGTCAGACTTTTTTACATATTCTGTAGAATGTCAATTAATGTTCATTAAAAATATTTTACAGGTCAATGTCTAGATTGTAATCAATAACCTATTTCTGGAGGGAAAGCCAAAGCCTCTTATATTTTTTTCCTGGAGTTGTAGACTGCTTTTTCAATTCTGAGTCATGTATAATTCTTTGACTGCACAATTCAGAACAACTTAACCATATTATACTTGCTCATGTTAACATGTCAGTGAAAATATAACAAAATATATTGTAGAGACGAATGTGACATTTTTCACCTACTATATTCTTTTTGTCTTTTAGAGCATTTGTAGTATCAAATTCTCTAGTTAAAATGTATATAGTTTCCATTCTAGCCCCCTCTCATTTTAGTTTAAATAACTAATGTAACATCTAGTCTTCATGTGTGCATGTATCTCTACAGCTATATCTATCTGTCCATAAAATATAAGTATTCCTTGTTCAGTATGTATTTTTAATGAGTTCTAAAATCTTCAGAGGAATAGATCTTCAAAACCATTTTGTCTGTTGGTCTGTAAACTTCCTTAAAGCACATATCTCCATCATAATTTCTATTGTGGAGTCTGTTTACTGCCAGCAAATATGGTTTATTCTTAGACTATGTCTACACTGCAGCACTAATTCGAATTATCTTAATTCGAATTACAGAAAGCGATTTATAGAAAGCGCTGCAGACTATCCACACTACAGTGTTTGTGCTGGTTTCTTGCGTTCACACTGGCCAGCCTTAATTCGAATTAGAAAGCAGTGCAATGTGGGAAGCTATCCCACAGTGCAACTAATCATAGAGGCTGTTGTGACAAGTGTCATCGTCCCAGGATGCAGCGCTCCTTCCCCCACCCTTTTCCCCCACCCCCAAACAGGAAAAGGATTTTCATGCTGTTTTTTTTTTACTCCCCCGATCGCCATTGCTGCAGGCACATGGAGCCAGCTGAACTATGCTCTCATTTTGACCGTGACAAATACATCGCAGCTTATCCTGGATTACTTTAGAACTGTATGCTGTTTGCCTTTTATGCTCCTCCCCCACCCCCTGTATATTGCTTGCCTTTGATTTTTCCCTTCACCAAACGAACCCCTCCTCCACCTATATGCTGTTTGCCTTTTATGCTCCCCCTACCACCCCCTGCATATTGCTTGCCTTTGATTTTGATTCTACAGGTGTCTGTAGAATGTAAGATAAATACCAAGGGAGTCAGTTAGTATATTAATACAGTGATACAAATGTTTCCATTTCACTGATGGAAAGCATGATATAATGTATCCACATGTAGCACTGTGAATAAACTCTTAAGAAAATATCAATTTCCATGATTGCTACATCAACAATGTAGCAAAGAATTTCCTCTCACTGTTGGCATTTAAAAGCATTTGCCACGCAGGGTGGGGGGTGAAATCTTTCAAAGGGACAAACTTTAAAGGGCTAAACTTTCAAAGGGACAAATCTTAAAGGGACAAACTGCAAAGGGCTTGCTGGGTAGTTAAAACGCATTCACCACGCAGGGATAGGGGTGGTGAAATATTTCAAACCCTTAGAGAGACGAACTGCAAAGGGCTTGTTGTGTGTGTGGAGGAGTGATTGCAGCTTGGATTTTAAACCCATTCACCACAGGAAATGAAGATTTAAATCTTCCCGGGGCTGATTTGGGGGAGGGTACTGAAATGGGGCATCATGGGATACAGTCTGGAGGCCAGTTAATTCGAATTAAGTCCCATTTCATCCACACTCACACTAATGCGAATTAACTGATGTGCTTCAGGCGCTAATCCACTTGCAGAGGTGATTTTATTAATTCGATTTTAAAGGCTCCTTAATTCAAATTAACAATGTGCAAGTGTAGATGCGGGAGTAATTAATTTGAATTAAGGGACTTTAATTCGAATTAAGCCACCAGTGTAGACCAGGTCTTAGATATCTTCTCTGCAAATAAATGTCCATGAATAAATGGTAATGATGAGATAACTGCATTTTTATTTTCACTGCTAAAATGCTGCTGGAATGGCTTTTAAATGTATAAAAATACATGGTGGAGAGATTAAAATGGTCTTTCTGTTCCTTGTTCTGCCTTGAGCAGTTGTCTTGCATTTTGTCCCTTTCAGAACCATAGAGATAAGGGGTAGTATTTCACCCATAACTAACAAAATCAAGACTTGAAATTTGGGGGTAATGTCCCCCTCCCTTCCACCTCAACACACACATGGAAAAAAAGGAATAATAATAATAATAAAAAAAAAACCTGAGGTACTTTCTAGAGAAATAATTCTTGCATTTTAGTGTAAAATGAATTTTACTAATCTTAAAAATATTAAATAACTTTTTAAATAAGGTTTTATTTAGGAACAACATGAGCCAAGTTATGGTTAATGTGATGGTGGAAGAGCATTAAAAATGGACATATAAACCAGCCTCATACACAGCATCTTCCACATATTCTGTACCATTTAAGAATAGAAATAGCTTTTGGATATATTGTTTGGTCTGGCTGATCATGTGTGTTTGGGTAGGGGGAGATGGAACAACACCCAATTAGCTATTGCCAGCTCTCACTGATCTTGCAAAATGCTGAATGTATTGGTCCTGATCCAACAAAGTTGTCACACTGACTTCAGTGGCTCATCCAGGGAAGGAGAATTGGTGCAGCTATCTTCTATTTTATTTACTTTTTTACTTTTCTTTATTTTATATTTATATTTATTTATTTACTTTTTTATTTATTTTTCTTGTGTGTGTGTTGTCGGCCAAATTGGCCTTATGGACCATTTTTTTCATTTGCTACTATTTTTTTAATTTCAGTTTCTTTTTTCTTTCTTTCTTTTTTTTTTTTTAAGGTCTCTTTTCTTCTTAATAGCTTTCTTCCTTTTTCCCTTCATTTAATCTCTTTCTGGGTAAATCTCTTCTGGATCAGTGCAGCATCCCTGTACTTTTACTCTGTCCATATCTGGAAGTAAAAAAACCAGTGTACCAAAGGTGTGTCTTTTTGGTTAGATACTTAAAATTTGGTGCTTATGCTCAAGTAATTCTTTTCTTTAACAGTGTTACTAATAGAAATTTCTAGCCCTAGACGTTCTCCCATCTCATTTAAAATAGCAAATGTTCTATTAACAAAAAGCTATGTAACACACTCCTCCAGATTTACTCCTTTTTGTGTAATGTGGCTAAGTAAACAAGATTAAATTTAAATAATAAATATCCTCTCTGCATATTATAATTAGTGGTCTGAAAAGATTTCTCAAGGAAGTCTTTTTCATGCTATGTATATCTGTACTGAACAGAAGCCTTAGGTCTACTACATGTGAATTATGAAACTCTGTAGGCTCTTTTATGAGCTTCATAATTAGTGACCAAACATCCCGATATTTGGGGCTGTGTCTTTCTGTGCCTGTTAGCCCCCATTCCCAAATGCCCTCTACTGATTTTTCACACTTGCTATCTGGTCACCCTATTCATGATACACCCACTGTCGACCTGCCACCTAGAATGCTCTTCGCAATTCCCCATGCACTGTCCTTCCTGACCTTGGTTCCACTAGGCTACAATGAAAATTGAATTCCCTAATTCTTATTTCCTCGTTCTTTGCTTTGAAAATAGTGCTTCAGCTCCTCCTTTTGGCTACCTCGCTACCTCACAAATAGGTGAACAAAGGGTTAATTAAAGCCTGAGGGAGGATATAGTGGAAATGGAGAAGTGGAGGAACCTGCTATTTAGAGGGAAGGGAGCTGGATGGAGTACCTCATGTTGTTTTACATAAGGTTCCACAACATTTAGAGCAGACCCTCCTGAACAGCTTCTTTGCAGGTGATTCATAAAGTATTTTGAGGAACATTTGTTTGTAATGATTTTTATCCATTTTAATGTTATGGCAACAGGTGTAATTGCCATGCATGTTATGGTTCATTGATGTACATGCACCCGCGGTGAAACTCTTTTAAAGAGTTAAAGTAACCATGACATCCCATCACACCCAGACAGTCTTTAAGGGTATTGTGTAGGTTAAAACAGTCTCTGGATGGTATTACTGTTATCACTTTGTGTTGCAGAGTAGCTTCACAAAAGGAAGTTTAATGGGCAGGCCACCTTTCAAAGTCATGTGGTCCTAGGTGAGCAGCTTTGGATAAGAGATTTCCCAGGTAAATTCTGAGGCTGAGGCTGGAACAGGGAACAATGTATTTAAACTGTGAGATTCCAGGAGTCTGAGACACAGAAATCCAAGATGCTGTCACTTGTTGAAAAAGTACTGGTGCTTTAGCTGAAGTTTCAGCAAGAGGGAGTTGCATTGTGCAGTTTGTGATCACCTCTATACAAAGAATCAGGATTCCATTTTGTAAATAAACAAATTACATTTAGAAAAATACCCTGACTCTGCATAGAATCATAGAGTTGGGAGGGACCTCAGGAGGTCATCTAGTCCAACCCCCTGCTCAGAGCAGGACTAACCTCAGCTAAATAATCCCAGCGAGGGCTTTGTCAAGCCGCAGCTTAAAAACCTCTAAAGATGGAGATTCCACCACCTCCCTAGGTAACCCATTCCAGTGCTTCACCACCCTCCTAGTGAAAAACTTTTTCCTAATGTCCAACCTAGACCTCCTCCCCTACAACTTGAGACCGTTGCTCCTTGTTCTGTCATCTGCCGCCACTGAGAACAGTCTAGCTCCATCCTCCTTGGAACCTCCTTTCAGGTAGTTAAAGGCTGCTATCAAATCCCCCCTCATTCTTCTCTTCTGTAGACTGAACAAGCCTAGTTCCTTCAGCCTCTCCTCATAAGTCTTGTGCTCCAGCCCCCTAATCATTTTTGTTGCCCTCCACTGGACTCTCTCTAACTTCTCCACATCCTTGTTGTAGTGAGAGGCCCAAAACTGGACACAATACTCCAACTGCGGCCTCACCAATGCCGAATAGAGGGGAATGATCACTTCCTGTGATCTGCTGGCAATGCTCCTCCTAATGCAGCCCAATATGCTATTAGCCTTCTTGGCAACCAGGGCACACTGATGACTCATATCCAGCATCTTATCCACTGTTACCCCCAGGTCCTTTTCTGCAGAACTGCTGCCTAGCTTGTTGGTCCCCAGTCTGTAGCTGTGCATGGGATTCTTCCGTCCTAAGTGCAGGACTCTGCACTTGTCCTTGTTGAACCTTATCAGAATTCTTTTGGCCCAATCCTCCAGTTCGTTTAGGTTCTTCTGTATCTTATCCCTATCTTCCAGGGTATCTACCACTCCCCCAGCTTAGTGTCATCTGCAAACTTGCTGAGGGTGCAATCTACCCCATCCTCCAGATCATTGATGAAGATGTTGAACAAAACCCGCCCCAGGACCGACGCCTGGGGCACTGTGCTTGTGACCGGCTGCCAGCTAGACATGGAGCCATTGATCACTACTCGTTGAGCCCTATGCTCTAGCCAGTTCTCGATCCATTTTATAGTCCATTCATCCAACCCATACTTCTTTAACTTGCTGATAAGAATACTGTGAGAGACCGTATGAAAAGCTTTGCTAAAGTCAAGGTATATCATGTCCACCGCTTTCCCCACATCCACAGAGCCAGTCACCTCATCATAGAAAGCAATCAGGTGGGTCAGGCATGACTTTCCCTTGGTGAATCTGTGTTGACTCTTCCTGATCACCTTCCTCTCTTCCAAGTGCCTTATTATGGATTCCTTGAGGACCTGCTCCATGATTTTTCCAGGGATTGAGGTGAGGCTGACTGGTCTGTAGTTCCCCGGATCCTCTTTCCTCCCTTTCTTGAAGATGGGCACTATATTTGCTTTTTTCCAGTCATCAGGGACCTCCCCCAATTGCCACGAGCTTTCAAAGATAATAGCCAATGGCTCTGAAATCACCTCAGCCAACTCCCTCAGCACCCTCGGGTGCGTTGCATCTGGCCCCGTGGACTTGTGTATGTCCAATCTTTCTAAATAGTCTTGGACCTGTTCCTTTAGCACTGCGGGATGTTCACCTCCTACCCATTCTGTGCTGCCCAGTGCAGCAGTCTGGGAGCTGACCTCCTCTGTGAAGACAGAGGCAAAAAAGGCAGAGTACCTCAGCTTTCTCCACATCTTCTGTCACTAGGTTGCCTCCCCCATTCTGTAAGGGGCCCACACTTTCCCTAATCTTCCTCTTGTTGGTAACATACCTGTAGAAACCCTTCTTGTTCCCCTTCACGTCCCTTGCTAGCTGCAACTCTGATTTTTCCGTCCAATCAGAAACTGATCTGCAAGACTCTGAAATCTGCTACCACTCATCAAAAAGGCAAGACTATTTTGACATAAAACAGTACTAAATTACTGACCACTCCTGATCATACCAAGGTACACTTAATTTCCATTTAAATCAGTAAGGATTTTGTGTTTTTTGGGCATGCAAGATCAGACTGATATTTATGAAACAATATAGAGATGTTTTCTGCTTAGAATGGCTTTAATCAACCATTAATGTGTTACTCTGACCAAAAAAAATCATATCATAACCATAAATCTTATCAATTGAAACCTGAACTGGTGATGGCTGTTTTGGGAAGAGGTGAAATTTGATTTTGCTTATGAGTGCCTGCCTTCATGTACAGTGCTACGTAGTTAATCCATCTCCCTGAGAGGTGGTAGCACTGACATAGCACTTTCTATATGGGAGGGTTAGGTTGGTATAACTGTCACTCAGGGATGTGGATTTTTTACACCCTTGAGACACGTAGTAATACCAAGATAGGTCTGTAGTTTAGAGCTGGCCTAAGCAAAATTGTGTTCATTGTTTAGTTTAAAATCAATGAAGGATTTGGTTGATGCTCTGCTCATCGCCTTTATATACACATTTAAATATAAAAGAGGGCTCCAAATATCATTAGCTCAAATATACCATGAAAGAATATTTTGAAAATCATATACTGTGAGTTCCCTAACACCTATATTCCTGGTTTTAAGCAACAAATGACATGCTTTTCAATTACATCTATTTAAGTATCATGTTGACAGAATTCAGCTGTATAGTATGAGTATTCTTCTAACTTAAAATTGTCAGTTTACGAACATATTATAGGGAATTGTTGCAGGAGTGGGCAGCGGGGAGAAGAGGGAGTGGAATCAACCAACCAGCTGTTAGCCTAGTTGAGGTTTAGAAAAAAGTCTAAAATCTATGAAATCTAATAAATTTCTATAAACTGTAGCAGTTTTTAAATGAAATATTATGTTTGTACATGTGCTCTGCAATCTCCAAGAATTCCTCAGCTACAGAATACATTTGGCAATATGTTCTTGGAAAAGAGCTCTGATTCTTTGATTTATAGTGTTTAAAGTACCTTGCCAAATAGTGTATGTGAGTAAAAGCAATGGAAATAAAAACCAGTCTGTTTCCTATTATCTGTGCTATGCTGTAACAAAAAATGTCACTGGCATTGATACTACATTAATACTTCTGTGATCTAAAATAGAATTGATATTAAATATATTGATTTATACTCACCCATCACTCAGTGCGGTTACACCAGGGATGAAATTGGCCCATTAAATCTAACTTCATTTTCTTTTAAAATTATTTTCTCTCACCTCACAATGATTTCAACTGACAGTTTCACATTGAGCACTAACATATTTTAGTACATAAAAGAATAAGCTTAAAATTATACCTCAATCCAAGTAAATATGGAAAAGGTGCCAAATCTGTCAATATTAATGTTGTGTAAATGTCTCTGCTAATGGCCTTTGTAACTAAATAAAACATTGAGTGAAGAGGCAAATGAACTGTTATATGCTGTGCAAAGGAGGATACATTTGGAAGAGGAGATACTTGTTAATGAGCAGGAGGCTTTGATCAAGTTGCGAATGCAAACATAAACATTTTTGCTGGAGAAGGGTAGGGATGTGTTTGTGTGTACATCGATGGGACCATTTAAAAATATTTATGCATCCTTGTGGCTCACCTGCATTTGGAGGGTGATGCCTGAAAATTCACTTTCATTTTACTTTCCAAAACACACTCCTATGTTGTTTTCCTATTTAGAAAAATAACAGGACCAAGCCTCTGGCTTCCATCCCAAGAAGACCAAGTGTAGAGAGATGTAGGAGAGGGGAGGATCAAGGATGGGAAAGAGAAATACAGGATAAGAAGAGAACAAGAAAAGGCAACAAAATCCAAAAATTGTTATGAAGAAACGGAATTTTAGAAAAATAAAAGAGATGAAAAATTATAGGAAGAAATACAGGATTGCATTTTGAATCTGTGATTATAATGGTGGACTGGCTGTTTCTAGTGGCAATAAAAATTAATTTGAAAATATCCCAGTTTTGGACAAAATGGAGTTGACAATCTATCATCTAGCCCTGTTGGAATATGCTAGCACAAAAAAAGTCAATTGGAATGTAAATTAAAACAATTCAAGTTGCTACTCCCAACTTAAAAATGTTTGGCCAAGAATAGAATCAGATCCAATTTTATATCAATTTAATTCTACTGATTTCATTGGGGATACTACTGATTTAGCCAATCTCCATTCACATGGGTTCATTGTTTTTTAAGAAGAAAGAGACAAAGTGCATGAGGTAATACATTTTATTGGACCAACTTCTGTTGAAAGAGACAAGCTGCCCAGACTTGAGGAAGAGCTTTGTGTGGCTTGAAAACTTGCCTCTTTCAGCAACAGACATTGGTCCAATACAACATATTACCTCACCTATCTTGTGTGTCTCATATCCTGGGACCAATACACTTCAACAACACTTTTAAGAAGAGAGACCTTTTTGCAACATCAGGAATGTCAAGTCTGGATTTCCCTGGAGTTGCTAGAATTCTCTTTTCTCAGCCCTTAGTCAAAGGGATGAGATATTGAATCCTTTACAAAAGAAAATTTCAGACTGTTTGTAGGACATTTGAATTTAAAAAGGTTAAATAAATGCTTGATTGTTAGTAAGAAGCAGAAGGAAACTATTTTTCTGTTTTTTAAAAAAACTTTGTAGCAAGACAAATATTCAGAACAATGTGTTTTTTGTTACTGTGAGGTCAGATTCTGAACTGTTGTGCTTAACACATGACTGATTTAATTTGTTTGTGTTAGAGACTGCCAAATGTGTGTATTAAATTGATAGTGTCTTGAATTTAATGGTTAGCTCAACAAAACAAAAACAGTTTGTACATTAAATAAAAATAAAATTTTGTAGACTTCTAAGGGACAATTTAGTTCATATTAGTTTTGTTGTGTAGTTCTAAATTAGGTCAATATTTTAAAATTTTTACATAACGGAAAAGATTGGAACTAGAAATTAGTTGCAAGGAACTGAAGATCTTGTAGAATATTGGACTTTGATTAAAATAGTGAATTACATAGATTAATTGATTTTTAAAGCCAACAGGAAAGATTATAATAATCTAGTCTGATGTCTTGCATAAAAGAGGCCATTGAACCTTACCCAGTATTTTTTTCATCAAGCTCATAACTTCTGTTTGAGTTGGATCATATCTTTTTAGAAAGATATCAAGTCTAGATTTAAGGACTTCAGGACTGGATAATCAACCACATCCCTAGGTAAGTGGTTCTTATGGGTAATTCCCCTTAATGTTAAAAAAAATTGTACGTCTTTTTGGTCTGAATTTGCCTAGCTTCAGCTTCCAACCATTATATCTTGTTATACATTTTGTCCTAAATTAAGGAGACATTTACTGTCAGAAATCTTTCCCTTATTTATATACTCATAGATCATGATCAAATCTCTTAACCTACTCTTGGATAAATGATATAGATTGAGCTTCTTCAGTCTCTCACTATAAGGCATTTAGAGAGCCAAAGTGGGTTGGGCTGACTCGGCTACCAAAACTTTGCATCTAAGGCATTTGTCATTCAGAGTTTTGATAATGGTTTAAGTGTGGTACAGTGGGTCAATAGATACATAATGACTGGTATAAAATCAAGTATTTCAAGATTTCAGAATTAAATGTTAATTAAAACATGCAAAGTAGTGGATGTAAGTATTTTATTATGCTTCTGTAGTTTGTTTTAAGCTTTTGGTAAAATTATTGGTAACTGAGATTATTCAAATTAGTAATGGAGGAGAACACACACATTAATTTTTTTCTCCAATAAGGAAAACAGAATGCAGATATAATACATAATACATATATATTTATAAATCCAGGACAATATCCCTAAGAGAGGTGTTTAAACTATTAAAAAAAAACAAACTGAAAATAAAAACACTCGTCTGTTTAGGCTGGCAGATAGCCTTCTTGGAATAAAAGTGTGGAAAAAACACGGATTTATTGAGGAGGGCCTTCTGCTTTCTTTTTTCTGCTAACAGAGCCTGGTCTTGTCCATATCTAAGATTTTCTAATTGCCATGCCATTGGCTGGTCTGCTTTTAAATTAAAGGAGTTTTGAAACTTAAAATCAACATAGATTTTGTAAACTTGTGGAGGGCAAAGACGAGAGAGGAAATGAGAGAGAACTGGCACTGCTTCCCAGTTAAGCCAGCCAGTTGTTTCCGTCATGATAGGGTAACAAACATCAACTTTTTGTTGTCCAGAGAGCTCTATAAAACAGTTTTCAATGTTTAGGGGGCTTAGTGAGCACTTTGTGGGTTCGAACATGCACTGAGTGATTTTTGCATTGGAGTTTTGCCGAAACTTCAGTTTTCACCTGAAACAAAAAATCCCTCAGATCTGCCCAAATATTAGGTCTAGTCTTCATGAAAGATTGTGAACGTCTTGCAATATGAAGTGCAAGCCAGAATTCAAATGACCTTAGAAGAGAATGACAAGCTTATTTTAATTTTAAATACATTCTTTTTTTAAAATAGCAGGTAGGAGCCAAGAATGATGCCTACTTCATATTAATGTTATAAAAAGATAATCAAATATTACCTTGTTTTAGATACTTTCTAGCACAAATAATTCAGGGTAAGATGGAAACATTTTATAAGAAAAGAACTAAACCAGCATAGCAAAAAGGAGGCTGTGAACGGTCTACTTATGGCATATTTAATCTAATATAGTGTCTCTAGCTTTTCTAAAACACATTCTTGTTGCCTCAAGGCACCCTAATATCAGAAATACCTACCAATGCTTGGTTGGGAATATTTCAATAAAATTTAATCTAAGCAAAGACTTGGGGCATATACTGAGATTTAACTGGAAACCAATTTTGGATTTTAATGGGTTACATATCTCTGTAGAATAACCTACCTATAACAGTTACATATAATAGTGTCAGGCTGTGATTCAACCAAGAATTGAAATATATGCTTAATTTTAGGTACTTCGGTAGACCCATTTAAGGTTAATGGAACTACTCTTATACTTCAGTCCTTTGTTGAATCTGGATTTTAACTTAAATTTAGAAAGATACATTTCTAGCAATCAACACTATTTTAGGGTATATAATATCTTCTGAAAAAAGGATGAGCTGAGTGGATCCATTGTTCTCTTATCTATATTTTTCAGTTTCCTGCTGACATTTTGGCCTGAAGGAATTGGAAGGACAAGTAAAAATATATACTTTATTTTTAGGTTTAATTGAAGTTAATCCTAGCAGTAGAATACCCTATCTGCAGACAGCAATGCCAAAAACAGAGTGTTTCATATTTTTCTTTTATAATTTCCAGTATGGTATGAACTGTTTATTTTGTTACAGCAAAAGAGGCTAACAAAGTACAGTGTATTTAAAGCAAAAAGAATTGGAAAAGATTTAAAAGAACATTCAGAGGAATAGGATACTGTAATATTTTAATTAATTTACTTTCATTCTTTTTTATGCCATCTATCCAAATGTCAAGTATCACAATATAAATTAAATTTTTGGCAATCTGTTTTTCAAAGGGTACTGAGAAATGTACTTTAATCCTGTTTTGAGGTTGAACATGACAATTACAGTATACAATACAGACTCATCCCACTCCTTTTAGTGGAATGTTTTTTGTTATGGTGTCTTTTTAGTATGATCCAACATTATCCCATGTGCTTGGATTTTAATAATGCTCACTGAATTTAATTCCAGAGAACATTATTTCATGATATCAAATACCTTTTGCACTAGCTTATGGTTATTGTGCTTTTTTCACACTAGTGCGCATATATATATATATATATATATATATATATATATATATATATATATATATATATATATATCCCCCAGGGATATTTAGCTAACTTATATTACAACAAGGCATAAGAAATTTTGAACTTAGTATGTAAACAAAACAGTTTGCAGATATTGAGTAGCTGTAGTTTATTGTATTCTTAATTCAGGCCATGACAATGGACAGTCAGAGCTGAAACAATACTTAATCTAATAATAATAATTAATAATATTATAAACTTTAATTTTTATTCTGTTTGGGGTTTTCCATTTTCTTGAGGTACATAATTAAGGAAGCCTGTTTTATATTTACTTCCACAGTACAAACTTTGACCCAAGCCTGCAAACACTTTCCTACCATGAGTAGTCTCTCTGAAATCGATGGGATTGTTTATTTGCAGTAGTAAATTTAAGCTTGAAAGTATATGCTTGCAGGATTGAGGCCCAAGTGGATATCTAGAAACATATATTTGAATTCTCAATATCTATGGAATATAATTTTAAATTAACTTTAATCCAGTTTTAATGTCTGATTTTAGTTTAAAAGTAAAATATTTTCTTAGCTGAAATATGGATTCAATTACAACTATTGCTTGTGTAGATAAATTTGCAATAATTAGGATACAAGATTTCTGGTGTCATTTTTAATTTGTTGGATTTCTTGTGTAGATTGAGAGATTTTGAGTTGTACATGTTGCCTGAAGAGAGAGAGCTGACAAGACAGGTTACTAGACAGGTAAACTATCAAAGGATAAACATTTGTGATTCATTAGCCTCATAATCATATTCTCTAAAGAACTTTAATCAGCAAATCTTAACTTGAGTCAGTACTGCTTGCTAAAAATGAAACTGCTGTTGTCATGAAATCCAAGTAGAACTTATTTCCTGCCTAAAGGCTAAAGTGTCATGCAAGTTTTATTGGACAGTTCTTTAGTGCATGAGCTTTTGAATGTTTCTGGAGTTGTCGGGGTTTTTTTTGGGGGGGGAGGAGGCGGAAAGGGGGAACAGGACTTGGGGAAATCTCCAAAAGAAGAGGAAGAAAAAAGAGAAATTATTAAACAGCATGCTTTCAAATTTCCTATAGAAAATGAGATCACTAAAAATGATATAAAGTATAATAAGTAGTTTCCATTTTTCTATGTAGCCAAAAAAATTAATTAACTTAGGTTGAGTTCTTCCATATATAGTAACATTTTCAGCTTTTCATTCAGAGGACAGGTAGTTGATCTTAAACACCAACGATTTATAACTTGCAAAGAAAATAACACTCTATTCACTCTGTTCAATCAGTACAAAAGATTACTTCTACCAGAAATATATTTATTCTTCAAGTTCTGTACAATCACACTGATCACCAGCAGTGTCTTAGAAACTATGAACCTTTTGTAAGCCTACTCTATTTTTTTCCAGGCTGACTGAAAAATTGGCCACTTTGGAAAAGAAATCTTCCATAGGTTATCTATAAGAGTCTGACATTTTCAAAACTATCATGTCACTGGCCCTCAAAGTAAATGCTGCCATTAACAGATTTGTTAGGGCACTGTTATTTCTATGATTAATAATCCCACCTAATTATGTTAGCTAAGGAAAAATGCTACTAAGGGAAACTTTTTATTTTTAACTTTGTATTTTCATGAAAATTTGTCTCAATAGTGTCTGGAGCATGGCGCAAGTTTGCCCAGGTACTGTAGTAAATTACATTACATATCGGTTTTGTTATTAGGTCTGGACAGACTTTTGGAGCTATGTAAAAGATTCCACTTGAACTTCACATGCACTTGAATTCTTCTTTTGAGTTTGATTTGTAATCAAACAAGCAATGGTTCATCTGAAAGTTTTTTGTGTATAAATTGTTCATGAAGCTTTTGTTCTATCTGGATATCTGTGAAGACTTTGAGGATACTGTCACCAGTGAATTTGGAGCTACAGTTGTGTTTACTGAGAAAAATCGTGATATTTTCCAGCATAGCCACTACTTCCAGTTTCAGTGAGAGCATGGGTGAATCTCTGTAAATATGCATAAATCAATCCCAGATCTTGCCTGTTAATATGCAACATACACAACAAGAATTGACCACTGGGAAACCAGGTTTGTTAAACTTTAGAGCCTGTTTAACTATACAAACCAGTTTTGAGAGAAAAAGTTAATGAACTCTTTTTGAATTGCAGTTGGAAAGGTTTGGACAGCTGTACAAATTTTTTCATAGTTTGTAACTTACTTAGGGCAACCACCATCCTGAATTGGGTGGTACAGTCCCAAAATGCAGAGCTCAAGTTATGGTCCTGGACTGATTACTATGGGACAGCATTTGTCCTGGAATCCTGTGCAGGGCCACTCTGTGCCTACCCAAAGCTCGGGGCGGTGCTAGCTCTTTCCGGTGGGGGCAGAGGGGACTGAGATGGACCCCTTGTCACGAGGCCCCACCTTCTGCCCCTCCTCTTCCCCTGAGTCCCCACCCCCTTCTCTTCCTCTTTCCCCTGAGGCCCTACGCCTGGTCAGACCAGAAGCCGGAACCGTGCAATAGTAAGAGCCACCCAGGGACCCCTGGCCTCTGTAGGGAGCCCCGGACTCTCCACCTGCCCTGGGCAGCGTGCCCCAGGGGCAGGGACACGGACTGCGGGGGCTGCTGTCAGGTTCCCCGCCCAGGGCAGGTTGAGGGTTCAGAGTTCCCCACTGCAGTCTCCATAAAAGGAACACTGTCAAGAATGGGAAGGCCAGAGTTTAACGTAACATGATTTCGTCCTCTGTTAGTAAAGACTGTTTTGGAGAACAATTGCATAACAATAAATAAAAAATTAAAATATTTCAATGCTGGTTTTAAAAATTAATATATTAAAAACTGTCCCTCAACCAGGGCTTCTGATCAGCGCATCATTAGTGAATTGAAGTGCATGTGCAATTGAGAGACAAATTTGTTAAGAGAACCATTTCCAGTGAATATTGAAAAAAGTAGGCAAATTGCTTTCAAATCCAGATTTAACACTTAACTTCCCCTTTTCTGCTTATATTATGCATGAACATTGGGCAGCTCAGAAAAAGATAAGCATTTAATATTTTTTTTCTCTTAATTTTTGCTCTAAGCTCTGTTTTCAAATTTTACAGGGAAACTATATTTTTAAAATATGCTAAATCAAGGCTTTAGGACAGGATTTTCAAATAATCTTTTTCACAAGCTATATTTGCATGAAGTTAATTACCGATATTTGCTTTGTATAGAGAAATACTTGTTTGGGCATGTAAATATAAATTTGGTTGATATAAGTGAGTATGTCTACAAAATTTCTGTTAATAAACATAGAGGCTATTTTGAAAATAGAATGATAGGACTGGAAGGGACTTTGAGAAATCTTCAAGTCCAGTCACCTGCATTCAAGTCAGGACCAAACATTAACTACACGTTCCCTAACAGGTCTGTCCAACCTGCTCTTAAAATCTCCGATGACAGAGATTCGACAACCTCCCTAGGCAATTTGTAACATCATAAGCATTATCATGCAAATACTTACATGTACAGTTTTACTCAGGTAAGTAGTTCCTTTTAAACTCAAGTGTGTAAGTGTTTACAGGATGGACCTTACAATATATTATTAACATCCTATTTATTGTTACATTATATCATTTCTACCAACTTCTTTAAAACATAGTTAAGATTGCATTTAGTTTTTTAGATAAAGTGGGGCTTAAAACTTTAGACATTAAAATAACATGACGTATAAGGGACAATACACATTCAGTTTACTAATTCAGTCTCATAAAATTGGAATTTGAAGTTTTTGCATTGTAAAATAACCTGTTAATGTAAATCCACAACCTGTTTTCAGCATCTAAAATTTTCAGGGCTGCAAATCGTACAAAAGATGAAATATAAAGTTGTATGTAATGTATGTATACTGAGCAGTTTGATTATGAAGGTATGTTTACTTCCTTCTCTTTGGAAGATACTAGTAGGAACTTTGCAGTGAGGCAGACAGAGGGCTTCTCTCTGGGATAGTACTGTTTCCCTTATTCTTATACATTTCTTAGTTCAATGTTAAAAGAAATTATCCCTTTGTGACTGTTACATGACACTGATGACACTCAAAGGGGAAAAAACCCTACTACAAGCAAGCCCCTATCTCCCTTGCACCCAAATTAAGTCCATATGTGCTGCATTGGGTCAAGACTCACCCCATTCCTAGAGTTTACATTTTATTTAGAAACTGTTCATAGTATAACAACTTTCAGTTCAGGTTTTCTTCCCAGATTTGGTTGCTCCTACAGTTTGTTTCCTGTTGGCTTTATCCTAAACCTCTCTGGCCAGAGTGCTGCTACTCTACCCCATTTTTATCCAGCATGAATCTAATGCGCTCCATGTGTTGGAATGAGTCAGGAGTACTTTGAAGGCTGTAACATCTGCTGGTGGAGTGGACCAACAGAAGTACCCTACAATCTGGTTACATTTATAGGCAGCACAGGTAGTGATGGCTGTAGTTAAGGTTCATTTGCCATTAAAAGACCTGTTTTTAGTTGCCTATAACTTTGCCAGACTTGAACTGTTTGGGCTGAAATGTTCCAAGACAGGTGACCGACCTGAGAGTGAGTGGTTTGGGAAAGTTTTAGCTAAATTGTTTCAGCCATTTCCAAAAATGAGGTTACAGAAAATATTTTTTGTTCACATTAAAATAAATAAATAAAAAAATTCTTACAGCTATTTTGTTGAGAATCTCTAGTCATTGCCTCCAAACTTTGGAGCAATGGCTTGAAATTTGGTAGGGGATTGCCCCGGTGTCAAGGATGTGTCTTTTTTATCCCTGTGAAAATTCATTCAAATTTGGCCAAGCTATAAGCCTCAGAAAAATCTGTTTGCACATGCTCAGTAGAGATTTGTTTGAGTTTGGTAGCTAAATTCTCTGGACATTCCATGTGCATTGAGCATGCTCCATCCCCTCCGAGTTCCTATCTGGCTAAAACATTATCCCCAAGGTTTGTAAATACTTGACAATTGTGGCTAGGGCCTCACCTATAACTGTGGGCATTGGGATACTGTGATCATGTCATGGATTTCAGCAGTGATTTTCTGGGCTTTTACGTCATGGTCTTTAATATTATTTTAACAATTCTTATAGTTTGACTTTGTTTTTTGAATGTTTTCATTTCATGTATGAGTTATGAGAAAATACATTTATTTTAAATCTTTGAACTGTATTCCAAAACTTGGGAGCTATTATGATGTGGTCACCTTAACATGTAGATTATTAACCAAGTAGAACATAATCACTTCTTTGAAACTCTTCCACTACAGTATCTCATGTCAAGTTTGATTTGAAGCTGATGTAATTCATGGGTTATTAACATTATTGATGAGACCACGCTGATCTATAATTCATGTTATGTAATTAATGAAATATCATAAAAGTAAAAAATAAACTTAGACCGAATTGAAATCCAATATGCTTGTGTTCATTTTCTCTTCCTCTGCTCCCTTCCATTTCTATTTCATAAACTTGTGTTAGTGAAATAATGTTTAATGACTAGAGATATTGTTTTCAACATACATTTAAAATATACTGTATCGGAGCCAATTTTTGTAAATTCATGGGTTTTGGGGTGTGTGTGTGTGCATTTTTCTGATCAGAATTTCTGCCATTGATAGAAAGAGAGAGATCGAAATTGATCACTGGTGTCACTTTGACATCAATAGTGACATGGGAGGTGAATAAGGCCAGTTAAGAGGAGATTCTTGGCATTGCATAAGCTTCACAAATTATCTTAATTTTCTTTTTTTTATTAGGCATTCTGTGCCACTGTTAGCCAATTCAGGGAGTTTTGTATTAGCTGAATTTTTTAACTTTCCTCTGATTTGTAAATCCACATAAATGTTTAATTTTTAAAATCTATTTTTTTTCTGAATTATTTTATTTTAAAAAATCTTTACTTACATGAGCCCAGCTATCTTGGAGAGCAGTCAAATGTAAAGAAAATCAATTTACTAAACCTCAATGCATGTTTTCTATAGATTTCTTTTTTCTTGAGTTGGGTCTCTATTACATACCTAAATTAGACTAAACAGATGTGATTAATATATGGGTAGTATTTTTGATAAAAGCGATTACAAATATTAAACATGGATATTTAAACACGTAGATAAATGGGTTTACCATATAGTCAACATCTGTAAATTTTCATACAGTGAAACATAGTCACAATTTTGCAACATTCCAGAAATTTGCTCCAGGACTTTGCTTCATTCCTGCAACAGTAATCAAATAATAGTTTAGGCAAGAGAATGAGAAATAAGTTTCAGATAAAGGGCTGATTGTATCCTACAAAATGCTGAGCTCATTCAATTCCCGTTTAACTTCACCTTTTAGGAGGTGATTGGCATCTCATAAAGTTGGGTCCCTAATTCTCTTTTACTTGTCTAAACTATTGTTTGATTACTGCTGCAGAAATGTACCAAACTCCTGGAACAAATCTTGAATGTAGCAAAATTGAGACGGTTAATATTTCATTATATGAAGATGTACAGATGTGATGTTAACTACTATGGTAAATCCATTTATGTGCACTATTATAACATTTAACTGCTGTACTCTGATGCCTAGGTCTTCTTTCTCTCCAGATTCCAGTAGTACAGATGATAGTTGCCCCGTTTAACATACCCTGCTTTCTCTTTGACTGTAAAACTACCTTCTTCCCTTTAATCTTATAGCATAGTTATCTCTACAAAAAACAGTTTTATTTTAACCACTCCCAGAAATATATTGAAAAATGATGACAGCCTTCTCTACTTCCACAAAACTTGATATTAGAAAATCATCATTGAGGTTGAAGTGTGAAATTTAGTTGCTGCAGGAATATATTTCAAGTAAACTATTGTGAAACAAATATTTTTTCTTGTGGCAAACTTGCCTCATTCTTTAAGTGTCTTTCTACCACAAATGGAACATGGAAATGTGGTTATGGCACTAAATATTCTAAATTTGCATTTTTTGTTGTACTTTTTCTTATTTACATATGTAAATATGAGAACAAAGAGACAGAACACATTTGTGCTGAATAGTAGAGTAAATAATGGTTTAAATCCTTTATGATTTGTGCATATTCAGCATCCTTTTAGGAACTTTGCATTACTCTTTTTCAGAGCACAGCTGCGGAATGGTCACTTGTTACCTACAGGAGAAAATTTTCCTTTTATTAGAGAGAGTTCTGTGCTCTTCAAAGTACAGTATAACTAAGGAATCAGATGGCTGATAGTTCTAAGGGTATGTCTACATGTAAACTGCTACAGTGGCACAGCTGCCACGCTTCAGTTTAGATGACACATACACCTATGGGAGGGGTTCTCATGTCATAAAATACTGCCTCTCGAGGAGGTGGATTACCAGGTTGATGGAAGAATTCTGATAACCTAGCACTGTCCACACTGGTGGATAGGCAGCATAGAACCTCTTTCAGGAATTTGGATTTTTTATATCTCTGAGAGACATAACTATGCAGTTGTAAGTTCCCCGTGTAAGCCAGCCCTAAGTTTCACTCTCTAAAGGACAAACGGAGTGGTGGGTTGGCCCCAAGAATTTCATAGTTGGACAGTTTGATTATTTTTGTAAAATGTTTATTACCAAGTGTTCCTTTTAGTTTGCAGTGGTGGTATAGCCGTGTTGGTCCCAGGACGTTAGACGGACAAGGTGAGTGAGGTAATCTTTTATTGGACCAACTACTGTTGGTGAAAGCTTTTTCGTTACACCGAGCTCTTATGGAAGTCTGGGAAAGGTACTTAGGCTTGATCTACACTTGGAACTTAAGTCGGTATAGCTATGTCTCTTGGGGTGTGGATTTTTCACATCCTTGTGAGATGTAGATATACCCATGGAAGTTCCCATGTAGACAGCACTAGATTAAGGAAGGATTCTTCTATTGACCTAGCTACCCTGTCTCAGGGAGGTGAATTACCTACACTGATGGGAGAACGTCTCCCATCGGGATGGGTAGTTTCTTCACTGAAGTGATGAAACTGCAGTGTTTTAAGTGTAGACAAACACTCAAAGCTAAATATAAGGTGAAACACATTGTTTAGCATAAGTAGTCATATTTTGTAAGAGACTATTCAATGTGAAGTGGCCTATTGACACTCCTACAGTCATAGGACAAAAAAGGGGCATTAGTGGGTTACAAGTTGTTATAATAAGCCATAAATCCAATGTCTTTATTAAGACCATGATTGTTAGTGTCTGGCAAAGTTATGAATTTATGTGCCCAGGCTCATCTTTGGAAGGTATTATGCAGGTTTCCTTTGAGGATGAGGACTGAGACGTCAGATATGGAGTGATCATTATGTGAAAAGGGTTTACTTGCAATAGGGTGTTTTGGCGTTTTATCATTTTTCTGTGTGAGTTCATTCTTGTTTTTACCCACATAGCTGTTATTGGGATATTTAGAGCACTGGCTGAGGTATGCCACATGTTGTGATAGGCATGTGTAAGACCCATGGGTCTTGAAAGGTATGTTGAGGGTATTGATCATTGTGGCAGATTTGTCAGCAGATTTTGCATCTGTTGTTATGGCACGGTCAGGTGCTGCTTTGAGTTGGTGGGTCCTGGTCTGTAGGGGGTTTCCTTCTGATGATGAGCTTGGTGAGGTGATGGTGGTTGTGTTTGAAGACTAAAAGGAGGGTTTAGGAAAGATTTCCTTCAGGAAGTGGTTTACATCTTGTATGGGTTATAACTGTTTAATGGTACCCTGTGTGGATTCTAGGGTAGGGTGGTAGGTGACAATTAGGGGTGTGCGGTCAGAAGGTGTTCCTCCCCTCCCGCCTCCCTTTCCCCCCCATGTATTGAAGCACATTCTCCAAGTGTATTTGGAGGCCCATTTTTCCTTTTAGTATAAGACTTGACACAATCTTTCACAATTAAAACCCACAGATTTATCTCTTCTGAATTCTTGCCATGGCTATCTGACATTGATAACTTTCCACACTTTGACTCAATCAAGTGGCAATGGTAATTCAAGCAAGAATTCATGTAAACCATGGCAAGCAGATGGATGTTCTGGGAAGTAAGCTATAGTGAGTTAGCCATGTAGTTTTACAAAGATTAAGCCTTTCACCATGCTTCCTAGTCAGTCATTCTTTCCCCATAACTCAATTAAGAATTAAGGTGTTTAACACTTCCGTCTATTTCCTTAAATTGCCTTGCCTCTTATATTTGCATCTAGTGGTAATGTGCTATAACTAAAGCCCTATGTAAATCACAATGTTATGGAAATCATGAAATTAGTCTAATACCATGATTTTTCCAATAGTGGGAGGCGGAAGCAGACATTCCCGTCTCTGCCTCTTCACTGTTATAAAAATCACAGTTTTGGGCTAATTCGGCGACTTCTGTGGCTGGTTAGTTGGCCAGTCCCCATCCCAGAGCAGGCTGGGGAGGTGATGGGCTGATACTATCCCAGGGAGTGGGGGATGGGCAGCAGGACAACAGGGGTGTTTCACCACATAGGCACAACTGGCTAGCTGGCCCAACCCAGCCTGGGTCTTGGATCAGGGCCCTGTTTCACTCCATGCTAGATTTGGCCCAGGCTGCTACTGCTGCTTCCTGGCTGGCTGGCAGTGGGGAGAGGGGAAAGCATTGACAATGTGCAGCAATGAGGAATCCTGGCTTGCCCTGCCCTCTCCCTCAGCAACTCCTGGAGGAGACCATGCAGAACCAGCTGCTGAGAAGCCGAGACTGAAATGTAAGTGCTTGCTGATGTTGATTCCATGCAAGGTGTGTGGGTGCCCATGTGCATGGCTGTCAGAGACTTTTTTTTGCCTTAGTGGTATCCGTAGGGCCGGCTCTTGCGTCATCTGGAGCACCGCACTCGTGCCATGGTACATGAGGTGCCTTCAGTGCAACGCCCCCTCAGTCCTTCTTTTCACCAGTGACAGTTGTTGGAACTTCTCTTTCTCTTGTGTCTGCACATGCCTGGTGGTCCTCTTTGTGTTAGATCTACTTAGTTTGTAAATAGTTCTCAGATAGTTAGTGAGTTAGTTGTAGTCGCAGGAGGTGCAGCAGTTCATACAGGAGCTCCCATTTGAGGGAAATGCCCTGTTTTTGGAGCAAACCAATAATAGGCTTTATGGCTTAAAAATGTTTAGAGCCACATTGTGTTCCCTTGGCCTGTATGTCCCACAGGGATTCAGGAAACAGTTCCGGTCTCCTCATACTCTGGCCAACCACGGCAGGGAACCTAAGGAGGAGGGAAAAGGACCAGGGGTTCAAACATTGTCATCCCACCTCCTCTTCATCGGCTGCCCAATTGGGACTCACACACCACCAAGGGGGCTTGCAGCAGGCATTTTGAGGGTGTCCCTGAGGATGATGCCCCAGTCTTGTCCCAGGATCCACACTCCTGTTTATTTTTGGACTATTTATTTCCTTTCCTCCCTGCATGGGCGTATCACATTGGACCGCTGGGTCCCCAGCACCATCGCAGAGAGCTATACCCTGCAGTTCTTTTCAGTTCCCTCCTCCTACCCTACCTCTCCATCCCTCTTCAGGAACCCTTCCACAAGCAGCTCCTCATTTTGGAGGTGAAAGCCCTCCTACAGGGAGGGGCTGTGGAAGAAGTTCCTCAAAACATGAGGGGAAGTGGTTTTACTCCCGTTACTTCCTTTTACTGAAGGCCAAATGGGGCCTCAAACCCATTCTGGACTTGCGTCAGTCAAACAGATACCTCAAGAAATTGAAGTTTTGCATGGCCTCCCTAGCCTCCATCATCCTGTCATGGATCCAGGGGACAGGTATGCTGTCCTCGACTTAAAGGATGCATCCTTTCATATCTCGATCTTCCGAGGCCACAGGAGGTTCCTTCGCTTTGTGGTAGGTGGTTTCCACTATCAATTTACGGTCCTACCATTCGGCCTCTCTTCCATCTCAAGAGTTTTTACAAAATGTATGGCCGTATTGGCCACGTACTTAAGGTATCGAGGGGTACAAATTTACCCCTACCTTAATTTCTGGCTCATCAAGGGCAGATCACAGTCCCAGGTCAAACACAGCCTCAGTCTATTGAGATCCATCTGTAAAATCTGGGCCTGCTCATGAATAAGCAAAAATCAACTCTGTTCCCTGTCCAATGGATAGAGTTCATTGGAGCAATTCTCAATTCAACGCAGGCCCTAGCCTTCCTTCCAGAGTCCCAGTTTCAAGTAATGTCAGGCATTATTATGGACATGTAATCTCATCCAATCACAACCGCTTGCTTGTGCCTCAGACTGCTAGGTCATATGGCAGCATGCATGTATGTGGTACAACATGCTTGTCTTCAACTTCACTCTCTGCAGGTGTGGTTAGCATTGGTCTATGTGCCCAACAGGCACAATCCGGATCATGTGGTTACAGTTTCATGGAAATCCTGTCATCCCTCTCATGGTGGACGGACCCTCGCTCAGTGTTGCTGGGAGTGCCCTTTGTGGGGTTTTCCCGCTCAGCCCCGCTGGTTCCTAAAAGAGCCTGGAGAGGCTCTATCATAGGTCAGGGACCCTATCCCACCCTGGGACCTAAATCTAGTTCTTGAAAGGGCCCTCCCTTTGAGCCATTAGCAACCTGCTCCCTATTGCTATTCTCACGAAAGGTTTCCTTCCTGATGGTGATCACCTCAGCATGGAGGGTTTCCGAAATTAGAACCCTCACCTCAGCACCATCTTACATGGTGTTTTATAAAGAGAAGTTCCAGCTGCATCCCCATCCTGTCTTCTTACCTAAGGTGATGTCGCAGTTCCATATGAACCAAGATATATTCCAACCGGTGTTCTTTCCCAACTCACACAAATCCAGTGAGGAGCATAGATTACATATCCTAGATGTTAGCGGAGGTCAGCGCAGCTTTTTGACACAGTGGCAGAATGGAAGAAAGACCTACTGGTCTCCTCCCGTAGAATCTCCTCATGGATAACTGAGTGCATTAAGTTCTGTTATGAAATAGCAAAAGTGCCTCTGCCAGCGATCATAACAGCTCACGCGACCAGGGTACAAGCCTCATCAGCAGCCTTCCTGATGCAAGTGCCTATCCAAGATATCTGCAGGGCTGCCACATGGTCTTCAGTCCATACTTTTGTGTCCCGTTATGCTATCACCCAGCAGGCCCAGGATGATGCCAACTTTGGTAGAGCAGTATTACATTCGACACTTCCATGAATTCTGAGTCCACCTCCAGGGGTACTGCTTGTGAGTTATCTAGCATGGAATCGACATCAGCAAGCACTCAAAGAAGAAAAGACGGTTACTGACCTTTGTAATTGTTGTTCTTTGAAATGTGTTGCTCATGTCCATTCCATGACCTACCTCCCATCTGCGCAGTCAGAGTTGACACCCAGAAGTAACTGAGGAGGCGTAGGGCTGGTGGCACCTCATTTACTGTGGCATGAGCATGGGGCTCCAGAGAGTGCTAGAGCCTGGCCCTATGAATACCACTAGAGCAAAAAAAGTCTCTGACAGCCATGCACGTGGGCACACACATACCTAACATGGAATGGAATGAGGAACACATCTTGAAGAACAACAGTTACAAAGGTCAGTAACCGTCTCTTTGGAGCTGAGAAAGTATGTGAGTTGGCCTGATGGGGAGATCAGGGTTAGGGGAAGGCTGTAGATCAGGGTAGGGGAATGCGATAAACCTCCAGCTTTCCCCCACCCGCTTGTGCTCCAAGTGGTGGATCCCAGTCTCAACTCCTTGCCAGCTGGCACTGTAGTGTCTCCCTCAAGCTTGCTGGGGGGTTCTGTGGTGCAGGCTGGGCTGGGATGCGATGCCTAATTGTTGCACATTGTCAGAGCCACCTTCCTCTTCCTGAGGCTGTCTATCTGTATGAGCAGCCTGAGCCAAAGCTGATTGTGGAGTGAGCTGGACCCTGAATGCAGCCCTGGTCTGGACTCTCCATGGTGCCATATGAGTGAGTTGCTTTGCTTCACTTCCACTGTCTCCTGATAGGACCAACACATCACCTGCCTGTCCCCCTTCAGGATGGGACCTGTCCGCTAACCACCCATGAGCAGCCTCAGCAGGGAGGCCAAAGTGTTGGAAATATCTGTTTGGGATGAGAGGAAGACTCAGCAGCCATGCATATCCCATGAAATTCAAATACTTACCTTTGACATTGCCATGATTTTTGCACTTAACAGAGGAAAAATAAGCAGTTTTTGGAGTTGTCTTCTGCTGATCCACAAATAACTGGATTGATACTGTTAAAATGAGAGTAGTAACTTCCTTCATAAAAACAGTTTAAAATTAGTGATACTTGGACTCTACTACAGAATTTAGGAAATCTGCTCTTATCCAGCCCACCCTATGTGAGCCCAAACAGCATGTACTATATCCTCATCAGCAGAGGAAGACAGGAAAAAATCAAGTCTTATGACACTGTCTTCTGCAGGTGGAGAGAGCTTGCTGGCTGACTGAACTGTAGGTTTTCTACTGTTAATTACTTTCACAGAATTGTTCTACGTTTCTTTCTTCTGACTGGTTTACTTAATTTACAGTGCTTTTTAAAATCCTTTTTTCTAAATTGTCACTTCATTTTGTTTCGTCTCATCCTCTCTCCAAGAATATTCACTGCAACCAGTGTACCCAGCTCCTCTAGTAATAAGGGATAGAGAATAGGAGATATATGACTGACTGGTAATTTCTGGCAACTTACTCTCTTAACACTTCCTCCATAATTGTGAAAGAAGGCTTCTTCAGTTAAAAAAATATCCATCCTGGTTAAGAAATGACTTGAACAGCACAATAAAAACGAAAAAATATACACCAAATGGGAATAAGGGCAAAACTGATGCTAATGACTATAAATTTGCAGTGCTGAAATATAGAAAATTGTTACGGGTACCTAAATGTTTTCCATGAAAAATCTGTGGCTAATAGGATTAAGGACAATGACAAATTTTAAAAATATACTAGGAAAATAAGAAATCTTAATGATATAGATCCTATAGGGATGGTAAAATTGTCAGTGATGCAGAAAAGGCATAAGTGCCCAATAAATATTTCTGTTCTGTATTTGGGCAGAAGTGGATGATGAGTTTATATCACATACTGATGATAAAATACTTTCTATTCCAACAATATGGAAGATTTGCAATAGCAACTACTAAAGTTAAACATTTTAAAATTTTATAGGACTGAATAACTTGAACACAACTGTTTTAAAAGTATTAATTGAGGAACTGTGTTCCATTGGTGTTGCTATTTAACAAATCTTGGATACAAAGAAAGTTCTAGAGGACTAGAAAATGTAGATATTTTGCCAGTGTATAAAATGGACTGGTGTGGGTACTATAGGCTGGTAAGCTTGACATTGATCTTAGAAAGGCAAAATCTTAGAAAGGCTGAGATGGGAGACAGTCATTCATTATTTAAAGGATTATAGCATAATTAATGCCAATCATCCTGATTTTATAGAAAATCAAATTGATTTTTATTGATGAGATTATACATTTGGTTGATAAATGTAATTATGTTGACATAGTATATTAGACTTCTATAAAACATTTGACTTGGTACTGCACAACATTAAAAAATAAGCACTATAAAAATCAATATTACACGCATTAAAGAGTTGAAAACTGGAAAACTGATAAATTTAAAAAACTAACTGTAAATGGGGATTTGGTATCCAGTGAGGATGTTTTTAGTGGAGTGCTGGAGGGATCTGTTCTTTGCCTACAGCTATTTAATATCTTTATCAATGATCTGGAAGAAAACAAAATAATTGCTGCCAAAAATTTCTCAAAAATTGGTGGATGGTGAATAACAAGGACAGGATAGTTCTACTGTAAGCTGGGATTACTTACACAACATTTGTTTTAATATATCAATGCATTGGTCAAGAATGCTATCATACTTTTATAGGGTGAGGGGAGAGGATGCTTGTATTTTGGAAAGCAGTTACTTAGAAAAGGACTTGGGGGGTCATGGTGGATAGCAAACTAAGCATGAGCTTGGAGTGTGATGTAGGGCCTTAGGGAGCAAATATGATCCTTAGATGTAGAAGCAGGGGACTATCGAGAAAAAGAACGGAGGTAGTATTAGTGATGTCATTACTAGAATACTGTGTCCTGTTCTGGTGTCTACACCTGGAAAAGATTGGATTGGAACAAGTTGGAAAGGGTTTAGAAAAAAACTGTTTGAGAAATGGAAAACTTGCCTTACAGGAAAAGGGTAAAAGAGATCAGTCTGTCTAGTTTATTGAAAATTGAGTTAAGAGATGACTTGATCACAGTCTCCTAGATAAGGAGAAGATTTCTGATAGCAGAGTGCTTATTGGTCTAACAGAAAAAGGCATAACAAGTTCCAGCATTTGGAAACTGAAGCTAATAAATTAAAAGTAGAAATAATACATACATTTTTAACAGTGAGGGTAATCATTGAAACAACTCACTTATGGATGTGGTGGATCTCTGTTACTAGGCATCTGTAAATCATGATAACAATATATTTCTAAAAGATTTGTTCCAGCTTAATCAGAAGTTATGTGATGCAAAAATTATTATTTTTATTTAAATATTTTTATTTTTATTTAAACATTTATTTGATGCAAAAATTAATGGCTAAAATTCTGTGTCTAGTGTTATGCAGGAGATCAGGCTAAATTATCACATCAGTCCTTTTTTTACCTTAAAATCTGTTAAACCTATCAAGTAAAAGTGCCAAAGGTAGAGCCTTGACTTCAAGTCCCTTACTGGGTTCAATCTTTTCTTAACTTTTCTCCATTATTTAAAAAACAAACAAAACTCTCTTAGGCCTGAAATAAGGCATAGTGTTCATTCTTTGTTAGAAAAGGAGATGAGTAACTGTTTCATAAGTTGATCTAAAATAATTTTTTTTTAAAATGTGGTGGTAGATTTTGTACTTGACAAAACTTTGTGGTTTTATTCATGGTCTGAGTCATTGTAATACTACACCCTTCACAATAGGGGTTGCTCTAGAAGAGCCTTAGCTGAATTTAACTGGTATAAATTTTCAGAAATGTATACAAAAAATATAATCAAACAGTTAAGTCATGTCTCACTTCTAAACAAATCGGAGATGTCTAAAACAGTACATATTTGGCCACAAAGCATGCATATTTTGGTCATTGTAATAGTTTTATTAAATGTTTCTGTTTTGTGTCTGTTCTTTCTGTTACTTCTTTTGTAGACTTCTCATTATTGTAATGTATCCTGACTGGATTTAGATTAAATTTTTATAGTTTAGAAGAATGTCAAAAGTTAATCTAATTTTAGAGTAAAATTCATTCTAAATCAAGGCTGAGCTACATTGGAAATAGATCAGAAATAAGAGTTTATACAGATGGAAATAACTATTTAAGGAAAGGATCAAATAACAAAATAATTTCATTTTTCTTTGGTCATTGCCATATGCATTCCAAAATTAATATTATTTTCATATAACTATCAAATAGATCACAATCCTGCAAGCATTTAGCACCTGCTTACTTTTATGCATAAATAGTCTCATTGACTTCACTGAGACTACTCACGTGTGAGTGTTTGCCGGGACAGTGCCATATTGATTTAAATTCAAGGGACCCTCAGATAAAGAAAAACAAATCTAATAATGCATTATCTTTACTAATTCATGTATTGTTTTCTGCTTCTTTAGTGTTCTCAGCTTTCTCACCTAAATGTTACAATTAAAATCAATGTGCCTTTATTATAAGCCAAATATCTTTAATTCTGACATTTTAAAATATATTTAAAATCTTTATTGTTTATTTCAGTATTTAGTATTCCAATATGTAATACGTTGTAAATCTTCTAAATATATAACTGAGTTTTTAACTATAAATGAACTTAATGCTCAATTATTATTTATGTTGTTGTAAGGGAGTGGTAGGAGTGCATGACACTTACTCACCTGTTTAACCTGCTCTAAACAGAGTTTGCACATGTCAAACTTAGTTTTCTGAGAGTGACTAAGGAAAGAGAGAGACCGTAGCCATAAGATTACACGGTCACTCAACAATGGGGTGTGTACACAGCTTGATTAAATTTTAAAAAATTAAAAAATTTAAAATATATAAAATATATAAAATTTAAAAAATAGTTTTGATAGCCCATTTGTGGATGTTGTGGTAGAAATGTCTCTTAATGAGGTGGAGAATGTATGGGCCTGCAGCACGATTGGTGATTGCATTCTCTGTGTAGTGGGTGACACTGGAAAAATAAAGACATGGATGAACAAGGCATCAGAGCTAGAATCATTGTGGACTGGAAAGGATTGTGGACTGGGGGATAAGGGTGTGATAAGACAATTAGTCAGATATATGGAAAAGTCTTAGATCAGCCTCCCAGGATGCCAAAATTCTACTTCAGTCAAGAAAAAGTCTAACATGAGGAGAAGTAATACAAGTTTCTCAACTTGTCCATTCTGCTAATGTGCTTTAATTTGACCTTGATCTCTATGTAAGAGAGGGCAAAGTGGATAAAAATCGATGATTTAAATTTTTTTTTTTTAATTTAAATTGGATTTTTATTTAAATGAAATATAAATTTTTGGTTTTTTTTAAAGGAACACTCTCATCAATTGCAGATCGGAAATCCCCAGAGTAGGACTAGATTTTATGATCTGCTGTAGGCTTGCACTAAACATCTTTTTTCTTTTGTGGCTGGGAAGGAATTTGTCCCTCACCGCCAGATTGCCTGAAATGAGGTGTGGAGAGTAAGAGAGGATTGCCTTCCACACAGCAGGTTAGGGACCTAGTGTGGTAGGAAAGGAGGTTTAGGTTAATATGTTACAACTTAATAGGTAGCAGGTATGGCGGGTGTCCAGTGCAGGTATGTGTTACAGAGATGTGGTTCTTTGATGAGCAGGAATTGGAAGTGGATTTAGGTGAAGGTATCACCCGTTGAAGCCAGAAAAAGGGAATTGGGGCGCCTAACATCTGGTACAGCTGTTAGATCTCGGTTTTAAAAGTCCTGCTGGCTAGTGTAATGAACTGACTTGCTGTTTAATCTCATACTTCAGTCAGAGGTAAAGGGCATTCAGTTAGTGACACCACATATATGTAAGCGGGGGAATGGGCCCGCTATTGTGGGGAACTTTCCTTGCTTGTACACTACCCCAATAGAGTTGGCTAGCAAAAGGATCTGAGTCCCTGCTCCCACTCTCTTTACACAGAGGCCCCACCTGACCTCAAGGGCTCTCCTCCCACTCTCCTGTGTGGTGCCTGTAACCCTGACAAGGCTGGACCCAGAATTCCTGGGGCTCAACCCCCAATCTTGTCGTGGTTCCTTAGGGCAGGGGCTAGGGTATCTCCACTCCGGGATACTAACTCTGCACTGGGAGCTTCCTTGACCCACTGATCATTGCATACAATACAAAGCAATACAATTTATTACAAAAACAGCAATTAAATCACTTAAAAAAAGAAGAAAAGAGGAGAAAGGTTAAAGGAAAACACCCAACACTGCCCCCTGGCCCGGGGCATCACAAACAGTGTCTCTGAGGTTCAGTCTGTGTCACACGTTGCAGGCCCACTGTCCAGGCCCTGGCTACACTGCAGGGATGCAGAGTCAGACCCCTGCTCTGCCAGTAGCCACACACTCCCAAAGTCCCCTTCGCTCTCCCCAGCTGCTCACCACACCCAGCTCCAGATGGCTCCTGCCCCAGCTCGCTCTGCTCCGTGCAGCTGCGCTTCGCTCTCTGGGATGCTTCTCTGCTCTGCTGCTGTGGGTTGGATCAGCTCGGCTCCATTCATCTTTTTGTGCTCCTCTTCCAGCCTTCCAGCTGCTGGCTCTTTTGTCCTTAGCTCTGGTCAGCTCTGCCCCAGCCATGCAGCTCCAATTCACATGGAGGGCCGGGCTCCCTGCCCCTCTACCCCACCCTCCTGGCTCCCTTAATGGCCTGTCTGCCTTGTCAATCAGGCTGACCTGAGCTGGCCTCTCTCCACTGGCCCTGGTCGCTGTCCGTTCCAGGGTCCTGTTTCCTCCAGAGATGGCCAATCAAAAAGACCCACTAAGTTTCAGTAAGGGGCTAATAGACCTCTTACATATACATGGTTGGTTTAAACTATGGTGTCTCTTTATATATGTGACCATAGATCAAGGCATTTGGGTTACCCTTCTTTTTCATGGGGCCTATAGCCAACAAAATAAGTCAGGCAATTAAAAATCAATTAATAAAAACAAATGTTGAGCAATATTGCTTCAGTAAAAACACATTTTACCACTTCACACATTACATATGCATCTCAGCATTCTTTTATTTCAGTCTGCAAATTTATGTTCAGATTTGACAAAAAATGTAGCAGATGGGGATATTGTATATTACCATATGCCACAGTTATCTGGCACATTTATGGGACTCTAAATACTTTAATATTCTTTTGAAGTGGTGAGATGCTGAAGAAAATAAAGATATTAACTTCAGTTTAAGCTTGGATCACTGGCAAAACAATTCTGTTTTTTCTACCTTAGGAATTTTATTTCACATTGCATTCTGTGGAAAAGACGATATGCTTTGAAAGTGTCTTAAGTATTTCTCCAAACTTACTCTGATATTAGAAATATAAATATTGAATAGGAATATTGGCAGTAAGCATTTTATTTTAGAATACTAATCTAAAATAATAATAATAATGTATTAATGCTTAACGGCTTCAGTCAGACCCCATTGTGTTAGGCACTGTACAGATGACTTTGGTAAAACCAGTCTCTGTCCCAAAGCTTACACCCTAGTTTAAAACATGATGCGACACATGAGTGTGATCAAACTTAAGGAACAGAGCAATAACAAAGAGGGTAACAGTAATGCTAAGACAACTATATGCTGTCCAAATGCACATTTAGCAGAAGCCATTACAACAAATAGCGAATATCTGTAATCTCTACTGGCCACCAATCTGTAGTCATTCAGTTGGCATTTGCTTACCTGTGAACACTGCAAGCAGGTTAATTATAGCAAAGGCAAAATGAAGTAATTAGAGAAACGTGGAGCAACAACTAATTCAGACTGTATTCATAGAATCAGTGCATCTGAAGGAGTATAAACTTTTGCATGTTGCTGTAATTTACAGCTTTCTCATGATGATGCTGGACTCTGAGCTGTGAGAACCAGTTTAAAGGTTTGGTGCAGCGAGCTTCACAAGCCAGGAATGTGGAAGGTTTTTGTCACATACAGCTTCCAAAACTTTGGCTAGAAATTGGAGGGGGGAAATCCAGTTTGGGGTCTGTCTCTAGTTTAGTATGTGTGAAAATGCTTACTAAGCATTATGGATATGCTATAATTATGTACCTCTGCTGAAAGCTTTGTGGTAAATAGCTAATAGCTTGTGGCAGTACATATCCATGACCCTAAATCATTAATAAATTTTGCACAGTCTTATTATTAAGGAAAAATAAGTATTCCTGATTTGCAATAGTAGTCTCATTAAAACAATGACAACATGGGGAAACAACATAATATAGGGTACTAACATAGTTATCTTTCTTCTGTTTATCTCAATTGTGTTAACACTTACTTCAGTATCCTGAATACTAAACGTGGGTTTGTTTGCCATCTTTTCTTAAAGATGGCGCCAGTACTGCTATTTGTGCAGTTTCACAAATGGTAACAACGGGGAATTCCAGCAAGTCTGAATGACAGAGTAATTGAAACTAAGGCTGCGAGTCTGTCATGGAAGTCCCGGGTTCGGTGACTTTCTGTGACTTCCGCAGCTGCAGCGGCCAGTGCAGCTAACCTCAAGGCTGCCCAAACAGCTGACCCCGGGGTCAGCCACTTGGACAGCCCCGGGGCCAGCCGCACTGGCTGCTCCAGCAGCGAACAGTATGGCTAACTCTGGGAACCACCCAAGCAGCGATCCCGGGGACGTTCCTGAGAATTCCTAGGGCAGCAGCAGTCCCAGGGGCAGCCCCATAAGCCATTGGATAGCAGTTACCTGGGGGCCTTGGAGCAGTAGATGGCTGGAGGCGGTTAGCCCCTGCTGCCGGAACAAGAGCCAGCCATTGGCCGCCGCTCCCTCCAGAGCAGTGGTGATCCCGGGCCCTCTGAGAGCAGTGGCGCTGAAAGAGCAGCTAAGATTTAGTCACGGGTATTTATAATAAAAGTCATGGACAGGTCACGGACTGCAAATTTTTGTTTATTGCCCATGATCTGTTCCTGTGACTCTTACTAAAAATACCCATGACTAAATCTTAGCCTTACTTATACACAATGACCTTTCTACCCTAGTGCAGCATTGGTGGTAATCATCGTGGGAATTTTTAAAAGACAAAAGTCTAGTATAGAGAAAAAAGCAGAGAAAAGGAACTGCTATAACTTCTAATATATGTATTTGTGTGTGTGTATGTGTATAAATACTGCATGTATAGAATGTGCTTGTGTGTGTGTTTGTATGTATATTTGGATTTTCTAAGTTAATACATTTGCCTTTTTCATTCTGAGGCATCTAATTTGGAGAAGTAATTGCAGTTTGGTAGCACTGGTTGTGAGAAACTAAACTTTTTTAAAATAACAAAAAGCTAGGTTCAGTTTTTGTTTTTCACTTTCTTTTTGACAGTCCTTGTGCTTATTTCAAAGTCTCTTTTATAAAAGGAGATACTTTATTCATGATTCTGAGTGAATGAACTTCTGAGTACATCACAACCTTAGCTTGATTATAGCTGAGCTGCCTATCAGTAATTAGTACACACTGCCTGCAGCATCTGCTGTACAAGACACTTCACTTCTTGAAATAGAATAAATCTCAGATTATGCTCTGGTAATCCTTTATGAGGCACACTTTAAAAAAAACTTACTAGAACCAACTTTGTTAGTGACTACTTCACAAGTAATATCAGGATTTTTCATTCAGTCTTTGGATCAGGACCTAAAATGGGCCACCTTTGTGGACTTCAAAGTCTACAGAACCTGTACTACTGGTCAGCTTGCCTAGTGTTGGTCAGCTCTGCAGTGAGGAAACTAGGGATTTAGCAGGGGTGTGCAACCCTCTACATTTTACCTTCTATTTTCAAAATGTTTTGTCCACTGAATCCTTCAATTATTTCAGCTTACTCAGATATACCCTCTTTTTCTCTCTCTGCTCCTTTATCCATCTCCGTTGATAGTCATTCAGAACCTTCATTATCAGTGTTTCACTTCTGAAATAGGATCAGGAGATGCGACCCTATTTTGTATAACAGGTTTTTAGATAAATGAGGTTTGGATTTGCATAGCTGCACTGCATTTCCTTTTAAACTCCTTTGCTTTAGATTTTCTGTAACTCCTGATTTGCACATCAGTCCCACTAAAACTCTGACTACATTGAAAGAAGTTGGCTCTGTTACATATTTTTCAGGGTCTATTATATCCTTCTGCACTAGGAATTTACTGTTGGAATTCTTCAAAAATATTTTGTCCTTTGGTTATATTTTTTAAATAGTTTATGTTTTTTAAAAAAACCTCTTCCTTCCCCTTGTGTGTAGATGGGAACTTTTAGTGATCGAATGGACTGCGTTGTTTCAGTTATGCATAGGTGACTATTTTTGACTTGGGGTATCTGGTCAATGTTTTCTAGCACAGATGCTCTTGAACATGGCCACCTTAGGCCTTGTACACATTCCAGCCCCAACAAGAATAACTTCCAATGTGGGGCTTGTCACTGTTTCAGAACACTAATCACATTAAAGTTGCTTTTCATAAGATCAATTCAAGTTACATTCATTTTTTATGAATGTAACTTGAATTGACCCTATTAAATAAGAAATGTGTTATCTTGACAAGATTTTTTTCTTATGCATGATTGTAAAACCCACAGAAGTTTGTTGGCTAAAATAATAATTGTGAATTGCCTTGGTATGAATATTCTGAGTACTCAGATATATTTTGCACCAACTCACAAATCAAGCTGACATAGTTGTTCACACGTTTCTATCTGTATATACCAGGTGTGGTCAAACTTATTGACTCTTTGAGGCTCCCCTCTGAGCAGAATCCTCTAGCCCAGTGTTTCTCAACCTTTTAAGTAGCAAGTATCCCCCAACTTCTGAAAATTGTAATAAGTACCCCAACACTCAATTTTCCATAGGATTTTATATGTACAGATTAATGTGAGCCATATGTTGGAAGAAGGGTTGAATATATAAGGCCATGATATTACAGATGTCAGATCTGGTGTGGGTAGGGTTACCACCTTTACACCAGGGGTGCGCAACTCAAGTATGTAGCTGGGCTAGTGTGATG
Organism: Emydura macquarii macquarii; assembly: GCF_026122565.2. Taxonomy (NCBI): domain Eukaryota; kingdom Metazoa; phylum Chordata; order Testudines; family Chelidae; genus Emydura; species Emydura macquarii. The sequence goes on from NW_027132434.1 coordinate 3,511,391, forward strand.
TTGGCCAAAGCTCGAAGGCTTTGACCGGCATGCCAGTGCTGGGGAGTATAAAGTGCGGTGTCAAATTTTTTGCCATAGATTTGAGAGGAGGAAGGGGTGAGAGAGACAAGGAAGGAGAGCGAGAGAGAGAGACAAGAAAAGAGGATAACTAGTGAAAACTGGGGCTGTCATAGTTGTCAATTTCACCACTCAGCTAGAGCAGTGAAATTGACAAGTTTTCTGGACACTGGGTTTGAGCCAGGGCGGGGGGCTGCCACCTGGGCAAGTTGCAGGCAGTTGCTGCCTGGCTGCCAGCCCAGGTGATGGGCGACTGCCATCCACTCCGAGCTGGGGCAGAGGAGGCTTCTGCATCAGCTGGGACCCAGGGATGTGGGCAGGCGGCTGCTGCCCGTCTTCAGGCTGGGGCGCTGGAGGCTGTCCCTCGGCTTGGAGCCAGAGCGCGGGTGGCTGCCACCCAGCTGTGAGTTCAGCTCGCGAAACGCAGGAGGCTGCCACCGGCTCCCACCTGGGAGCTGGGACCCAGTGGGAAGCTGGGGGCTGCTGCCCGCCTCCCCCAGAAGCTAGTGGCTTTCTCCCAGCTCAGAATTGGGACCTGGCAGGAAGCAGGGAGCTGCTGCTCGCTTTCCAGTTGGGAGTTGGGACTGGGTGGGAAGTGGGTGCCTGCTGCGTGCCTTCCCCAAAAGCCGGTGGCTGCCACCCGCCTCCAGATGAGAGCTGTGACAGGGCGGGAAGCGGGGGGCTGCAGCCCAGCTTTCCCAGAAGTCGGCAGCTGCCATCCACCTCCCTTTCTTCTGTATTTCCCTGGGTACCCCCTGCCTATGTCTCGCTTACTCTTAGGGGTATGCGTACCACAGGTTGAGAAACTATGCTCTAGCCCCACCATCCTGCTGCAGGGCAGAAGCTTTGAGCTCCCCACCCCAGTATGGTAGGTGGATAATTTGGGGAGGGGAGAACATAGGGAGCTCCACGAGCTGCACTTTAACTGTAAAAGAGCTGAATGTGTCTCATGAACTATGGTTTGGCCACCCCTGGTATATACTGAAGGAGACTGGAAACAAGTGATGCCTACATATTGGACAATTAAAGCTTGTTTTGAATACTGGCAGTCCCTAGTATCCAAAGTAGCTAGTATGGTGCAGGTAACTGCACTTTTTAAAATGTAAAATATATTAATCTAATAAGGTACAATTGCCTTTTCCAGAACAATACAAATATCTAGAACTATCCTAACTAGACTATAAGGTAGAGGCATAAAAACACTGGCTTGATCTTTGAAGATGGGATTATTTTGCTACAGTATGAGGAAACTGAATTTTTTTTCTTGCTGGGAAAAAAATCATTAGTTTTCTGTTTCTCACAGCCATTGCTACCAGACTACAAAAAGCTAGGTTCAATTCAAAAGCAAACAATTGTCAAGGAAAAGGCTGTTCAAATTTCATTTTTTTATTAATGTATAAATTATACATTGGTAACTAGAGATATGTAATTCTTTATCTTGATTATAGTACCAAGAGAAAATGGGGCCCACAGCAGTGGTGCTGGAACAATTTTTATAATGGGGTACTGAAGGTGGAAACCATGTATTTGGCAAATTATCAAGTGTTATTTGTGAAGTACAACTTCCTGATGTTGGAAGGGGTGACCCTATTTTCAGAATTCCACAAGAGAGCAGGGAGGAACTGAAAGATGTTGTTAAAAAAGGGACAAATTATAGCTAAACAAGCATTACAGGCAGCAATGGATGAGTTAGAGACAGCTGCCTGGTCCATGGCCATGACTTCCAGGTTGCAGGTGTCTGACATCCCTAAAGAGGTCCAAGCAATGTTCAAAGATATGCCATTCCAGGGTTTGTACCAGTTTAGCACCATGATAAGGCATTCCATTCCCTAAAGGACTCCAGGGCTATGCTGAAATCCTCAGGAATTGTATTCTGATGTTGGACTAAAAACTATTCTGATATCAGCATCCTCAGAGGCAAAGGACACTTCACACTTGCCAACCTGAGTACGCACCCAGGATGCCATCCTGGTATCCTAGAAGGTGTCCATCCTTCTCCTAGTCTGTTTCAACAAGTTTGAGGAGATGATTGGAAACCACACTGAGACACAGATCGTAAAACTAACCTTCAGAAACCATCTTACTCCCTTCCATCGGTTTGGGCAGAGATTTCAGCTGATGATGTTCTCTCCCACAGCTTCCCCATTCCTCTTCAAGGACCCTTCTCACAAGAGCCTTTTACTAAAGGAAGTGGCCTTTTTACTCTTAGGAAAAAATGAAGAAGTTCCTCAATAATACTGGGACAAAGTTTTCTACTCCTGTTATTTCTTCGTTCTTCTTTGCATGATTGCCGATGTATGTTCCACTATAGGTGTGTGCACACCTCATGCACTGTTGTGAGAAAACATTTTCCCTCTGTGTGATTGGGGTGCTTAAATGCCATCTGCCATTGTGCATCACAGTGTGCAGGTATAAGAGGATGAAGCTGCCCCCATCTTCCCTCAGTTCCTTCTTATTGTCAGTGATGGTTTATTTCCCTTACTCTTTGTGTATAGTTTGTTTGTTGTTTAATAGTAGTTAGTTAAATATAGTGTATAGTTACTGTCAGCGTAAGGTTTCAGGTTTTTAGGTCCTTTATGGATCAAATTTGATTCTTGGGACTGGAACCATGGAAAACAAGGAATGGCTCCTATTCAGGTGCTGCCAATTGGCATTGGTCTGGCACACAGTCAGTGACCCACACTCCAGCTGTCTAAATTGTTTGAGGAAGTGTCATATTTGTGGAGGGTTTAAGCCTCACTCTAAAAAAGATAGAGCAGTGACACTCAAGTGTCTCCTTATGGAGGCGCCACTTAGCCCTTCATCGGAGCCATCAGGTTCAGAGTGTACTCCAAATGCAGCACCATTGGTACAGAATGTGCCTCCCAACTTGTCTTCAGCATCATGTTGTGCATCTGCAATACCAACAAAGATACACATATATTCCAAGGACTCAGTATCTCATTCAGCAAGACGTGCGGTACAGAATCCAGCTAGAGGAAAAGAGTCTGAGAGGAAGGGTTCCCCAGAGTGTTCCTCTGCTACAAAGAGGGCAGGGGTTCATCAACTGGCTGGGAGAGGCTGCTCCAAGTCTCAAGTATTGTCCAGCATGACCATTGTTCAGTCCACCTTTAATGGACTGGGACTGTTACTCCATCTGGACAAATCAATTCTAAAATCTATGTGCAAAGAATAAGAGTTTATCAGAGCACTTCTGGATGCTACAAAAGCCAGAGCATTTCTGCCCCGTCAAGGTTCCAAATGCACTGAGATCTGGTCTTGGATCTAACAGCATATCCATTTACCACAGTGCACAGTTGCCTCAGAGTTCAGGGACTTGGAGCAGCATGTACCTACATAGTACAGTATGCCAGATTACAGAAGCCTCAAGACTTCAGGGATGGGTAGTGTGGGTGTATGCCCACTGTTGACATCATCTAGAAGACAGTGATTCGCATTCCAGGGATAATTTTTCCTTTCTGGACTGGTGGACAGACCCTTGAAACATTTGTGTGGGAGTTCCCTTTGTTTCTCCACAAACAATACTCACATTGGTCACAGATGCCTTGCCTCATCATTGGGTTGGGGGGCACACATCGGAATCCTGCAAACTCAAGGGTTGTGATTCTTCTAGGATCTGAGGGCTCATATAAATGTGATAGCACTTGACTCGCTGAGTCTATCCTGTTCGGACTTCCATCCACATATTATGGGAAAAAATCCACTAGAGTTAATGGACAGCATAGCAACTATGTTCAATGTAAACAGCCAGGGAGGGGTGTATGTCAACTGTGACAGGAGGAAATTCTACTTTGGGAGTTCTGCATAAACAACTCCATTCACCTCAAAACTGCTTATCTTCCAGGTGAGCAGAATAAGTGGCAGTTCATCTAAGCAGGTCATTGTCCATTCACCTCAAATGGTTACTATGTCCAGACATGGTCTGGTACATCTTCCAGCTAGGGGGGACTCCCTAAGTGGACCTGTTTGCAACAAAGAACAACAGAAAGTGCCATTCCTTTTGCTTCTGAGAGGGGTTTAACTGCCCTGGTTCTTTGATGGACGCTTTCCTGCTATCATGGACGAATTCCCTGCTCCTTTTCTCCAATACCATTACTACCCATAGTTCTATTCAAGGTCAAGCAGGATTATGCTTGCCTCATATTAATAGCACCAGCATGGCCTCAGCAACACTGGTTCTCAACCTTAGTAGCATTGTTAGTGAGACTTCCTCTGCCATTGGATTCAGACATAATTTCTCAGGACCATGGCTGTCTGCTCCACCCCAATCTATAGGCTCTCCACTTGACAGTCTGGATGCTTCCTGGCTAACATCATTAGAAATGGCTTGGTCAAAAGATGTCCAGGAAGTGCTTCTGAATAGCAGAAAGCCTTGAACTGTGCGTTCTCAACAAAAACATGTCTATCCAGTGCAGGCTTCCACTCACCACATTTTGAATTATCTGTTGCACCTAAAACATCAAAATCTAACAGTTCCATTAAAGTATATTTGGCAGCCATTTCAGAGTTCCACCCTATATGGGTAATAGATCGCTTTTTTCTAACCCATAACTATCAGATTTCTAAAAGGATTGCACAGATTATACCCTAAGGTGCAACAACATATTTCCCCATGACATCTCAACCTGGTGTTAACAAGATTAATGGGCAGTTTCCAATTTCCATATTAACCAGGCAATTTATTTGCCAACTTTCCCCCCAAAGCTTCACATTAGCCTTCTGTTTGGACTGCACAGATCCTTCAGAGTCTTGCTGCAGTTATTTGTCACGATTGCACACAGGGTGAAAGGGAAGTCGGTTACTGCTTAGAGTACTGCTTTCCCCTTGCGTTTGTGCTACTAGTTAGCTAATGTAATGCGATTTCCTAGAGTATTGGCTTATTTGACTACAACACAAGCAGCTTCAGCAGCTTTCCTAATGCAAGTACCTATTTGAGACAGTTGCAAATCAGCAACTGGGTCATCATTTCACACATTTGCTGCTCATTATTCCATTTCCTGTCAGTTTAAGAATGATGTCAGTTTTGAACTGGAGTTCCCTTCATTTCTCCACACCAGTTCCCTTTCTTCCTCTTCACCAGTTTTGGATGGGTTGTTCTACAATAACTGTTCAGATAGATTCCAAGCCCGCCTCCTTATTAATCTACTTGTGAGTCACCTACAGTAGAATGGAAATGTGCAATCACTCAAAGAAAAAAAATGGTTACCTACCTTTCTGTAACTGTTGTTCTTCAAGATGTGTTGCACATGTCCATTCTACAACCCTCTCTGCTTCTCCTCTCTATCAGAGTCTATCCAGTAAGAAGGAACTGAAGGTGTGTGGGGTGGCTCCATCCTCTTATACCTGTGTGCAGTGGTTCACAACAGCAGAGGGTGCTTGAGCCACCCTGACTGGTACTGGTGAGGGAAAAAATTCTCTGGCAACTGTGCATGTGGTGCACACACGCCTACAGTGGAATGGACACGTACAACACATCTTGAAGAACAACAGTTTTAGAAATGTAGATAACTGTTTTCCCTTTAGAAGAAAGGGGTCTTCATTCTATCCTAGACTGAGGAGACTGAATAAATACATGCACTGCTTCAGATTCAGGATGATAATGCTTGCCTCCATCATTTCATCATTTAAGGCTCAGGGATGGTTTGTGGCTTTCAACATGCAGAATGCATTACTTCCACATTGCTCTCCACTGGTCCACAGGAAGTACCTCAGATTTACAGTAGGGATGACCCATCATCAGTTTAAGGAACTGCCCGTTGGACTCTTCAAGGCACCAAGAGCCTTCATCAAGTGTCTCTCTGTGGCGGCACACCTAAGTAAAAAGGATATTCATATCTGTCCTTACCTAAATGACTGGCTGATCTTATCTGGGAATTCTGACAAGCATCATTACTCCCTATCCCCATTTGCCCAACTGGGCCTCCTGGTGACCCATGAGAAATCATCTCTCGTTTCAGCGTGAACAATAGAGTTTATAACATACAGGATAAACTCCATGATAGCAAAGGCATACTTAGCTCAGGACAGATTCCCCTTGATTCAGTTGTTAGTTACTAGGATAATTAAGGATATGATTTAGTCATGGAGATCACAGCAATCACTGATTGCTTGGATGTCTGTGACTTCTTCAACTTCAAATGTCAGTGGCTGGGGCCGGAGCTGGGGCTGTGCGCTCCCCCTTCCCGCCCCCCATGGTAGCTGGGACTGTGCGCCCCTGCACCATGGCTGTAGCCCGGGCTGGAGCCAGGGTTGTGTGCCCCATCCTGTGGCAGTGGGGTTTCACCTCATGTGGCTGTAGCTGTCATTTCTCCCCCTTCTAGCCCCACTGGTTATTTTTAGTAAAGTCACTGACAGGTCACAGGCTCCATGAATTTTTGTTTATTGTCCGTGATCCTTATGAAAAATAACTGTGACAAAATCTTAATATTAGGGATAATTGCCCATCTGACCATAATGGTACAGACTAGCCTCACATTATTAGAGTATATAGGTGCATGCACCTATGAAATTCCACTTGCTATACTTTGTCTGAGGATTCCCCTACAACTTTGGCTCAGGTCAGTCTACTCCCTGGCAAAATATCCACGGAGCAACAGAATTTTAATTCCGTCTCGTCCTCTGTGTACTGTCCGGTGGCTTCACCCCAACAATGTAAAGAAAGCAGTACCGTTAGAGGATGTGTCACCATCTGCAGTATTAGTCATGGATATGTCTGGGATGGGATGGGATGAGGTGCCCAACAGGTACAAGAGACATTGTTCTCAGAGAATGTGAGACTACACAAATACTTGGAACATCAGACAGGCATGTGTGGTATTCTTCCTGCTTGTGAGGCACTCTTTAGTACAGATACTGATAGACAATATTTCGGTGAAATACTATATAAAGAAACAGGGGTATTGCCTCTTCTCCTCTGTGCAGAGAGGCATTTAAACTGTGCAGCTGGTGCTGCCTGCACAACACAATCCCAATAGGCCTATCCCTGCTGGGAGCCAGCATCTTGACAGATTTCCTGAGCAGATATTTGGTCACCAATCACAACTGATCACTGCTGAGGTCCATTACCAAATCGATATTCTACCAATGGGGGAATCCAATAATAGACCTGTTTCACCACAGAAACAATAGAAAGTCCCCCAACTTCTGTTCCAGAGGGGACATGGGCCTGGGATCCCTACCAGACACCTTCATGCTACAATGGAACCAAGGGCTGATATACTCCTTCACACCAATCCCACTTATCCCCAGTGTGATCCCTAAAGCCAGGTTATACCAGGCTAAACTCATCCTGGTGGCTCCCTTCTGGCCAAAACAGTTGTGGCCAACAGACCTGCTGCACATGTCTGTACAGCCGCTAGGCAGACTTGAAGACCTGTCAGACCTGTTGTCACAGAACTAGGGACAAGCATTTTATCTAGATAAGATGTTGCTACAACTGATAGCCTAGATGTTGGCTGAATGAGCACTGTAAAGCAGGACTGCTCTTTACATGTCTAGGAGATCCTGGCACACAGGAGGAAGCTGTCCACAAGGAAGCCTTCTTCCTCCAAGTGAAAGACATTTTCCATATGGGCATCACAACACAGCCTAGTGACCGCCCATCTGGTGGTATCAAAATTTCTTAAGGGTCTGATGCATGTTTACCCATCAGTCACAGAACCTACTCTGACATGGATGCTCAACCTACTCCTCTTGAAGCTTAAGGAGCCCCTGCTAAGATCCCTTTATAGAGTGCTCCATCCAACATCTTGCCCTTAAAATATTCTTTTTGATGGCCATCACCTCAACTAGGACAGTGAGCAGGGTTTAGGCACTCATGGCGGATCTCCCCTATACCTCACTCCACAAGGGCAAAGTGATGTCATATGAAATTCCATCCCAAGGTGATGTCTAAATTTCAACTAGCCAGGCAATTTACTTGTGTTTTTCCTTAAGCCATATTCCATACTCAGTTTATTATACTGTGTTACCAGCTGGCAGCTATACCTTCCCCTTTGTTCATCAAGGCTGTCTCTACCAGATCTCAAACAGCATCTTCTGCCTGTTCATGAAATGTTCTGATAACTAAAATCTGGAAGGTTGCTACAAAGAGCAACTTAATCATCTCTGTAAAAACATTATTTGCTGGACCTGGTTGCTAGATCCAGTGCAAAATTTGGAAGAGCAGTACTCTAATCTCTGATTGACTATAGTTGCTACCTCCTCATTCCCACCATCCTGAAGAGGATATTGCTTGCTTGTCACCTTCAGTCGGATCCATACTGACATATTCAGAGACTGGTTGGTTACCCTAACTGTGCTTCTTTGAGATGTTGTAGTCAATGTGGATCCTACAGCCCACCCTCCATTCTTACTTTTGGAGTCCTCCGCTAACAGCGGCTTTGAGTGTTCAGGAAAATGAGGGAGGGCTGAGGCTGCACCACCCTTTATGCCCATGCACAGATGTATGAGGAGACTAAGGGCATGTGTGGCCCTAACAGAAGGAGCTATGTGAAAGATTCTGAACTCGTGTGCTATAGACTCATGCACACGTATAGTGGGATCCATATTGACTACAACATCTTTATGATCCACAGTTACTGTAGGGTAAATAACCATTCTATCTGGAGAAATCATATTGTTTTTAAAATGGTTGTAAAAGTATATGTTTAAAATCAAGTGCAAAACAATATCCGACTAATAAATTAGATTAATTGTTGAATTGAAATTCTGTTTATTATTCTGGAATAATATGCAGGTAATAGTTTGAATTATCTTGTAATGTAAATTTCACTGTATTAATCAAAATGTGTTATTTGAATGCAGAAAATATAAATATTGAGATTAGGAGTGATGGCAAGTTAGGTTTTGTGTTGATAATACATATTTTTCCAACCCATAATTTGATTTGCAATTTATTATAATATTTATTATATTCATCACTTTTCAGTTTTGGCACAAGATGCTCTTTCTCCATGCTTGGAGAAATTGAAACTTTACCATATTTAATCTTCGTTATTCAAATATCAGTGAGGAACACAAATGATGGAAACATTTGGTCTGTGAGTCACTGATTTTGTCTGAAGATTAAAAAGCTTGTAATAGCCAAAAGGGCAGACATTCAAGCAACCTGCAATTTTTCAATTTTTTGAAATTGTTCATAATCAAATAAGGCCAAGAATGATTTAATTTTCCAAATTCCTTATAAACTGGAGGTAGTTCATTTAATCACAAATATTTGTTTTCTTCAGGAACTAAACATACAAGAGTTAGTTATTGTCCACAGGCTTTTGTGTAGTCACTTGAACAGCAGCAGGTATGCTATGACTTAAAGGTTGCCTATAGTATACTTCCTTCTAGCCATCAAATTTAGCTCTTCAAAAAGTCTTTTGGATAAGTTCCCTATATTTGGCCCCTATATATGCCAATGCCTGCTCTTTAAGTCTTAGTGGAGATCTGAATTTGTCAGAATTCAAAAGGGCCAAATTCAACACTGATTTATAGCATGTGCAATCACTTGACTTTGGGTGTTTTTGCATGGGATATAAAGCAGCAGTTAATTTGGTGCTGTTCCTTCAAGGCACCTGCTATGTGTCAGAAGGCCTCCTCCATCTCATAGATCCCATAACTTTTAGAAAAATACCAAATCTTGATTTAAAAATCACCATAGACTTTTGTTAAAGTGTTCCAATGATTATTATCCTTGTTAAAAATTAATGCCTTATTTCCAGACTGAATGTGCATCAACTTCCCACCGTTGGCTTATGTTATACCTTTTTCTGATAGACTGAAGAGCCCATTATCAGTTTTGCATGTTTTTATCATAAGGAAAAAGTACCTTTTGATAGCACTTTAAACCACAGCATAAGGCGGCAAAAAATGCCAAAAGTTAAACTACAGTTAGTAAATAGGCTGTTACTTTTATTCTTTTGATCATGAACTCAAAGGTGAACAGTGCTTTTTATGTTGATTAATAAGGATCTAATTCACCATTGCTCTGCCTCTTTCATAGTCATTTAGCAAAGTTAAGCATTAAAATGCTACAAAATCAGAAGGGGGGAAAAAAGAGAAAATCCTGCCTCAGTCACTCTGAATGTATAATCTTTTAATCAAAGTTGGATTCTTCCTTCTATTACTGGCCTTTTGTCTGTCTATGCTGGAAGAAGGACAGGAGACACTGGATGTGGTTTTGATTAGACTGCAGTTTTATTTTAAAAAACATCTGTGAGTATCCAGCAAATAAAATTGTACAGTGCTCGTAATTCCATGATCATTTCCATATACTTGGGGGCTCCCATTATCTCTCCCTGTTTTCATCTTACCCTGCCTCACCCTCTCATCTGAGAGTTGAGAGGGGATTGACTGTCCACCATACCGGTCATAGGAGCCCCACCCCCGCATTTTCTTCTCCTTTAAAGTATGTCTTCTTTAAATTCTTTACCAACCATTTTTATCTGATCCATATCCATTCCCAATGGAGTACATGCACTGGACATCCACCACAAGTTTACATAATGAACTGAGACATTATAGCATAACTCCCCCTTTCCTACTCTAATAGGTTCACAGCCCACTGTAGGGAAGGCCAATCTAGGGATAAGGTAAAATTTCTTCTCAGCCCCCCAAGAAAAAAGCTGACTAGTGTAATGACCACAGCAGATCATGATGAAATGTGGTATTTTACGTCCTTTCATGGGTGGGAGGGGGTGCTGTTTGCCTGGTGCAGGTTAAAGAGGACTTTCTTGGAACTTCCCTGAGTATAATAATCCCCCTCTCTTAAGCCCTCTTCTCTTATGGTCAACTAAAGAGGCAGCATCCTGGTTCAGCTGTGCTGTTTCCTGCTTTCTACCAGGAAAAGGTAACTGACTCAGGAGGGAGAGGCCTTAAAGGGTCAGCAGCTCCCTGCTCACCAGCCTGCCATACAAGCCCCATCCCTGCAGTTAAAGGGTGCAATTCACCTTCTCCATCAAGCTGGACAAAGGGCCCACTGCAGTGAGGATATCAGCTGTATCTATTTATGATACAGTTTTCTTCTGTCTAAAAAATGAATCTAGAAAAAGTGAGTCATCCAGCTAATTTCACCTGAATGACTGTTTTGGTTTTTGCCCATATAGAACCCGATGGAGTCCTCTGAATGTGAAAATGTCAGTAGGAGAGGCTGCATCCATAAAAAATGGCTGCAAGCTTTTATCCACTAGGGACCATTACATGCCTATAAGGTCCACAATGGAAGGGACATCCAGAGAAATGTTGATTCAGTGTATCCTACAGCAGCCTGTGCTGCTGGCATTTTTATTTTAGTTCAGAACTGAATTTCCTTCTATACTAAAGAAAAATCTTAATTCTCTTTAGTATTAAAAAAACCACCTTGAAATGGAACTTCAAAACTGTGAAAATGAGTATGATAACTGTGGCTATAACTGTGGGAGCAGTTGCTGTATAAGACAAGTAATTCAGACCTTCAGTTTAAACACACTTCCATTGACTTCAGTGGGACCAGAATTCCACCACCATTGTGTACTTGAATGGATGTTATTTATAATGACTTTTCTTTTAAAAGTCAAGAGTTATCTTTGTTCAAGGTTATCATAATGAAATCTTTTGTTGCAGACAGACATTTTTGGTAACTCTTTCCTGGAAGTTCTTCCAGTTCAGTACATATACAGTTCAGTATTTTAAATGTTATTTCTGTGAGCTCTGATTTCATCAGAAGGAAATTATGCAATCTTCCAGTCACTTTCACTTTGCTGTAAAGATAATGGCGGCTCGTTATTCTAGATGTGCAGTCTAAACCAAAAACCATTAACACATGAACAAAATATATCAAATTAATTTATATTCAAATATAATGCTTTCCAAAACTTGATTCTAAAGCTGGCTTTGTGAGTTTGAATCTGATGAGGACTTTTTTGTGGTGGTTCTACTTCACTGGTTGCTAGTTACGCAAATTCTCTGGGGCTGATCATGAGGGATATAGGTGCTGATATGCATATAGGTATGTAATCTTTAAATGTGCTGTCACATCTCTATTGTGCATCTAATTTCAGAGATCTGATGCAAGTTTTTTTACTATCTTGTTACTGAAACATCACTAAGTTTGTTAAACAGTAAAATCCTATATATTTAAGTAAATATGTCAGTTCTTCAAATAGTGTCCCTATGGGTGGGCTACTTCATACCTCTTTAGTTAACTTGTGGTTTTTCCATTTAATATCCCTTCCTCCTCCCTTTCAGAGGGGTTTTCTCAGAGTCGTCAGCCTGGTGCTCCACGATCCTTGGGATTCAAGCACTGCCTTTCCTGTCAGGAATCTGTCCTTGTCAGTGATGGATATTCCCGGTGTATCATCAGTATGAAGTGCAAGATGTTGCTCAGTTTTTTAAAAACAGATCTTGAAAAAAACAGGAGATTAAACTTAGGCATCTCATGGTAGAATGCACTCTCCAGCCAGCCTTGTTACAGGCCCAGTAACACTGCCTGATTCTCTAGAAATATCAGCACCTGGTGAATAACCATCCTTGGACATTATGTGAGCACACTGCTCCATTGACCTCCGTACTCCACTTGCCTAGGTCTTCACGGGATAAGAAAACAGAGGGTACCAATAAAGTTCCTAAGAAAATAAGTTTCTGGATCATCTCATAGAGAGTCTAATTCAAAAAAGGCTCGGTCACCATCAAGACTGACCATTTTAGAGACCTCATGTTGCAGGAAGGATACCGCTGAGGCTCCAGGCTTCTCTGGTACCAGGAGCTTGTTGAAGACCTTGAGCTCCTCAAAGACCCACAGCACTAAGCAGACCTCGCTTCTGAAGTCATCTACTCTACCATGACCATTCCAGCATTACTTTTGTTGCTCTCTCCTGTAAACTTAATCCAGAGACTCTCAACAGGCTTTTCTTCAGTTTCATACTGGAGCGCTGAGCAGTCATGCTAATCTCTTACATACAGTGCAACTCTTCCATCTTTTTTCTCCTGCCTGTCCTTCTTGAACAGTTTATATCCATCCATGACTGTGCTCCAATCATGTGTCTTACCTCACAAAGTCTCTGTTATTCCAATCATATAATAGTTCATTGACTGTTCCAGGACTTCCAATTCTTCCTACTTGTTTCCCCGTCTTGTGTTCATGTACAGCCACCTAAGATGAGGCTATAAAGTCTCCTCTGCCTTCTTACACCAATGATTTTAAACCGTTTCAGCAGCTGATAAGATAGCTGACTTGCTTCGGATTCCATTGGAGGAGGTCCAAGAGTCGCAATATAACTCAGACATTCTCCACACAACAGCCTCTGATTGATTAGCTTTATCAGTAAATGAGGCTCTACTTGATTCTGTCAAAATTATCTGGCCAGCTATTGCATTACATACTTTTTGTTGGCTCATTTACATGTATGGTTCTCTATCTGGCCAGCTATTGTACCACATACATGTAAATGAGCCAACAAAAAGTATGGTTCTCCAAGCAAAAAGTTCTTCATTTTTATTTTTGCGCCCTTCTCCCAACTCTTTAGTTGTGGAGGCTGTAAATGAACATGGTAGCCAACACCACACAGAGTTTAAACTGTACAGTAAAGACCAGAAGTGCCTCTTCGAGCATAAAAGCTACTTTTCTATGATCCTCCAGTTTAGAGTAGCGAATTATCAGGCTTTGATGGCAAAGTATGATCACATCAATTACAGTAAACTCAGCACTTTTATTGATCATCTTCCTTTGGAACATTGGGAACAGTTCCTGGCCATCATAGCAGAGGATCCACATTTATCAAGGACCTTGTTGCAGCCTAGATGTAGTCGACACTGCAGCTCATTCCATCTTTATTACTGTCATCATGCATCTAGCATTATGGCTGCAGCTGTCTGAATTTCCTAAGAAGGTGCAAAATAGCATAGAAGATCTTCCTTTGGCTGGACGGAAACTTTTTCAGAGAGTCCACCGATGAATTCTTGCACACCTTGAAAGATTTGAAGACCACACTCAGGTCTCTTGGTGTATATATACATCTGCAAATGGAAAAACATTTACTACATCCCAAATGGCACAAAGATTCTGTCTAGTTCAATTCTCCAGCTTTCATAGACTTGCCAAACCACCTAAAAAGAGACTGAGATATCAAAGTAAGAAGCCTCCCACCATGACCATCACCATCAATCAGCTGTCCTCTTCATCAAAATATTAATTTTGATGGTCTGGTAGTGGGTCCAGATCTGCACCTTAGGAATTTTCAGCTTCATTACACTGCCTACCTTCCTCCTTTTGGAGACCATCTCTCCTATATTCAGTCTGCATGGGAACAAATTATGTCTGAGAGATGGGTTTTGGAGGTTTTTAACATTGGGTTACTCCATCCATTTCACCTCCATTCTCCATCCTACCCCCTTTCCCTGTCCCTCCTCAGGGACTCTCCTCATGAGAGGAGACAGGAAGTTACTTTCCTTTTCTTCATAGGGGTCATAGAACCAGTTCCAGTCAAGCACAAAGGAAAATATTTTCTGGTTTCAAATAAAGAATGGGGGATGGAGACCAATATTAAATCTGAGACTTGTAAACACATTTGTGAAATCACAGAAATTCAGAATGGTAACTCTTGCAGCTATAATTCCATCATTAGATTCCGGGGATTGCTTTGCAGCCCTTAATCTTCAGGACATGTATTTTCTTGTCGCTATTCACCCCTCTCACAAGAGGATTCTTTGTTTCAAAGTTGGCTAGGATTACTTCCAGGTTTGAGTTCCCTTTTTCAGCCTCTCACATGCCTCAAGAGTGTTCTCCAAAGTCCTGGCAGTAGCAGCCACTCATTTTTGTCAGTGGGGAATAATCATTTTTTCCCTACCTCAATGATTGGTTGTTCAAGGACTGGTCATCCATCGAAGTCCTCTCTGCAATACAGACAGCTATGTCCCTCTTCCACAACTTAGGACTCCAGCTGAAAAGTCCACTCTGACTCCAGTTCAACACATAGCCTTCATAGGAGCTTCTCTAGATCCCACAATATCCAGAATTTACCTTCTTGTGGACAGATTTACAATGCTGACAAGCCTTACTGCCAAGATTCAAATAAGCCCCTGGATGGCAGTAACAAATTACCCCAAGTGTTGGGTCATATGGCAACTAATACTTTCATAACACAACTCATCAGGTTATATCTTTGCTGCTTCCAGGGTTGGCTAAGAACAATCAATAGCCCAAACAAACAAGATATAAACGAACTGGTGTCTGTCCCTTGTCAGGTGCTAGACTAATTCAGTTGGTGGAAGGACCCATCCAAAGTCCATGCAGGAGTTCCTTTCACCTGGTCTCCTCTTACTATCACTATAATTTGGGATGCATCACTTGTGGGATGGGGAGCCTACCTACGGACACACACCGTCCAAGGAAATGTTTGCCTCGAGTCTCTCCTACATATCAGCCTCCTAGAATTTCGAACAGTCAGGAACGTCTGTTCCACTCCCTTCCCTTAATCAGGGGCCAATCCAGCAAAGTCATAACAGACAATGTAGCCTCCATATTTTACATAAATCATCAGGGAGGAGTGAGATCCACTTCTCTTTGTGCCAAAGCAGAAAAGCTGTGGAACTGGTGTATAGCCAATCACATCCTCATTTCAGCCTCTTACCTTCCAGACATGCAGAACACCGTGGTTGGTGATCTCACCAGACATTTATCAAAGATTACCAATGGGAACTGAACCCTTGGATCGTCAGACAGATTTTCCTGACTCAGGAGTTTCCAGAAAAGGATCTCTTTGTCACCACTGCCGATGGAAAGTAAAATAAATTCTTTTTGAGAGGAGTGCTGGCTCATCAGTCCTTGGGAGTCCTTTTCTCATTCTTAGGACCAATGGCTTTCTCTGGGCATATCTTCCAACACTGTTGATTCTGAGGGTGTTGAACAGTATCAAACAAGACAAACCCAGAGTCATTCTAGTTGCACCAAGCTAGCCGAGGCAGGTCTGATACTGCTACTGAAAATCTATCAAAGGCATATGGGGTGCATATGCATCTGAAATGGAGCACCCATAGGGGGCCACATCTGGAAGAACTCCAGTTACTACACTAGATGAGTAACTTCTCCTTCTCTTGAACAAACTTTGCATGTACTTTCTAGAGAACGGACCGTTTACCAGTTAGTCTTTATGTTGTTACCTTGTGACAAAGATTAGAAGGTGATGAAGGAAAGTCTAGGTAAATCTTTGATGCAATGTGCAGTGATAGAATCTTTAGTGAAGAGTGAGAAACAAGAAAGAGTGAATAAGTTGCAAATATTGGAGAGCTGAATCTAGAAGTGAGTAAATATTAATTTGCTTCTTATGAGTTTAATAATTAACGGACAGTTCCCCTTCTAGTAAGGAACTTTCCTTTCCTTTCCAAAATGAATGTTTTAATATTTTTGTGTGCATGTGTGCATGCATGCCTGTGTGTTTTCTTCTTCCCAATAGGTTTCAGGAAAGAAAACAAGAAGTAAAAAAAAAGATAAAAAGATGGTTTCTGCAGCAGCTGCTCCTCAGGTCACAAAAGTAAAAGAAATAAAACAGAGTTTAAAAGAAGCTCCTATTTTGAAGATAAAAATTGTGACAACTATACATTTAAAAGTCACATTAATCTGAGCATTGATTGCCATAGGACCTTTAACATTTCTAAATAAGAATTATAGGGTGAAACAGTTGCTTTAAAAATTACAGAAATCCTAATTTCAATTATCACTACCGTGAAGGAATAGAATAGTACTTTAGCTTAACAACTCAACATTGATAAAAAAGGAAGATGAAAGATATTGTAGTTGCATAGTCTTGCTTATTGTCACACAAATGTTAGATTACGTTGTCTGAAATTCCCCTTAAACTATAGTACTTGCAATACAGGACTGATATATAAAAATGTACATGACAAATTATGTGTAATGATGCATATATGTGTCAGGAATGATTTTAAGATTCCTGCTTATTCTGTAGGGACAGGCAAGCACCATCACAGATCTGGGAATAATGGAATATGACAGCCAGCCTGGACCAGGAGCACTCTCTGCTGGAAGATGCATGAAACAGCACTAATAATCTTGAAAAAATTAGGGTTGGGAAAAGTTTACAATGAAGAGTTGGTCAAAGTACTAGGGAAATGAAGCAGGGTTCAACTACAAAAATATCAACCCTAACCTTATCACATGCATCATAAACAGAGGAAATGGCACACATTTATATTACCTAGAAAAAGGTGATTTTCTATTCCATTAAGCCATTTTATATAATATTTAAAAGGATCTCTCTCTCTCTCTCTCCATTTATTGTGGATGTATATGGTTACTTAAAAACCTCAGGGAGAAGAGGAATGAAAAGTTCCATGATGTGAAATTCAAAAAAACCTGTGCCAAAGTAAAGGAGGGAGTGTAAATTAAGAATGTCTAAGAGCAGCTATATTGTACTCAACTGTCCATATACTGTATGTGGGTTTTATGTATTTTTGTAGTGCTGTCCAAAAGGAATTAACACCACAAGAACTGTAACAACATATTGTAACAACATATTGTGGCTTCACCCTAGTGGGTCTCGCAGTTTTGCCTCTCGGAGTGGGCCAGGGTATCTCCAGTTATCCTGTCTCCCCGGAGAGAGGGGTAGGGACCCAGGCCTGCCCGCTCCTCCGGGTCCCAGCCCAGGGGCCCTATGAGTAGAAGCTATGTGCTGCTGGCACCGTACTCACAGCTGTAGTCTTTTACCCTGGGCTAATTCCCTCCTTCTGGCATCTTGAGCCCAGTACCTTCCTCAGCACTCCTTTCTGCTCCTCCACACTCCCTGCACTCCTTCCTGCTCCTTCACACAACTCTGCGCTCCTTCACACAACTCTGCACTCCTACTCCTCCAGCTCACGCTCTGTCTGTTTGGAGCAGAGGGTGTTTATCAAGCACCTGGCGGGGCCTTAATTGGACTTAGCTGCTCCTAATTGCCCTCTCATAACTTCTAGCTAGTCTGCAGGGAACAGAGCCCTGAGCATTCTGGGGCTTACATACCTCCCTTCGAGCACTCTCCTACTGCCCTCTGCCCTTGCTATATCACACATCTCCCCCTCCCCCCACTCAACACTACATGGTTGGGCTACTTGGGATGTGAGGCAGTGCTGGCGTGACAGGGCGTCAGCATTGCCCTGTTGGCTTCTGGCCCTATGCTGTACCCAGAAGTGAAAAGGCTGTAGGGAGAAGAACCATCGGGTCACTCTGACATTTTTCTCCTTGTTAGTGTGCATCCACTAGAGCGGAGCGTGGTCTGTCACCAGTTTAAACCTCCTCCCTAGTAAATAATATCGGAGTGTTTCCATAGCCCATTTAACCTCCAGGCACTCTTTCTTGACCACCGCGTACTTCTGCTCCCTGGGGAGGAGTTTCCTGCTGAGATACAGGATTGGGTGCTCCTCTTCGCCTGTGATCTAAGAAAGGACAGCCCCTAGCCCTGTCTCTGAGGCATCTGTTTGGAGAATGAACTCCCTCTCAAAATCTGGGGCTCTGAGCACCGGGTGATTACAAAGAGCTGTCCTCAAATCTATTAATGCGTTTTCCACCGTCTCGGTCCACTTCACCATATCCGGGCCCCGAGCTTTTATCAGATCCGTCAAGGGCTCTGCTCTATTGACAAAGTAGGGGATAAATCTCCTATAGTACCCCACTATCCCTAAGAAAGCCCTCACCTGTTTTTTGCATACCAGTCGGGGCCAGGCCTGGATGGCTTCTACCTTGTTCCACTGGGGTTTTATCAGGCCTCTTCCCACCACATATCCCAAGTATTTGGCCTCAGCCAGCCCTATTGTGCACTTGACAGGGTTTGCTGTGAGGCCAGCTTTTCGGAGGGTGTTGAGCACTGCCTCCACTTTCCCCAGGTGTGTTTCCCAGTCGGGCTATGGATGACCACATCATCCAGATAAGTGGCAGCATACTTGGCGTGGGGTCTCAGTAATTTGTCCATCAAATGTTGGAATGTTGTGAGGGCTCCATGGAGTCCGAAGGGGAGGACGGTAGATTGGAACAGACCATCGGGCATGGAAAAGGCGATCTTCTCTTTGGCATCTTTGCCTGGGGGGATTTGCCAATAACCCTTGGTCAGGTCCAGAGTGGTCAGGTATCGGGCCTTGCCTAACTGGTCCACTAGCTTGTCGATGCGCAGGATCGGGTAGGCATAAAATTTAGATATTTCATTTAACTTCCTGAAATCATTACGGAACCTCAGGGTGCCATCGGGCTTGGGAACTAGGACGATCGGGCTGGACCACTGGCTGTGGGACTCCTCGATAATCCTGAATTCCAGCATCCTCCTTACTACTGTTCTAATCTCTTCCCTTTTGGCCTCTGGTATCCGATACGACTTTATCGTCACCCGCGCTCCAGGGTTGGTGTACAGCATTACTTTGTGCTTATCAACATTGAATTGCATCTGCCATTTTGTTGCCTGTGTTGTTCACCCTGTGAATACTGTATGTTAAATTTCTCTAGTGGAAACAAAGCCTCAATGTTTTCAGAAATTACTCCTGCTGGTCACATCAATATGTTACCTTGAATTGCTATGGCACAAAAAGGCAATTTAAATCTTTTTCTGTTCTACTCATCAATTTGCCTGTGCAGACATAAATAGAATAATTAGTGTAATCCAGAAGAATGGATGCCTTGTGTATCTGTTTCCCAGGTGAAACAGCAGATCTATTACCCCATATGAATCCAGTCACAATCTAGGGAAAAAGAAAACAGGGATTTTGCAAGCACATGTACTTGTTAGACTTGTCAGGTGGTCATGAAGTACCTTAGTAGTATTTTATGTAGTTTTCAGATTCTTGAGACAAATCATACAAACAAAAGGTGGGGAAAGAAGGTACACTCTAATGTATTATCACTTCTAGTATATAATTTCCATTGTATACTGTTTAGGCAGAAATTTTTGACCTACTGAGAAAGCACTTGTCTACTCTTACTAAGTAAGATATTTAGCAATGTTTCCTGTTACTTAACAATTTGCTGCTATTGCAAAGCTTTAATTTACTTACAGTGAAAATAATAGAAATGCTTCAGTGCAAACTAGACTGAAATCCTGGTACATAAAGAACATTATGGTCAAACTAACCGGAATCTTCATTTAATAATCTACTTGCCCATTCATTCTACATAGAATGTATAAAATAATTTCATTTAATTTAAACTACTTTCCTGGATGCCAATAAGAAATCCAGTGAATCTTTAAAAATACTTCTTCATTTATTTTTAATACAACAAATAGTTTTTATCCTACTGAACAATGGATTTGATCCTAAGTCTATTGACTTCAGTGGGCTTTGGGTCAGGTCCTATGTAAATAAACTGATAGAGAGGCAAGTGTGCTGTACTGCAGCCACTGAATTGTTCATGTCAATTTTCAGCTATTCTTTTCATTAGAGATCTTGAAAGACTTCTGAATATTAGAAAGCATAATTGTTTACACTAATAGAGAAAATGAAAACATTCTCAAACCTTAACAACTACAGACTGGGGACCGACAAGTTAGGCAGTAGTTCTGCAGAAAAGGACCTGGGGGTAACAGTGGATAAGAAGCTGGATATGAGTCAGCAGTGTGCCCTGGTTGCCAAGAAGGCTAATAGCATATTGGGCTGCATTAGTAGGAGCATTGCCAGCAGATCATGGGAAATGATTATTCCCCTCTATTCAGCATTGGTGAGGCCGCATTTGGAGTATTGTGTCCAGTTTTGGGCCCCCCACTACAAAAAGGATGTGGAGAAGTTGGAGAGAATCCAGTGGAGGGCAACAAAAATGATTAGGGGGCTGGAGCATGACTTATGAGGAGAGGCTGAGGGAACTAGGCTTGTTTAGTCTGCAAAAGAGAAGAATGAGGGGGGATTTGATAGCAGCCTTTAACTACCTGAAAGGGGTTCCAGGGAGGATGGAGCTAGGCTGTTCTCAGTGGTGGCAGATGACAGAACAAGGAGCAATGGTCTCAAGTTGAAGGGGGAGGTCTAGGCTGGATATTAGGAAAAGCGTTTTCACTGCTAGGAGGGTGGTGAAGCACTGAAATGGATTACTTAGGGAGGTGGTGCAGTCTTCATCCTTAGAGGTTTCTAAGGTGTGGCTTGAAAAACCTCTGACTGGGATGATTTAGTTGGGGTTGGTCCTGCTTAGAGCAGGGGATTGAACTATATGACCTCCTGGGGGCCTTTCCAACCCTAATATTCTATGATTCTAAAGCCTGGATAATAGAATGATGGTGCTTTGAAAATATCTATTATAGATAGATAGCATTGTGGGTTTTATTGTTTTTTGTGGGGGAGGAGGCCTCTTCAGTTAATGGGATATTTTGATAGTTAAAAATACATTTTCTTTTTTCATTGTTGAATTATCCTGAAGATATTGTCATGCTTTTCTTACACAGGGCATGGCTTTTACTTTGGAAGAGAGACAACAGTTGAATATTCATGGACTATTGCCTCCTTGCTTTCTCAGTCAAGATGTCCAGGTTTTAAGGATTCTCATGAATTTTGAAAGACAAACATCTGATCTAGACAGGTAAAATTCTGCTAAAGAACCTTATAATTTTTCCCAGGTCATTGTTCAATTCTTTCATTTCTCTGCGACTGATGTTGCAGATGTTGATGAATAACTATGTTCTAATGTTATATTTATTCTGTTTTTTGTAACTGAAGTCTTTAAAAAGCTTCTGGTGCTTAAGGATTGATGAAAAACGTTACATTAATAAGTAGCACACATTTTCTGTTTTTCCTATTTTTTTTTTACTAGAACAGTTATTATAAAAACTGGTTACTAATATTCAACTTCTGCCTTTTTTCTCAACTGAAATAGTAATATTTGGGGGTTTTTTACATCAAAATTATTTCTCCCATAACAAACCAGGGAAGAAGTAGAGTAGGAGCAAATGAACCTATCTGAGTCAAAGTTGTTTTGAGGAAAATTTTCCTAATGATAAAATACAACTGAAGAGAAATATAGGAAATATTTAATAAAAATAGAATTGTTTTAAAAATGTTTGTGTTATCAGTTACTCTTTAATTTTCACCATAATACCCATTTATATTTTTATATATAAAATCTGAGCTCCCTATCAGTAGTAATAGTTGGTAAATTTTTTTGAGATCTTTGGATAAGAGGTGCTATGGATGTGCAAAATATTAATATTTTAATCATTTAAATTGTATTTGATCACATTTTCACTTAGTCACAACCTGTTTTTGTGTTAGAATAAAATTGATTTTCTAAGCGCCTGGTCTTGCAATATATTGTGCATGGAGGGAATCCTCTGCACACACAGGATAGCTGGCCCACACGCAAGATGTTGCAAGATCGGGGTCTAGTTGTACTACTGTACTTTCAGGTTTCTAATTAAAATGTAAAAAAAAAGGTCACATTGACTCATCACAGTGTTTGGAAAGTCACCATATATTATATGTGGCATTTTTAAGACGGGGAAAACACACACCACAAGATGGATGTTATTTATTGTACTATCCCCAGCACCTGATGTATTTTTATTCTGTTGAATAAATGGACTACGGAAGGATTCTTGTCTAGGAAAATGCAATCCAAAATGGATTTTCACCTTAAAAATAATCAAACAGTAGCAAATAGGCTAAAGACATAACAAAAATTAAAAAGGAAATGTGCCTTTTAGGAGCAAATCCCCTTCTGCATTGTTGGTACCTGTGGGTATGTCTACACTGCAAATTAAACACTGCACCACGAGCCTGAGTCAGCTGACATGGGTCAGCTGCATGTGTTTAATTGCCATATGTAGACATACACTATGAGGCTAAACAGGTGTGATTCTCCTGTGGAAGGATTGGGCAGGGCCATCCTAAGGAGATGGGTGATCAGGGAAGTTTCCCGGATCATCAACTTCTGGAGGTGCCCAACTCAGCATCTTGGGCGGTGGGGAGCTTCTTTTGCTCAATCATGTTGTGGGGATGCCAAAAACATTTTCTAATCTGGGCAACAAAACACCTTCAGCTGATCCTGGGACAGGGCTGGATGAGGTGGAGCTTAACAGGGGATAGGCAACTATTGCATGTTGCCCTGTTCTTTGTGAGTATTTGTTGTGGCTTGATATAGAAAATAGTGTGACATTGAATGGCCAATCCATGGATTTTCCCCATTTCTCTTCACCTTTAGAGGGGCAGGGTGGGTAAAGAAAGGGGTAAGAAGACTATGTATGTATCCTGCATAGACTACTTCTATTATTTCTGTCGTCTTGTACATGTCCACAATGTGCGTGTCAGCTACATTTGCTGGGCTCTGGATTTTAGCCTAAATGATGTTTGGGTTTTTTTGGTTTTTTTTCAGTTTGACAATTTATTAGGGTTCATAACAATGATGATTTCAGATCCAACACAAAAGGGAGAGGCTCCCACCTGCCGCTCCATGGGCTGAGCTCACCCGGCTGGTCTGCAAGCCCAGCCAGGCTTGTTAGAGCAGCTGCAACTGTCTGGAGAGCCTGGCGTACCCTCCACAGGCCCACCCCCTAAGTCTTTGCCGTTTAAGCCACTCATGGAGCATGTGGGTGGCCTAGGCAGAAGCAGGGTTACGATCACTGGATGAGATGCCCTGCAGTCACTCCTCCCGTTATGCACTTCAGCAACAATTTCAACAACAACAATTCTTCCCTTGAAATATGTGCATTTAAAATTGCCAGAGCTTTCCCCCAGCAGCAGCTGCCAGTCAGGATTCCAGCCAGGTCCACTGCAGAGTTCAAAGCCACTGGAATCCTCCCCCAGAAAGCCAGGGAAATTACCGGATTACCTTTTAATCATACATATATCTTAAAAGGACATATGGAGCATAACCCTGCAGTTCTGAATCAGACACAATTCCCACTGAAATCATTGGAGGATTTGTCTGTGTAAGGATTGTTGGATCAGACCCTATACAAAAATTCACTGCACTTTACAAGAAGATTCTGAGATACAATGTGACTGCTGTGGAGAATAACTGAAATCTGTATAATCTATACCTGAAATAACCAATTCTTTCAACTTTAATAAAAAAATGTAGGTGCTAGAGCCTTATTTAATTTTACCTCCTCTCCCTCTGAAACACAAATACATACTATTAATTCTTTGAAAGTAAGTGCTTCTTTTCCTGTCATGATCATAATTTTGAAGCATGGAACATTTTTATTGGTGTTCACTTTGAAATAGTTAAGGCACTGCTGAATTTAAATAATGATAGAATTTTGGCCCATGATAGAATCATTAAGGTATCTTTTAGAAACATCCTTAGTAGAGAAGACACACTTCCAAAACACAACCTTTAAGAAGGAATACATCTTTTTAAGGAAGTTGATACCCAATTACTCTTTTTCTGTGGAAGTCAAGAGAACTACATAAACAGACACTTTAAGTTTCAGTAATAACTAGTGATTTTTAGCTTCCTCAGTTCTTGAGTGCCCACCCTGAAACATCTTAAAGGTTAAAGGGCAGGTGCTCCATACTTTCTGAAAATTGGGCCCCTTTAAATTTTTGATGCCCACCTTGAGACACTGTAGTCACTCCTGAAAATATAGACCAGAAATTCTGTCTGAGAGGGGATATTACCCATTTGAGGTTCCAGAATGTGCAAGAGAGAAACCATCTTAGAAAACTCCAGGATTTCAGGCCAGAGTTCTATGGTAAGGATTAATCAGCAAGTCTATGAAACAGTTGAAGCACATTAGTCTCTAGAAAGCTAATTTGGAATACATAAGAGGAAGTGCAAGGTAATAGTGAGAACTGGGAGTGAATCTGTGTCTAAATAGGAGAATAGAAGGTTCTCATAGAGGCAACAGTGACAATTTTAGTGTTAGTCTATTTTGACTTAAAGCTATGCTTATTTTCAAACTGTTTTGTTCGATGTCTAACAGCTTTACTTTCTCTGTTTCCCAGAGAGACCGTAACAGAGAGAAGCAAATACTTTGTTTTACTTGGGAATAGGGGGAAGTAGTGTTAGGAAACCCAGAGAGCTTGGAAGGTAAACTACTGCCTAAAGTTGATGACTTCCTTTGTTGTTTGTGATGGTAGGGCAGCTGTGCTGGTTCCAGCAAACCCAAAGAAAAGCTCGGTGTAGCTTGAAACCTTGTCACTTTCACCAACAGAAGTTGGTCCAAAAAAAGATATTACCTCACCCACCTTGTCTCTCAAGTTGAAGATGTGAGCCTGGAATGGTAGAGTGCAGGGTGTGGTTGGCATTTCATCTCTCTGTTATGAGGGAATCTGACAGATGGTGTCTTGGGCTCTCCCCCAAACACGGAGGCGTTGGTACACTCCTGTCCAGTGCAGGCCTCAAAGTATCGTGCCTCACCTCTGGTTGTCGATCACGCCACTATTTGAGAGTTTTCCCCAGTGCAGGGGGGCCCATCAAACTTCCGCCCCCCTCCCCCTGGGCTGAGCAGGAGGTGGCAGTCCTGAAGCCTCCCTGGGCGTGACAGGGCTCACCAAACAGTAGTGCTGTACAGTAAAACGGTCCTGAAATCTCTCTAAGCATGGCAGGCCCCTACAAAGAGTAGCGCTAAACAGCAAAGCAATCCTGCAGCTTCTCTAGGCACAGCAAGGTTCAGTAAAGAGCATTACTGAGCAGTAAAGCAGTCCTGAAAGCCTCTCTAGGCATGGCAGGGCTCAACAAACAGCCTAGCAGAGCCGTAAAGTAGTCCTGAAACCCTGCTGGATGTAGCAGGGCTGCATCCCTTCTGGCAAGGGTGAGACCCTAGGAATGAGTCTCTCCTCTCTATTGTCCCACCCCTTTCTGAGGCTGCTGCTGGGCTTTTAACCCCGGCTTCCTTCCAAGGAGTGTGGCGTGTGCATGACGGGGAGGGGCCTTTCTGGCCAACAAGGAAGCTGAGAGCTCCCTCTCTGGTGGGAGGGGCTGGGACACCCTGTCACAGGGAGAACTGGGAAACTATCCAGGGACACTCTAATTTGAAAAAGTCCCATTTTATAAATTTGAATGTATAACTTCACTGCTGTGGGGGGGTCTGGGGGTTTTTCTTAACTTTCAAAATTCCGCTTGTTACAACTTATTCCTCACTAGTAACTTTTCTGCCCCCATCTTTCTGTTCAATGGAATCATGTCCATTTGTATCACTGGTGAATATGGCAAAGTGTTATTTCCTACATGGATAATTAAGTGGAGGAAAATAATCTACTACTTTACATTTGTTCTTGACTTCTTGTTCTTTTTCTTGTTGTTCATTTCTTAGCCATTTCCTCTCCAGTATGTCCCTATTTCTGTTCTATATTATCTGACTGTCTTTATTTCATTTTAAGTGTTGTTAAAAATGAAAAAAATAAAGAAACATTTTCTCTATATTCTTCTATAGATTTTCAGATCATTCCCTTGTGTTATTTTCATTCCTACACAGTAAACTACTTTTTGATTACCTAACCATAACTAACATGTACATGCCTAGTATAGGACTCAAGCTGCATGGAAACAGCTATTCCAGAATGAACTACATTAACATTTTTATTATGGGAATGCAAACCTGCAGAGGAGACTGTTTCTTTTTATCTTTAACACAGGAAAATTACTTTAAATATACTCTAAGATACATAAAGATGTCTATTGCTGCCGTTTTGGCAGACACTTCTGCATTTACTAATTATGAACATGCAGATTGCATCTGTAGTTCTATATAATTTCAACAGAGCTGGCTTTAGTTAGTTCAGAATATACTTTATCTCCATGCCAATTAGGATTGGCTACAGTGAAGCCCAAACTTTTATCCTTTCTGTGGTTCCTGACATTTGATCTCTGCTTTTGGTGGACAATTGCAGAGTAATAAATAAAAAAGAAAATTGTGACAGCAACTTTATTTTCTTCTTTGAGTAATGTCCCCATGGGTGCTCCACTATAGTGTGTGCCCCCACACTGCCAACTGGAGAATTTCAATAACAGTCTGTCCCATCCCATGCACGCATAGCTTCCTGCGTGCCATGAGGCTATCTTGTGTGCACGGGCATTCCCTCCTCAGTTCCTTCTCAACCACCCCAGCTGGAGAGGAAGCTATGAGCTATCTGTTCATGGATTAACTCCTAATAGTTTTGCAAATTTTAGCTTCTCTTGAAGCTTTTTTCTTCTAGTACCTTGTTGGTTTTTAGCTGGCCATGCCAAAGAAAAAGAAGAAAAGCGTCTGCCTCTTGCCTACCCCAGTGGGGGGGACCCCACTGGACAAGAGTATGCCTGGCTCTCTAGGCTTCAAAAAGTGTCTTAGCTGCAAAGAATCCATCCCAATGATGGACAGATGTTCACTGCTTCAGGGAGAAACACAATCAACAAAAGTGTGAGTGATGTCATCAGCTAAAACCCAGGTCCAGAAAGGACAGCAAGTTAAAGCTTAAACTCCTGCTCAAGGAATCAGCCCTTCAACCCCCAGAGTCCCGGAGAGAGCTATCACTCTAACCTTCTGTGAGACACTAGAGCAAGCCTCGATTGAGCCGGAAACGATTACTGGCCTCATTGGTATCTTCGGTAACGATGGTACGAAGCCATCTGGAAGTGGTACCCAGGGCATGCTTGGTACCAAGCTGACAGCGCAAGTCAGTATGCCCAAAGACCCAATGGGCACAGGCAAGGAAGTACTGGTACTGAGGGGGTATGAGAAGCATAGAAGATCCACCCCCAGGAAGGCTACGTTGACATGGTGAGTTGCACCATCAGTGGCACCAATCCTGGTGCACGGGTCACTGTCAGACCATAGGATTAAGTCTGCATCTCCGATTCTGTCGATATGAGCATCTTGGCTCTGAAAACCACCTGCACTGGTGGATTTCAGGTGTGCAACAGACTTACTTGTGTCTGACATACCAGACTCGCCCCTACTCAGTACCAGGGCTCCGGTACCAAATTTGCCTGGAGCATTAGACTCAATGACATCTCTAGGCCACACACCTCCTTTCTCATCATCAGAGTCAGACAGTTAGTGAGAGTACTTGGGTTCCCACTGCTCGTCTTATGCACCATATAGGTCCCAATCTCACCAGGGACGCCAAGCGTACTACCCACCCGATTCTCAACCACCATGGTTTGGGCAACCATGGTTTCAGCCACCAGGCCCCTATCCTCCATGGCCATACTGGGATCTCTGGCAGGCCCAGAGGCAACACGTCTTCCAGGCCCCTAGTGAGGCGTATCAGCAGGAAAGGAGACACCTTCCTTCAGCTGTGGCATCAAAAGGATCGGAAACTCCTGAGCAGCTGGGGGAAGAAATTGAAGCGGAGGCAGAAATGGAAGACACTCAAGTCCATCTTTCGTCATCCTAACCTGATGAGGCAATGATGCTCCCGCCATTCATGGCAGATGATTTTAAGTCATTCCAAGACTTAGCTTAAAGGGTGGTGGAAGCCTTGCAAATACAACTGCACGAGGTGACCGAGCCTCACCACAAACTGATAGACAACCTACACTTCTCCACCTCTGTCAGAGTGGCCCTCCCAGTTAAGGAGGTGCTCCTGGACCCTGTCAGAGTTATATGGCAAACCTCTGCATCCATCCTGCCAACATGCAAGCGGACAGACAAAAAGTATTATGTGTTGGCAAAGTGTGCAGAATTTTAATTTTCCCACCAGCCTCCAAACTCCATCATTGGGGATGTGGTTAATTAGAGGGGCCACCAATATCAGTATGAATCCATCCTATATGATAAAGGCAGGAAATATTTAGACCTGTTTGGCAGGAAAACATATTGTTCAACCACCCTTCAGTTCCGGGTAGCAAATGACCAGGCCTTGTTAGCCAAATATGACTGCCAGAATTATGCAAGGCTAAGCTTCTTTACTGATCAGCTTGAGAACCTCCGAAAGACCAATTTATGGCCACAGTGAATGAGGGCCAGTTGGTGGCAGGAACATTGCTACAATCCGCTTTGAACGCGGCAGGCATGGTGGTGCGTTCAATCTCCATGGCAGTGGTCATGAGAAGGGCTGCCTGGCTGCATTTGTCCAGCTTCCCTAAAGAAGTCCAAACCACATCAGAGCACATCCCTTTCGAGGGAATGAAGCTGTTTGCTGAAAAGATGTACACGTCCCTTCACACATCGAAGGATTCACGGGTGACTCTTTGATCTACATACCAGCCTACAAAAGAAAATACTGTCTTTAGCGACAGTTCAAGCCCTGGTCATCGCTGTACACATCTCAATACCCAGCACAGAGATTGTACAAGCCACAGAGAAAGAGATCAAAGTTCCCTAAACGAAAACAATCAGGACCACAACCAACCTAGTCTGAGCCCTCAACATTAAAGCGGCAGTTTTGACAGGTTGTTCAAGATGCTGGTAGAACAGTCCCCTTGCTACCTCATGCTGGGAAACCCACTCCTCCATTTGGAGACTGCCTTGCCCCATTTTGCAGCACCTGGGAACTAATATCCTCTGACAAATGGATGTTCGAAATTGTCCAGCACAGATATGCCATCCACCTCTCCTCCCTCGCCCCTTCCCAAAACCCTTCCCCATCCCTCTTCAGGGACCCTTTTCATGAGTCTACTATGTCAAGAGGTAAACCATCTCCTTAGCAGAGGAGCTATAGCAACTGTGCCGGTACATCTCAGGGGCAGAGACTTCTACTCTCGCTACTTCCTGATGCCAAAGAAAAAGGGAGGTTCAAGACCCATACTGGACCACATAGTGATTGGTTCTTGGCCCTCGACCTTCAAGATGCATATTTCCACATTTTCATCATACCAAGTCACAGGCGTTACCTCAGATTCACACTACGTCAGGACCACTGTCAGTACAGAATACTCCCTTTCAGCTTTTCATCAGCTCCCAGAGTATTCTCCAAGGTCCTTTCGGTAGCAGCAGCTCCACTTATGCTCTTAAGGTATCATGATTTATCTTTACCTGGACGATTTCTTTCTCAGAGCACAGCTCTTCGTAGAGGCCCAACGAGTCACCCAAGCCACCTGAGACCTGTTTCTGAATCTGGGCCTACAGATCAACTAACAAAAATCGACCTTGATACTGATACAGAGGCTAGAATTCATAGGAGCCAACCTCAACTCCACTCAGGCAAAAGTGCTCCTATCACATGACAGATTTCACAGTCTCTCCTCGTTGATTGAGGCAATACAATCCAGCCCACAAATTTTCATCAGACATTGCTTCCAGCTTCTGAGGCACGTGGCTGTCGGCTCATGCCAGATTACACGAGAGGCCTTAAAGCATGGTTCAGTTCGGTTTACAGGCCAGAGACAATATAAACAAACTTATATAAATGGGCACCAGAGTCAAACAATATTTGTACTGGTGGAAGGATACAGCAAACATCCATATGGGAATCATGTTTGCTCAGTCTTCCCTATCATTACTCCTGACCATTGATGCTTCCCTCATAGGATGGGGCATGCACCTCAATGGTCACACAACACAGGGCAAGTGGTCCTCAGCAGAGACAGGCCTTCACATCAACTTATTTTATGTTCTGTTCCTTACTCATTCAATATTTGTTCTTTAATGAACCATCAATATCGTTACAGCCAGCAGATCGAGGTAAGTGATTATTTCCCCTCTATTTGGCATTGATGAGACTTCATTTGAAGTATTGTGTCCAGTTCCCCCCACTTCCCCCCCCCCCCACTACAGGAAGGATGTGGAGGAATTGGAGAGAGACTAGCAGAGGGCAGCGAAAATGATTAGGGGGCTGGAGCACATGATTTATGAAAGGCCGAGGGAACTTGGCTTGTTTAGTCTACAGAATAGAAAAATGAGGGGGGGGGGATTTGATAGCAGCCTTTAACTACCTGAAGTGGGGTTTCAGGGAGGATGGAGCTAGGCCAGTGTTGGCAGATGACAGAACAAGAAGCAATGGTCTCAAGTTGCAGTGGGGGAAATCTAGTTTGGATATTAGGAGAAATTTTTTCACTAGGTGGGTTGTGAAGCACTGGAATGGGTTACCTAGGGAGGTGGTGGAATCACCATCCTTAGAGTTCTTTAAGACCTGGCTTGAATAACCCCTGGCTGGGATGATTTAGTTGGGGTTAGTCCTGCTTTGAGCAGGGGGTTGAACTAGATGATCCATTCCAACCCTAATATTTTATGATTCTATGATACTTACCAGAACAAGCAATGTACGGTACTGCTCCAGGGCAGGGATTGAACTACACTCCATGAGAGATGCTTTCCTTCTTTCTTGGGACAAGGGCCTCCTTTATGCTTTTCCCCCATTCCGTATATCACTAAGGTCTTGTTGAAGATATAAAGGAAAAAAGTGAACATCAGTCTGATTGCCCCCACCTGGCCCAGGAAGATGTGGTACCTTTACCAGTCACAGGTGGTGTTATGTCCTCTGATGACTCTACCAGCCACTCGTCTCCTCCTGTCACAGAATGAGGGACACACCCCATCCCAATCTCCAGATCCTGAGACTCAAGGCCTGGCTCCTTCATGGTTCCAGCACATAGAGGCATCTTGCTTTGAGGAGGTATAGCAGGTGCTGTTACACAGTAGAAATAATAGTACTCGTCGTACCTACCTCCAGAAATGGAAGAGATTCCAGATCTGGTGCCAATCCAAGGGCATCACACCTAATATAGCCACCTTGCTGGTGGTCCTAGACTACCTGTTCACTTTAAAGAAATCAGGCCTCTCTATTAGCTCGTTGAAGGTCCATCTAGCAGCAATTGCAACCTTCCACCAACAGGCTCCTCATTGTTTTTTCCCACCCAACTACAAAGAGGTTTCCTAAAGGCAGAGCAAACCTCTTCCCACAGCCCATCCCATCCCCCACTCCTGAATGGGACTGTAATCTAGTGCTAAAAGGATTGACTAGACCACTATTCGAACCCATGGCCACTTGTTCACTAACTCACCTTTCCATGAACCTCATTGCCATCACTTTGGCCAGGAGGATAGGGGCAATAGCAGCTTTGATAGAGCATCCCCCATTTACTATATTCTTCCCTGACAGTCACACTTAGACTGCATTCGAAGTTCATTCCTAAAGTAACTTCTGCATTTCATATGAATCATCTTATTCACCTTCCAGCACTTTCTCCCAAACCTCATGGGGATAACAGTGAAGCCATCCTCCCTATGTTCGATGTAAAGGAGCCTTGGCCTTCTATTTTGACAGGAGAAAGGCCTTTAGAAAATCTCTGAGGCTCTTCCTGTCCATTGCCGATAGAGCAAAAGGTGCAGTGATCTTGGCTCAGAGACTCTCCAAGTGGGTCTCTGACTGTGTTGAACTCTGCTACTAATTGCGTGGGGTAACACCCCCATCTTCAATACACAAGCATTCCATGAGGTCAGTCTCCTCGTCAATCTCATTCTTCAAGGGTATCCTGTATCTGAGATCTGCAGAGCAGCTGTCTGGGCATCTGCGCATACCTTTGCAGAACACTGTGCCATTCTGGGGGTTTTGGCTACAGATGTCCAATTCTGTGTCACGGTATTGTCATCCAATCAAACTCGACTCTGAAGTCCCAGCCTCCAGTGGTAGGTACTGCTCGGGATTCACCTACAGTGGAGCACCCATAGGGACACTACTTGAAGAAGAAGTTATTCACCTTGTGCAGTAATGATGGTTCTTTGAGATGTATGTCCCTATGGTTGCGCCACGATACATCCTCCTCCTGCCCTCTATTTTGGAGTTCCACTGGTTGACTCTGTGTTAGAGAAGGAACTGAGAAGGAAATGCCTATGCATATGGGCTGCCCTTATGGCTGATGGGGAGTTGTGTACGGGATGGGACGGGATGG
The DNA here is from genome assembly GCF_026122565.2 of Emydura macquarii macquarii. Classification (NCBI taxonomy): domain Eukaryota; kingdom Metazoa; phylum Chordata; order Testudines; family Chelidae; genus Emydura; species Emydura macquarii. Next base: position 3,544,119 of record NW_027132434.1, read on the forward strand.
GACAGACTGCTATTGAAATTATCTGATTGGCAGTGTGGATGTGCACACACACACCTACAGTGAAGCACCCGTAGGGACACATCTCAAAGAGCCATCGTTACTGCACAAGGTGAGTAATTTCTTCATTAGAGTTTAAAATATTTGATTTGTCCCAAATTTGTTTACTTGTCAAATTTTGTCAACACTTTAAAACCTAGTGAAGGGTAAATAGTGTACTGTATTGGTAGTACTCTATATAGGTGTGGCTTTGTGTTCACTTTAGAAAGTGCTAAACCTGCTATAGTAGTTATTATGAAAAATCCTCATTATTCATTGTTTGCATATTTGAACTTTGCATCACACTTGCATTATATATTGGATTATCAATTGACGAATTTCTGATGTATTATTCAAATGAGAAAAACACTTAAATACCTTTACCAACAGAAATATACATAGCATTAAAACTTAGTAATTGCAAAAAAAAAAAAAAAAAAAAAAAAAAAAGTCAATACCCTATTGGACACTTTGCATGAGACCAGCATTAGAAAGCTACATTCCTGAAATAAGTGTAAGAGACTGTTTAAAACGTTATAACCTAACTCGAGAACTTAGTATAGGACAGTGAAGTAAACTACCCATTTGCTTCTCCAAAGATGCTGGTTCCGATGCCCCATTCATTTGTTTCTCCCACCATCATCTGCACTTTTTCAATGTCTTCCCTGAACATAGCCACTATACCCCCTCTTCATTCAAATCCCTTGTTAAGACCCACTTCTGATGTGATGCCTAGATCTATAATTTAGATTGTAAGCCCTGGGACTGTTTCTTTCTTGTACAGTGCCTAGCACAATGGGATCCCTATCTGATTTGGGGGTTTATGTTTCTAGACCAGTTCTACTAATTAAATAAATAACTAGCTGATAATGACTATGTAGAGGGGCAAATAGGAATCAATCAAATACTTAATCTTTTTCCACTTTAAAGTAGTCAAATATTTCCCTTTCCCCCATCCTTTGAATGTTCTTTTTACAATGCAAGCTTTCTGAGACAGTGTCCCTGTGTATTTGTACAACTACTAACCAGTTTGGATGCTACTACAATAGCAATAAGTAGTAATCACAGAAAGTTGATATTACACTTAGGATAATGACTTCACCGCACATTAAGTGGTGTTGGCCTTTGTCTGGCTTGTTGGAGAAGGTGTGCGGCCCCTTTTAAGGGCAGCTAGAGAACCAGAGAGTTACCTGCTACATGGAGGCAGCTCTGTACCAGGTCAGTGTAGACCATCTCCCCAGGTGACCAGAAGATACAGACCATCTCCCCAGGTGAACAGAAGATAAGGAAACTATTTATACCCATGTCTGTTGGGTAAAAACTCTCTTCACCTGGACCAGGCTGAGTAGCACCCACTCTCCAATACAAGGAAGTAGCTGAAATACCAGGCTCTTCCAGTGATTGTACATGTCCGTTCCACTGTAGGTGTGTGTGTGGACCAGGCACAGTTGTTGGAGATTTTTTCCCTCAGAGGTACCAGTTGGGGTGGCTCCAGTGTTACTTGACTCTAATAACGTTACCCCTCCGAATAAGCCCTGATAGAAAATGCTAGTCTAAACTTGGTCAGTTACAGGTCTGTGTATTTTGGGTAGGCCATGACAAAGGGCATTTGAATCCTTTAGTGCCGTGTGCACAAAAGTTGGGTGTCACGTGCAGAAGTAAGGTTCCGTGTGGGTGCTGTTTGCAAGACAACGTGCAGTGTGAAAAAGGTAGGAGAAGGAAACTCTCTGATTGGTCGTATTTAAGATTTTGGGTGACATCTGGGAGGGGCTGTCCTCCCAAGTGGCAGCCCACAGAGAGTTGCATGTGTTCTTTCCTGTTACATTGGATTAAGATCAATGCTTACCTATTGGTTCTTCCTGCTCTTGTCGTGGTTGGTTCCTGTCCCCATCATGAGTCCATTATTCGTTGTTCCTGTTGTGGTTGATTCCTGTCCTCAACATGCCTCTGTTCCAGCTGGTTCCTATCCTTGTCGTGATTCTGTTCCGGTGGCTCCTGTCCTTGTTGATTTCTGTTTGTTCCTGGCTATCAGTTCCCGTCTCATCCTTCATCATCTCTCCAATTTCTGAATCCTTCCTTGTCCACCTGACCTCCGTGTATTCACCTCACATCACGTATCCGGCTATCACTAGATATCTAACAGACTATCCAGGACCTCCCATTTGAAGGTTCCTTGCTGTTTTTGGAGAAAACAGACAACAGGCTTCATAGTCTTAAAGATTCCAGAATGACACTGAAATCCCTTGGAATCTATAGCCCAGCACTCAAAAGAAAACAGTTTCATCCACAGCAGCCATACAGTTTTTCCTCCCCAATCCCAAGATCAGCCAAGAAAAAAGGACAGAGGTTATAGGAGATGCTCTGCACTGCCCTGCTTTTCAGCATCAGTGGGCTCATCCCGTCTAGCCACCTCATCCAACAGCTATGCACCAGTTACCATAGTTCTGTCTGTTCTTCATCTTTTGTTTTCCAATCACTTGTCCCACTTCCTAAGTGCCTGGGCCCACATAACATCAAACCAATGGGTCTTAAGCATGGTGGAATTGGATATGCCATCCAGTTCATTTCTACTCTCCCCTTCCCACTGTCTTTCCAATCTCTCTTCAGGGACTAGTAATGGAATCATAGAAGATTAGGGATAGAAGGAACCTCAGAAGGTCATCTAGTCCAACTTTCTGCTCAAAGCAGGACAAACCCCAATGAAATCATCCCAGCCAGGGCCTTGTCAAGCTGCACCTTAAAAACCTCCAAAGGATGGAGATTCCACCACCTCCCTAGGTAACCCATTGCAGTGCTTCACCACTCTCCTAGTGAAAAGGTGTTTCCTAATATCCAACCTAGACCTCCCCCACTGCAACTTGAGACCATTGTTCCTTGTTCTGTCATCTACCACCACTGAGAACAGCCTAGCTCCATTCTTCATGGAACCATGCTTCAGGTAGTTGATGGCTGCTATCAAATCCCCCACTCCCCCGCTCTTCTCTTCTGCACACTAAACAAGCCCCGTTCTGTCAGCCTCTCCTCATAAGTCATGTGCTCCAGCCACCTTATCATTTTCATTGCCCTCCACTGGACTTTCTCCAATTCATCCACGTTCTTCCTGTAGTGGGAGCCTAAAACTGGCCTTACCAGTTGTAAGCCATATGTGGCCTTACCCATGCCGAATGGGGAGAATAATCACTTCACTTGATCTGCTGGCAATGCTCCTACTGATGCATCCCAATATAACATTAGCCTTCTTGGTAACAAGGGCACACTGTTGACTCATATCCAGCTTCTTGTCCACTGTAACTCCCAGGTCCTTTTCTGCAGAACTGCTGCCTAGTCAGTTGGTCCCCAGTCTGTAGGAGTGCATGGGAGTCTTCTGTCCTAAGTGCAGGACTCTGCATTTCTCCTTAGAATCATAGAAGATTGGGTTTGGAAGGGACCTCAAGAGGTTATCTAGTCCAACCCTAATTTCTAATCATTGTTGAACCTCATCAGATTTCTTTTGGCCCAATTCTTCAATTTGTCTAGATCACCTTCCCTCCAGTGTATCTACCACTCCCCACAGCTTAGTGTCACTGCAAACTTGCTGAGGGTGCAATCCACCCCATCCTCCAGATCATTAATGAATATGTTGAACAAAACTGGCCCCAAAACTGGGGTGCTCTGCTTGATACGGGCAGCTAACTAGACATCGTGCCATTGATCACTAGCCCTTGAGCCCAATGATCTAGTCAGCTTTCTGTCCACCTTACAGTCTATTCATACAACCCATACTTCTGTAATTTGCTGGCAAGAATACTATGGGAGACCGTATCAAAAGCTTTACTAAAATCAAGATATATCACATCCACCACTTTCCCCCTATCCACAGAGCCAGTCATCTTATCATAGAAGGTAATCAGGTTAGTCAGGCATGACTTGTCCTTGGTCAATCCATGCTGACTGTTCTTGATCTCTTTCCTCCCCTCCAAGTGCTTCAAAATGGATTCCTTGAGGACCCGCTCCATGATTTTTCCAGTGACTGAGGTGAGGCTGACCGGTCTGTAGTTCCCTGGATTCTCTTCCCATTTTTGAAGATGGGCACTATATTTGCTTTCCAATCATCCGGGACCTCCTCGAATCGCCATGAGCTTTCAAAGATAATGGCCAATGGCTCTGCAGTCACATCAGCCAACTCCTTCAGCACCCTCGGATGGGCTTGTGCATGTCCAGCTTTTCTAAGTAGTCCTGAATCTGTTCTTTCATCACTGAGGGCTGCTCACCTCCTCCTCATACTGTGCTGCCCAGTACAGCAGTCTGGGAGCTGACATTGTCTGTGAAGATAGAGGCAAAAAAAGTATTGAATACGTCAGCTTTTTCCACATCATCTGTCACTAGGCACACTAGCCCACACTTTCCCTGACCACCTTTTTGTTGCTAAGAACAACAACATTTCACTCTCATGAGATTGCCCTTCAACAGGAGGTCCCATCTCTTCTTCAGGCAAGAGGAAGTACTGGGGTATCTCAGGGGGGAAGCTTCTTATTTTTGTTAATGTTGTGGGGGTTTTTTTAATGGTGAACCTGGCATCAACTTCTTGGAGTCCCTTGCTTGTGTCCCAATGATTGGAAGCTTCTTGGGTCAGTGCACTGGGATTTGATTGTGGGGGACCTGAGAGTATGCTTTGTTGACATCTCTGCAATGTTCACTCATGCTCTAAACACTGAGTATGTCTGTATGTTTTATCTGGTACATTGGCATTAGGCAATAAGTTTATGATGAAATATAATTCTTCTTCTGTGATTTAATTTGGAAACCTGTTTCTGTGTCTTCTGATAGTAATTTGATCTTTCATTCTTATTACATTTCTAATTGCCCTTCATTTTCTATATTGAAAAGTGAAAGTAAATGTTAATGTGCGTGCCTCTCTGTATGTCTGACTTAGTTATGTTTCTTATTTTGGGGTTTCTTCCTCTGAAGACTCATGTTACTTTGGTAACATATTTTAGTTATAGGAGTACACTAACGGTTTTGAGAAAAAGTGCAATCAGACCGTTTTGCATGATGATGTTTTGTTGAGTGTCTTAACTTGAATAATATTATATAATTTATATTTATTAATATACTTCTGTGAAAATGTAAACTGTATAGTCATGTTCAAAATTGTATAAAATAAATTGGTTCTTGTATTCTGCTCATTACCATTGTAGCTAAAATACCTTCATAACCATGGAGTACTATTTGAGTTTTTAGGTGTCTTCTGACCAGGGGAAAAAAGTGACAACCTTAGGTTCTGAAAATGAAATAAGTACTTTACTGAAACTCTAAATGTAGTTCAATTAGAGCAGAACACACTGATTTTCTCTGAAAGGTCAGATCACAATCCCTGCAGCCTCACTCTTCCCAACTCTTGGTTCTCATTTCCTATCTCCTTTTCCTATTGTCTTTTATTCAGGACTCCTTAACTCGGCCCCTAATAAATATAGTTCAATACATACAAGCTAATTTAGATGCCAATTTCAGATGCATACTGGGCATTACCAAGTGTCTTGAAAAATATACTCTGCATGTGTATGTATGTGTCTGTATAGGTTTTATATCACCCATTGCATACTGTTAGACTGTCATGTTTTCTTAGAATCCTTATTTGGAGATGGAGTGTAAATTGCTGTTTCTGTCATTTTGATATTCTCTCTCCAATTCTGTAACAACAACACCTGCAGCAACAAGTCATGCACTGTTTCATTTTTCAAGAGATTTAGTGATGCACTCCACAGGTGAGGCCTTGGCCTGAATATCAAATGAGTCATGCCACACACTTCAGTGATACCAAGATTTCACACTAGAAATCTGATGAAGTAATCTAGCTATGAGACCTACAGCACTGTGCAAGCCATTTCTTCTTGAGTTTTCTATATGGACCATGTAGTAAATACTTGGGTCCTCTTTTAGTTGATAGCAAAAAACCTCCCCACAAATCCTTATGTGAAGAGAGTGGTGGTATGTATGTTTTTGTTGTTGTTGTTGGGTTTTTTTGGTATAGTCAAATGCACACAGTGCAGGTTAGCATTGTAGAGTTCTGCTTTTCACCATGTTGTTTAAATTACAACTTTAGCGAAATATTCAGTCAATCTAATACTACATTTTAAATTGTTGCGTTAGATATAGGCATCTTCCTGATCAAAATTGCATTTCTCAATATATCAACATGTTATAATATATAAAGTTCATTTAAGTTGTTGCTGAGCACATACTATCTGCAATATCTGACTATAGGTATTGTGCTACTATTACATTTGTAAGCACTTTAGGACACCTTGCATATAAAAACTGTTAAGTAAAACAGCATTTTATTCTAATTGAATGTCAGAAATATTTCATTTAAATTGAGGTATAAAACAAAATGGAACAATTACATATTTATAAAATATTGCAATTAGCACAAAATTGGTTTGTTTAAAGGGCCCCAATTCAAAAGTCTTCCAGCATTCCTTCTCCAAAAGATCACTTTACAGAATCTGGAAAGCAGGATTGCTCTGAATAATAGATTGGAGAATGAAAAGATCATTTGGGGTTTTAAATAACAGCAGCTGATTTCAAAGAAAGTAGTAATAAAAAGAAAAATGGGCAAGTGTTCAGAATCAGAGACTGCTTCAGTCATCCAGTTTCTATGCATGCCTGAGCACGCTGGCATTGACCAAGCCTGGTTATTCATAACAAGTTCTCCATCTGTCACTTTTCAAGATCCCTGTGGAAATGAAATACATATCTTCAAAAGTTCACCCCTCGTAAACCTGATATATCAGTCAGAGTTCTTGATTATGAATGGATCAGTATTTTAGAGTAGATGGTAGGGCAATCGTATAAGTTAAAATATGGTGATTAGTTTATAAAGAGAACTTCTAGACTTCAAGAGCATATAATGATATATGCAACATACAGACAGAGCAGTGTATGTTAAAAGATGGTACACATAGACACGTATCAAATATGTTTAAAAACATTTTTAAAAATACTTGTAGAAAAAAGGAATAAATGTGTAAAAAACTTTCTTAATATTTTATATAGAATTATTTGCTTGTATTATTTTAAAAAGTTAATGATGGCACTTCATTATGATGCTATTTATGTTGATCTCATATTTGTATATAATTATATCCATTTCAAAATAAAGGAACGCCCATCTGAGGCTCTGGGTGCCCTTCACATTACAAAAATAGAATTAAAAAAAATGTATAAAAAACCCAGCATTGCTTTTTTTCCCCTCAGTTCTGCCACCACATGAATTTATTATGCTGGAACTCCCAACCCACCCTTCCCATTGAACAGGTTAAGGTTGAATAGTTAAAATAACCACTCACAAAAAAAGTCAGGATATACAAAATTACAATTTGTTTACTAACATTAATGCACCTATGTTGCACATTTGGACTATTTTCTATTTTTTTCTTTGTTAAATAGGAATCTTAACATTTTGGCTTATGCTGTTAAATATATAAAATAAAATATATAGGATATACAAAATGTTGATAGGAAAACAAGATATTTTGTGTTTCCTGACTCTTAGTTTTAACTATGCAACCTTAAAATTTCATTAAAATGGCTTTCCCCCCTCATTAATCAATTATTTTTTATCAGTGAAATGAGAATTCTCAGCACTTTTGTTAAACCTACAAAAATTCAAGAAATTCAGTGTTAAGGCTGAAAATTCTGGGCCAGATCCTCAGCTGATGTAAACTTGTGTAGCTTGAAGCAAGTATAGTTACACCAATTTATACCAGCTGAGGATCTGGTCCTCAATCTTTAAATCACCCTTTTCTGCCTCACTTCAGACAAGGTTTTCTGTTGGGATCCTGGAAAAGTGATAATTTTATCTATTGTGTGTGTTGCAATAGGTGAGCGAAGAAAGATGAGTTAGTTAAGCATGTATTCTTATTCTTTCCCTTTGCTGTCCTAATCTGCAGTGCTTTCAAATGCAGAGCTACCATTGATTTCATTAGGATATAAAGTAATGTGGGATTCAGTAGGAGCCAAGGAGTGACTGTAGGATCAGGTGTTTTGCATGTGTGCCAGTATTGAAATCTAATAGTAGAGCGGTATGGAAAAACTATCATTCTCCTTGGATTGGGAGAAATTTCGTGGTGGACCAGAGTAGAAAAATGAAACTGTAAATAACCAACTCCCCCCCCCCCCCCCCCCTCAGCAAATTTATGCTTATCCTACTCAAAATGCAACAATTGGCATGTATGGATTAAGGGTTAAGTTGAATCCACATTGCTATTTTAATGCAAATGTAGCATTTTATGTCTGACAAGAATTAGCTCCCTTTCTGAGCATGGCAACTGTCACCTTTGCAATGCTTTCAGATTCTATCTACTGTCTGGCCCAAGTTTGTTATCATTTAGGACTGAGACACTTGTGCTACTAAGATATGGTTAAATTTAAGTACCCTGGACCAGAGAGAAACTTTTTCTGGAACAAACAGAGCTTTAATTAATTCTCTACATATCTATTGTGTTTTTAAATTATTTTAAATGTTCACTTGGATACGTGTCTAATTATATTTAATTTTCCACAGATACATTCTGTTAATGGGACTTCAGGATCGAAATGAAAAACTTTTCTATAAAGTGCTGACATCTAACATTGAAAGGTTCATGCCTATTGTTTATACTCCCACTGTGGGTCTGGCTTGCCAACAATATGGTTTAGCATTTCGGAGGCCAAGGTATGTAAGTTTATACTTCAAATAAACGTAATTGTATCTTTTTTCCTCTTGGCAGGTTTCTGTAGGATTTTTTTTTTAACATAGTTGAGTGTAATCCAAATCTGGAATAACTGAGATAATTCAAACTATATTAACTACATTTTTAGTCTATGTTAAACTGTAATTTGTACTGCATCACAAAGATAAACTGTTGTTTCAATATGTTAAAACGTGGATACATTTTATAATCTTACTAAACCTAATTGGGCTTTCCTACAGGCACAATTGTTATTGTTACATGTCAGCAAAAGGATGAATTGATCCTAATCCAAATTTAGTTTAGCAGTCTTGGCCTTAATAATATATATATATATGTATATATAGAGAGAGTATGTGTGCAGTCATCAGGTTAAAAAAATCCCATAAGATTTGAGAGAAAAATAAGGAATGTATTCAGAATTTTTATAGCATTTTGTCTCATTGTCTTTTGGAAATGAATTTTTATTTTAAACAATGTGAACATGCAGCAAATATAAAGCTTTTTAAGCAGCGTCTTTCTTATCTGTCATATCAGGCAGCTCCTTAAATTCACTTCCATTTTTCTGCCAGCTGTTTTTATTTTTTAGTTTCCTTTCTAGGTTATCTAGGTCTCGCTTTATTTAAAGTACCTGGATTTATGAGGCCTGCCTGTCTCTTTCAACATGATAAACTAGCATTCAAGGAGGGTTTGAGCCACATAATTAAAATGTTATTTGTTCAAAAAGATTAACTTTTTAATATTTCAATATACAGGGCTAAATATCTGCTGGTGTAAATCAGTATAACTCAACTGAAATCAGTGGAGCTATGCCATTTGATAGGAGCTGAAGATCTGGCCCCAGAATTAAATTCTTTATAGGGTAAAGTTCATTCTCCTTTATTTTACCTGCACTAATACTGGGTGGGAGATGGAGGAAAGGGGAGAAAGAGAGAAGTAGAATGCTCTTCTTCTCCCACCAAATCCATTATTCTTGCTGGGAGCCCTTGTGACTGATTGCAGCAGACCTGTGGAGAACTAACCCTTCTCCCACCAAATCCAGGAAGTTAATTCTCCACAGGTCTGCTGAGGTAAGCTGTTGCACAAGTGGGCCCTTCCCTGCTGCATTCAATCTCAAGGGCTCCTGGCAAGAATAATTTCTGAATTGTTGTTCAGGGGGCTGTGCCTAGCGCAATCAGAACTTACGACTGTGTTTTGGAGAATTTAATGGTGTTTTGTGGCAAAAGGAGAGATCATTGGTGAGCTTGTATGTCAGTTCCCTATTAACAGAGCCAGCCTTTCCGATCAATGCCTTGAAGACAACAGTGTAAGCCAATTGCTAGAGGTGAAAGGAGAAATCAGATGGTCTCCATTTTTACAGCAGCGGGCATCTTTGTGGAGAGAAGAGGGCTTTATTTTTAGGTACATGTTGCAGTAACCAAGCTTGGAGGTCATGAATGAGAAGATCATTGTGGCTAGGTCTGTGTCTGATAGGATAAGTCACAATCTTTTAGCCAATCACAAAGGAAGTGGACATTTTTTGCCTGCTTTGGCTATTTTGTCATCCAACAGTATGGAGGAGTCCAAAAGGACCTCAAGGGTGTGTATACATAAACCTGTTCAACAGTTCAGCAGATGTTACAACATCATAAAGATACTTTCTGTTTCCTAACAGCATCACTTAATGTAAGTGGATGCTCGTCACTTTAGCGATGCTGATGAGGAAAATTGTTTCACAGTCCTGCCTAGAAATGCTAAGGGTGATTCTACAAGTCAGTTTTTCAGCCCTTTCTAAGTCTCAGACTGATCTGGTTGCTGTTCACTCAGGTAGCTCCCATTGCCACATCAAATGCTTCAAGAGAAACACCCCCGCCAGTACTGAATTTACATATAGGACAGGCTGTATAAGCAGTATATGGCATGTGTGAGGAAAAGAGATGGGATGAGGCAAATGTTCCACTATATGGGAATCTTGCAGCTACTGCAACCTGCCTCTTTCTCTGACCACTATAAATTTGCTCACCCAGTTCCACCCCAGTGTTATCCACAAAAAAATCTAGGGCACCCTGCCTATACCCTACTGACGGGTAAAAGTGTTACTCAATTAATTTAGGTACCCCCCACCCTTCCCCTCTCAATAGTTTGGGGTGTAAGGCATCTACCCTTATCCACGAGGCTCAGGGAGAAACCTGGTCAATTTAAGTACCCGCCCTTACCCACGAGGCTTGGGGCTGTACGGGGCTGTGCGACCCTTTCCCAGTGAAAGAACCTTACACAGCTGTACTCTAAACACTTATTTATTAGCAACACACCCAGGATACATATGCCAGACAAATCTATTATTTATGCTCACCACTCCCAATATACAGACAATCTTCACCTGATGGCCAGTCAGGATCCAGTTGTCTGGAAGTGCCAGTGATGCCTCTGCATGTCATGGTTGTGCAGAGGAGGAAGAGTTCTGGCAGCTTGAAGTCTGGAGAGAGTTTCCAAAGAGCACTGTTTTTCATTTACATTATATTGGTAAAACTAGCTACCTCCTTTAACTCTACTAAACCTATCATATTATTCAATATCCCTAGGTAACAAAATTTAGCCAGCTACTGGCACCTATGTTTTTTCCTCCATGCTTAAGTCTTTTTTACATTTTATCTCTTATTCCCAAATTGTAACTTATTTATGACCTTCTTTGTTTGTGCAGATAGTGAGCATAAATTTGCTGGTCAAAGTTTATCTAATTTACCATTTGCCTGGGTCTTTCTGTATCCTCCCTAAACTCCCCAGTGCCTGGGGATCTCTACTTTGCAATCCTTGGTATTATAACTCTTGTCAGGGTCATTGCTGTGGTGGGGGTGCCCTAGCAGTAGCAAAGCATTTTTTCTTAATTTCAGCAGTGAAATCCCTGAGTTTCACCCAAGACTGGTCACGGCCAGTTTATTACGTGGGTGAGTTAAGTCCCAAGCCTACACCAGAGTTTGAAGAGCCTGAAACCCCACATCCCAATCTGACACCACTCCACTCTTCAAGACACCAATATAGTGGGATTAGTGGTGGGAGGTGGAGAGAGAATATTTTACATTGTGAACCTTTGAAGTGCTGTCTGGATAAAATTTTGGCAGCACGTCACTGACAGAGGTGGCCTGAATTTTTCCTACAGTTTTAACATAAAAATACTATATATTTTAAGATTAACCCAACACTAATAAATGCATGGCTGTATACAGTGTTATTCTTTAGTATCATTTGTTTCAGGTATATATTATCAGAAATGCTGAAATGCCATTGTCATGCTGCCAAATGGAAACTTTGCCAAGTCTCCACTGTGCAACAATCTCTGGCATGTCTAGTAATGGTAATTCAATAGGATCATAAAGCTTTGTGGATCTTTGCACTGGTAATTATTTCACATTCAGTTTAATTCAGGTTTTCTCTGTTTAATTTTCAAAAAGGCACAAAACAGTAGCCAGTCATCAGTGATAAATAAAGGCCTTTTATCAAAGGGGGAAATAATGACCGCAATTAATTTGTCATGTAGTATTCATTGTACTGGATGATCAAGCATAAAAAGGCAGCTGTCGGTGGCATTGAGCTGAACACCATTTTGCTTTGAGACCTTGAATATGCCAGTGGCATTGCCTTGTTGGCACAGTTTGGTGAACTGCTGCAGTTGATGGCTCATCTAGCTGGGTAAAACACAGTGCACGTTGGTTTGGTTATCAGTCAAGACAAAACTTAGTGACAGAAGATGTTTGAAAGATTTGGATAGCTGTATATCAGAAGCCACCACCACGTTTGGGGGCCTTTAGTGGCCCCTGTGGAGATATAATGATATCAAGCTTTCTGTGAAGCTGCATGTCTACAGAACCATGATTATACCAGCTTTAACATATGTCAGTGAAACATGGGTGCTAGGAAAAGCTGAAGAGCGGTAGACTGACATTTTCAATTGTCATTGTCAGCTGCTCCATATTAAGTGCCAAGTCAAGATCAGCAATGAGGATACTTGTAGCAGAATGCAGCATCCACCTCCCATGAGTTTGGTTTGGTTTAGGCAGCTGATATATATTACTAAGGTAGAAGATCAATTAATTATGAAGTGTTTCCCAAGAAATTTCACTACTCTAGGGAGCATGAGGGCACCAGAAGCTTTGATGGTGTGATATGATTGCCAATGATTGACCTAGATTGAACATCCAGCCAGACTGTCTTAAGGACCTAGCTAGTGATCAGTCCATGTGGCACTCGATCTGCAAGGAAGCTTCCCATTGGGATTTGCCATGATGATGATTTATTGTGTTGGAGTAATAATTGAATTTTATAGACTCAGCAAATGACAGCGATACAAACAACTGCGATATAAAACAAGGATAAATTTCCATTATTTTACTTTCTCATGTTTCTTGTGCATTTTGTTCAGCAAAGTTTTTTGAAAACAAAGCTTATTAAACTGTATGTGGATAGTGGATTATTTTCATTTTGATTTGGTGTTTAGTATTACTAAAAATTGCCAGATCACAATATTGGGATAATAAATACTTGTATTTATTTTTAAATTAAGAAATGTCATTGCAATCTATTCTATTATAGGATCTCTATCAGAATGCGTTTCATTTCTTAATAGTATTTAAGAACTTGAGACACATTAATATAAAAAGTCAAAAGGAATTCAAAAGTGAAGATGTTTTAAAGACTATTAATGGATGCAATTAATGAGGTGTCTTTTGACATTCAAGTTGTTGTATTCATCAATCAAGTGAAATGGAGTTTGGTCATCTTTGACTGTCTGTTTGTTGCACTATCAAATATTATAATACATTTGTGCTACACATATATTACTGACCTAATGAAAGTTGTGAGTCATTTGTAAAGATTTATTTTAGCTAACAACAAGAAACATCCAGGAGGACCAGAACTAGATTAACATTTTTGGGTGGGTTTCCCAAACAATTTTTCTTCTTTGAGTGCTTGCTTATGTCAATTCCAAGTAGATGTGTGCACACCACATGCATAGTCGCCAGAAGGTTTTTCCTCTAGTGGTATTTGTAAGGTTGGCTCTGGGGCCCCCTGTAGTTGCGCCTTCATAGCACCCTATGTAGGGCCCTGCCGACCCCACCACCTCTTCAGTTCCTTCTACAGTTCAATTCCCGACACAGGGGAAGGCAGGTGGGTCTTGAAATGGACATGAGCAACACATCCTGAAGAACAACAGTTATAGAAGGTTAGTAACAGTCTTTTCAAGACTCTCTCATTTCCCAAGAGTTGGTTTTAAGATTTGGTGGGAAGGTCAGTGAAATTATTCTTTGGGGCACCAGTTAGCTTGCTCATATTATATTAAAAGGAAGACTTCCTGTTTCCTAGGCTTCTGTTACAAAAAGGTCTTTTTACTGGGGCTCATACATAGTTACCAGAATTCAGTCAAGAAACGACTAAACTGAAGGACCCCAGCAGATTCCATGGATGTATTTGAATCTCAGTGAGGAGGAGCCATGCTCAAGGAGCACAGTGGAGCTCAGAGAACATACATATTCATATTTTGAACATCAATTAAGAGTTGTCTCATTTTGGCATCTCAAGTGGGTGGAACTTATTTGATGAGCAGAGCTTTGAGGGGTACCAAGACCTTTTTTCTTCTCCAATCTGGCACTGCGTATAAGAGCTGGGCTTAGAACATGAGTCACTCATCTCCAGACCCTTCACAACTCTGTTACTTGTCTGCTGTTGGCTCTTATACTCCTGCCACTCCTGCTATATCCACTATGCCTGTGGTGGCACCCTCACCCACCTATTTGTCATCATCTCACTGAAATGCTTTCGTGCTTTCTTCCATTTTGCCCCTTATGAATGGGATGTCCTCTCATTCTTCAACTCCCACCTACAGACCTAACACTGTTTTGGTACGTGTAGAATATAAGCCAGTGGCTTCAGGAGCAAATGGAGTTAAAGTAAATTTGTCTAGTAAAATTATGATTTTTTTTTAAACTTTTGCAATGGTACAGTGGGCTCACATAAAATGTACATACCATGTATGGTGATACTGCACAAACTGGAATGCGCTTTTTAAGTTCACCCATGGCCAGATTTTCAAGGTTGATGGAGATAGGCACTTACTGGGATTTTCAAAAGGATTTAAGCAAGTTAAGTGCCTAACTCACACTCAAATCAGTTTCAATGAGAGTTAAGCACCTAATCTGTTTAAATGCCTTTTGAAAATCCTAGTAGGTGCCTATCTACATCTTTAGGTGCCTAAATACCTATAGAAATCTGTATATTTGCGAGTATCCTACTTTGTATATTTCTTGTTTTAGAATGTAAAAGCATCCGAGAAGGGGCCACATCTTTGTACATGTGTGTACAGTCCTAACACAACAGAGCCTAGTTCTGATTGGGGCCTCTGTTGCTATTGTAATGTAAATATTAAATAACTTCTAACATTTTCTATAGTAAAGGTAAAATAGTAATCAAAGCATCATATAGGGTAAAAATAGGTCTTCACATTGACTTTTTTTGTTTTGTTTTATGCACCAATACAGGGAACAACAGAAGTTTTTGAGGGTATGTTCACCCTTGGTGTGTACACATTACTCTCACTGATGTCATTTGGATTCATGCACTTGTATCAAAAAGAAAATAGACCCATAAATTCAAAATATATGTTCTATCCTTCAGGGCACAGACAATGTTCATTTATTTGTCTGTAAATCACTATGCATAATTATGATTCTTCAAGTGATGGTCCACACTGGTTCCACACTTTAATGTGCATGCACTCATATGCAACAAGATTGGATTCTTTTGAAATAGCAGTGTATGTTGTGGAGATGCTTGCAGCCCTTGAGCCCTCATGGTAACTGTAATTGAGTGCATAAGGAATGGGATAGCGACAACTGACACTTGGTTATTTCTTACTACCTATGGTGTGAGACTAAATACCAGCAGTGTTTGTGTCACTATGTGGACTTCATTCCAGTTATCCGTAGTTTAATATAGTCTATTTGTTAACATTGTTCTTTTTCTTTGGCTATTAAGGCTTGTTTTTTCTTTTTCTTTTTCTTTTTTTGAGTGGGTTTCTGTATCCAGACACTCCCCTTTCCTGTACGAGGGGTATTCCATCATGATGAATACAAAGTTTCCTGGCTTCAAGACCTACCTGTTGTGTGACTCCACCATGCCAGCTAATAGGTACTCTAGATGCCTCATGTGCCTGAAAGAGGGCTCATGCTAGATTGTTGCTTTATTTGCCACTCCTGCCACTCCTTTTCCAAGAGAAGGTGAGGCTGAAGTTGTTTCTGTTGAAAAGATCGATGCAGCCTTCGGCTTCAGCCTGTGAGAAGCCCAGAAAAGATCAGCTGCACCCCACCCCCTTGGCAGTGCCAAGTTGGAGCTCATCCTCTGTTTTGTGAGCAGCATCCTCTTATAGACTGTATTCTGCATCTGCTTGAGCATGGAGTTCTGCTCCAGTTGGGAATTCAGGCGCAGATCATCCACTGACCATGAGTAAAAGACTGAAATCTTCTGCTCTGACTCCCTCCTTCAACACCTGCAGCCTGGAGTCTCTCCCCAGCATTACGTCACCAAATAGCAAATCAGTTCCTTCTACCCACTGGTATTGTACTGGCATTGTGCACATTGACATTGGCACTGAGACTTCTTGATGACTGTTGCCTTGCCTCAGACACCGAATACCTCCTTCTTGGTACTGACTCTTGCCCCAACACTGGATATTTCTGCACTGGAGATTCTAGCTCTGAGACTCTTCATGATACCGGTCAAACTATCTATCATTCTGGTGCCAGAATCCCCTCTGCTGAATTGTTTCGGAGATATCTTCATCAGGGAACTGCCAACTACTACCATTCCTCATCTGGTACCACGCCTATCTGCTACGCAATGTTTCAGATTTTGTATGGTCACCTTAGCTTACATATTTCCATTCCTGGATCTGTTGAATTGGTTTTCAACTCTCAACCATCTTAATGTGTATTTTCACATCTCCATCCACCTGGCCTACAGACAATACCTCAGATTCCTGGCAGGTACTTCTCACTACCAATAAAGCCTACTACCCTTCAGCCTTTCAACAGCCTCTTGGGTCTTCTCCAAGAGCTTAGCCATAGTAGCTGTTCACCTGCACAGGATGCTAAAATAGGTATACCCCTGCTTGATTGGCTAGTTCAAGGATGAACCTTGCAGAAGTTTACTTACTTGACTTGCACAGTCTTTGCCACAAGGTCAACAGGAACAAATGTACTCTGACCCTAACTCAGTCCATAGAATTTATCAGAGCTCTGTTAGATTCCAAATTGGTGAGAGGTTACCTGTCTTAACAAGGCTTTCATTCCATGGTAGACTTTATCTATCAGTTTTGCCTCCACTCTAGAACACCATTGAAGACATGCCTCAAACTCATGGGGCACATGGCAGCATGCATTTATGTCACGCAGCTTGCCAGATTTCACCTATGGCTTCTGGAAGGCTGATTTGAAATCAATGTATCTACCTAATAGACACAGCATGGATTAACTGGTCACTGTCCCTGTAGAAGTTCTCTCCTCTTCAAACTGGTGGACAGATCCACTACAACTGTGCAGCAGAGTTCCATTCTCTGAACCTCTTCCCATCAAGACACTAATAGAAGTCTCTGCCTTACAATGGGGAGTTCATCTCGACTCTCTTAGAACTCAAGGATGATGATCACTGCAGGAGGCACTATTCCACATAAATATCCTAGAATTCAGAGGCATTCTAGTGTACCAGGTTTTCCTCTCTCTTTTTTGGGACCTCACTGTCCCATAGATAGCACCACTGTTCTTGCAGCTCTGTGAAGAGGTGATGCAACTTTGGGAATCATGCATACCCCACCACATCACACCATTGTCTCTCTGCCTGTCCATTTGTCAAAATACCTTTGCAGGCCACCTTAGTGGAACCTTGCTGCAAAACCAGAAATTGCCCCCCAATAATTCTGTCCTCCACAACATCTTTTTGAGATGGGGCTACTGACCTCAATCTTATTTGTGACATACAAGAACAATAAGTGTTGGATATTTTGCTTCAGAGAGGACATGAGCCAAGGTTTGCTGACAGATGTTTCTTCTTCTGTGGACTCCAGTACTACACTGTGCTACTGATACCCAGATTTCAGTAAACTCAAACAAGACTCCATGTGTATTATCCTTGATGACCGTAGACATAGGCCAGACAGTCCTGGTTTTGTGAACTTGTGAATCTACACTTCTTTCCAACCTACTATCCCACACTGCTGCACCTGGAACTGTCCTCCCTCTACTTGATAACCTTCATGCTTGCTGGATAACTTATCTGGAGAGAGACTGTTCTTTTGAAGTCCAGGACATCCTTCTGCAAAGCAGGAAGCCTTCTACTAGGCTCAATTATGCCACATTATGGAAGAGATTCTCTATCTGGGCAACCCAGTGGCAGCTTTCATCACTATCTACCTTGATCACAACTATTCAGGGCTACCTTCTCTCTCTAAAGTGGTCCAGACTCTCTGTTACCTTTGCCGTATTAGAGTGCAAGTGTGGCCGATATCTGCATTGTACAAGACTTTACTGTGGTTACTCACCCTATATTATCCAGATTCTGGAAAGGCACCTCTCATGTCTTTCTCAAGAAGCTTCCCTCTTCCTGAGATTTCTAACTGACCTCACAGGACCCCTCCCCACACTTTGACCCCTTGGCAATCTGTTTCTTATATCATCTCTCCATGAAGATGGTGATCCTGGTAACAGTCACTTCAATCACAAAAGTCAGTGAAATACAGGCTTTCATGGCAGGCCCTTTTTATTCTGTATTCCATAAGGATAAGGTCACCCTTATAGCTTGAATCAGCGTGGACAGTTGCTCAAAGATAGAATATTTTTTACCCAATGGTAAATCAACCCAAAGATGGGTTGTCCGCACAGATTCCATGACCGACCCTGCCCATTCCCACTTACTAGAGTCTCACCATCTAAGATTCCTATTGGCAAAGGAATTGAATGGCGATTGTAGTCATCCTATCTCTTTTGGCCTTGGCCATGAGAGTGCAAGTGGCGTATGTGTGGCCAAAATGGATACTTCTATTCAGAAAGAATTTGCTGTCAGGCAAATGGGGTGCAGAATCTGTGTGGATAATCACATGAAGAACCATAGTTACTGTAGGATAAATAACTACTCTTTCTCTATAAAAGTTATGATGGATAATGACCATGTCCACCAATGGATAAATCACAAATCCTGTTTGGATTATTAAAAATTTAAATGGCTGTAAGATCTGCAAATATAGCACAATAATACATATTTATGCTTATGATGTTCATGGAAAACACATGGAAATAGCATAGAATTAACTAGTTAAAATGGCTTACACACCAAGTGGAGAACTGAACCAAATTAGAAAAAAAAAAGTTTTACAATGTTACTAATTTTGCAGGACTTAACATGGTCGAGAGTTCTAGCTAGTGTTCTGAGGGTACCAAACTTCATACTTTTTTTTTTTGCACTGATCTAATCATGCTAATGTGACATACTAAAAATAATTTAATTAACATTTTTCTTCATTCCTTCTCCTCTGTATGTGCTGACTGAAGAAAAAATGTTTGCCCTTTCTTCTTCCTTTCCCTCATATTTTAAAAAAATTGAAGGATAAATTATAGAATCATAGTATCATAGAAATGTAGGGTTGGAAGGGACTTCAAGAAGTCATTAAGTCCAGTGCTTAGGCAGGACCAAGTCTGGACCATCCCTGACAGATGTTTGTCCAACCTGTTCTTAAAAATCTCCAATGATGGGGATTCCACAACCCCTCTTAGAAGCCTATTCTAGAGCTTAACTACCTTTATAGTTAAAAAGATTTTTCTAATATCTAATCTAAATTTCTGTTGCTGCAAATCACTTCTTGTCCTAGCTTCAGAGGATGTAGAGAACAATTGATAACAGTCCTCTTTATAACAGCCTTTAACATATTTGAAGTGTAGTTGTAGCCATGTTGGACAGGATATTAGAGGAATAAGGAGAGTGATGTGATATTTTTTTATTGGATCAACTTCTGTTAGTGAGAGAGATCATCATCACTCGTGGCCTGTTAACAGAAATAAAACCACCTCTGATTGCACACCCCTAGCTGTCACCTACCACCTGACACTGGAACCCATACAGGGTATCATCAAGCAACTATAAACCATACTCAATGCAGACCCCATCCTGAAAGTAATCCTTCCTGAATTCCCACTTCTGATTGTCAAATAATCCACAACCTCTCTAAGCTAATCATCAGATGCAAGCTCCCTACAGACCAGGACACACCAACTCAAACAGCACCAGACTCTGCCAGAACAACAGATGCAAAATCTTCAGACATATCTCCATTGCTACAATGATCGATACCCCCACAACACACCTTTCAAGATCCATGGATCCTACACATACCTATCACAACATGTGGTATGCCTCCTCCAGTGCACTAACTGCTCTAATAACAACTATCTGGGTAAAACCTGAGAATCACTACACTCTTGAATGAATTCACACAGGAAAATGAAAAAAGACAGAAATACCCTGTCACCTGCAGGTGAATGCTTTTCACAAAGCGATCACTCTGTAGCTGACCTCTTAGTCCTGATCCTAAAAGGAAACCTACACAATACTTCAAAAGATGAGCCTGGAAGCTTAAATTCATAACTCTGCTAGATGACTGGACTCTACATGGACTGAACAGAGACACTAGATTTATGGCTCATTACAACAATCTGTAACCCGCTAACCTCATCTTTTTGTCCTATGACTGCAGAGGTGTTAACGGGCCACTCTGCGTTGAATGATCCCTTAGAATAGCATATACTCTATCATCTTATGATAAAAAATCTATTCTACTTTACATTTTACTGTGAGCTCAGAGTACATTTCCTAAACCTGAAGAAGAGCTCTGTTCTCACCAACAGAAGTTGATCCCATAAAAGATATTACCTCCCCTACCTTGTCTCTCTAACATATTTGAAGACAGTTATCAGGTCCTCACTCAGTTTTCTTTTCTCAAGAGTAAACATGCCGAGTTTTTTTCCCCCTTTCCTCATAGGTCAGGTTCTCTAAACCTTTTATCATTTTTGTTGGTCTCATCAGAATTCTCTCTGGTTTGTCCACATCTTTCTTAAAGTGTGGTGCCCAGAACTGGATACAGTACCCCACTTGATGCCTCACCAGTTTCGAGTAGAGCGAGTCAGTTCCTCCCATATGTGTCTAACAACACATGAGACCCTAGAATTTGCATCATCTGCAAATTTTATAAGCATACTCTCCACTTCGTTATACGAGTCATTGATGAAAATATTGAATAGTACCAGCCCCAGGACTGACGCCTGTGGGACTCAATTAGATTGCCTTCCCAGTTTGGTAGGAAACCATGGATAACTACTTTTTGAGTATGGTCTTTCAACCAATTGTGCACTCATCTAGATGCATTTCCCTAGTTTGCTTATGAGAGTGTCATGTGGACTGTGTCAAAAGCCTTACTAAAATCAAGACACATCACATCTACTGCTTCCCCCCCATCCACTAGGCCAGGAGGAAAAAGAAGTATGTAATCCATTCTTCTTCTCTGAGATGAATCAAGAAAAATTACACAGAGATGACTTACAGGTCCCACATCAACTTGGTTCTTAACTTTATCAGCTCAAGATAGGTGTGCCAAGAACTGAACTCGAGCTGCTAGCCTGGGTTAATAGCTGAGATGCTTTGTCTTCACTGTTGGTTTAACTTGAGTTAGTTAACACAGGTTAGCTAACCCAAGTTAAGAAGAAACCTTTCTTTGCTGTGTAGACATACTCATAGACAAGTTGCCATGCATAATACAGAAGAAAGCATAGTCATTTTTTGATATTGTTTAAAAAATCTTTACCTAACTATAAAATGACTTTTTATAAAATATCATTAAATTATCTACTAAATATCAGTATTAGTCTGGGTCACAATATTTCAGTATAGCTGTGTTTTAGTGCTCAAACCCTCCAGGACACAAACACTGTTTCTGTAAAGAAGCACTTGGATGGCCCACTGAGAGACTGCTACTTATGATGTCTGCCTGTACTTTTGTACTGCTGCATTTTTTTGTACCTTTGGAAATTAATTACTTTGTACTGGTGATTTTGGAGGAAATGGTTCATAAAGGTTTTTCATAGCACATCCCCATGTGTGTTGCCATTGGGGTAAGAGAAAGGATTGCCAAATCCAGTACTTCATCTGTAGCCACTAGTCTATCAAAGTGAATATTGGATATTGCTTATTGCCATATGTTTTGGGGACTCAGGTGAATGTTGAAGCCAACCTAAACTTGTTTTGGGAGATAAGTGGGTAAACTCCTTGACTATAAAGTGTGGAGTTTTTGGGAGAACAGAGAAAACCTGTTCTTTTCTTTAATATCCACCCTGGCAGATGAATATTTCCTTGGTCATAAAGCATGCATATTCTTGTGGAACACTGAAAGAAAACAGGCTGGTAGGAGATGGCAGAGACAAATAACTTTCTAGCTTGCTTACCCATAGTGTTTACCATACTATGGTATCTGCAATACCATAATGTCCAAGTACATTTATAATAGTAATAGTTATGGTATTTCAGATGCCACACTGCCATAACTATCAATAAATATTTTTTCAATTCACACTGTGCGTGTGTGTGTACACAGCAGTATTCTGCATATACTATATGTCTTTATAGTGCAGTTATAGACATAAACACTTTTTTAAAAGTTTCAGCTTGTTTCTCCTGTCACTTTGAAGAACATCTTGATATGAATACGTCCATTGATAATCACTGTGGACAGGACATCTATTATGTGATACTGTAATAAATCAGTGGCTCGCAATTTGCTTGTAACTCAGAAGTCCAGCCGTGCAAACTATATGCTCAATTTACAAGGCACTCTCTCTGTCTCTGTGGGTGGCCTGCCATACACAGTTCCTTTAGCTGCTGACATTCAATTTCTTGATTGTCAATAAAGCAATGATAAAAAAAAGTCCTGTTTCCATTTACAACCTACCACAGTTCTCCATAAAAATCACCTGAACTCCCTTCCACATGAAACTAATCTTGTCTCATGAAACAACAGGGTCATCTCACAAAAGAAAATAACTATCTCGCTACAGACTCAAGCCCAGCTAGATTTGTGTAAAGAGATTAGAGTGTTAAATGCAGAAGAGCATTTATAAGTACATGTCAAACAAGGTATTCATTGTACCTGGAAATTAATGATTAGTTTAATAATAGCCAGTTCGTAGTCTGGAGGAAGAAATGTCAGTTGAGCTGGGAGAAATTTTGGCAGCTCTTGAGTTTGTAAATCCAATTGCTCTTCACCAGCAAATAGCACAGAGAACTCTGTGTAATGTTTAGATGACAACTAAACAGAGCATCAAATAAATTACCATGGGTTCCCATTACTAGAGAAAAAGTGTTCAATTCATAACTCAATATATTTATTCATAAATTATTTAAAGACTGATTTGTAATGCTTATGTACTATCAGCATTTTAAATCTTCAGGACAAATAGGAGTTTTTCAATTGGTCTTACCATTATTTTCTGTCCTAAGATGAAAACTAAAGAAAGTCACATTAAAACAACAATGCTGAGACACAAATAAACTGCATAGCAGCATATATTATTTTCCCTATTGTCATTCTGATATCCCCAGCAGAGGACTATATATGGTTTAATGATTTGTCACAGTGTAACTAAGACTAGGACGTTTCAGCCTTATTAGTAGCCTTAATGCATAATTCTTATGTATTGGTCCCTGTAATGGTCTCACTATCCCGGACCATCCCCTTGTGGCATGACTCATTGTTTCCATGACTCTTCCTCAGGACTTCAGTGATCTGGCATAGTAATAACTTGACCTTCCAGTCAGGTCACCTTCTAGCTCCACCCAAATAGTGTCCAACAAAATAGAATAAACAACACAACATCCTCTGCCCTTCATGGGCTCCTCTTCAGCCTCACTTTTCTTCCAAAGTAGTAGCTTTCCAGGCTGCACCTTTGGGTCCCTCAGCAAAACTCAAAAGCCCAGACAAAAATACAAACTTAAGAACTTCAGCTTGCCCCAGGCTTAAACTTTTAGTCTATCTTAGATTTTTCCCAGTATTCCACTCTTCTACAAAACGGTGAACCACAAAGGCTGTTTCCCTGGATACTTGCCCTTGTTTTAAGGCCCATCACAGGAACTAACTCCACTCCTATTGATTTCCCATGGCTTTCCTTCTGCTTGGCTTCTGCCAAGCCCTTCCCTCACAGAGGATACTCCAGGCCATCTCTGTCCTTGGTCTCCTCTCCCCAACTGCACTAAACTCCTTCCTTTTAACACCTCCCTGAGTCTGACAAACTCTCCAGGTGTAACAGGGGGTGGAGGGGCTGTTACAGTTCTCAGGCTGTAGTGAACCTCTTCTTGGTCATCATCACAGTCCCATATTGTCTTCTGGTCCACCTAAATTAGAAGTAGGTGTTTGCAATTGTTTTGTTGGGAGAAAAAAAACTAAGTAGAAGTTGTGTGATAAATGAATGTTACAAACATGTAGAACAATAATGAGGAAAATAATCTGAAGGTTATTGTAGAAAAGCATTGAAAATTTACAATAGTAAAAAATAAAAATAAGGTTTAATTTGCAGAAAGAATAGAATGCAAAACAAGACATGATGTTACATTTCATCTAGTACAGTGTTTAGTACTGATCACTGTATTACAGTAAAATTATTTTGATTAGTATGTAGTAGAAGAAATATTATTACTCGTATAACTTCTGCATCATAATTTTAATATTAAATCAGGTCACTGTCCCAAGGAACTGATATGGAACCAAGTTTCAAGATTCTAATTTTCTTGAAAGTTTGAGGGAGTTAGATTTTTTTCATAAAGACATTTCTAGGCAACCTATTTGATAATGTTTAATTTGTTAAATGATTGATTCATTTTATAAAGTTTTTTTTACATTGGAGTACACAAGCCCCTATAATAGAGAGAGAGAGAGCGAGAAAATAAGCAATATTTGGAGACATCATATAAACTCTGTACTTATGTTTGGATTGAGATTTACATTTCATATTGGATTAACTCTTTGTTAAATCAAACAACACAGTGTATGCTCCCCAAATTTACAGCTTATTAGCCTTTTTGAGTGCTGCTGTGCATGGAGTGGAAGTTTTCAGAGAACTATCCACGGTGGCTCCAAGATCTTTCTTGAGTGATAACAGCCAATTTAGAACCCATCATTATATATGTGTAGTTTTGATTATTTTTTTCAATGTCCATTACTTTGCACTTATCAATGTTGAATTTCATGGGCCACTTTGTTGCCCAGTCACCCAGTTTCATTAATTCTTTGCAGTCATCTTTGCACTTAACTGTCTTGAATAATTTTATATCATCTGCAAACTTTGCCATTTCATTGCTCCCTCCCTTTTCCAGATCATTAATGAATATGCTGAACAGTAATGTTATTGGGGGACTTCACTGTTTGCCTCTCTCCATTGTGAAGATTTACCATTTATTCCTACCCTTTGTTTCCTGTCTTTTAACCAGTTACTGATCCATTACTGATGATATTTAAGTAAGTCAAGGTTCTAGAATGCATCTTATGATTTTATTTAGTATGTAACCATTTATTTTTATATGTCTACTTGTTATCGCTTGAATCTCTCCACTTTGTTAAATGAACTTTTACATGTTTTTCAGTATAAACATGGAGTGGTTATCTGAGGTTAAATTGGTAAGCTGGCATGTGCTGCTTCTTTGGTAGCAGCAAATCTATGCATACTGGGATTCTCCAGTGGAACAGGTGCTGAACACTCCAAGGAGATGCTCTGAGGTCTCAGGCTTTGGAGCATGCCTATCGCTAACGTATAGGGAGAAAGTGGGGCCTGCATAGCATAGAGGGTAGTGCTTGTGTTGTCTGTTGGGGAGCTGACCCATAACTGGCACAGATAAGGCTTCCCCACATTAGGGCAGGAGGTAGTGAGATGTCTCAAAGCACTGGGTACCCCCAGGAAGCGTGACAGTGTAGTCGGCAGGATCTGTACTGCTGGTTAACCAAGGCTTACGCTCCAGGCACTGATATACCAGATATTAGAAATACTAAGAGATTCAAAAGTAAGAAGGTTAGAAAGAAGTAAAGAAAAAGGTTATGCTTTGCTATTTTCCATTTGTTTATTTCAGATAAGGGAAGTATAGCAGAGGAAAGGACAGGATGAGTAACCCGGAGACATATGCTAAACATACCAAACTGCAGCTGGAAAAACTGTGTGCTGACCATGTCCGGATGGTGCTTGGAGCAGGGAAACTGGGCTGGCAGCACAGATCTGCCAGATGGGGCATGGGGAAGCTTGCTGAGTCCCATCCCTTCATTGCCTGCAGTCCCCATTAAGTGTATGGAGTCTGCTTGGGGTGCACAGAATGGAGTTCAGGACAATGCGGGGTAGATAGTGGGACCTGGAGGCACTGGATGGAGGATGTTTAATGTGCCAATCCAAAAGTGGTTACCTTTAAATCCCTGCACATACCCCAGTGTACGAGGAACATAATGGAATTATGATTTTAGTTGCACTAATCAGTAGTATATCCTCTCTCAGAAGCATTATCTCAGAATTTGAATTGGGAAAATATTTTTGGTGAAATTTTTTCTGTCTGAAAAGAAAGTCCTAACATCAAAAATAGCTTATTTCAACAAAAGTGTGCATATACATATGACTGCTTCTTAGCAAACCAGCAGAAGTTATCTTTTGCTAGAAATGAATTCTTAAAAAAAAAAACCCTCATAAAATAAGTTAATTCAGCTGTTTTATTTATCCAGCAAATATAAAAGTGGGAAAGTTCAATGGAAATTCCCATTAAGAATCCAAAAATAATTTTACTGCAGTATGTGGAACACCCAGATGTTTTGTGTTTACGTGTAAGCTCAACATGTGGAGAGTAGAGGAAAAGCTATGAAATATTGTTTATAGTTAAGACTTAAAAACTGTTTAAATGTGTGTTTCCATGTCTAAGAGGAAAAGCAATTGCAAACCGAATCACAAAATTAAATCCAGGTAGGTATTAAACAATGTCACATTCTTGTCACATTCATAAAATTGTTTCTGAAAATCCTCGCTGTTGGGGTGATGTGTCATTACATTGACTGGGAATCATTTAAAAAAAAAGCAGTTAGTTGAGGTCACATCTTGAAGCATGCCCTGAATCTCATTCAGACATTATCTAAAAAGGAAGGCATGTCAGCCTTACCTTTCAGTTCCAGGTTCTTCTGAGTGCTGTTTTATACAGAACCAAATCTTCCATATTTTCAAGAGATTACTTGTTATCAAAAGATTTTACCTAAAAAGTTATCTTTTCATGTGAACTAATAGGTCTTGGGACTGGCCTTTTCCTCATGTTTCAGTCCTCACAAGTAAAATATTCCTTCCCAAATTGGATGTCAAGCATTCTCTCAACTTGTGTATTGACAAAGGATTTCTTGAAATCAGCTCATCTTTTTAATGACCCACAGATCTGAAGGAAAGTCCATTTCAAAATTGATAGACAGTTTCACAGTACATTAAACTATTTCAGATCTTTATTTTCCTAGTGCTATGGCAGCATACAAAACGTATTTTGTTAAAGTTTCTAGGCTTGATCTTTTAAAAAAATATCCATTTTTGGCACATAAATGCTAATTTTGTTTATTTCAGTGTCAAGGCCTAACTCTAGGCGCACACGTTTGGAAATTGGGCCCCTAATTCTAATATTTGAATCTTGAAGTTGGAGGACAACATTGCAGTTCATCTGCCTGCCAATGCAAAATTGTTTCCCACAGAGAGAGTGTGAGTGAGTGTGTGTGCACAGGGGCACAAATAAGACACAGATACATTTCTTGGGTGGGTTTAATCTGCTGTAATAGGGTTTTCACCACATTAGTTTGGAGACTACTCAATACCCTAATAAGATTTGCATGATTTTTTTTTCAGCATAAATTTTCTGTTTCTTAATTTATTGGATATCTTCCTGATTCAAATCCTTCAAAGACTGAAGTCTTGTCTACGTGAACTCTTAGTTCACAGCAAGATAGAGTGTGAATCAACCCCACATTAGCCTGCTGCAAACTGTCTGTGTGGACCCTGCTGACACGCATTAACTGTTAAATTAAGTGTTTGTGTAGATAAGCTCTAAGAGTAGTTTGTCTGATTATTAAGGGACCAGGAATTTAAGTTGGCTCAGTTGGATCATCAAGGCCAGGAAAGTCTTTCTGATCCCTTGTGAACTGTTGTTTTAACACACAAGTAAGCATTATTTTTCTTCTTAAAAGCCAGACTCTTGGAGTTTAACCAATTTGAGGCTTAACCAAGATAGCTTATATCCTCCCCACCTTGAATAGACACATCATCTCTTCAGAAATGATTGAATCACGCAGTATTTTAAGTTATGAGTGACTGTCTATTTTCAGAAATAACAGAATTTTTTCTCTTTTAGCAAAAATATGATAGTTAATGATTTGTATATGGCTTGTTGTTTTAATAGTGTCTTACTCTTCAGTTCTCGAAATAAAACATGCATTTCTTATACAACAAAGCAACCATTTGAAAATGTCTTTCTTCATATGCCATGGACTTTACCAGTGTTTGCTTGTTTTGAAAATATTATGTGATGCAGGATTTTTTTTCCAGAAGTGTTATTAATAAGGACTTTAGTTGGGGATCTACGGCAATTCCCAAAGTGGAGAGTTGCAAAATTCTTCATTGGAGTTGTTCAGGTAGCACAATACTTTCCCAGTACTGAATGGGGCTTCTCTAGATACTGCTGTAATATAAATACATAAATAAATACATATAAATCTAAGGCCCTGTTTTAGACACCTCTGCAATCCACAAAGCCCCCATTCAGTTGCCACCTAACCCTTTGGGTCCCTAAACTCCCTCAGTGCCTAAGTTTTCATTGTAAAAAGTCCCCATGGAACTTAAGTTTTTGCCCTTGGGCATGTGCACTGCTGCGTCAGGCAGGCATCTAAGCATCTATTTCATGCTAAACCACAGAGCAATCCTCAAATCATGTGGAGTGAGGTGTTCCCCTGCTTAGCTTTCCTGTGGGGCCCAATCCTGCACCTAGATCCATACAAAATAGCTGGGGGGAGAGGGCACCTCCCTTATAACATTTACCCCAGTGATGTGTTGAGACCCAGGTTCAATTCCCCCCTCTATTTGATGAGCAAAAGAGATTTGAACAGGGGTTCCCTACCTCTTAGGTGAGTGATTTAACCACTGGACTATGGAATGTTCTGATGTAGTTACGCTCTCCCTTGTTGAAGCCATTCCACTTCATATTAAATTATTATTAATTGGGCCAGAGAAAGAGTGAGAATGACTCTATACTGGCTCAAACTTAAGCTTCATCCAGTCCAGTATCCTGTCTCTGACTGTGATTAGTGCCAAATGCCTCATAGGAAGATGTAAGAAATTTGCAATAGGAAGATGTGGGATAATCTGCTCCATATAGGTTTTATTTTGAATTCTAATAGTTAAAATTTGGCTTAATCCCATAAGCGCAAGGTTTAACATTCTTTCCAAAATTTGTTGATATTTGTTTGTTAATGATGGTGACTGTGGATATTCTAGTATTCATTTAAATATTCAGTCCCTCCTTGAATTTTATTAAATCTCTGGTTTCAGCAAATTCCTGTGGTAACAAGCTCCTCAGTTTGTTCACATATGTGAAAAAGTATTTCCTTATATTGGTTATGAATTTTATACCTTTAAATGTTATTGAATGTTCCCTTATTCTTGTGTTATAGGAAAGGTAGAGTGGAAGTTCCCAGTCTACCTTCTTTATACCATTCATTATTTTATATCCTTCATCTTGTTTAATATCAGAGTTTTTCCAGGCCCTTCATCACTTTCATTGTTCTTTTCTGACTACCCCACTTTAGTTCTGAAATATCCTTTTTGAGATGAAGTGATCAGTGCTATGTATAGTGTTCTAAATGAAGCCATAATATTGACTTATGTTACATCATTATTAAGAATGGAGATTCCATGACTTTCAGGGACCTCCATGACTACTTCTGGGGCAGGGCTGTGGAGCAGCTATCAGCCCCAGGTCTGCCTGACTAGCTGACTGGTAGCCAGCCCTGGGGCTGCCAGAGCAGCTGACCCACAACCAGCTCCGAGCCCACCGGAGCAGCAGTTCCCAGTTTGCTGAGCAGCAACCAGTGTTGGGTCAACCCCCCTGGGGCTGGAGCAATAGCAGTCAGCCCCTGCTGCAGGAGTAGCAGTGGGGCTGGAGCAGCTGCAAGTCCCAGCAGCACTCTGGTGGTCTCCCCTCCCCCAAGGTATTTTTAGTGAAAATCAGGGTCAGATTGCAGGCTTCCATGAATTTTTCTTTATTGCCCATGACCTGTCCCTGACTTTTACTAAAAATATCATTTGATGAAATCTTAACCTTAATCATTATAATCTTATCCCTTTCCTTCTGCATTCTAACATCTTGTTAGCTATTTTGACCAACATATCTAAAGTGTTTTCTTACTTCTTTAGGCGTATGCTTGCCTTAGAGTTACACTAGCTTTTCTCTGTTGCACATTTGCTCTGTTTGGCAACACACAGACCTCTTGGTTACATACTCAATAGCCCTTTCTCCCAGCTAGCCAAATTCCTTTGTCAGTTGCTTAGCACTCTGTGGTAAGGTTTTGTTTCTGCATTTCTTAAAGAACATCAATTCTTCTCTTATATTTTTATAAATTCTGCAAAAAAGGACCTGGGGGTTACACTGGACAAGAAGCTGGATATGAGTCAACAGTGTGCTCTTGTTGCCAAGAAGGTTAACAGCATATTGGGCTGCATTAGTGGGAGCATTGCCAGCTGATTGAGGGAAGTGATTATTCCCCTCTATTCGGCACTGGTGAGGCCACATTTGGAGTATTGTGTCCAGTTTTGGGCCCCTCCACAGGAAGTATATGGAGAAATTGGAGAGAGTCCAGTGAAGGACAACGATAACGATTAGGGGACAGAGGCACTTGACTCATGAGGAGAGGCTGAGGGAACTGGGCTTATTTAGTTTGCTGAAGAGAAGAGTTAGGGGGATTTGATAGCAGCTTTCAACTCCCTAAAAGGGGGAGGTTCCAAAGAGGATGGAAGTAGGCTGTTCTCAGTGATGGCAGATGACAGAACAAGGAGCAATGGTCCCAAGTTGCAGTGGGGGAGTCTAGGTTGGATATTAGGAAAAACCTTTACACTAGGGTGGTGGTGAAGCACTGGAATAAGTTACCTAGGAAGTTGGTGGAATCTCCATCCTTAGAGGTTTTTAAAGCCCAGCTTGACAAAGCCCTGGCTGAGATGATTTAGTTGGGGTTGGTCCTTCTTTGACCAGAGGGTTGGACTACATGACCTCTTGAGGTCTCTTCCAACCATAATCTTCTTTGATTCTATGAATCCGAATAGAAATATACCCCAAAGATATTTTATTTGAACCAGGTAACCACTGTGTTGCTGCAATCACTTTAGTATTCTGCCATCTTTGTGTACTACTGCATTTGAAGAATGCATAAGCAAACTAAAGTAGTCATGGAATAAGAAATAAAGTACTGTCATGGCTTAAAAATGAAGGGTACAGCAAAACTCCATAGTAGGACTTGTATTCTTTAATGATAGGAGGAGCTGGTAGTGAACTATATATTTAGGTTGCCTGATACTCTCCATTGTAAAATATTTTTGTAAATGTATTTTAGAAGCTCTCACACCTCCATTGGGTTCAGTAAGCTGTTGAAATTTGGCAGGGACAAAGCTATGGGGCTAAAGATGTGTCCTTCATTTGTCCCATGTAATTGCTTTCAGCTTGCCTGAATTATAACCTTTTTAAAATTACTTTTTCCCTTCTCTCACTTCTATTACACAGGGAAAATTCTGGGAGCATACAAAAATATTTGAACATGAACATCCTAAAAAGCCCAGCCTTTACTCTTCCAGAGCAGCGATAGCATCACATACTGTACAGGGAACACCCGGGAGCTGCTGTTGCAGCTGTAATAGTAGAGAGAGAAAGCTTGACTGGGTTCTTCCACCTGGACTACTAGCTCCCTGACATATGTCCCTACATCTCTCCCCACAGCATTCTTCTGCTGACAGTTATATCCTGTAGCTCAACTGGTAGAAGTCTGTGCTGTAATGCTGAAAATACCAGCATTTGAATCCTGATGATGGTACATGATTGGGGATTGTTACAATTGTATTTAATTTTGTTTTTATCCCTTTCTTTTAAAACAAATATAGAAAATTACATAAAAGAATCCTATATTAAAAGATATTCTTTAAGTCGCAAGGACAAAAACTCAAAAATCGGGAAATGCTGTATTTAAGATTGCTTGTGCAACCTTAATTCCATGCTGTATGTATATGTGTTATGATGAGGTCTATAATTACATGATCTTACTATTTTTTCCCCAAAAACCTCTGCTTCATTCACTGCACTAGATGGACACACAAGTTTGCATGATCAACCTTTACTCTGGCATTTTGTAACTTTTGAGGGCTTGACTTTGCAACCTAAATAACTTTCATTTAACCTAGTCTATTTGTGTGTAACATATTAATAGTTGATCTGAAAAAGCTAAACAGTGAGGCAGCAAAATTTGCAGATGACATAAATTATTTAATTTAATCGCAACAGAAAATACTGAGGGAGTTATGAAAGCTTAAGTAAATTGGGAGCACCATGGTAATGAAAGTCATTTTTGGCAAATGCAAGTCACTAACATAGTCTGAACTACTGAGCATATTACTGGCTTCTAAAATCATTATAGCCACTGTGAAAAAAGCTTGAATATTATAGTGAACAGCTTAGTGAAAAACTGTAGAATGTGAAGCAATGGTCAAAAAAGAAAATGACATCAGAATGTATAAAGACTGGTATAGAAAGTAATATTGAAAATATTATTATGTCATTATATAACTTTATGTTACACTCTCACCTGGAACAAATGTTCAGATCTAGTCACTCTATCTCAGAAAAGGTTTAAAGCAGAAATGGAAGGACTCCAGAGGTAGCTGCCAGAAATATTGGAAGACATGGAACTTTTGAATGAAAAGATTGGAACTATTTAGTTTAGAGATATGTCATGACAGAAGTATAAAAATAATGAATGATATAGAGAAGGTAAATAGAGCGCTCCTGTATAGCTTTTCTCATAATGCGAGAAGAAGGGAACCTCTGATTAAATGGAATGGAATCAAATTTAAACCTGATAAAAAATAAATATTAAACTTACACATTGCATAATTATCCTGTTGGTACTCATTGTCTGAAGATTTTATAGAGGCCAGGAATAGTAGGATTAATAAAGAATGTTATTTATATGGATAATGAGAATATTGACAGTTACATTTAGAAAAGACTAAACAAGAAATTGGAGGCACAAGCCAACAGTGAATTGATGGGTGTTAGGATGAAATTTTGCCTGTACATAGTTAATTCCATGATTGTTCAATATGGGATTTCTTGCACCTTTCACTGAAGGATCTGGTACTGACAGACGCAGGAAACTGAACTAGATTTGTCACCACACTGATCTGATATGATTCTATGATTTCATCTTGGCGGAAAGAGGGGTCTTTTATTGTCATGAAGTTTCTGAGGGAGTTTCCTGTTCATTTTCCCACTCTGAAAGCTGTAGTTTTGAAGACTTTGTTCTCTGAGATGTATAGAGGAGATTGAAGGCTTTGTCTTGCAAGGACCCATACTTTATTTTTTCATTAAGGGGACACAGGCTAATTCTCTCTCGTATCTCATCACTTGAAATAGGAATTCTGTTCTGATACTAAGAATACAGAGGAAAAGGAACCATTTTATTGACTTTGAGAGAGCCCTGTAGGTTGACCTCAAGCATACCTTAGAGTTAAGGAAGTCTCACTACTTGTTTCCATTTGGCTGATATAAAGCATCAGTATAGCCTATAGAGCCAGAGAAAGACCATTTCTATTTACAAATGAAACTTACCTCATTGAGGCAGTATTTCATTCCAAAATACAGATGTGTTGCCCCGTAACTTTGTTAGGCTTTGTAGATTGAATATATCCATATCTACACAGATTCTGGTAGTAGAAGGTGTTTTTTCCTCCTAGGCAATAGTACCTGCTTTTGGGAACTTTTTATCCGAAGCTATATATACATTGAGACACACATTTGTACCTCAGGTGTGTTTGCTTCTGAAAATCCAGACATTTGTTTTCTTTGGACAATTCTTCTCAAGAGAGGAATCCTGATTCTAATCTGAGTCAAAAAAAGCATTTATAACACACAGTATTTGGGGTAGGAATTTAAAGTTGTCTCTTCATTTTATATGGAAGGAAAGTCTAGGATCTAGCTTATCACTGTTGTATGACTGAACTCTCAGTGTAATGTGGCTCTGATTACAGCAAATGCAATCCTAGTATGTATCAGGTGAGTACAAATAGGGAAATATTAATGCCATTTTACAAGTCACTGGGAAGTAGATCTGGTTGGAAATTTTCAGGTGAAACTTAGTTTAATCAGAAATTGCTGATGTGCTCAAGCACAATGTATTGGCAAATCTGTTGCAGATTCAAATAAACTTTTGCCAAAACACAGGGAGATTTCCCTTGGAAACCTGCTGGTGTTCTAAGGCTGACAGTCCTGCAGCAGAGAGCCTGCCAGGCTCTGGAGCCCTGGATGGAGCCTGCCAGCCCTCAGAGCTGCAGCTGAAAGTGGGTCTCTTGGGGATCATAGTCTCCCTTCTCTGCTGCAAGGAGTCTACCAATCCATAGAGCATCCATTGGAGCCAGAGCTCTTGAGGCTGCTGAGCTCCCTGCTCAAGCGGAGCTCTCAGGGCTTCTAGGGTCCTTACCTACTTCCAAGTGGGCAAGCCTGGGGAGCCAGCTGGTCCATGATTGTGGCAGTTCTGAGGTCCCCAATCTGGGACCCTCTATCTGGCAGGGCTTCCTCAGAACCATTTCCAGCACTTCCAGACTCCCAGTTCCATGAAAGGGCCCTGGATGAAGCTCTAAGAGTTTCATCTCAAGTAGAGAGCTTGGCAATCTCAGACCACTGGCTGAAGTTGGTGCTTCTGGTGCTGACAGGCTTCCTGCTGGCACAGCAGCTATGTGAAATTGATAATCTTGTGGAGTGAATTGCAGCTGTGAAACAGACAAGAATGTCAATTTCACATATTTCATTTTAGGAACACCATATTTCAGTTTTTGAGAAACAACATGTTTGAGGATCTCTGGTTCATTGAGAAATTTCTCTATCATTTGCTTTTGTTCTGGATTGGAATGACAGCAAATTCAGAAATACCTCGACTTCTGGCAAACTGAAACCACTGGGTTTTGGCCATCTTTACTGATAAAATCTCTTCTGGAATACTGGTGCTATTCTGATTCACCCGTGTTCAAGGAAGGTAAGTTCACAGTGGAACAGGTGCAAAAAGGGCTATTAGGATGATGGGGGAATGGACACCCTATCTTACAAACAGAGACTAAAAGAGCTTGACTTGTTTTGCATAGCAAAATGAAGGCTGAGAAGGGATACAATTGCTTTCTATAAATACATCACTGGGATAAATATTAGGGTGGTAGAAGAGCTATTTAACTTAAAGCACAATATCGGTGTTGTGCTGTCTGGAGTGACTCACTACTGTGAGTGCCAGCCTCCAGGCAGACTGTCAAAAGCAGGACGGATATCCCAAACTGGCCATATGATCTATAGTTAGATGTCACCAACCCCAAAACAAGTATGAACTCCTAAAGCACTATAACAGTCTTACCAGGGAGTCACAGGCAGTCAGTCCCCTTGGGCATTCTAGTGTATCTTGCCATCCAAGCAAGCTGAACTATGTAATAGATGGTCACTTTACACCAAAAATCACAATAATCAAGTTACTCTCAGTCCCAAAAGACAAGTCACGTAACCCAGGTCAATTGTACTCAGATCTCAAACCAAAGACAACGCCTGTAGCCAATCCTATAATAAACTAACTAAAATTTTATTAACTAAGAAAAGAAATAAGAGTATTTGCAAGGTTAAAACAGGAAATATGCAAACACAAATGAGTTACAGTCTTAGATTTAAAAAGGTAATATAAGCTTTTATAATAAACAGCTCTATATGTCGTTTAGGGATAATCAGTGCCAAGCAGCATCTTTGTCCCTCAATGTCCAGACAGCATAAAGACACTGGTTTCTCTTTGTCAAGGATTTTTATCTCTCCTCAACCCAAAATCCAAGCTGATGGAATGAGTTCATGCATAGGCTTCCCCTTCCTGCAGTTTTAACACATTCTTGTAACACTAAAATCTATTTTAACGTTACTAAACCACCAATAAGCCAGACTGGTTTCCAGCTATGCATTTGTCAGTGTTCAGTTAGGCCCTTTGCCTTGGCATGACCTGGCACCTGGTCTGCCAGCATCACAGTTAGCATCACAACAACAACTGGGTATAAGCAGCCCATCAGTAAATTTAGGCTGGAAATTAGGAGACGGTTCTAACCATCAGAGGAGCAAAGTTCT
This sequence comes from Emydura macquarii macquarii, assembly GCF_026122565.2. NCBI lineage: Eukaryota > Metazoa > Chordata > Testudines > Chelidae > Emydura > Emydura macquarii. The sequence goes on from NW_027132434.1 coordinate 3,580,364, forward strand.
GGAACAGTCTCCCAATGGGAGTAGTGAGAGCAAACAGCCTAACTAGTTTTAAAATGGAGCTTGATAGGTGTATGAACAGGATTATATGATGGGGTTGCCTGCAATAGCAGGGGATTGGACTTGAAGACCCAGGAGGCCCCTTCTAGTACTATATTCCTATGTATAATTTTACAGTATTGGAGTGCAGTTTTGCATAGGTTATTACATATTTTTATATCCAGTATGCCACTTGAAATAGAAATGTAAATGTATAATAAGTTGCATGTATCATGCTTGGCACAAAATGGGGCCCTAGTCCATGAATGAGACTCTTAGGTGTCACTGCAATATAAATGATAAATAAATAAACGATGAGGAATACTCACCTCTCCTATAACAGCTGGAGTAAAGTTTTCAAAAACCATCCAAGACCTCTTGTCAAAAGTGACTTCAAAACTTAAGTCCTGTTGACTTTCACTGGGTCTTAAATTCCTAAGTGCTTAAATCTCTCTTGGAAATGGGACCCAAATTCCTGAGTCACTTAAATATTTTTTAAAAATTTATTTCTGAATTTTCAAGATGCTGAGCATCTCCTGCAGGCCTCTTGAGGCCAATAGAAATTGAGGACACTCAGTACCTCACTGGATTGGACTTTAATTTAGCAAAAACTATTAAAACTAAGTTTTCCTCATGTAACATTGACTCCTTATATTGTTTTGTTGCATATAGCTATAAATGAGTGTTATTGTAACAATATTAAATTTTTGTGATATAGCTGATATAATTAACTGAGAATTAACTGCTGCCTTTGTGCTAAAATATTCATTCTCACTTTATGAAATTAAAATTTTATACAAATCCATGAGGTAATTTATTTGAAAAGGAAGAAAAATATAAGAATATTATTTTCCCTAATGGTTTATATTAATTTTTGACAGTGGGCCAGAAATTCCACATGTTTAATGTTTGCAAATGTTACCTTAGGATTCCATCCAATATTTTCTTCTCAAATTTCCATGGAAAACTTTTGACAGTTCTCTATTAAGTCAGCAAATCACTGATTTATTCTTAATTCATTTCAGCCTCCAATTATAAGAACATATGATGTACTATAACCAACATAAAAATTAACAATGATATAAATTTAAAATATGTTCCTTTTCTGTCTTTTTTTCTCTGTTTTATCCTCAGAGATGAAAAGCTGATATGTTGGGACTTCAGTATCATAATGAATTTTAGTATATGCATATTTCTCCTACATACCTATCAATTTCTCTGCATAATAAGACACTTGAAGTAAAGCTCCTTTCCCATGCTAAAAGTTGTTCTTGGATGTTCTCCTAAGAATTGTGTCTAGGTAATACATACGTACGTGCATACTGTAGTTTAATTGGAAATTGCACTGAGAATCAAGAGAGTCAGGTCTCATTAAATACTTTTGGTAGGATTACATGTTAGTTACTGAAAAATGTAGGAATGAAAAGAAAAGATATTACTAGAAAAGCTGTAGAACTGTACCCATCAAAATCAAAACTCCAAATGAAAATAATAGGTGTTTGGGTATGCAAGGAATGCAGGATTGAAACCTAATGTGGTGCCTTTTAAATTAAAGGGATTTATTAAAGGCATACTGTCACATTAACAATAATATTTTTCTTATTGTATTGAACTAAGAAGGGCTGCAGTAAACTCCACTAGTGCCCCTTTGAAGTTTCATTGACTTTTGTGGGATTTTGTGGTGGCATTAGGATCTGTGTTAAGGCTCCCATTGGAAAGTAGGGGTCTAGAATAGCAACTATTATGCAAAGGCTTATGCATGTGATGAACTTTAAGCTTGTGAGTACAATAAAGGAAGTTAGTGGGACTACTCATATGCTTAAAGTTAAGCACATGTGTAAATCTTTGAAGGATTGGAACCTAGTTTTTTAAATATGAATTTTACTTTTCATTATTTCCGGTATTAGCTTTTGCATGTTTGCACTTTTTGTTCTTGTAAAGTAAAAAAACACAAGAGTAAGTTTTACTTTAGTTTACAGTGAATTTCTTACTCTACCTTTCAGGTTCTCATTTCCTAGCACAATGATAAATGGGATTACAAACATTGCAAGAGAATATATATTAATTTAAAATAACCTGTTCCTTTTGGAGGTTAAAAATACCTTATGGAAACATTTTTATTGGTTTTAGCTGTGTTTTACATTATCTAAATTTTGGGTCTCTGTGTCTCTCTCAAGTTTTATTTTTTTAAATAAAACTTTGACAAAGAAAATATTCAAATACCGCTTCTAAGTGTACAAATACCACTTCTAAGTGTACAAAAAAAGTTGCAGATTGTTCTGACTTCCATTATGTTTTTGCATGCCACTGAATAGAAGCAGTACATGGAAATAATTGAATATAGTGTTTGGTGTTTATTTACCATAGCCAAATTAGATATTAATGTAGTTATGTGATAACTTTGTCCATGCTTGGACCAACAGCTACCACATTTGCTTTAATCTTGGAACTCAAACGTTAATTTTATCAGTAACACACTATCCTTAGTCTGGGAAATGTAAAGGAAGGTAATTCTATATAAATTAAACCCTACTTCAATAAACAATACAAGAACAGTACAAAAAATCAGTTTTCCCACCATGCTTTGATCACTACTAAGCACTTTCCGAGAGGTACAGAACACTTTCAGCTCTTTTGACTTTCATGGGAGTTGTGGACATTCAGCCTTTTACAGAACTGAGCCATAAATCTTCCTTTTCATCCTTCCTTTTGTTTTTAGTGTCAAACTGTTTTGGCCTTTTCTCACCTGGCTGAACCAGTTTGCTTCAAATTATCAAAAAGGTTCTAACTCCTTTCTTCATGTGCAATATCAATTCCTGCTTTATAAATAGGCAAATGAAAATGGCAGATCAGGTGCTAATTTTGACATTTGAACTCCTCAGCTTAAACATCTTACAAACACACTGATCTATTGATCATTGAAAAACTACTGAAATTATGTTTTAATCTAAAAGAGCTATGTATGTACAATATCATTATAATCTTAGTATGTTCTCCTTTTTCTCCTTTTATTTCATTGTCAGCTTGTTCCTTTATTTAGTAGAGAGGATTTTTTCACATTTACATCAGCAAAGAGGTGGAAGAACAGAAAACAAGGAGTGCTTAGTAATGACATATACTCTAAAGAGTTTCTTTAGATAATCCAAATAAAATATTTTCCAATCATTTGTTGGAGTGACAGTGAGCAATGTTTATTAATTATATTTATAGACTTTTTATGCAGCTGTGAAAAAGACACATGGAATCCTAGGATGTATTAGGCGAGATATTTCCTGTAGAGACAGTGAAGTATTTGTGAGAGTAGAGACAGTGAAGTGCCATTGTACCAGGCACTGGTAAGACCTTATTTGAAATATTGTATAGAATTCTGGTCACCTCATGTTCAGGGAAGATTAAGCCAACTGGAACAGGTACAGAGAAGGCTGATCAGAAGAAATGAAGGGCCTATTTTATGAGGAAGCAAAAACAGCTTGGCTTGCTTAGCAAAAAGAAGGTTGAGAGGGGATATGACTGTTCTTTGAGTGATTTGTCTATATCTACACAATTCCATTAACAAAAGACAATACAGATGTCTCATCTGTCTATTTGGGCTTTGATAGATTCCAAGTCTGCAAGAGATTACCTACCTCAATATTGTTTCCAAATCACAGTAAACCTCATCAGCCACCTCTGCAAACATCAAACAACAGTGAAGAGGTTGTACCTCAAGCTTCTGGGGCATGTAGTGGCATATATTACATCAGACTGCATGCCAGACTTTGTCTCTGGCCACTATAAGGTTGTTGAAATCAGAATATATTCTCAGTAAACACAGTCTGGACCAATTGCTCATGTCCCTGCACAGCCTATGTTATTGAAGTTGGTGAACAGATCTGCTCCAAGTATACAATGGGGTCCCATTTTTGTACCCCTTCCCACAAAGACAGTGTTAACAGATGCCTGCACTCTGAGATGGGGAGCTGATGTGGACCAATTAAAAATCCAAGGAAAATGGTAATTGCAGGAGCCCTTCCTGCATATCAACATATTAGAACTCAAAGCAATATGGCTTGCTTGCAAGGCCTTCCTACCTTTCTTCTGGGGGGTTTGTGGTCCAAATGCTCATCAGCAATACCAAAGTATATATGAACAAACAGGAAGGATTGAGGTCCTCCCCTCTCTGCCAAGAAGTGATTAATTTATGGGAATACTGCTTACCTCGCAGCATCAACCAACTAGTGAGTCATTTACCTGGTCTACAAAACACTCTTGCAGATCACCTCAGCAGGACTTTTTATGCAAAACCATGAATGGTCCCTCAATGACTCTATTCTACTCCACATATTTCTGAAACAGGGACAACTGTCTGTAGATTTGTTTGTGATACCCAAGAACAATAATTGTTCCAGCGGGTGCATGGATCTGGATTCACTGATGGACACATTCCTCCTTTTATGGAATTCAACTCTCCTCTATATCTCACCTGTTCTCATGATCCCCAAAGTACTTTACAAGCTCAAGCAGGTTGCAGGTTGCATCATCCTCATAAGTCCAGTATGGACCAACAATTCTGGTTCTCAGATCTAGCGATCTTCTTGGTTGCACCACCCATAATCCTACATCGTCTTCTTCATGAATCTCTCAGAATCATTATCACATGCTGCATCTGGCATCCTGGATGTTGGTTGGTAAATCCCTTGGAGAAAGACTGCTCATCTGACGTTCAGAACATTCTCCTGCAAAGTAGGAAACCCTCAACTATGCTTACCTAAGCTATGAAATATGCAGAATGAAAAAAATTCTCCAATTTGGCAATGCAACAACAGTTTTTGCCATTGTTCATCTCAGTCCCAGCTATTCTGGAATCTCTCTCCCTTTTACTCTCCCTCAGATGATCCAGATTTTCTCTTGGCTCTGTTTGACTCAGCCATTTTGGCAAATCATCCACTTGTTCAGTGTTTTACTGTATTTGCTCACCCTACAGCATCAGAATGTCTTAAAAGAGTCTCTCTCATGCCTTTCCCTTCTGTTAAGGAGCCTGCCCATTCCTGAGGTCTCAATCTGGTTCTAAAAGCTAACATAGTCTCTATTCATTATAAAGACAGGGTACACTAAGATATTTTTCTAATGTTATACAGCTATTCATTTTTTTAAATTTCTAAGGATCTGAATTAATAATATTAATTTACAATCAAACAAGCAAAAGAACCAACAAAAATGCAGAAATGGTAAATACAAGACTTGCAGTATTTTACCACTGTATGTAAATAAATTGGAAAACAGGTGTAGGAGTCAGAATAGTTTAACATGCTCCAATTTAACACTTATTGGATGTGCATAATGAATGCTAATCTGGTATTTTCTGGGGATGAAGTTCTGTCCTAGCATAAGTGGGCACAACTTGTATGGACATATTGTTGAAGCAGCTAATTTGGCTATAGGTATATTTCTGTTGCAGAAGTAATTTTGATGGCGATGTTCTGGTGTTATTTTGTACCATCCTTAGTAAATTTTCCTGCTAAAATGTTCTTCTCTGGTCTGCACATTTAGGCTTCAGTTCTCCAAATATTTTAACACACACAAGGAATTTTACTCACATGGGTAGTCCCACTGAATTCCAGTACTAAGGTGGACGTTACTGCTGTGAATAATTGTTGGCAGAATTGGAGGTTTGGCAAATAAATTAAGTTGTTTTGAGCCTGTATTAGCAATAGTAGAACATTTTAGAGGATAAAATGTTATAGCATTATACAGATTCCCTTTGGTTGTTCTTCCTCCTCATCTTCATCACCACTACCAATATACTGTCTACCTGACAATAATTTTATGCAAACATTTCAATGTCCTTATTCTCTGCCTTAACATTTGCATGACATGTAGTGCTGTCAGTTTGACCATTGATTTTTGACCATTGACCAATGGTTATTTTAAAATATTTGGTGTAAAATTGGCCTGATCCACATACTTTGTTATAATAATTTTTAAAGACAGTTGATTACTCTTTTTTTCTTATATGAGTTTAGATCAAGTTGCATCTTCTATAAAATATGCCAATGGGAAGTTCAACTGAAACAAGGGTAGCTTAGTTTCTACTGAGCGAAGGGAAAGCTCTGTTTCAGTTTGCTTGGCTTAGCAAAGCTGTTTCCAGTCTGTTCAGGAAGGCCAGGATTCAAGACTTGGCTATGGTAAAGTTGTGCATAGAATGCACAAACAGTAATGCTGCTAATATATATTGAAATAGATAGAACAGATGAACAAGCAGGTTATAACAAATAACCTTATAACAAATATCAGAAAATATATATACCATTATACAAGGCGCTGGTGAGACCTCATCTGGAATACTGTGTGAAGTTCTGGTCTCCCATGTTTAAGAAAGATGAATTCAAACTGAAACAGGTGCAGAGAAGGGCTACTAGGATGATCCAAGGAATGGAAAATCTGTCTTATGAGAGGAGACTAAAGAGCATGGCTTGTTTAGCCTAACCAAAAGAACGCTGAGGCGAGATATGATTGCTCTTTATAAATACATCAGAGGGATAAATATCAGGGAGGGAGAGGAATTATTTAAGTTCAGCGCCAATGTGGACATAAGAACTAATGGATATAAACTGGCCATCAGGAAGTTTAGACTTGAAATTAGACAAAGGTTTCTAACCATCATGGGAGTGAAGTTCTGGAACAGCCTTCCTAGGGCAGCAGTGGGAGCAAAACACCTAGCTGGCTTCAAGACTGAGTTTGATACATTTATAGAGGGGATGGTCTCATGGGATAGCCTAATTTGGCAATTCACTGATCTTTGACTACTAGCGGTAAATATGCCCAATGGCCTGTGATGGAATGTTAGATGGGGTGGATTCTGAGTTACTACAGAGCATTCTTTCCTGGGTGTCTGGCTGGTGAGTCGTGCCCACATACTCAGAGTTTAGCTGATCACCGTATTTGGGGTCAGGAAGGAATTTTCCCCTAGGGCAGATTAGCAGAGGCCTTCCTCTGCAGCATGGGGCACAGGGTCATTTTTTTGTGGATTCTCTGTGCCTTGAAGTCTTTAAACCATGGTTTGAGGACTTCAATAACTCAGTCATAGATTAGGGGTCTATTACAGGAATGGGTGGGTGAAGTTCTGTGACTGCTTTGTGCAGGAGGTCAGACTAGATGATCATAATGGTCTGGTTGGGCCTTAAAGTCTATGAGTTTGTAAGTTTAAGTAGAACTAAGAATAGCTATCTAAACATCATGAAATATTTCAGTAGACAAACAGGGCAAAAAAGAATTTTAATGCTTTTGACCTGCATTCTCCTTTTAGGGGAGATGTAAAACAATTGCCACACTGCTAATGTGGACTGGGTTAGCCTGGTTTCCTCAAGCAGATAATTTTGGTTTGAAATATCTTCTTATCCATAATTATGAAAGAGATACTTGGTAGGTCAGGGGTCATTTTCCTCATTTAACACCAAAGAATTATTTTTTTCTAAAGGATTAAACTTTAAAGAAAGGAAATTTCCTTATAAAAGCTATATCCTCATATTTTCCATACATGTGGTGAGACATGCAGAGAGGGACCCAAACCTGAAGTCCCATTGCATAGTACTACTATTTACAACTTCAGTTTTAAAACTGGATTGCATAACCTGTGAACCATACTTTTTTCCCATCCTTTGATTTAAGAGCAGCTGCTGGTGAGGGCATTAAATACAACAATACATTAGCTTCTATGAAGTTAAGTCAAACAGAAAAAAAGAGAGAGCTAGGTAACCAAAAATGAGTAAATTCCATTCTATCTTCGAGTGATTGCTCATATGCATTCCAATATAGGTGTGTGCGCGCCCTGTGCACAGATTCCCGGAACTTTTTCCCTAGCAAGCCCCGCAGGGCCAGCTCAGGTGCCCCCTCATGTCGCGGTATAAAGGGCGCTGCTGGCCCCGCGGGTCCCCAGTTCCTTCTTTCCGCCTATGACGGTTGTTGGAATACTGCCTCTTGCTGTCTGCAAGTAGCATTCTTACCCTAGCTTGTTGTTCAACTGGTTTTTGAAGTTTTAGTGTTAAGTAGCTGTTAATAGTAGTTAAGTTGTTAGAGTAAGTACCCCTGATGGGGTTCCCATTCAAGGAGCCATGCCGGGCTCTACAGGCTTTAAGAACTGTGATCTCTGCGCTAAAGCCTTTTCAGTCAGTGATCCACATGACTGCTGCCTCCGATGCCTTGGAGAGCAGCACAGACGAGAGAAGTGCCGGATTTGTAAGGCTTTCAAGTCCCGGACACAAAAGGAGAGAGACGCCAGGCTGAAGGCTATATTGATGGAGTCCGCGCTCCGGCCAGCGTCCGAACCATCGCGGTCTCCAACGGCACCGAGTGTGTTGTCGGTATGGAGCGCCCCTCCGGTACCGGCACTGAAGACGAAGGTGCCGAAGAAGAAGGTACGGCCCCAGGCCGCACCCAGGGACTCCTCTGCCACCGGGACAGCAGGGAGTGAGCAAGGAGACACCCCAGCCATGTGCTGTGGAGATTACTCCGGCACCAGTGTCTCCATGCAGGGAGCCTCCCCCGACTCCTGGGGGTGGGGGAGTGCACCTGCAAGGGCCGTCGACGCCAGAGGCGTTTACCGCGGCACGCGCCCTCATGGCCATGCCTACGCCTCCATCCCCCCCTCGGCCGAGGGCTAAGGGACCTGCATCTCGGGGCAAACCGCGCTGGGTGGCCCCGGTGGGTGGAGACGGCCTCAATCTAAGTCTCCATCCAGGCGGTCACAGAGGGTGGAGAGTGTCAGCTCCCCTCCGAGCTCCGACTCTAGGTCGTCGAGCGCCTTGGCACCGCGGCACCATGGGCGGTCCCGAGGCAGCCGCCGGGGTCATCAAAGATCCAGCTCCGACCCCGGCAAGGGCCGCAGTTCGGGCTCGCAGACTCCGGTGCGGAGCCCGTTCTGGCACCGATCCAGATCCCTATCCTGCAGCCGCAGTTGATCAAGGGGCAGCAGCCCGCGACACCGGTGACCCGGGAACCGCCCTCCACACCGGTCCCAGAAACTACGGCACCAGTACCATTCACGGTCCCACTGCCTCTCCCGGCACCGATGGGCCTGGCACCGATGGCGATGCGGTCTGGATCTGCTCCACGCAGCCATCACCGACGCCGCTCCCAAGGGGGTAAGCGGCATCGCAAGTCGTCTTGACGCAGGGGCAGGTCCACGACTTCTTCGTCCTCTTCTCCGGCCTCGTCCTCCCGCCAGCACCGGAGACGTGGCAAGCGACACTCTGGGGGTTCAGGTGGCCGGCATGCTACAGTGCATCAGCCACTACCTGTACAGGCACCGGGATGGGGCCAAGGCCTGTGGCAATGGCCGTATTGGGGACCATGGAATGCTCCAGTGGCCCAAGGCTCGGCATCTCTACATTCTGCGGTGGCCCCACCAGCACCCCTGTTACCTAAAATAACACAGGGGCATGACTCAGAGGGTGATTCTGATCCTGAGGAAGGACCCTTTAATGGGACCCATGCCTCCATCCTTCTCCTCGTCTCCGGATGATGTTGCGGCTAGGGATCACAGGGCCCCCCTGTTCGATTTCCACGCCCATCAGGACCTCCTGAAGAGGGCTGCTGAGAACTTGGGCATGGAGTTTAAACTCATGTCCGAGGAGGAGGACCCCCTCTTTGGGCCCTCAGGGTCTGTGGGCCCTTCACGAGCAACCCTCCCAGTACATGACAGGGTCATGAAGATCGCCAGGAACCTCTGGCAGACCCCTTCCTCAGTACATCCTACGTCGAAAGGGGTAGAAAGGAAGTACTATGTACCCAAAGAACCCTTTGAGTTCCTTTACAGCCACCCTACACCAGGCTCTTTGGTGGTTGATGCAGCCAATCAAAGAGATCGCCAGGGGAACCAGGGGAATACTCCCAGGGATAAGGATGGGAGGAAGCTAGACTTATTCGGGAGGAAAATCTACTCTACTGCAGCCTTGCAGTTTAGAGTAGCTAACCACCAGGCCTTATTAGGAAAATATAATCTTAACCTCTGGGCCTCGATGCAGAGGTTTGCGTCAACCTTACCGCCTGAGCAAGCGGCGGATTTTGCCACAGTGACACAGGAGGGGGAGGCTGTGGTGACTGCGGCCTTGCAGTCTGCCAGTGATGCGGCTGACACAGCTAGTAGGGCTATGGCTTCAGCTGTCGTCATGCGCCGCTGCTCCTGGCTTCAAGCATCAGGCCTGTCCCAAGAGGTCCAACAGGCCATACAGGACCTCCCCTTTGATGGCTCCGGGCTATTCTCGGAAAAGACGGATGAGAAACTGCATGCCCTAAAGGATTTGCGGGCTACCTTGAAATCCCTAGGGCTATATACCCCCCAGGCCTCGAGACGGCAGTCCTGGCCTCAAGCCCAGAGGCAGCCGCCACCCCCACCGAGACAGGCTCCCCGACCCGCCCAACTGAGGAGAGGTCGGGAGCACTACCGTGGGCCCTACAGAGGAGGCCACAAGGGTCCTCTGCTGGGGGCCAGCCAGTGGCCTTCCAAAGGGGGTAATTTGAATAATTTTTGATGTTGTGCACGAGGGTAGCACTCTTCCTTTTCCCTGGATCTTAACCGACCGTTTGCAGAAACGCTCTGACCTTTCTATGTAGAATGGGAAGCCATTACTACAGACCACTGGGTCCTGGAGGTGATCGCCAAGGTTATACCCTCCGACTTACAGCCTTCCCCACTGACTCCCCCCCTAGGATATTCCCCCTCGGGGACCCTGCCCACGAACAGCTCCTGGTACAGGAGGTTGATTCCCTCCTGGAGCTTGGGGCAGTGGAAGAAGTCCCAGTGACTGAGGAGGGGCGGGGATTCTATTCCAGGTATTTTTTGATCCCCAAGGCAAAGGGGGGGCTCAGACCCATTCTAGACCTACGCCGTCTGAATAAGTATATCAGACGCATCAGGTTCCGCATGGTCTCTTCCGGTCCTAGATCCAGGGGACTGGTACGCTGCCCATGATCTAAAAGACGCGTACTTCCACATCTCCATATTACCTGCCCATAGGAGGTTCCTGCGATTCATGGTAGCGGGGCGCCACTACCAGTTTCGGGCCCTGCCCTTTGGTCTTTCCTCAGCACCAAGAGTTTTTACAAAATGCATGGCAGTGGTGGTAGCCCACCTGCATCGCAGTAGGATACGGGTTTTCCCCTACCTAGACGACTGGCTGATCCGGGGAAAGTCTAGAGCCCATGTGAGAAACAGTCTACGGCTCACCTGCTCAACATGCACCAGACTGGGGCTGCTTATTAATGAGCAGAAATCCACACTCACCCTGGTGCAGCGTATAGATTTTATTGGGGCCACATTGGATGCTGTACAGGCCAGGGCCTTCCTCCCACAGACTCGGTTTGAGGCAATGAAGGCCATTATATCCAATCTCCACAGGTCCCCCACGACGACGGCCAGAGACTGTCTGCAGCTGTTGAGACATATGGCAGCCTCCACGTATGTGGTGAGGCTGGCTCGCCTCAGGCTTAGACCTCTACAGGCGTGGTTGGCCTTGGTATATGCGCCAAACAGACATTCTCTGACTAGAGTGGTCATGGTTCCCCCACAGGTGCTGCCATCCCTCAATTGGTGGAGGGACCCAAGGGAAGTGATGAAGGGAGTCCTGTTCAGAGGCTTGGCCCCGTCAGTGACTCTCATCACAGATGCATCCGATGTGGGATGGGGAGCCCACATCAGTCGCAACCGGGGCACTCAAGGGCTATGGTCACCTGAGGAGAGAGCTCTGCACACAATGTATGCGAGCTCAGAGCAGTCCGGTTGGCCTGCAAGGCTTTCAGATTCCTGAAGGGCAGGGTGGTCCAGGTCCTCACGGACAATACGGCGGCCATGTTTTACATGAACAGACAAGGGGGGGCGCGCTCCTCGGCCCTTTGCCAGGAAGCTATTCGCCTCTGGGACTTTGCTGTGAGGCACGATTTTCATTTGTCAGCCTCTCACCTCCCCGGGGTCAGGAAACACGAGGCGGACCGCCTCAGCAGGTTGTTTTCATCCCGACACGACTGGTCACTACACCAGGACATAGTGACTTCAATCTTCCAAGAGTGGGGTGTTCCCCAACTAGACCTGTTCACGTCAGCCTGGAACAGGAAGTGCCCGAGGTTTTGCTCGCTCAGGGGTCACGAGCCGGGCTCCCTGTCCGACGCGTTTCTTATAAGCTGGGCGGGGGGTCTGATGTATGCATTTCCCCCCCATCCCACTCCTGCCCCAAGTCCTCCTCAAAATCAAGAGGGACAGAGCGAACATCATTCTGATTGCCCCAGCGTGGCCAAGGCAGCATTGGTACAGCATGCTGCTCGACCTCTCTATCTTCAAGCCGATTCTGCTACCCAGGCGATACGACTTGATCTCCCAGGACCAGGGGCACCTGCTGCACCCGGACCTGGACTCCCTCCACCTGACGGCATGGAGACTCTGTGGCTGACGGATGGAGAAAGAGCCTGCTCCTTGCAAGTCCAACAGGTTCTGCTGTGTAGCAGGAAACCGTCCACACAGATTACGTACAGGGCCAAGTGGAGGCGGTTCTCCTGTTGGGCGGAGTCTAGGGGTATACTGCCAAATTTTTTGCCTATACAGGCGATCTTGGAATACCTGTTGCACCTTAAGCTTCAGGGCCTAGCTCTGCCTTCCCTGAAGGTACAGTTGGAAGCCATTTCGGCTTTCCACCAGCCGATGGAAGGGCGGTCCCTATTTTCCCACCCTATGTCAGTTAGGTTCCTTAAGGGAGTGGAGAGGACCTTCCCTCAGGTCTGGGACCTGGTACCCCCCCTGGGATCTCAACTTGGTGCTTACCATGTTGATGACACACCCCTTCGAACCCATGGCCACATGCTCCCTACTCCTCCTGTCTTGGAAGGTAGCCTTCCTGGTGGCCATTACATCGGCTAGGAGGGTCTCCGAGATAAGGGCTTTGACCTCGGAGCCCCCATACACGGTGTTTTATAAAGATAAGATTCAGCTGTCTCAGTTCCACTGTAACCAAGATATCTTCCTTCCCGTGTTCTTCCCTAAACCACACGGTTCCGAGGAGGAGAGGAGGGGGCATTCGCTGGATGTCAGACGAGCCTTGGCATACTACATTGAGTGAACCAAACCCTTCCGGAAATCATCACAACTGTTTGTGGCAATGGCAGACCGGATGAAAGGCTCACCAGTCTCCACCCAGCGAATCTCCAGTTGGATTACCGCGTGCATCAAAGCCTGTTACGAGCAGGCAGGGGTGCCCCTTCCAGGTGCGGTGAGGGCACACTCAACTAGAGCCCAGGCCTCGTCCGCAGCTTTCCTGGAGCGGGTGCCCCTGCAGGACATCTGCAGAGCAGCGACCTGGTCATCGGTTCATACGTTCACGTCGCACTACGCCATCGTGGAGCAGGCGAGGGAAGATGCGAGTTTCAGCAGAGCCGTGCTGTCAAGAACAGGTTACCGATAACTCCTTTCCACCTCCAAGGTATGGCTAATTAATCACCTATATTGGAATGCATATGAGCAATCACTCGAAGATAGAAAACAAGGTTACTTACCAGTGACTGTTGTTCTTCGAGATGTGTTGCTCATATCCATTCCAAACCCACCCCCCGTCTCCACTGTCGGAGTAGGCAGAAAGAAGGGACTGGGGACCCACGGGGCCAGCAGCGCCCTTTATACCGCGACATGAGCGCGGCACTCCAGGGGATGCCTGAGCTGGCCCTGCGGGGCTTGCTAGGGAAAAAGTTCCGGGAATCTGTGCACGGGGGCGCACACACCTATATTGGAATGGATATGAGCAACACATCTCGAAGAACAACAGTTACTGGTAAGTAACCTTGTTTTACTGGTGACTTTCACACAGCTAGAGACCCTGGAACAGGGGAAGCCACAGAGATCTCATTTAGTTGCAGTGTACAAATCCTAGAACTAAATAATTAATCCACAGCTGTAGGAGAAATTAAAAACCACTGTTTTGGGGATTTTTCCTTTGCAGAATTTATACTGTATTGGAATTGTATTGGAAGAAGAAGTTGGAAGAATTGTATTGGAAGAAGAAAAGATGGTTACTAACCTTTCCGTAACTGTTGTTCTTTGAGATGTATTGCTCATGTCCATTCCAAAAGTCCTCCCCCCTACCCCTCTGTTGGAGTTACCAGCAAGAAAGAACTGAGGTCAGTGGTCTCCTATATATTGTTCTATGAGGGCTCCAATCCAGGGAGCACCAGAGCCAACCCGGACACTACTGGGGAAAAAGCTTCCGGCAGCGATGCATTTGATGTGCATACACCTACATTGGAATGGACCTGAGCAACACATCTTGAAGAACAACAGTTATGGAAAGGTTAGTAACCATCTTTTCCGCATAGATGTGTGTTTTGCGGATTTCTATAGAACTACAGAACAAGTACATTTTGAATGTGTTGTAATAAATACCTTGCACTAAGTCTGATAGATAGAGCCCTGCACACATACAAATATGTGGTTCCACATCTGATCCGTATCCACAGGATTAAACTTTTACCTCACCTGCAATCCACCCTCCCCCTTTTACCTGCATCTGCATCCACACATCAGCTGTTTTGGAGCCAGCAGCCAGCCCTTCATCAGCTGTTGAGCCCCTGCCACCCCAAACAGCTGATGAGCCCAACCTGCCTAACAGCTGATCAGCTGTTGAGCTCTGCTGGCACCCAACAGCTGATCAGCTGTTCGCTGCACTTCTGGCTGGCAGCTGCTCCAGCCCTGCCCCAGAAATCACAGAGATCCCAACCTCTGTGACCACCCGACCGCAATCTGCAATAAATGGTTCGCAGATATCCGCATCTGTGGAAAGCGGATATCTGTGGATTTGCAGGGCTCTACTGATAGATACACATTGAACATTGATTTTTTTTTTTTGTATTATTTCTTTTGCTTGAAGGGAATTTAAACCCTTAAAGGAGAGGGCCTTTTCCCCATAGCACTTACCTTGTTCTACCTTACTTTCTGACTTCCTTGAATTTTATATTATAATTTGACACTGTAGTTCAGAGCATTAAGACTATTGTTGTCACTGAGGTGTAAATTAAGTTTGTTGCCTGCATGTTACATGTAATAACAAGTCATATATGGCCAGCTTCACACAGGAAGATCACATCAAAGCTACTCACACCTTTTTTGTGTGTTTTTTTGGAGGTAAATCCTTTTTTATTAAAGTGGAAATTGAATAGAAAATGCCATCGAAGTAAGTATGTTTAATACATTTTCATCTAACTTTTTTAAAGTGTAAGCTCTGCAGAAGAGAGAATGTGCCTAATTTTTGTTTGTACAGTGTCTATTACATTGTGGGCACTACTGTAAACAAATAATGGCAATAGACATTTTACCATTAGAGCTAAACAGAATCTAGCAATATTAATAATATTAGTATTCATATACTGGAAATTTGGCTATTTTAATGGGAAAGAAAAGCATAAAACATATAAAAATAATCCAGTGATCTGAATTTCCATGCATTTAACGTTTTTACATGGTTTTTATTATTTTTTCTGTCTCATTAGCACAGCAAGATTCATACTAGATGAGTACTAATATTTTGTATTGGTAGTTCTTCTACACTTTACACATAGCAAAAAATTAAAACAAATGTGTGTTTTGGTGATAACCCACTGTTTTGCTTCAAAAGCTAAGTTGCCTCTCTCTTAGTAATGAATGTGTCACTCTCTGATGAACTATTTTGTCATTCTCAATCTTTAAATAGCTCTATTTGTGCCTATTAGTCTGTAAGTAATGAAGTTATTTGTTGAGCAGCTGTCAAAATAGTTTAGTGGCTGCTAGGGCAGAACTGCTCAAAGACCCCTTAAATGTTTCCCAAGGTCTGCCTTTTTAAACAGGATGCCATCTAATTAAGATATCATCTGTTGCTTATGGTTCAGTAATAGACATATAAAAGTTGGTTGTCTAGATGTAGAATAATTTTGGAATATAATTAAATCAGCTATCAATTATTTCAAGCACCAGAAAAGAAATGTACTTATCTTCATCTTCATTTTTATATCTGCCTTGTATTTTAGCAATTTTAGGAATAAATTTTAGTAGTCTGAAATATTCAGGACTACAGCTTGCAGTTTGTTTCTTTAAACAAAGGAGATGGTCAGAAAGTAACTATCAGTTTTATCTATGTTCCTGTTATTGATAGGTTTCTGAAATATATTGAATGGTAAAACCTTTTAACATAAAATAGATATCAAAACACCTTTTTTTTTGTTAATGTGAAAAATACATTTATCTTAAATAACTGTTTGTACTAAATTATACAGTTGAATCTCTGAAGCCCTTAATATATTGCAGTGAACTTCAGATTGTGCAGCAAAAAAAAAAAAAAAACCAAAATAAACAGGATCAGTTGTGCTTTGTGTACTGAATATGTTTCTTCGTTTTAAAGTCTTTCACAGCAAGAGCTTTTACTCAGATTGTTCTCAAAATACGCATTTTTGTTCATTGTCTTCTATTTTATTTTTGAGAGTAACTTATTAAGTGGAATGAATTCTATTATTACCTATTTTCTTGAGTTGTTCCATTGTGTAAATTTTGATCATTCTAGTCAGTATTGTGATTTTTTTGGAGCAGTCATGCGACCATAATTCACCTAGCTGACATGCTGAAATAATGTGGAAAAAACAAAATAATTTATGCTTTTCAAACAAAAGGCCTTTTTTTCTTCCCAAAATGCCTTCAAATATTAGTTTTTTTTAGCCAGGTCTAGCTAGGAAGTCAGAAAATGCTCACCTCTCTAGCCAAGGTACAGCTTTGATGGGGGTTGGGAGCAGTAGAGATGGGAGCTAGGAGGAGATGAGATCTCAACTAGGAGCAGCTAGGGTAGTGATCCCTCCCTCTTCCTCCCCCTCCTCCATTTGTTTTCAGTATATGTGTGTGGGAAGGGGAGCTGCTTCTTTCTTTTTCCATTCTGCCCCACTCCCACCCCTTTTCTTGTGCTGCAGGGAGGAGTGGAAGGGATATTATATACTGCATCTGGGCACATTACTGTTGCCGCTGCAGGTGATAATGGAACTGGATGATTGGCTGCTGCCCGGAGGAGCTGGATGGGGAGGGAGGTTGCTATAGTCTACTGCATATAGGTCTGGTTCAGCCCTACAGTTCACATCCTTAAACTACTATGCTTGAAGTCCTTTGATATTGGGGGCTCATCTTATCACCAATGTTGGGGTCTGGAAAGGATTGTGACCATATGGCAAACCGCTGCATGGATTTTTCCTTACATCCAGCATCCTGATGGTCTAGTTTTGAGGGTTTAAATGACAACTGTTGCAACTTTGGCATGTTCCAATGCAGTTGGTGTGTTTGAAAGTGTTCAACTGAGGTCCCTATGACTTAGTGGGAGCTGCCTGGTCATTGGTCCACAGCAATACTTGATAAGGGGGTATGCCTCTATGTCTTGCTCAGCTTTGGCTCCCCTCATCTTATCTCTCTTACCTCTGCTTGGGAAAGGGCAATGGATTAAGACTCTGGCTTCAGGTCAGAGTCCCTTGGCAAGCCTGAGAATGTAGAGGGGGCCTTCACATTCACCTTAAGATATATAATCCACTGAGGCCATTGGTACCAGTTGCAATCTGTCTGGAACAAATCACAAGGGAGATACAAGTATGATTGGAGGGTTTAAAAGGGTACAATTTGATGCTCCTATTTGGGTACTGGTCCTGAGCATGACAGTGCATGGTGAGAGAGTATGCCTGCATCATATTCAATGTATGGCTTCCATCGTCTCCTCTCTCCAGGTGGGGGAGGGGAGGCAGGACTGGCTTCTCTCTAAGTGTACCCTTTCAAGTGAAACCGTCACCTCTCTGACTGGAATCCCCTGACTCTCCCACTTAGACCATGTCTCCAGACTACAAGACCCTTTTGTACCAGCCATGATTGCTCAGCAGGTTTGACTGGGGTCGTCTAACTACAAAAGTTCCTTTCAGCAGTTGGGACCAGTGGTGAATAAAGTGACTGAAAACAGCCTTTTCAAAATGAAGTATTTTTTAATATCAACGGTACAAACAAAGCACAACAAAGGGAAAGGATTTTCTGCACAATAAAAAGTCTATACGTATATCTGTCTTACCTGTAGGTTAGGTAGACCCAGTTTATCCTAGTTCCCTCTGAGGACTGAGGCTTCAGTCTATTCCCCAATAGCCTCTGTCTCCCTGTCTGCCTTGTCCTTCAGGAACCATCTTTTTATCCACCCAAATATTTTTTCTTCCTGTTTTTCCCTGTTGAGCACAACTGTTGAATTCAGTATGGTGTGAGATCAAACTTCAAAGTAATTGACATATGTATTGTCCATTAAGTAACAGTAATTGGGGCGATCTGAAGCTTTTGTCCACTTTCCTGTGAACATGCGATCCACTCCTACTTGAATTAACCACTTGTAATCATATAGCAAACACAATAATAATCAAACAGCATAATATTCATAAATTAGGCAACAAACATATCAGACAAAAATAACTTGATACTCATAAATTGTTACAGGCAGCTTTGATATTCTTCTCTCCTGCTTACCTGTTGTTGTCTTTTTATTATTATTGTTACTTTTTCATTAGTATATAAGTCCACAAAACAGTAAAACATGTTCCTAGTTCTCAAGAGTCTACAATCTATTATCTGTAACTTTTTTTTCATTATGACTGGTGCTCTCTGCTTCTTTCCTTCATTTTGTTTCTTACCAGATCTTTGGTTTTGCTGTTTTTTCCTGAATATAGCTTGGAAGTGATAAAGGCCAGTTTCGTACTTTAAATGTCCTTGTTTCTCCAACTGGGGTCTTCCACATTGCTGGATTCAGGGTAGAGGGTGGGGATAAGGTCTGTGAATCACTTAATTCTTCAAAATAGAACCTTAGTGGGACGTAGTTGACTCATAGGCCTTGTGCTAATTTTCTGCATAGGGATGAATTTCAGCAGAAAGGATTGAAAAACGTGAGATGCATTTAAAATTTGGGGTCATTATGAACGGAAAATAATGCTTAACTGAAGGAAGCAGGAATATTGTCTATTCTGGTGTGTTGTATCATGAAATACACTTTTCGTTTAATGGGCAGAGGCATTCATAGCAATTTTTAGTACAATATTTACACTTACAGAGGTTTGATTCACTTCCTTTGTATACTTTTTAAACACTAATAAGTAATGGATTGCATTACAGGAACTAGGGACTAGCTTGTTTCTTCCTTGTAACGTACAGGAAATTGGCCAAGTGGTGACAGAGAAATACTGCTGAATTGAACTTAAGCTGTTCTGTGAATTAGAGATTTTTTAAAGTTGTTGTTTTAGGCAGCATGGAGAACTTAATAAGTTACCTCTGTTACTCCATATCCTCTTTATACTGAGTGTTTTGGTTAACATATTTAGGGTTGTGAGAAAAGTTTGAACTTTGTTCCACTGGAAAATGTTTGAAATTTTTAAAGAAGTCTTAGTGAGTACCTCTCATTATCATAAGGGGATGAAAAAAGGATTATTTTTTTACTACTGTGATTCACATGTACTTTTATAAACCACATTTTAATGGAAAATAGACAAATGGAATAAACTCCATGTTAAAATATAATAATCAAATAATTTATTTAAACCTTTTAAACTAAGGGCCAGATTCTTTCACGTATTAAGGCCTTTTTGTGCTACCCTCCAGTAGTACTGGCCCTAACTTGCTCAAGTAGGATTACTTCCAGTGATGCAGAGCTGGTGAAAAGGCTCTTATGTCACTCTGCTTCCTTACTGCTGGTATGGCTGGAGGAAAAGAGGCATGGCTTGGGTGCTCCCACGCCATGCAGGTCCTTCGCTGTAGTTTCAACCTCTCTTGGCTATTTGCTGCTGGAATAAATTAGACTACTCCCCTGGCTGCTTTTAACTTGGCATAGAAGGACCAGTCCTTGACAGAAGCTGCACCAGAATCAAAGAGGTGCAAAGGTAAGTTTTAAGCCAACATTGCACATACAAACTCTAAACTGTACTCTGTACAGATCAGCAGCACCCCAGGGTCTGGTTTGAAATAATTTTTTAATCTGAAAAATAATTCTCACAATCTTAGAGCCAGCAATTATCAGTCACTACCAAGATGGGGTCCCAGTCTATATTATCCCTCAAGGAAATATAAATACACACAACTTCCTTTGAGGAGTCTCCAATTTATGGGGGTCTCCGTTCAGTTTGTGAAGAGTGCGTTAAATTCTAAATTTCAGAATGCTTGTTTACAATAAAGACTCCCAAAATTGACTGGGCTCAACATGTGTACAGGAGAATTCTAGTAACTTGAGTCTGCCCTTTCTTTGTTGTTGTGGTTGTTGCTGTTGTTATTTTTTAAGTGTCTAGTAAGAAAGCAGCTGTATATATGCATGCTTAAAGACCAGCAGAATTTATACTATGTATTTTCCTCAGCCTTTTTTTAAAAGCAGATGTGTCCATGATCAGGGTTTCCTTTCCATATCCCAGCAAAATATGGGCAATATTTAACTACTATTTCTACCCAGGAGTTAGTACTTACTAATTTAAGTGTTTACCATGCACCTTGCTGTGGGCCTGTCCAGAGTCTCATTCCTAGTCACTTTTCTGCCAGAAATGACACACTGTAGACAAATATAGTAAAAGTCTTATGCTGCTTATCAGTTTCAACGAAATCTTTATCTGACATTCTAAATTAGCCAATAAATATTCTGGCATGATGAAGAAAACATTTAAGCCAGATTATTTCATGGCTCCAGCCCCTTTGTACTGCTGTGGCAGCTCAAAGGGCCCAGAAAACACAGCCATCTACTATGCTGCATTGTGGGGAGTTCCCAGCTGTGGAAGAGCCAGCATGGCAGGGGTCATTGCAAGAGCACTACTGCTCTGTGGCAATCCTGGCTGATGGATGACCCTTTGAGAATAGAGCTGGGTGGAATTTTTCTGACAACTATTTCATGAAAAAGTGCCAGTTTGTTAAACCTGAAATGTCTCAGAAAACAAATTGGGGATTTGGCAAACTTTTGATGAATCGCAGGCAGGGTTTCAATGGATCCCTGCCTGGTTCCTGCCACTTTGTCTGGTGGGCTGCTGGAGACCGCAGGGCTTCCAGCTACAAGCATGTCAGTTTCAGTCTGCAGCTGTCAGTTTCAGGGAGCATATTTTGTTTCAAAAACACCATGTGTCAAAGGATTTCAAGTTCATGATCATGTTGAAAAAGTTGGTTTGAATCAGATTTGGAATGAAATTAAATTTTGAAAATTTGAAATTTCTCACAAAAGAAAATCCTGAGTTTTGGCCTACTCTACTTGGGAGCCAAAGGCAGTGGATGTACTTAATTGCAGCCCCCAAGCTGCTTAAAAATACGCTGGGACTGGACTAGCATAAATTGGTTTTAGGATCATGGATCTGCAATCTGTGCCCCCTCCAGCTGCACCCACTGATTATTGGGCACAGCAGAATATTTAGCACTATGTAAGAATTCTTCCATCTCTATTATCACTTCTTGGCATACTAAGGTAATGAGCAGGGTGTATATACTGCTTGTTCATTTCAGCGTCATTCCAGTTGACCTTCATGTTCATTTTTTTCCCATTCACTATTGCCCTTACCCACTCCCTTCAGTGTCCTCTCTGCCTTCCTTTGTCTCTCTATTTAGTTAATCCTTTACTACAGAACTGCTGAGAAATTAAAAAAACAAAACACCAACATGAATCCATAATGAAAATTGTGATACTAAAATTACATTCTTGACCATCACTTTGCTTGTATGTTATATCCTCCCCTCTTGATGCTTTGTCCTGTCTACATGGTAATCTGTTCATGGCAGGGACTGATTCATATTCCGTGTTTGTGCAGTGCCTAGCACAATGGGTCCCCAATCTTGGTTGGGATCCCTAGGTGCTACTGAAATAAAAAATAATAAATAGGCAAAGTTTGGTATCTTATTTCTCTCTGTTAATAGGAAGATATAGAAATAGCTTGTCAATATGATATTTAGCTGGTAGTTATTGTGTAGTTGTACTTGGAGTTGCAGCATTTTGGAGCATATCTCTTATAGAAATGGAAGGTATGCTATATTATGGCTGCTTCTTCAAGTGCTGTCCCTGTGGGTGCGCCACTTCAGGTGCAGGTCCCACTCACAGGGACACACATCTCAAAGAACCTCAGTTACTGCATAGGGTGAGTAACCCTCTCTTTTCTCCTGCTTCTTCACATCTGGGCAGACATCCTAGAATAAAAAAGTAAAACTGTGGTGTCTTTCACTAAGAGGCATATTACATAAGACAAAAAGCTACAAACAGATATCACACTTTCATATAAGTAATTTCCATTCTGTTGTTATAGGCAGGACTGGTAGCACCACTATTCTTAGGGTTGCCTGTCATGTCCCATTATAAAACTCACTTATAACTTTGCCAAACTTTAAGTGTCCAGGCTGAACTGACTCAGGCTGTTTTAGAAAATTTCAGCCAAACCAGTTCAGCCATTTTTGAGAACTAGGCTGGGGAAAAATAATTTCTTTTCAATGTTAAGAAATTCTGGTGACTTTTTCTTTGGAAAGCTCTGGCTCCCCATGCTCTGGAGGAGGTACTTGAAATTTGGCAGGGGTGTGGTCTTTGTATCAGGAGTTGTGCCTTTTGCTATCCTTGTGAAAATCTGCCCAAATTTGGCCAGACTTCAACCTCCCTGCCACCGACATCTAAGTGGACAGAAAAGAAATACTATATAGCTGCGAAGGGGTTTGAGTACCTCTACACCCAACCCTCCCTGGTGTCATTGATAGTAACAGCAGCCAACGAATGGCACAGGCAGGGTCAGATGAATTCTACCTAAAAAAACAAGGATGCAAAAAAGTTTGACCTTTTTGTGCAAGCCTACAATTGTACATATCTAACCAGCAGCCCCTGATAGGTTGGTATGATTTTAACATCTGTTAGTCATTGGAAAAATTTGCAGACTCCCTGCCACAAGTCCCCAGACAGGCATTTAAGGTGGTTGTGGCCAAAGGGATGGAGGTAACCAGGGCTTCCCTGCAGGCAGCCTCAGATGCAGTAGATTCAGCAGCCAGAATCATGGCATCCACAGTCTCAATGAAAAGGGCATCATGGCTTGGTCATCTGGCCTCTCATTGGAGGTCCAGCAGTCTATCCAGGACTTCCCTTTCAACGGGGAAGCCCTATTCACCGACCAGACGGACTCCAGGCTGCATGGCCTCAAAGGCTCAAGGGCCACTTTGCACCCTCTAGACGGCATTTCAAACCCCATCAGCCACACAGGTTTTGGAGCCAACCTAGAGGAATCCCCTACCGGATGAAAAACAGGTTATAAGAAGCCCCAGGGCCAATTGCCAGCCACACTCTCCTGCTTGGGTTGAGCTACCACCAGCCAGGGGGAAGCATACTTTTTAAAGATGTGCCTGAGGGTGACCTACCAGCCATTTCCCAGGATCCAGGCCACCTATTGTTTTCACGCTGCCTTGCCACCTTCCTCCCAGCATGGGCTATAACATCAGACCCTTGGGTCCTCAACACGGTAGCTTCCAGGCATACCCTTCAGTTCACTTTGCTCCCACCTTCCCACACACCTTCCCCATCCATCTTCAGGGACCCCTCATGAGCAACTTGCCCAGGAGGTGCAAGCCCTCTTATGAGTGGGAGCCATGGAAATTGTTCCTCAAGAACAGAGGGGGAAAGCTTTTTATTCTCAGTAATTTCTAATACCAAAGGCAAAAAGAGGCTTAAGGCCTATCCTGGACCTGAGAGACCTGAACAGGTACCTCAAAAATTTTAAATTCTGTATGGTCTCGCTAACCCCTATCATCCCCTGTCTGGATCCAGGCGACTGGTACGCTGCCCTTGATTTAAAGGATGCCTATTTCTATCTTCCAGGGCCACAGGAGGTTCCTAAATTTCATGGTCAACAAGCAATACTATCAGTTTATGGTGCTCCCTTTTGGCCTGTCAACTGCACCTCTTGTGTTCACCAAATGCATGGTGGTGGTTGTGGCCCACCTCAGGCAGTGGGGTATACAGGTTTTCCCTTCCCTGGATTATTGGCTCATCAGGGGTCAATCAAGAATGCAAATCCACCACAGCATCGAGATTGTCCAGCTCACCTGCCAAGTGTTGGGCCTGTTGATAAGTAGACAAAAGTCAACACTCATATTAATAACTTGCTGCGATCTCAGAACAATGCCACCATTCGGAAGATGAAAGAAAATGAGAAGTGGAAGCAGAGAGATTATTTTGACTGAAGGGCCCGTGATCTCCCATCTCTTAAGCCAGCTGATAGTGTGTCTGAGGAATCACACCTTTAATAATTGGGGCCAAAAGGGTACCATTAAAGAACAGCTGCATCCATGGTCGTATGTGGTGCAGACAGAACAAGGGGACACATTTTGACATAATCGACAGGATCTTTGAGTTATCCCAGAAAGTTCCAACACCATGAAAGTTGAGGTAGATTCCAGCATATCTCCTCTGACTGATCCGATATCATCAACACATGGAGAAGAAACTGTCAGGGAACGAGAGAACAACTCAGACTCTAATGAAGGGCTGGTACTGAGATGATCTGATCAGGTGATCAAACATCTGGAAAGACTCCTAGAGACTTGCTAGGATATGTGAAGAAAGTGGGTGGTAAAGACTCACATGAGAGTGATGTGCTAGTAACCTCTCCTCTCTAGGCAGTTGACATGTTGAGTTCATAGAATGGTATAATGCATGTGTTATTAGATGGTTGCTATGTGTTAGATGTTAGTACATGCGTCATTAGATAGAGTTTTATATGTATCTAAGGGTTAATTTGTTTTCCTTAGGAGGGAAAATGTAGAGATATGCTTGTAGAAGATTGTGATTGGGAGATGTGCCCTACAACAGGTGTAACATGGCTGCTCCCAGCTGCACACCTGGAAGTCACTCCTGCCTGTGTTATTAAAGTTCTGTTCCTTACTCATTCAATAGTTTATTCTTTAATGGACCCCCGAGATCGTTACAACTGGGCTCTGTACAAAAAGGTATCCTAGATAGTGAATAGGTTTTATGCTGTCTGCATATGAAACAAGCTTTCAGACCTTAATGTTGCTGGCTCTTATTTATCTGGTGTTACAGCTACATATTGGAAAAGTTTCCAATTCCTTTTGGAGTTGGTAGCATGAGGATAACTGGCTGAAGGTTGAAAACAACTCACTTTTTGTCAAACTAGTCCACATTTTTGGGAACTTGAAACACAGATACAATGTATATAATTTTCCTGCTGAATGTGTCTCATTGGGGATGGCAAGGTCTCTGCTGAACTGCATAGTTCAGAAACTGTTGCCCCTTAATAGACGCTAAGGGAATTGTCAAAATAGTTTCAACCGTAGCACTATGCTCTGAATAGACATATCTTATATAGAATTATAGTTACATTAATGTAAAACTGGTTTGAGATCAGCATCAAATCTTGAAACTAGCTGCTTGTGGAAGAAGGTGTTAGGCAAGAGTGGTTAGGGGAAGAGGATTCTGGAAAGTCAGAGAAAAAGGGGAGACAAGAGAAAGTCACTTACACTCGGAGAAGAAAAGGAGAGAGAAGACTGAATACAGAGACAAGAAATGAAAAAGACAAGAGAAAATTGTATCTCTAAAACCATAGGTATCTTGATAGACATAGAAATGCTGCCTCAGAAACAAGTTGAAGTAAGAAGGGGAGAAAAAATGTTTGGACATGACCCTTATGTTTACATTTGAATCCCTATTTTTCATTGTTGTTTGGATGCTGTCCCACTTGGACAGATTTCTAAAATGAACACAGCATACTTCAGCAAAGTTCCTTACAAATGTTTTAACAAAGTCATCTCTTAACCAGCCATACTGCTTTTATTTCCCCTGTCAAGGAATCCATTCCATTCCAGAAAGGTCACTTGACGACTCTGGGCTGGACTTGAGCTCTTTAGAAAATCTTTGTTTAGAAAAGTTTTTTGCTTCATTTAACACAAACATGTTTAAAGCCTAAAAGAAGGATGGCTATAACGCTCTTCTCTTACACTTTTAATTGTTTTATTTAGCATGCTTATACTTGAGTAATTTTAAACGCTATGATGCTAGCAACGCTTAAGAAATGCTAATTAGCCTTAGGTTATTTATAAAACTGACACAGTAATTTACAACTTTTATAGAATAACAATGCCTATGCTGGACATCACAAAACAAACCAAAACCTTATGGGTTTACACACTGCAATGCTAATTTACAAGCTTCATATTTTTTGTTCTCTGTCCCATATTTTATTGTCATATCTTACATTATGTGTCTTTGGTTGATTTTTGTATTTATTTGTTTTTTGTATTTTTAAATGCACCCAGTTTTGCCTGTTTTTCATGTTCCGATAGTAAGAAAAGAAAATGTACCTTTCCTTTGGATAGGAATTTTTGGACTTAAGCAATATTGCCAGGTCAATCGGATATATACAGTATGTTCAAAATGCCATGATAGTGTGCTATATGAATATATAAATTTCTGTTAATAAAAATACTTTTTTTACCACAGTGGAGATGTGTGGTAGAAGTACTGTTTATCAAACTTTTGAAGAAAAAGATAAATTAAGTGTAACTAGAGTAGCATGTTATATATTGACAGATCTTCCAAAACTTTTTAACTATTAAAGTAAAGCAGACCAATATTTTCTATTTTTATTGGGGTGGCAGGATTTTTCTCTTGACTCATCCTGTTATCAAGTATTAACTTGTACGGAACCATTGATAGATATCACTGAGGCAGGTGGGACTTGTTAACATCTCTGGAAAAAGAGAGCAGAGAAGGTCTAAGCTGTACAGCCATCCCGGAAGAACTCTAGCAGCAGCAAAGGCAGGGGATGGAATTTGTTATATTGTTATGAGTTTGTAAATAAATCCAAAACCCCCAGTAAGCGATTGAGTTTTGATCTTATAATGTGTTGAATATATTTTGGAGCAGAGTGGAGAAGTACCTTATTAGTCATATTTTATTAGTCCATTTTAAGGCACTTGGAAGAGAGGAAGGTGATCAGGAACAGTCAACATGGATTCACCAAGGGCTAGTCATGCCTGACCAACCTGATTGCCTTCTATGAAGAGGTGACTGGCTCTGTGGATATGAGGAAAGTGGTGGACGTGATACACCTTGACTTTAGCAAAGCTTTTGATACAGTCTCCCACAGTATTCTTATCAGCAAGTTAAAGAAGTATGGGTTGGATGAATGGACTATAAAATGGATAGAGAGCTGGCTAAATCATCGGGCTCAACATATAGTGATCAATGGCTCCATGTCTAGCTGGCAGCCGGTAACAAGCGGAGTGCCCCAGGGGTCGGTCCTTGGGCCAGTTTTTTTCAACATCTTCATTAATGTTCTGGAGGATGGGTATAGATTGCACCCTCAGCAAGTTTGCAGATGACACTAAGCTAGGGGGAGTAGTAGATACCCTGGAAGATAGGGATAGGATACAGAGTGACCTAGACAAATTGGAGGATTGGGCCAAAAGAAATCTGATGAGGTTCAACAAGGGCAAGTGCAGAGTCCTCCACTTAGGACGAAAGAATCCCATGCACAGCTACAGACTGGGGACCGATGAGCTAGGCAGCAGTTCTTCAGAAAAGGACCTGGGGTTACAGTGGATAAGAAACTGGATATGAGTCAGCAGTGTGCCCTGGTTGCCAAGAAGGCTAATAGCATATTGGGCTGCATTAGTAGGAGCATTGCCAGCAGATCAAGGGAAGTGATTATTCCCCTCTATTGGCATTGGTGAGGCTGCATTTGGGGTGTTGTGTCCAGTTTTGGGCCCCCCACTACAAAAAGGATGTGGAGAAGTTGGAGAAAGTCCAGTGGAGGGCAACAAAAATGATTAGGGGGCTGGAGCACAAGACTTATGAGTAGAGACTGAGGGAACTAGGCTTGTTTAGTCTGCAGAAGAGAAGACTACCTGAAAGGGGGTTCCAGGAAAGATGGAGCTAGACTGTTCTGAATGGTAGTAGATGACAAAACAAGGAGCAATCGTCTCAAGTTGCAGTAGGGGGGGTGTAGGTTGGGTATTAGGAAAAAGTTTTTCACTAGGAGCGTGGTGAAGCACTGGACCGGGTTACCTAGGGAGGTGGTGGAATCTCCATCCTTAGAGTTTTTTAAGCTGTGGCTTGACAAAGCCCTGGCTGGGATGATTTAGCTAAGGTTAGTCCTGTTTTGAGCAGGGGTTTGGACTAGATAACTCCTGAGCTCCCTTCCAGCTCTAATATTCTATGATTCTATGTTTCGTACAAAGTACAGTGAAACCCACACTTATGGACCATCTGAAATACTTATTTCCCATTTCTTAGTCAACATTATGTAGCCTATTTGCTTATCTTTTGAGTGGATGAATGGTACGGGTTTCATAGTATATTTTGGACCATTATTGTGTGGGAAGAATTTGATCTAAAAGGTTTAAATGTTTACTTATTAGTATTTAATAGGTAATTGCCCCAAATATCTTAGAGACAGTGTGAGTGAGATAAGATCTTTTATTGGATCAACTTTTTGTTGGTGAGAGCTCTTTTTCAGACCACATCCATGCAAGTGGATCTCTTTGCACTCCAGAAGAGCTCCAATTAAATCTGTGAGGTTCCACTGATTCCTTATGGCCATGGATCCACTTGCCTGGATGTGATAGTGGGACTGTGAAACCATGTTGTGCAGTAAATACTTGTATTGTTTTTCTTTTCTCTGTAATAAAGACAAATTTTATAATATTTCATATGAGATGAAATAGGCTGAAATAGTTTAAAAGATGTGGCTGCTTATATCTATTTACTAGTGCAAAGTTTGTGTAAAAGAAAATACCTATGGACACATACTCCTGTGTAACTTTTATTGTAGTCTTCATTTTTGTCATTTTCTCCATAGTTTTTAAAGGTGAAATTCTGGCTCTATCAAAGTCAATGAGATTTCTGCTGTTGTCTTCATTAAAGCTAAGATTTCACCTATTGCCTCACATGGGATGAGCTAATATTGCATTTCTTATGTGCATACAACTGCCATAGGGGTTGAGGTAATTTTGCATGCAAACAGGCTGTAGGATGTTTTAAAAAAAAAGAAAAGAAAAGAAAGGCAGTGAATGAGAGAATTAAAATAACACTGGTAGCTCAGTTTTAGTTCTATTATATTACCAGTGCTAAATAATAATTTGCAAGCATTCTGATAAAGTAAAATTATGAGTACATTCAAAGCTACCGGATATTTCCTATTTGGAGGACCTAAGGGGAGTATTGTGTATGCAGAGCTTGTAATATCGGGCCCTTGTTGCACACAAATCAAAGAGGGTATTTAACCTGATAATCTGGTGGACTATTTTTTTTAAATGTTGTAGGCAATTGCTCCTTCATTCTTATAATTTGCATTTAATCTACAGCATTTCGTGGACACTTCATACTTTAGCTCATAGGAATTGGACAATAATTTTTTGTATTCAGTCTACCAAATATAACTTTTAGATCTGCGTGAAAAGTGTCTATATCATATGCTACATGAATTAATCTTATTCTGTAGTTTGAGACAAATATCCTATGAAATGCATAAAACACATTTAAAATATGTTTTAAATTCAGTCTTATTCTTAATATTGGTTTATCTGTTTTAACCATGGGGCAAAATCATGTATTTTTAATTAAATCAATGAGAGTTTACATGTGAGTGGCAAATCTGGCAATCCTTACCTTTTCAAGTGCTGAATCAATTTTAAGATTTAAGACACTTTTTTGATTTAATGCATAGAAAGGTTTCTCACAGGCTTTCACCTCTGAACAGGTAGGAGTTATTGAGTGTTCTATTTGTTCTGTGATTGTTTTTATGATATTTTAACATGTAGCAACTTGATATGAGCAAATATGATAGTGAAAATTAAATAGACATTTAAATAAATACTAAAATGTTTAAATAAATATTCATATAATGTAGAAATGCAAAGTATTTATTTATTTGCTTGCAGAGGGCTTTTTATCACCATCCATGATCGGGGGCACATTGCTACAATGCTTACATCATGGCCTGAAGATGTCATCAGGGTAGGTCCAATTTTATTTGCCTGGCAAAGTTAGTTTGCTCTATATCTGTGTAACTTTGATTAAAATGTTTTGACTAGTTACTGCTTTTAATTCAAATTAAAATAGGCGGTATGGTTGTTTAATAAGTCGCTAGTGGTTTCTTAAATCATTGTTGTATCACAGGCACTTTCCAGTTCCAGCTTCCGAATCTTGAAGCTTTTAAATTGTCTTATGTTTTAGGGCTTCCTTTCTTATTTAGAACTTGAAATTCTTGATAATTTGCCAATTATATTCAGCCTCATTTGATTTAAAAGGTTCGTTAGTTTTTTAATATGATAAGGACTGATTTAATTATTTACATCTGAATGATCACTATGTATGGATCAACGAACTCCCAAATATGACATCTTTTAAGTACTGAAATCTCTATATATCAGCATAAAGAAAGTTCTGCTAAACATTTTACAGTCAAAGCAATTTCAGTTACAATTAAGGTTAAGATTTTGTCACAGTTATTTTTTAGTAAAAGTCAGGCACAGGTCATGGGCAATAAACAAAAATTCACGGAAGCCTGTGACCTGTCCCTGACGTCACTAAAAATAACTGTGACAAAATGGGGCAGATGGGGAGGATTGAAGTCTGAGTGGGATGAAGGGGAGCTGAGAGCCTGAGCCCTGCTGAGGAACTTGCATGGGGGAGGTCCTGCACCTGCTGCCCGCAGCAGCTTAGAGCTTTGGGTCCCTGCGGTGGCTTAGTGCTCCGCTCCCCCCGCCATCCACAGTGGCTTGGAGCTCTGGGTCCCCCCCCCCCCACCACAGTGGCTGAGACCTCCAGACCTGCAGCTGTGAGGTTCAGAGCTTGCGGCTTGGAGCTCCAGGTCCCTCCACCACCTACGGTGGCTCAGAGCTACGGGAGCTCCCGGCTGCCTGCAGTGGCTTGGAGCTCCAGGTCCCTTGCCGGCTGATAGCTCCAGCCCTACCCCCCTGGCTGAAGTGGGAAATGTCATAGAGGTCTCTAAAAGTTTTGGAGGCTGTGACTTCCGTGACCTACATGACATAATCTTTTCCTTAGTTATAGTTGATTCTAAAGAACTCTTTCAGAAGCTGTTTCTGTTTTCCACCAACAGCTGCTTGTCATGGAATAAGGCAGTGGTTCCCAATTTTTTTGTCTCAAGGGCCACAAATAAGATTTTTACAACTCTGAAGGGCCACCAGTCTCTGCCAGCAGCCCCCTCGCCCTCACTGCAGCCAGAGGGAAGGAGTTCAGTGAGGAGGATCTCCCATGGGTACTTAGGCAGCGGCTCCCTTCTGCAGCCAGGGGGATGGGTGGACAGACGCCAGAATGGCATTTTCAGGTGGCTACCCTAGGCACGGAAGGATTACACCCCTATTATCCCATCTGTGAATTAGGGATAATTGTGCTTGTCCATCTTTGTAAAGCATTTTGAGATCTGCAGATCAAAGTAGCTCTGTAAGTGATAGGTGGCGGGAGGTCATGGTATTCATTTTATTATATTGTTTTATATCCTGAGGTTGTTTTCAGGCATAGTCTCATTTTTAAGATAATACTTGTTGTTAAACAGGCATGTCCAGGTTCTTGTGCAGATAATTATTTCTTTTTCACTCAAGATTTTATTTTGGAGTGTATCTCCTTTTTATCCTATTTTGTTGTTTTGTTTGAACCTTAAAAATATACAGCTGAGGTCAACGCATGTTCATATCCTGTGAACAAATACTTAAAGATGCTTTTATACCATTTAAAGCCTCTTAGAACAACTGTAACAGCTGATTTTCAAAAAACACCCACTGAAGTAGCTTAATGAGGAAACATTTGAGTCGTCCAAATGTCTATGTAAACAATGTGTTTATGCGATACACAGTGATCATTAACCTGTGTCCTTTATGCAAATGTACAAGACTAGATTTGATTTCAGTGTAATAAACAAAAATTGAAATTCACAGATGCTCAAGTTATCCTTTTGAGTGTAATACATTCATTTCTACTGGATTAGTCTACCTTTTCTTGTGAATGTGACTTTTACAGGAAACAATCTAAATGTACCAACTTGGAGTACAGTAGAATTACTTTGTAACAGATATTTCCATATGTGATCTTTATGTTTTAAATAGTTTTATTCTGTGCAGACTTTACCATAACATGCAGCTTTAATCTTGCACTGACTTGTGAAATGCAAACAAAATATTTTGTTTTGTTTTCCATTTTCAGCATCTGTGTTGA
This sequence comes from Emydura macquarii macquarii, assembly GCF_026122565.2. NCBI lineage: Eukaryota > Metazoa > Chordata > Testudines > Chelidae > Emydura > Emydura macquarii. The sequence goes on from NW_027132434.1 coordinate 3,612,604, forward strand.
CACATTTTTAACTATTTGCTTGTTCTATAAATCTGTCCTCTGCATGTGTAGTGTATGTAGAAACACAAATGCAGCATGTGAATGTGGAGAAGTTGAATGGATTTAGCAAAGACAGGTACGTTATGGTGTTGCCTGCAATTAAAATGCTACAATAGAAACCATTAAAGGTCAACATTTGCTAAGTATTACCAGAGTTACCACAGACCTCTTTTTTAAATTAGTGCACTGTTGTTTATGAGGTAAGGTTGATATATATATAACATACCTATTATGAAAATGCAAAAGTGAGGAAATGAAAAATAAAGGCCCGTAACAGTACATATCATCTATTTCTGCACGCAGAGAGACACAATTAATTAGATCAGACAGCACACCACAACGTTAACTGCCTCAGCAGTGATACCAGCCTCCCAACACTCTACTCCCCTAATTGCCTTAACAGCACTACAAACAGACCAGACTCTCCTATCCACCCTCACGGTCTTTCCTGAACTGTAACCCTCTCTGGAGTTGGTTGTTCCTGACATAGTAATCTAAGCCTCTAGGAGATTCGCTCCGGGCTACAGCAGCAATGGCTATAGAGGCTCAGGACTCAGTTTCCCAGATCGCCAAGAGTTGAGAGTTCAGAGCAGAAACAGAGAGAAAGGGTTTGATCTTACTTTTGGGTTTGTCTGCTGTTGGAGTAAAGCGGAGGGAGAAGCATCACAGCTTGGGAGGTCCCCATTAAACTTCCCATTCCTACCCAGATGGAAGCCTTGAACTCTGTTGGTGGTTTGTGGGTCACAGAAAAGTGTCAGCCTGACAGAGACCAGAAACCCGGGAATCTGAAGAGCAACTCCAGATCAGGCTACTGAGAGCTAACCTTATTTTCCATTGGACTACAGACTAGGGAGCCTTAAGATGATACTATCCTTTTAGGAGTGAAGACTTTGTAATAAATCCCATGTCTATTTATTTCACCTGTTAGTTTTAAGCCAGCCAATGATTACAGTGCTGTATCCCCCAGTAAAAAATGGATTCTCTATTCATTATCTACCTAAGCAGATGCTGGGCGGGAACTAGGTGATTTGGTTCTGTTGTAAATGTTGGGAGGTGGAGGGTTTAAGGTACTGTTGCTATTTTATTCTTCTAGTTACTCCTATTCTTTCCCTTATCCTTTGTTTCCCATACCTAATAAAGTTCCCCCTGTTGTATTGTTACTTTAGGGATTGTAATAATTTATTTTATCCCTTGTGTATTGTGTATTTTACTCCTAGTATATTATTTGGTAGTAATCATTTTCCCAAAGGACAGCACCACTTATGTTCCAGGCAGTAGAAGGGATGTGCTTGGGTGGAGGCACCAGATGCAAAACTACAAAACTCAGGACTGATATCCTTGATGTGAGAGGGCAGAAGCCACTCCAAGCAGCCAGCAACAGGGAGAAGGCTTAAGTTTCGCCTCCGGGCTGGGGTTACTGCACAGTTCTGTAAAATCATACTCACTCCTGTTTTGAAGGCTCCTGAACTGGCTGAATATTTTCAAAGAACCTGGTCTGTCATAAAGTACCTCTTATTTTGTCAATAAACATCTCTCTTACACAAAACTTATGCCCCTAGAAAACAAAATTCATTCCTCGTGTACTATGTTATTTTCCAATTTTGGATGCGGGGAACATTACTGTAGGCATATGCCAAAATGCAATTTTATATTCCCCTCCTAAACTGTTTAGAAAGACTTCTGTGTACTCATCAGCAAGCAATAGGAGATGTTATAGAACATTTTCTCCATCCCAGTGCATAGATTAATTTCTGATGAGTAACACTCGTACTTTATTTTCCTTTTTGTTAATTAAAAAGCTCAGACAGTCAGACTTTCTCTAATTTTTAACATTTTTTTTACTCTCTACAGTTTGTAGTTTTTAAGTTTGTTTGGCCCAAAATATCATGAACCTTGGACAGGAGTGTAACTTTATTTTTGGCCAGGTGTAGTTGATTAGATAGTAGCCATATTGTTCCTGTCAAACTGTTGCTTTTAGTAACAAGACTTAAATCCTTTTCTTTCTGTTTTTTAATGCTGATATGAGGTAGGATAAGTAATATATTCCTACATGAAATTATCTCAACTGGAATTTGGTCAGGACATTTGGACTAACAAACTGGTAAATTCTGTTCTTGAGCAAATTGATCTTTAATAAACGTAAGGGTTCAGAAACTCACTCTTTTGAAAGATGTTGGCTCTATTTTTCTTCAGAGTTGCCAACTCTCATAATGTTATCACAGGTCTCATGATATTTACTATTTTTCTTAAAGCCCAGCCATCTAGAAGTGAGAATCTCAGCTTTTATTTTTTTAAAGTAAGTTTCTAGCCCTTATAGTTGTGGAGAAGAGTTTGAAAATGTGAAGTGAGTGCATCTTAAAGGCAGAAAATCAGAAGGCAAATAAAAAGAACCCCAAATTCATAATTTTTAAAAATCTCATGCTAATCTCATGATTGGGGGGAGGGGTCTGACATGATTTTTGAATGCCTGGATTGGCAGTACTGTACTGTTAAACGCAGTACTGAATATTGCTTCAATACCAACTCAGGTATTGCACCTTCTGAATGGACAATACCATTTCATGCATAATTCTGGGTTTTCTTGACTCCCAACCAAATATTGAACAGGCCAGAGCCTACTAAATTTATGATAACTGACAAGATCATAGCCTAGGATGTTAAGGCTATAATTAACTATGAACAAAATTAGACCACCATTTATTGTCTTTGACTGTTAAGTCAGAAGTTAAACAAGCTTTTCTCTTTAATATTGTTGTCTTGGAATTTTCCCAAGATACCGTCTGTGAGCTTTTTTTCAGCCCACCAGTCTGATCAATGATCTGAGCAGAGGGCTACATACCTCACCATAAAATATATCTACGATATTTATTTTTATATATTTAAATTCTAGTTCTTCTTTGAGTGATTACATATGTACATTCCTCTCTTGGTGTGCGTGCACCTCATGCACTGTTGCTGGGAATTTTTCCCTCAGTTGTACCCATTGGGACTGTGTGAGTGCTGGTGTGCTGCTGGTGCCGATATAAAAGTCCCAGTCGACCCCCAGTCCCCTCAGTTCCTTTTTATGGACCATGACGGACATTAGAACTGCTCTTCTTGGTTTTGCAAGTAATCTCAGTGGACTCTGTTCTGTTGTATTTCATTGTAATTAGTTTAGTTAGGTTTTTACCCCAGCTGAGGGTTTCAGCTGATTCCTAGCGCCAAGGGATGTCTCTGTCTCCAGGTATCAAGCCCTGCATTTCCAGCAACATGGCTATGCCCATGAGCGACCCGCACTCAAGTTGCTTGAAGTGCTTCAGGGAAGCTCATACTGGGAAGCATTACCAAATTTGCAGGGACTTTCAGCCTTGCACAAAGAAAGATCATGATGCCAGGATAAAGTTTCTACTCATAGAGTGGTCTTGAGATCTCCATATGAGCCACCTCTGTCAGACTCTGCACTAAGTGCCTCAGTGTCAGTAAGGTGTGAGTCTCCTACTGTGCCTGAGTCCTGATATTGCTCACCATCCCCAGTGCCTAAGATGAGGCATAAGAAGCAGACTGCTGAAGAGGGAAGATCCCTGGCACTAAAGTCTGCTAGACCTGGGGTTAAGAGCAGAATGTCGTCTAAATCTAAGCACTCCTTTGCTTTGGTGCTGTAAAAAGAAGCACTGTTGATTCTGACACCTAAGCAGGTTCCGTCGAGGCTGGAGCCAGAAGGAGCACCTTCCACATCTGCAGTACCCCACCACATTGTACTGACACTGTCTCGTCTCGCTTCTGACCATGCTACAGGTGTTTACATCTACCTGGGACCTCCTGATCATGTTAGTTTCCGGTATCGTTAGCAGTAAAAAGTTGACACTATCGGTGCTGGTGGGCGTAGGAGAAACAACAGTGTTGCTATGGTGCTCTGTACCATACCAGTCTCATGTACCCCTGATGTCTCACCCTTTGGTACCGTCAAAGGAAAAACCTATAATACTTGCCTCTTTGTGGGGGCCTCTCCACCTTAGCACTAGTTGCTGGCACCATCTGGAACTGTGCCTCTATGGTCAGTGGAAGGAGAGCTCTCTTCTTCTGAATCAGAGGTCAGGTTCTACATTTCCCATCCTCAGAGCTGCTCTTGCTACCACTCCTCCAGTTATTTCCAGTTTTCCATGGATCCTGTAACTGAAGTACCATTGATTGGTTAGTCAGAGGGTCACTGGGGGACTACCTTTGTCCAGGGGCCTTTTTGGAATCTGTGGGACTTCCCCTTCCATTTCCAGATTGTATTCCAGGCACTACTGTTTGGTGGTCTTGGAAAGGCATGTGCACCTACCCACGGGACAGCATATGCGCCTGACTCCAGTCCTGAACCTGATAACGGACATCAAGAGCCAGCTAAACTGGACCCTGTGGATCAAGAAGTGGAAGAAGAGCATCCACAGCCACTGCTGGCCTCGTCTTTCTCCTCCGCTAAAGAGGCAGACTCAGGAGAGGGTATATCACCTCCTTCAGATGACTATAAGTCACACCAAGAATTGTTCAAGCCTTAAGTCTGGGCATATAGGTGGAGGAAGTAAAAGAATCCTAATGATGCCTGGTTGATATTTTAGCCACTGCAGGTCCTTCCAGAGTGGGCCTGCCTCTCAATGAGGCCATTATGGACCCTGTTAAAGTGCTGTGGCAAACCCCTGCATCTCTTTCCATCACTTCACTACGTAGCAGAAAGCCCTCCACCAGGGCCACCTGCCTGTCAAAATGGAAGCGGTTTCCTATCTGTCTTATCAAACCGGAGTCTCGCTGATGCACTCATCCATCCAACATATATTCAACTATGTGCTGCACCTGAAATAGCAAGACCTTAGCTATTTTGTCTATCAAGAGTTACGTGGCAGCAATATCAGCTTTTCGCCCTCGCTTGGATAACTAACTTCTGTTTTTTCTAATGACATGACAATGAGATTTCTTAAAGTCTTGGAAAGGTTGCACCCTCAATTAAGGGAGCCCATTCCCCCTTGGGACTTGCACTTGATTCTGTCTAAACTTATGGGACCACCATTTGAGCCTTTAGAAATATACTCCTTACTACACCTTTCATGGAATGTGGTTTTCCTAATTGCTATCAGTTCTACCAGAAGGGTTGCTGAACTGTGTATCCTCACATCTGAACCACCGTATAGAGTCTTCCTTAAAGATAATGTGTATTTATGCTGTCATCCAAGTTTTCTCTCTAAAGTAGTTGAAAATTTTCATATGAATCAACCAATTTACTTATCTTTATTTTACCCAAAACCACACGCAAATAGTGATGAGCAAAGGCTACACACGTTGGATATTAGACAAGCACTGACATTCTACATAGACAGGACTAAACTGTTTCAATGGTCCACCCAACTGTTTGTGGCTATAGCAGACAGAATGAAAGGTCTTCCAATCTTCTCACAAAGAATTTGATCTTGGATAACTTCCTGTATTTGCTCTTATTATGATCTGGCAGCACTTTCTCCACCAGACAAGCTTACTGCTCACTCCACAAGATTGTAAACATCCTCAGCAGTGTTCCTAGTGGAGATCCCTGTCCAGGATGTTTGTAAAGCAGCAACCTGGTCATTGGAGCACACCCTCTCATTAGGCCTCACCAGTACTCTAGAGATGATGCTAAATTTGATTGAGCTGCACTACAGCTTGAGTGTTACATGATCTGTGCTCCCTCCACCTATATTACTGCTTGGGAATTACCAAGAGTGAAATGCACATTTGCAATCACTCAAAGAAGAAAAAGCAGTTACTAACTTTTCATAACTATTGTTCTTCGAGTTGTATTGCACATGTCTATTCCACGCCCCTCCTCCTTACCCCTCTACATTGGAATTTCCAGAAAGAAGGAACTGAGGGGGTTTGGGGTTAGCTGGGCCCTTTGTATTGGTCCTAGTGGCATGTGGCAGCAGAGGGTGCTCAAGCTGTCCCAATGGGTACCACTGAGGGAAAAATTTCCAGTGACTGTGCATGGGGCACACGCATACCAAGAGTGGAATTGACATGTGCAATACATCTTGAAGAACAACAGTTACTAAAGGTTAGTAACTATTTCTTCAGTGAAAATTACATTGCCTTTTACCTACCTCATAATTTTAAATTATTATTTTTTACTTTGCCATACTTGACTCTTCACTCATATGGTTCTGTCCAGTGTCTCAGAAACCTTTGTTTCGAGTGCAGAGATTTGTTCTTGGTTTTAAATGTCATTGAAATTCGTTTTATTATGGTACTATTTCTAAAACTGTGAGATTTATTGATGAAAAGCTCTAAATAAGAGTTGGGTGTTGTTATTATCATCAGTGAAACAAAATATTTGCATGTATTCAGTGGAACACTCTTAAAGTAAAATATTGTCTTTTATATCTCAAAACAGCTGCACTGCAATTGCAGGAAGCACTAGATACTATGTTTACGTGGGTCAGTAGGAGTATGATGGTTGAGGGGCAGGAACCTCTGGGGTTATGTCTATATAGCATCTGGAAATGAGCCACTCAGCTTTGGTCCAGAGATGCATGCTAGTAGGGTTCACATTAGTACATGATTGTTAGCTGTATAGACGGTGCTTTGATGTTGGGGCTTGGGCTCTGAAGCCTACATTGGTATGTCGGCTAAAAATATCATGCTAGTGCAAGCCCAGCTACCACAAGTCTGTGGTCTTGGGCTGGGAGGCTTGCTCCCAGATGCTGTGAGGATATATCCTGGAAGACCATAGTTTCACTTCTGTCAGGGAGCTGCAGTAAGTATCATCTCCTTTTCACTCCCACTGGGAGCAGTTGCAAGAATACCCAAGAACCATGGGTCCTTCCTTACCCTTTCTCCCCAAGATAGTGGCAAATCATCTTCTTTGATGAGCCAGGGCAATGTAGGAGGGGAAATGATAATTCCTTTGGAATGCAGCACTGAGCACATGTCTCGTAAGTGACAGTTGCTGCATTCTTAGAGGATTAGCACAGAGGGAAGCCTTTTACAGTGAAGTGAAGTCGCAATATAATTAAAGTGAAAATGCAATAAAATGTAATGAAGGAATTCAGGACTTACACTCTACTATAATTTAATGTGTCTGTAATAATAATTCTTAAATGGCAACAAAAAGTGTGAGGAGTTGAGATATGCTGCATTTCAGAAAGGAAATTATATCATAGTACTATTTTTTTTCTCTATCAAGGCTATTGTGGTGACTGATGGAGAACGTATTCTTGGCCTTGGAGACCTTGGCTGTTATGGAATGGGCATCCCAGTTGGTAAATTGGCACTTTACACAGCCTGTGGAGGAATGAAACCACAAGAGTGTCTGCCTGTAATTCTGGATGTGGGAACTGATAATGAGGTAAATGCTTCTTCAGGGTTCCATGAACATTTCACGTATTTTAGGAGCAGCAGGCTGAAATGTATAATTGTATTTATCTGTTCTATTAAAGGGTGAACTTAGAATTTGGGGTGGGGATATTATTCCCTTTTTGTCTTATTTTTCACTAATTTTCCTTCTTACTTGTTGTATATAATTATTCTTTAATAAAGTTTTATTCAGTTTACCAGTATATTTAATAGATCCTGTATACTGATATTTTTCTACTGACAATTTAGTAAATTGAAAAGCGCCAGATTACTTTCACTGGCAAAAAGTCTGGCATAGGACCCCTGATTGTGGAGATTTCACAACAAACTTGAAACCTTCTCTGAACCAGGGGACCCTACAGGTGGCCAGCACAGCCCCAAAAGTAGATTGCACTGACTTAGTGGCAATTGGTGCATACCCAGTGCAGCCTCTTTTGCGTGGCAATTATATAGCCCACAGTGAAACTAGGGCCTGGGAATAGTCATTTCTCTACTTGGGAAGTGAATCCCCTTTGGGAGCCGCAGCCTTTACTGTTGCAGAAAGTTTCTGTGCCAACTTGAGTTGAATTTGGTCCACTATGACTATCTTCTAAGGAAGCCCAAAATTTACTGCTACCTCTTTATGAGCAAAGCTCCCACTTAATAAAATACAGTGAAATAATTCATTAATGCTTCTAGTCCCAGGTTCTTTTCTTCCAACTACATTAAGAGAAACCTGATGGTTTGTGAGATGTTCACTGTTGTTTTCATAGGGTGACATCCTGGCTTCACTGAAGTCAGTGAAAAACACCCACTAACTTCTATGGGGTTAGAATTTGACCTGTATTGTCTTTATCTTGTATTTTTTCATTTTAGTATAAGAGCTGGAATGAAAAGTGGACTTTCAACCAAAGTGAAAATTTTTGTGAAAAATTTTAATTTTGGTCAAAAAATCGTGGTGGTTCTTTAAGTGGGTGCACACGTGTTCCACTAGGTGTGTGCATGCCCAACACACTGGGGTCAGAAAGTTTACTGCAGCAACTTCAAAGCGTTGTCTACACGGCTATTTTTAGAGCACTAGTGCAAACTCTGCTACCCCAAGTCTATGGACCCAGGATGGGAGGCTTGCTCCCACTCATTCCAAAATACTGTGTAGACATACCCTACGTGTGTCATCTTGACAATGTATCTTTTTTGCTGCACCTCTGAACATTGCAATTAGTCTACTTTGGAAATATATTTATGGCTAGTCCATAGCATAGCAGTGAAATGGTGCTTTTCTTGCAAGAATAGAAGATAATAAAGAATTGATTGTGTAAACCTGTTCTGCATTGTTCTGATGTCTTTGATATCTGGAATATATTAAGTATGTAAGAATAGTAGAGGATAGACAGTTCAGTCCCTTTTTGTGTATACAGTTCTAAAAAATATTCTTTATGAGATCAGTGATTTTAGGAAACTCCAAGTGCACTCAGTGGGGCTCTGTTCCAAGGTGCTTACAATTATTAAAAGACTGACAGGAGAACAAATAAGGTGTCCTACAGGAACATTTTCAGATACAGATGTTGCAGATTGTAGATGAGGGAGGAAACGTATGGGATTATTATTGGGACCCCCAAAATGCAAAAGAGGGCATGAGGTGACAGATTATTCAGAATTCATTAATTCAAGAATAATTAAAATTTGAAAGCCCGTTACCCATTTTAAGGATTTTTGCCCCATATATGGAAACCATGAAAGAAACAAAATATAGCTCAGTAACAAAAGGAATGTATTGGTTGCTTCAGTGCAGAGTAATTGTTCTACCAGTATGTTCCAGAAGATCTCCATAGAGAGGGCAATGATGGCACCTTACTTCTGCATGCTTAATTTACACGCCAGATTTATTTTAGATTTCTTTTGTGGAATCTTATTAATGTAGGGCTTGAAGGGACCTTGAGAAGTCATCAAGTCCAGCCCCCTGCCCCGAGGCAGAACCAAATAAACCTACACTATCCCCAATAAGTGTTTGTCCCACCTGTTTATAAAAACCTTTAATAATGGGCATTCCACGGCTTCCCTTAGAAGCCTATCCCAGAGCTTAACTACCCTAATAGTTAGACAGTTTTTCCTAATGTCTAACCTAAATCTCCCTTGCTGCAGATTAAACCCTTATTTCTTGTCCTACCTTTAATGGATATGGAGAACAATTGATCACAGTCCTCTTTATAATAGCCCTTAACATATTTGAAGGCTGATTTCAGCCTCCTCTTCCCCCCCGAGTCATCTTTTCTCATGACTAAACATACCCAGTTTTTTTTAACCTTTCCTCATAGGTCAGGTTTTCTAATTCTTTTAACATTTTTGTTGCTCTCCTCTGGACTTTCTTCAATTTGTCCACATCTTTCCTAAAGTGTGGCACCCAGAATATTTATGTGAATATGGACATAAGAGTTTGCAAAATTTCAAAGGGAACTAGTGAGAAGACCTAAAACAGATACTGTTTCCTTTCATGTAGGGGACTGTTGGCTAAGTCGCTTGAGCTAATTTAACTATTTGTCAGCAGTTCATTTTTAGTAAATTGATAGAGACCTTAAAGTTCTTTCTTGATGTTTATTAATCTCTTGCTTAATGTAAAGTTACAGTATGTCTGGCAATACTTTCAGAATCAGTCAGAACTGTAATGCAATAAAAGGTTATTTCTGCTTCAATTTCTGACTAAGGGGTATCCAGAATTTAGAAGCTTACTGGTAAATCGTAATTAAACAACAGGCGCATATGTCAGTTCAATCTCAGGCCTAACATAACAGCTAGTCTTTTATTAACACAAACATAACACTGAAAACAGTCTTTGACCAAGTTCTGGTTTATTTTTTTTTTTTTTTTTTTTTTTTTTTTTTTTGGGAGGGGGGGGGGCTATAAAAGAGTACTTGACATCAGATCTGTTCTATGAATTCATAGCTTTCAATTTCTGAACTATTGTAATTTGTAATGTAAGCCAGAATTACACATGGAAAGTAATGAAGCAGAAGAGGGAGAGTAAATGAAATTGCTGATCTTTGGGGTGACAGACAAGCAGTAACAGAAAAAGACCTTACTGCATAGTGAAACTTCAACCAAATCAAAATCAAACATTTATGATTGTGATTTCAAGTCATAGAACCAAATCAACAGCTTGAATGGGCTTTTGTACTTTATTAAAAGCAAGATATCAATAATATTATCAGATTGACATAATAAATAGTTTCAGGGTCTTTTACACATCCTGTCTGAGGCAAAGTTATTTTAGAATATTAGTGTAAAAATTGTGATGACCCTAGGTCCTTGGAGCTTGAAGTTATTACTGTTTTGTTTTTGTTTCTTGCACATGATGCATTGTTCATTGGCTAAACGCCAATATCCTTCAAACCTGGTGTTTAATCATCTAATTTGAGTACTGTTACACATTTCATTTTTCTTGTATTTTGTTCACCTGTGCTGTGATTGCTTTATTTTAGGAGAATGCTCCATTTAGGCTTGATGTGTTTTATTTTTACCACTGAGTGTCTATCAAAGGTTTTTCTGCAAACTTTTATGTATGTGTGTCCAAAAAATTCAGATCTCTGGACAATCTTAAAAGTTGTATGTAAAATAACAAGAGCTGATTAGAAAATAGATTTTTTTTTTCTTTGGAAATTCTGATTTTTTTGTCAAAAAAAAATCTGAAATGGAAGACTTTGTTCAAAACCTGAAAATTTGGATTGAGAAATGCTGCTCAGTATCTAATGGGAATTATAGTCTGCCATGATGCACCACATGTCCCTTCTTGCTGTGTTGCTCAGGTGCATCATGGGAGATGTGGTCTGGCCAGGGATGCCAGCCCATAGAGGAGAATGGGACATGAGGCAGCTTGGATTCTTTCCAAACTGAAAATATCTAGTTTGGGTATTTTGTTGTTGTTATAGGGTCATGTTTTGTTTTTTGTTTTGTTTTATACAAAAAGTCAAATTTTTTCATGGAAAGCAGGCAAAAAAAAAATTATAATTGAAAACTCAATTTTCAATCTAAAAGTAGTTTCAATGGAAAATTTTCATCCAACCCTAATAATCTACTGATTCTGCCCACATCCTCTTCAGCAAATGCTGGAGCTGTTTGAGTATATTTAATTTTTTATTATGAAAGTGTAGAACGATTAGTTTCTATGGGAATTCTACTAATGATTGTGAATAATCTGTAAATTATGGAAAATATCTATTCAGAAGTCTTGTGTGGTACCCTGAAATTGTGTTTTCTGTATATGATGTGACTTAGCTTTCTTAATGTTATTCGGAACTGTGTAGAGAATGGCAGTGCATCCTATAGATCTGCTCTTCAGAATCATTTGAGTTTATTTTTTAACTGGATTACTATTCTGATGTAGAGGCAGCTATTGTTGTTCTCATTCCATAATATTTGTATTACAATAATGCCAGAGTCCTGAGTCTGGATCAAGGCCCTTGTCATATTTGGGGCCCCATTGTATGCTTAGCACAATGTCATGGACCTATTTATTGAAGAACTTGCATTTTAATATGACAGATGACATACCAAGTGTTGGGGAGAGGAATACAATCATATGTAATTCTTACATACCTATGCTTTTTTCTTGTTTTGATAAATAGTTAAAGTAAATACCAGTTATTCCCATATGGCCCTCAGTGTACCTATTATTATGTATTAATACTTTGCACTCTTTATTATGTATTAATATTTTGAAATCTTTTCAGGCTCATGATAGATAAACGTTAATCCAAATCTGTATCCTAGATGTTAAAATAGGCCACAGGGAAGATCCCTTATCAGCAACAAAAATGTCAATAGAAACCACTACTGGATACAAAGCTCTTTACTATAGCACCGGTTTTGGAATACTATGTTGTATTTGGATACCATATCTCCTGTTTAATCTTACTGAATGTGAGATGATTTGTTTGTCAGCCTGCATCTGTTCGCTGTTTTATTTCTCCATGTTTCTTTATTTTCTATTCAAATTTCTCCCTGTGGGCTAAATCTAATTTTTCTAAGTTATGTTTTCTTATTTGAGTATGTATATTCATATGGTATATGAGTTCATATAGAGTAACAGATATTAAATGGAAAAAAATGTTAACATTAAGACTAGTAAGCTCGCTAATTTAGGAGTAGCTTTTTTTGGAATACGGTTCAATTCTCAAACTTGGCTTCTTTCTCCTCAAGCAGAGGTTGGGAATCATGCTAAGATAGAATCCACAGCTCTGCGAAGGGAGAGAGTAATGTTGAGTTAGCATGGTATCAGCCAATATTGATCTATTTTGGCAGCTTTAATGAGAAAACTTAGCAAGGTCCAAAGGGACCTTGTGCCATTATGTTTTTCTCACAGAAACCCACAAAATGGAGTTTTTTTTCCAAAATAATATATAATTATTCTTAAAGTCTTTGAAAGTGAACATCTAGTAAATTTCAGAAATCACTTCCTTAATTAAAGATGTAAGATTAAAAAGGTGTCAATATTTTTAAATGACCAAAATAGTAAATTTCATAAATACATTTTCAAAATTAGTGAAATGTAACTTTAAAATGGCACAATCTTATGCTTACTAAGGGCTACATTGCCATTTTTCATCTAGCCTTGAGCCAACGTGGCATGTCACTTAGGGCCATAAACCTGGGTGTCATCTTCAACTCAGACATCCAGGCTATGTCTTAAATCTTGCAGATTCTTTGTACGTAACATTAAGATATGACCTTTCCTATCCATTCATGCAGCTAAAACTCCCATCCAAACTCTCATCATCTGGCTTCTTGATTACTGTAACGTCCTTTTCTCTGTTCTTGACAAATGCACTCTCGTCCTGTTCATATGCATTCAAAATACTTCTATAAAGATCATTTTCCTAGCCTGTTGCTTTGACTATGTCACACTTCTCTTTGGATCTCTCCAGTGACTTCCCTGTCTTCATCACATCAAACAAATATCACAGGCTGGCTGGCCTCTTTAAGGGACATGGTTCCATTCCCACCTGTGACAGGCTTACCTCACATCCCCAGAGAGGATGAGTCATGTGGCTAAATCAGTCCTGTAGGGGTACATAAGAGAGGTTGTGAAGGTGAAGGGAGAGGAGATCTTGAGTCCTGTCCAAAGAGAAGGGAGACTCCGGGTAGTAGCCCTGTGAGTTGCTGTTGCTCTCAAAAGAGTGCAGAGAGCTAGTGAGACTGGAATGTAAGGAATGAGCTGGCTGAAGAGAGAGCCTCAACAGGGAATTTGTTTCCCTTTTGAACTTGGTTAATAAACCAGACCATAAGAAGGGAGGAGTTGTTGTACACATAAAAACTTTGTGAGTTACTGAGGAGCCCAAGAGGGGAAACTGAAGCAATGGCTAGCTGAAGCCAGACCAGGTAGGTGGCGAGGCTACATTAAGCTATTTATCTTCATTTTTTAACCTTTCACAACCTATTCCCAACCAACCTATCATTTCTCATTCAGTATTGAGAGGCTGACTACTTCCTCCAATCTTATGCCAGCCTCCATCACCCACTTGTTAAAATTTGCTTTCTCCCATACTGTCCCTCAGCTTGGGAGGATCTCCCAGTAAACATATGCAAAGCCACTTCATTGTTCTCCTTCAAATCCCCCCATAAAATTTTCCTTTGCTGTGATGTCTACAAAAAAATTGACAACAGTTATGGTGTTGGTATGCTAAGGCCACTGCCTGTCCTGCTGACCAATCTTGTCTCATTGTTTCCTTGTACAGAAGATTCCACCGATAGCAACCCTGTTATCACAACAACTTTTCTTCCATGGAAACATTTTGCCTGGAACCAATACTGTCCAATTGGCTACAATGTTAATGGGTCCAGATATTGGTGACAGGCTTGTCATTTACTGGCAACCTTTTTTTTTTTTTTTTTCATGTATCCACACAGGCCCCTAGCACCCACACTCCATGTTGAAAGTCAAGCCACAGGCAGGTTTGCAGGGCTATAGCCAGGGATGGAAGTGCTGCGACGTGTGGAGTCTGGGCCCTGGTGGAGGCTGTAGGCAGGGCAGTAGTGGGGACAGAGCTACTGCTGCATGGTGGAACTTTCCATGGGAATTGGGGATGCTGGGGATCCATAGGATAACCGACTACTTCTCTCTGCACTCTCCATGCTGTGTCCTGCCCTGGCCCAGGGGTCTAGTTTCCACACATCTCAGCACTCCCATAGCTGGCCACAGCCCCTGATCCCTGTGGAAAACAGGTTTGCGGGACTGCACTCACAGAAGGAAGAGTGGAAGGTGCACAGTATCTCTCCTTGCACTGGTCCAGACTGTGTCCTGCCCTGGCTCTGGGGCTCCACACATCCCAGTGCCACTGATTCCCATGGAAAGCAGGTTTGTGGGACTACAGCCAGGGAAAGAAGTGCTGAGACATACTGAGCATGCCCCTGATGTCATTGCAGGATGCAGGGAAGTACCAGACAGCCACAGAAATTCCTTCCTGGCTGCATCTCTGGAAGGAAGTGCTGGAAGGTGATGAGCACTGGGCACAGTCAAGTCTGTAGTGCAGCAGGCAGGGAAGGAGTGTTCCAACGCTTCATTCCCTGGCTTCAGCCCTGCAAAAGTGCCTTTCGCTTATAAGCAACCTCCAGTTAAGGGCAACTGTTAGCCATCTACCGAGGAGTTGCTAATAAGCAGAATCTACTGTACTTCCCCATCTGTTGTTTTTTGTCTTATACTTAGATTGTAAGCTCTTTGGGACCATCTTTTTCTTCTGTGTTTGTAGAGTGTCTAACAGAGCATCCTGGTCCATGAGTAGGGCTCCCAGGGGTTACAATAATTATAATTAGTAATAGTAATAACATAGTTAAGCTACCCCAGGAGCAGTCCAGGGAAATGATTGTGATTCTGAGAGTCACGACCTGTCCTAAGATAACATCCATCTTGGGACTAGCCACCAAAGTTTCCAATGTGTTCATACATAATTTAGAATACCGAAGACTTCTGCCTCTTGAGATTCTGGATTCACTTTTGTTTTTCCTAATGTATACTAAACCACTCAAATACACTACTTTTTTTAAGGCATGTACATTTGTGTTTTATTATGTTCTTTTAAGCCCCTTTCAAGCTTGTACTTTCTGCTTAAATGTGCTGTGCTCTTGGTGGTCTTCAGTCTTTTTCTTTCACTCAGAAGAAAGGCTAGACACAATCTGACATATAAATGGTTTCCTGTTGTTAATGCAGCCACATTATTATTTTAATACTATATTTTATCTTTCTTAAAATGAAACAAGTCACCATCACCTTTATATGGATACAGTGCAAAAATAGGAGTTGAGTTTCTTCACAGTATTTAGTGGTGGTAGTAACTGAATTGTCTCTCACTTATAAATGTGGGGGATTGTTTGCTGTTCTTTATCATGGTATTCTTGGAGGAATGCATTACATCACCTCTCTTGTTTTCATTTGGATGCTCCTTCCCATATTTTATTAATCAGAGCTCAGTAACCACATGCACATCAGCAACTTTATTAACTAAACAACTTGTACATCAGCAAAGGGTTTCATGTTTTAAAACAGTTCTGTATATAAAGAATATTTTCTGATTTACTGGATTTTCAGGAAGTCATGTTTATACTAACTTATTTTTTAATTTATATACATTTTATTAACATACAGTTGACTATTTTCTTGTTATAAGGTAAAAGAACAGATATCTTATGTTTACATTTTTTGAACTATCTCCTTTTTAAACTGAAATAAGAATGAAAGATGTCTTGAGCTGTATATCCTTTAATTAATAAGAAAATGTATAGACTCTTCTTTTTTTTTAGACGGCTTCTTTTTTATTCTTTAATGAGCAGACAAAAAATTTAATGAACTTTCAGTTATGGTTACTATAACCAAGAAATGTTGCATTTAAAAAAAATGTTTTTTTTAAAGGAGCAAATAAAGGAAGGTAGGTAAAAATTCAAATAGACTTACAGTTCTTACACTCTTTTTACATGTGTACATTTGTTTAAAAATTACATTGCATAATCCAAAACCAAGCTAAACTCTACTTTTATATCCCTGCATTGCTTCAACCTAAAACTAGAAACCCTTTTACACTCACCCCCGCATACCCAACTTCGTATGCCTTTCCAATACACTCTGTAAATCCCTCACAAACCAGAAGTTCATATATGGGTAACAGATCCAACCACAGACTGTCTGTCAGTTCATCTACCCATTATTAACCATAAACACTAACATCTTGTCAAATACTCTCACCCATTTTTTTTAACTGGGGCACTCTTTGGTTGGTTGGAGTATAAAAAAATTTGCTCAAGCTATTTTTGAGATATACTTCGGTAAAAATTACCTTGAATGTGGAATCACTTGGCAGTAGCTCCATAGTTAAGATTGTAACTAAGAGTTCATAATAAGGGTAAAGGTGGTCTTGTCACTGGAATGAGACTCAGGAGACCTTGTTTCAATTCCTGGCTCCATCACAGACTTCATATATTACCTGGAGTGTATCACTTAATATGTGCCTCAGTTTTTTCATCTGTAAAATGGATATATTAATATTTCCCATGCTCACTAGGATGTTGTGAGAATAAAAACGTGTTTTATTTGTTTTAATATCAATATTTTAAAAACAGGGCAGTAAATCGCATTGTCTGTGTAGAATATAAGTAAATCTCTATTGCATAATGTCCTTCATGAATCTTAAAATAATGTCATTCCTACCTCGGGTGTGTTCAATAGACACCAGTAATTTGCTGTTATCTCATGTTACTGTCTGTTTTAAAAGTTTTTATATTGTCATTTTATCTGGGATAAGTATTGCTGCATCTGAATTTGTATTTATTTTGCTTCATAAGACCTTAGGAAATTTGAGGACTATCAGAAGGTAGGTGGCACTTCAAATTGTCAGATTTACCCAACAATATTTTTCTACTCCAGATACTTTTCATAGTATAATTTATTTCTATATATTAGCTATTCTCAAGTGAAAGAAACTATAATATTAAATTCCATTAGCGTCAAGTCTTTCATCAGAAGCTCACCTTCTTTGCATATGTAGCACCAAAGAAGGTGAGTTTCTGAGGCAAGTTAAACTTTATTGAATTGGGTTTGGTGATATTTTCCCCAAATTTAGCCCCTATCACAGGTACAAAGCTTTTCTATTTTTTAACAGCATAAAGTTGATAACATTTTCCTTTAGGGCAAATTCACACATGTTCCAGAATTTCATTTAAAAATATGCATAAAATATGCACAAATTTGCAAAGTGAAAATTGGCAATTTTGCACAGCTGTTTTGAAATATTTTAGTCCTAGGTATGCCTTTTTTGATGTGCCAGTGGAAAGGACAATCTTATCATTTTATCTTTATGTTTCTTCTAAAATTAATTTTACGTTAATACAGATATTCTATGATTTGAAAAACATTTTAGAATCTAAGTGCTGGCAGAAATTTGAAGCATATTGCAGTTCAGCTATTATCCCAAGCTGCCAATGGATTGTTTAAAGTTGCTCAAAGAGCAGTTGGTCTTCAGTGCAGCAGAAGCATTTTAGAATAAAAAACCTCTTTATTTCCAAATCTGAATTTGTTATTAAAGACATCAGCTTTGAGCTGGCATGGAGGATTTGTTGCAGTGCTGTATGATGTGTCATGAGAGTCACAGATTAAGAAAAGATTTAGATCTCTCACTCAGAAGGCTTCTGGAGCTCAGGCTGGAGAAATGGTGGCAGTGACTAACTACATATGTTCCTGCTGATGGCCCTTAGATGTAGGAAGTTTAATGATTAGTGTCAGCCTAGGCTTTATTTAATGACAGTTATGGAAGGAAGAAGACAATTTCTTTATGGGATTTATTGTTGTATTGGATGGTGTGATAAGTGTTTGGTATTTGAATAACAAAAGTTAACAATTAAAATTATCACATTTCTATCCGTTTTGACTACTCACTGTGTGCTAAAATACTGTTTTGTATTATTTATACAGGAACAATTTGGTATAGTCACATGCTCTGTCAAAGTCTTCATGTCTATTGTTTGCTCAATGATGATATAATTAAATTTTATAAGATATGCCACTGGCATGTAGACAACCATTTGTTTCAGTTTGAATGTATAAAGGAGTCATACTTCTTAAAACTGTGCCTGATGAAATGTTGCTCTGAGATTACAGTTTTATATAAATTCCAAGTTCCAATTTAAATTACAGGTGTCTGTAGAATTGGCATTATCCCTATTGTTGTAGACAGATGTTATAGTTAGGAGATTTATCTGAGCTTCTCAAACAGAATGTAACATATTTGTCTTACTAGCTGTTCAAAATAAAAGATGAAAATGTGCCTCTTTGATCTCACTCCTTACCATTAGATATGGAGCCCATACGCTACACAGCGGTTGTCAACCGGGGGCCATGAGCCAGTTTCAGGGGGTCGTGGGCCCCATGGCTGAAACCCAACAGGGCTGAAGCCGGGAGCAGAACCACAGGGCTGAAGCTTGAAGCCCCAAGACCTGGCGCTCCCCATGGATCTAAAGCCTGGATCCCTTGGCCCTGCCCAGACTCCCAGCACCCTGTGGGGCAGAAGCCCCAGGTTCCCCTGACTGGAGCCCTGAACCCCCACCCCCACCCCCTAGTGGCACAAGCCCCACAGGGCTAAAGCCCTGCGTCCCGGAAATGCATAGGCACTGGGCAAGAGCTTTGTCATACACAGCAGATGGCAGCAGTCACACAGTTATGCCAGATGCCTTGATTCAGTGTCCACTTAGTACACACTCATATGACACAGCCTGTAGCTTATCCAATGATGCACTGTAGTAGTACAGTCTTTCTTATTGCATGTAGTGTGCAGTTACTTTTCAGGTTGACACAAGTCATGCAGAACACTGACCTTCTCGCTACTTCTTCTTTATTCGTGTATACTGTTTTAAAGTTCTCAAAACATTTGGTAAAAAATTATTTTGGCAATATTGGATAAGAAAATAGACATTTCTTTCTCTTTTCCAAGCTGCCAAATTACCTGTAATATTAAAGAACTGTGATTTGAATTGCATGGTAACTTTTTAATATGACTGGTAAGTATAGACAAAAATGAGCTCTCTATTCAGAAGAAGCATGTAAATATATGTAGCACGCCAGCATAGAACTGGGAAAAGGACAATTTTATTTTAATAAAATCTCCTCCTGATCTTAGAAAAACATATACTCTAATGCAACATATTGCAATTGCTATTTAATACATTTGCCTTTTAATGTTTAGATTATTTTCATAAGGCAAAGAATCTTTTCTGCACACAGATCCCAGTGTTTGGATAATCTTTTGTGCATTTCCTTGGGACTGCTTTTAGTTCAGTATTCCACTCTCCCAACACTGAAAACCATGAATTTCTAAAGGTGTTTTTAGAACTACAGTGCATTTAAAAATAGTGTCTGCATACAGTAATGAGGAGCACTTTCTTTTCTCCTTATGAGCAATGCACAACTGGCACTACAGATTCTGTGATGGCAGTTTTATGGTACTCACTCCTAAATCAATTCTGTAAGCTAATGGGGTTGATTGACAAAAACCATTGAGTAATGTGGTCTTATTTCCAGCATGTCTCCATGTTTGAATGCCTAGTGGCAGTTATGTTTCAGTTAAGGGCTCTCATGTCTATTCCTTTCCCTCATTAGTTTAATAAATCTCGGAATTTGTTGAATTTTAGAACATGGTTCAAAGCTCAGCTGCTTTCCCAGCTCTTTCCTTGAGGGTAGCAAGTGGGAACAAGTGGGACAGGTCAATATGTTTATTTGATTCTCGGGTGAAATTTACAGGGAAAAAAAAAGTTAAAACTGATATTTGAAGTTTCTTTTTAAGAAAATTAACTTGTATCTGGAGATGTTTGTAATGATTTATTTTTATACCATTGTAGCTATATCTTCAGTTACAGTAAATCATTGTCGTTCCGTTGACTCATTAGAGCTATGCCAATTTAGATCAGTTAAAGATCTGACTCGTGGTACATGTACAGCATAGTAGGAACTCCCAGAATGTGCAGGGATCAGAAGATTGCACATGTGAATTAATATGTATAGATGGGGCAAGGATACAGAAGGATTAGATGGAGTACTGTTAACCAAAGAGAGGGATAGAGAATAAAAGAGATAAAGGGGAAAAAATGAGTTAGTGGAAAGGAGGAGGACAGGGGAGAGTTTGTCTAGTCAGATCTATAATCTTTAGTTCCTCTTTAGATTAAGAAACTAGTGAGCTTCCTGATCAAAAAGCAAACAGGCGGCTTGAAGGTCAAACAGATTAAAAGAAAAGATGCATTATAAAAGGAAAGAACAAGCACAGTTGGACAAGTCAAATCTGACTTTGAAGAGAATCAACCCGAGGTCTGGTTAAGATGTACAAAACACTAGTTGGGGTGGCTATGCATATGTAGAAAGCAAAAAAGAAGATGCCCTATAATATCGTAAGATGCTGAGATTAGCCATAGAAAGAAAATTATGTTTGATTTACCTAATTATTTCCCTCCATCAGACACATCCCACTTTTCTTTTTATTGTATCAGTGTTTTAAAAAGTCAAACTATTTACTGTAGATTTGTTTTGGAATACTATTTTAACCATGCAAAAATGCAAATGTATTATATTATTTAGTGTCTTATCTCTTTCTGTGGAAATCATTTTCACTTCAAGCATAATTTTATTTTAATAAATGTTATATATTCATAGATTTTATGGCTGGAAGGGACCATTATGAATGATCATCTAGTCTGAGCTCCTGCATAACACAGGCCTAGATTTTGCTCATTTTGATATAGATAGGTTACAGTGCTGCTTTCAAAATCACAGCTGGAAAAATGGTTAGTATACTACAACTCCTGTTTCCCTACCCGCCCTCATATAATAAAATCCCAATGTATAATATATCTCAGCAGCTACTTTGGGTTGGTAATTTTACTATTAGTACATTGGCTCACCACCCATGGCTTTTCAGTCTCATCTTAAAACATATCTTCTTTCTTTTTCCTATGTCTAGAACTATTTTATTGTCACAGAAGGCATGGATTCCATGACTTCTCATTTTGGGGAGTACACTGTTACTCTTTTCCGCTTAGAGGTCCCTGCAGGAAGCTGGAAAGTAGCTGGTCCTTGCACATCTATTCCTTTGTCTGGCAGGGAGAAGTGAAGAGAGACAAACCTTCTCACAGAGGGGCCTGTCTGTTTAGCAGGGTTGCATGAAGAGCAATGGTCCTGCAAAGTTGAGGTTCCCTGTGGGGATTTTTTGCTGGGATCTCTATGCAGTGTGGAGATGTGGTGATAAAGACCTACCCTTCACTCCGAACCATAGTTCCCTCCAGTTCCTAGCTGGCATGCTTCAAAGAAAAAACTTCAGAAGAGACGAATTTCATAAAATTAGCATTATTTCTGGTGAATTGAATTTAACATTGTTCCTCAAAAAATATTTTGTGATAAAACAACATCTTAAATTCTCTTGCCTTCTGGTTATGAAGGGCCTCAATTTCAGAAGTTCTGAGCACTCCTAATTGCAACTGAAATCAATGGTATTTGGAAGGTTCTCAACATTTTTGAAAATCAGGCAACTTATTTAGGTGCTTAAATAGGATTTAGAAGCCTAATTTTAGGTACTATTAAAAAAAAAATCATAAGATACCACTGGTTATAGTGATATACACCACACTTTTTCTGAAATGTGTAGCATCTGGTGCTTTGTTTAAGAAGATTAGGCCCCAAAATAAGTTTATTTATATGAATTGAATTGATTTTATACATTTTGACTGATCTAAATGAAAACATTTTATAAATGTAAACAATTCACAAAGGGCAGAAAATTGAAATACAACAAATTAGTGGCTGTGAAACAGAAAGTAAAATGAATGTAAGTAGAAAATTAATCTTACCAGTTGAACTTAACTGTCCAGTAAAGTATAAAATGAAGCAAACAGCATAAATGAAAAAATATAAATTACATTTTTAAACATTATTTCATTTTATAAGACTCTTAAGTTACTAGTAACAAGGGATGGTTATGAGCCAAGAAGTAGATCTTGATTCATATTTATATTTCCTTCATGTTTGGGTGGTTTGAATCCTTCTCTTTCTATTAGAGCTAGTCAGAACATTTTTAAAAAAAACCCTTTTTATTAAGGCAAAATTACAGTAAAACATTAACATGCTACATTGCACATTAATTATTACTTATTCAGAATCAGGTTAATATTCAAATAACCTAGCTAAAGATTCTGGCTTGCTGGCTGGGGAGCCCTCCTTCTCTGAATACACTAAAGGGGATGACCAAAGTTCTAAATATGTTGTCTTTTTGGCACTTCTTTTGTGTACGTACTTGGTGTGAAAGCTTTTCCAATAGAAGGAGAGTCCGTATTTTACTATACTATGATTCCACAGGAGAAGTGAGATTTTTCCAATAATGTGCAATGCAAACTCTTGCTGCTTACATTAAAAAGGAAATTAACTGCATTTAAAATGCAGTAGAAATGTTTTTGATGGAACAGTTTACCATCAGAATGTGCAGATTAATTAAAACTAAAATGCTGTGCAGGAGCATGTCTATTTCAACAAAATTTTTGAAAGGTAAAACTCAAAATAAATCATTTCAATTTTCTTGTTTTGTTTTGATAAGGTGAAAATGTTTCATTTTGACTACCATTTTTATTCATTTAGACTTGTAATATTAAAATATTTATATTATTGTATATAATCTATATTTAATATTTTATGTGACATTATGAAGTCTCAACATTATTTAAATTAAATGTTTTAATGTTATCAAAACATTTAAACAATTCTGCATCAAAATTTTCCAGAATTTTCATTCTACAGCATATTTTGGAATTTCAGCATTTTGTTGCGATTCAGAAGAAAAACAAACTTCAAAATGATGGAAATTCCTGTTTTCTGACCAGCTCTAATTTCTACCCTATCTCTACTAATATTGGTGAGAATACGATTTTGATTTTGATTTTTTTCCAGTAAAAGTTAACTCCTTTGGAGCTGCAGAATGCCATACATTTTTCTAACTCTTCTCTAAGATCTGGTCTACACTTAAAAATTAGATTGATCTAGCTACATTGTTCAGGGCTGTGAAAAATTCTGTACCTTAAGTGCCATAGTTAGGTTGACATAACCCTTGGTATAACCCTTGGTATGTGGCTAGATTGATGGAATAATTTTTCTATTGATCTAGCTAATGTCTCTCAGAGAGATGGATTAATTACATTGATAGACAATTGCTTCCATCAGTATAGGCAGTACAGTGGCATAGCCACAGCATTGTAGCTACACCACTATAGCAGTTTTACAGTAGGCGTGGCCTAAGAGTGCAATTCTGCAATGCTGAACGACTCCTGAGGGGTTTTGACTAGAGCCGGTCAAAAAAATTTTTTTTGGAGAATAATTAATTCACTAAAAATGCAGTTTCAGGGAGACCAAAACTATTCACAAATTCAGATCAAATTTGGTGAATAGTTTTGGCTGCATAAAAAATGAGGGGAAAAATTAGAAAAAGTTATGTTTTGAAAATGTTGATTCCACCTGAACAATTTTTTGTTTGTTTTTGTTTTGGTGAAAAAGTCAGTTTCGGTTCAAAACAAACTGAATTCTTTTCAGAGTTTTCAGCTCGGCCACTTAATGAAAAAATCAGTTATCTGCTCAGCTCTAGTTCTGGGCACTCTCCTCTGAGTTCTGTATGAGTAGAGGTGCTCAGTATTTTACAGGATTGGGTCCTATGCCTCCAATTTTCAGGGAATCTGTTTACTGAAAATGAAAGTATCTGTTCCAGATATATTTCAGTACCAGTTTTGAATACAGATGGTGTCATGGCCCTGCTTGAACTCCCCCAGCTGGACACTCACCAGGCTACTGTGTTTAGGTCCCCCTACATTGGACCAGTGTGCTTGTCACTCCCTGAGACTGAGCAGAGTCCAGGTACTGCCTTTGGCTTTAGGTCTCTAGGCATATTCTTGGGGTGAAGATCATCTGTCTCGCATTCCCTTCTGAGTGTTGAAACTCCATGATCCAACTCCCTAGGCCCTGTGACTAGTGCCAGCTCCCCCAGACTTCCAAGCCTTCCCCAAAACACCAACCTTATGGGTACTCTGGTGTATAATTTACTTTTTCAGGCACATGTGATAGTTGAAGGACTTAACACAAAGGTTTTGCAAAGCATTTCCAAACCAATCACTCTTTACTTTAGGTACTGCAAGAAATATACAGATCCAGACAAAAACAATAAGATGCCCATACGCTATTCCCTGCCTCACTTTCCTGGAGGGTTCTTCAGAACTGGGTCTTTAGGGGTTCTAGGTCCACTTTGTGGAATTCCACCTCTCCAGATCAGGCTTCTCTCCCCAGTCATGGAGTCTGCCCTCTCTCTTCTCTCGCCAGCTTCCTTTGACTGTGGCTGTTCTTGCCATCAGAAATGTCCCCTCTCCTTCCAAAAGCCTGTGTCTTTGTTTATCCTGTGAGACCTTCCTTTCAGTCACCTTTTCCCCCTGACCCAGGGGTCTCTCAGGTTCTGTTTTTTAAGATCCACTGCTAACATATAATCTCTTTGTTGCTTCTTGAGAAATTCCACTCCAAGCACCACTCCTCTGTGCAAAAGCTGGAAAACTGGTTCTCCTAGCTTCAGCCAACCTATTGTCTTCAGATGTTCTCATTTGAATGGATGACCATCCAGATTTAACAACCTTCCATTGTTCCTGCTCTGGAAGATGCACAGCACAGAAATAGTGGATTACACATAAACACTGAGGCATTCAATGACACAGCAATTTAATAAAATCAACCAGAATTCATAAATTGTTCATAGACAGATTCCCTAAATTGTCACAGATGGTATTTCAGCATGTTCATTCCTTTTTGATGAAATACACCAATTGTGTAATCTACCATTTCATTGGCTTGGCTCCTGAAGCTAAATTAGAGCCAGGTGTACTGCTCAGGCCTTTCTTGAACTTTGATGACTTGCTGATCTCTTAGCTCCAAGTGTGTGCAAGTAATATAAATGGGGGTTGGTTTTTTTTTACAACCTCCGATACCATTACAGTTTTAATATGTTCAGGTGGTGCTTCAAAGAACTCTTTGTTATTTTACACAGCTAATTCTAAGTAGCTCTGTGTGATCTTTCAAGTGAATGAACCTCAATTAAGCCCTTTTGGGGGAAAAAGTTTACAAGTATAAAGTTTGAACTTGATGCATTTCTAAATTTTAATGTGTTTTATACCTTTTGTGTAGATTTTTTCATTAAAGCACTAGTGTATAAAATAGACTTTTCATTTTCATTAAGTATTATTTAACACACACAACAAATCTGTTAATCAGAGAAAGGTGAGGTATATTTTGAAGGAGATTAAATCTCCAAAAGAACATTAAAAAAGTTTTAAATTTTACAAGAAGTTTGTGATTCAACTTTCTTTTGTTTAATTGAGGAAAAGAGTCCAGTAATCATGTTATCTTGACATATTTGATTGTAGTATAGAATTTTCTTTTCAGTAATTGGTTTGGAAAGTCATGAAACAACCAGTAGTAAATATGTTAATCTCTCAAAATGTGTGAACAGTTTAAAAAAACAAACAAACAAACAAAAAAAACCCCTCTGATCTAGTTTGCACTGTCGTGACCTGAATAACAGGATAATGTGCTTAAGCAGCTTATTCATTCTTCAGTGCCTTTTTGAAAAAGAGAAGTTGCACAATGGTTTGCCATTCACATCTTAGAAATGACCACTATTCCTTTCAGTTGCTGAATGCTTAATTCTTTTGTCTCGTATCCTCATTTCACCATACATTACTCCAAACAGGACTATAAAGGAACTTTTTGGCTGTTCCTTGTTGAACTGTATCACTTTTTTTAAGTAACAGGCACTGAGCTGTAAAAGAATTTCAAGCTCCCAGCAAACTTGTGCAGGCTTTCAACAGAGATGTATTGCTGAATTAATTGCCTGTGCTTATAAGACTCTACCCAAACTGAAAGCCCTAAAGAGCCCCATGAACATTAAGTTAATTACATTTTTAAGGCTGCCTCATTAACATTCTACAAAGGTGTGTGTGTGAGTTGTGATCATGCAACCATGATTAGGCTGGCACTACTTGTTCATTCCCTTATTTTAGTTACTGGACTGCGATACGAGCAAATATACCAGATACAGTGGTGGTGAGGAAGCAAAGGGATCTCGAAAACAATGTCAGAAGGCTGTATTAAAGTTTAACTACACAGCTAAAGATTTGTCAGCATTTATGCTGTATATCTTGAAAGACCCCCCAACCCCGCCCTGCCTTGCTCTTACAGTGCTCTAGCATCCGTATGCCACCTTTGTTGAGTTCTGTTTAGATGAGAATGAATCATTCATCAGAACAGGCTAAACACAGTTCTGCTGCCATTTGTTCATACAATAGGAGGACAACATTTCATTACTCCTGCAGTTAACACTAAATTGATTTGTAACCCAATTCCAGCCAAATTGACCATTTCCCATCATGCTCAGCACCTAAGTGTGCTTATGCAGATACAATGCAATCATGCTGAGCACCTAGTTATACTCATGCAAATACAGAGTCCATGCAAATAAAGTGCCTCCCTTTTCAGCTGGCTGAGTAGGGGAGGGCCACTCAGACCTTGCTTATACAACTATCATAGTCCAGTGAGGATTTCTGCTCTTAAAAAAAAAAAGCAGCAGTGGCTTTAATTGAATGGGCAGTGGCAGGATACTTCCTACACAACTTTAAAAATGCTGTGCAGCATTCTGCAGTAAATTTACATAGGTGTCAGTTAAGCAAAGCAGTTAACGTGCTCCTAGAATACTGCAAATATTGAGATAAAGTTATTTAAAGCTAATGACAAGTTTTTCAATTACAGTATGTCAACTGTATAGTAAGTAGGAAAATAGCTCTTATGTAAACAATGGTGTAGTAGTTAGAAGTTAATTTAATCAATACTTAGTAAGTAATTAAATTTGAGAACTCATGAATTGAAGATACACATTCTCAATATAATTGAATGCCTATAAGCATAATACTGAAAACATTGATTCGTCATGGAAATGGCAACATATAGTTAACACTAACTGAGCACCACTAGAATTACAAACTAACCATTTGGGGTTATCTAAACTGTGTTGACTGATAGGTGTGATCTATTACTATTTGATGTAATATGGAGAAATTATTTTCCTGTTCAGTTTTTAGAAACCTAGCCATTAAGAATGTTTTATTGTCTTTATTCTGCATATGCAATGTTCATTTTTGTCACTGTGATAATGTTTATAAATTATGAACTTGTTAAGATTCATCATGCATAGTCTTGGCAGAGTTTAATTTTTAAAATAATTTTGATGGGTAGGATTGATGTTTATTTTTAAGCATTTTTTTCAATGTTTATCAATTTAAATTTTTACAGTTGGGGGAAATTATTGGGGGATAAACAATAGGGGAATCAGACAATTATTTAATGTCAGTAAACTTTGAATTTCAAAAAGTTAGAGCTTTATAAACTTAAAACACAAATTGTCAATACCACGTGTCAAAATATATAAAATAAATATCTGTAAAATCAAACTCTAATAAGTACTCAAGCAGCATTTTCTTATTTTACCTATCTGTAAATTTAAGTTATTATTGATGGAAATTTTTTTTGTCAGTTTGCGTGTGTACCATGAAATCAATATTTACTGACATTTACCAATAAAAATTTAAACCAAACCTAATTATGCAGTTCCTTGTTTTTGAATATATGCTGTTGTATGTTTCCTAGAGATTTTTCTTACATGAGAAGTCACATCAATTACATTAAATTAAGCTATCACTTAAAATGATGACAATGAGATCTGGTTTTTCTGGTAACCTGTCATTTATCTATCTAGCTATCATAAATTGTTTTGAGATTGTAAATCTTAATTCATACTTAAAAGCTTTTATTCACAGTATTTTATTATTATTATTGGTAGTAGTAAATGTTTTTATTATGGTCATGCCTAGAGATGTCAATGAAGATTAGGGCTCTGTTGTGCATACCAGAAAATCCCTGTCCTGGATGGGGATGTTTTACAGTCTTGGGAGACAAAACAGACAAAGGTCAGGGAATGGGAATATAATATAAGCAAATGAGTGTGGTGAAGAATTGACACAGCTTCATTAGTTACATGACTTATTGTTTGGGGTTTTTTCCTCTGTTTTGTTTTTTAATTAGGCTAGAGGTAAGGTGAAGTATGGGAACATTAGTAAGAATGATTGAGTAGGAAAAGAAGGTAAAGAGGAACAGTCACAACTTGTCACCTGCTTAGCTGTAATCAGCAGGGTGTGTTCTGTAAGCATCACAGCAGAGTGAGTCTTAAGGAATGATCTGAAGGAAGATAAAGTAGTAGCCGTATGAGTTATGTCTGAGAATTTTTCCTATGCATAAGGGGTGGAGTTGAAGAAAGCTTTTAGAGAGAAGATGACCCGTGGGTAATGGTAAGAGTTCCATGTAAAGAGCTGCACACAAGAAGCCATTTGCACAACAATAACAGCAACAAGTTTTATCAGTCCTACAAAAGCCAGGAACTATGCTGAATATTCTTGAGCACCATCTGTGGTCACTTTATTAACTATTTAGAGAGAGAAACACAGAGAGGGCAGGGTGATAAGGGCTGGGAATGTTGGTAGAATGTGGATTGAGGCTCGCATCATAAATTACTAAATTTGCTAGGTAGGATGGGGCTAAGCTGTGAAGGTCCTTAAAAGATAAAAACAATAAACTTGTGTTTGATGCAAAGGTAAAGAGGGAGTCAGTGAAAGAATTGAAATACAGGGATTGATATGCTTAGAGCGATGAACTAGCATGATGATCTTGGCAGCAGCATTTTAAATGGACTTTCTTGAAAAGAGTAAGGTTGCAGTAATTAAGGCCAGAATTAAAAAGGTCTTGCCATAGTCAAGACACAAAATGATGCACATTTGGATGAAAGTTTTAGCTGTGTAAACAGAGAAAGGTCCTTATCTTAGAAATGTTGTGTAGGAACAAGCAAGATTTCGACATTGTCTGAATGTGTGTGTCTAGAGAGAAGGCTGAGTCAAAAATGACATCCAAATTACAGGCTTGGATCACTAGGAAGGGTGGTGGTGTAGTCCAAAGTAAAGAGAAAAGTGGGAGAGGGGAGATCTTGAAAAGAAAAGATCAAGAACTCAGTTTTTGGTCATATTGAATTTGAGATGTTGACTTGACAGCCACAAAAAGAGGTATCAGAAAGACAGACTGAAATGCTGGATTGAATTGAGGACAGCTTGTGAGTGGAGAGAGGGATTTGAGTCATCAAGAAATAAGAGAGAACACTCAGCTATTTCTGAAGATGAGTACCTAGAGAGAGAGAGGAAAAGAAGAGGAGCACCAAAGATGAAGCCTGGGGCAATACCCACTGAAAAGTGGAGAGGGGACCATCAACAACCCACCAAACAACATACTGAAGGAGCAATAAGACAGGTAGAAGGAGAGTCATAAGACAGAGCTATGAATACCAGTGGAGAACATGGATTCAAAATGTAGGGTCTGGTTGATAGTGTCAAAAGCTGCTGTGAAGTCAAGGTGAATGAGGATGGAATGCAGGTGGTAAGATTAGGACATTGACTATTCTGTTTCCTTCTGCACTGAGCAAAGTAGCTTAAATTTGGTATAATTTGTATAATTTCCTCATCATCTTGATCCTCAAGGCTGTCATTCAACTACTGAACTTTCATCAAACAATAAAATAACTACCTTTGAATGTAATGATAAATTTTAACTGGTACTCAACTGCCCTGTACACAGCTTCAGTGTGAGCTAGCATCAGCTAGTCCCAAATACTTTAGTTTCAGTTTCCATCAAGATTTCAAAAAGAAATTTGAAATTAGTCTCTCAAAGACCCACAAAAACAGATGCTCTCATTAGGGAATCCAACAAAGTGCCCAGGATGAAAGCATTCTCAACAAAAGACCCCGGGTTGTGATACTCACTACCTCAACAGTTCAGGATGAGCCGAAGTCCAATTGTATTCAGATTGGCATGTTAAAATCACCTAAGTACCAGACCGGAAGAACAACCTGGCACTTCTCATAGATAGATTGGAGGCAAAAGAAGATGTGACAAAGTGAGTCCTTACAGATATAAGAGAGTGGTGAAAGACTGTAGAATGGTGAAGGCCCTGTTCCCTATGAGCTGAAAAAAGTTTATCTCAAGTTAACTAGAGATACCTGAGGCCAGTTAAGGGCTGCCAGTGACTTTAAAAAAATCCTTTTCTGGTAAGAGAGAGGAGGGGAGAGATGAGACACAGGTTACAGCAAGGCAATAGTAGCAGCAGCAAGAAGGAATGGCTTCCCCTCAGTGGAAAGCTGTCTCACTTCCCTATAGAGAAAGAAATTAAGGAACAGCTGCTTGGGGGAAGGACTGGCAATGGGAGTAAGCATAGTAGCATAGTAAGGTAATATCCTGTAGAAAGGCAGGGAAAAGTATTTCTGTTTGCATTATGAATTTGGGGGGGTAGTGTTTTTGTTTTTGCTAAAGAAAAATAAAACCAGAGTGAAGAAAAAAAACCTCTGGAGTGAAACTGATTTACTCCAGGCCCCCCACCACCCAAGTGAGAAACACTGAAGCTGACAAGGTGAAGGAAGTACTCTGCCATAAAGGAAAGAACAGAGTAAGGTGATCAGGAGAGAACAAACTGAGGGGAACTGATAGTGGGGGGGAATGAGAAGAGGAGTCAAATGCACCAGGGTGAGGTGCAAGTGTCTGAGCTGAAATTGACATGAGAAGAAGAGGAAAAGAATTTGCCAAGTTACTATGTTGCAGGTACTGTGTTCTGCAAACACCTCATGCTCATTAGTTAGTTTTGAATAGATATGACAAAATAATTTGATGTAGCAAAATGTATTAATTTTGGTTAAAATTTGGCTGAATAATTTATTCAAAGCCAAATCTTGATACACATCTTAAAAACATGTACATTTTCTATAACTAAGTTTACTAAAGAAATAAATATTTCTTGTAACTGAATATTTCTCATGTATATTAAAGCATTTTTTTACATAAAGAGAGATGACTTAACAGTTCTTTTTATAAAGCTGAATAAGAACTTAGTTTTTTCTTTCTAGGATTTTTTTTTAATCATGACATTTTGCTACTTTTTGCCTAAAACAAGAATTACTGAGCAGGGAACTTATGAACATAAAAAGCTAGTGTGTTGGCTCTTCTAAAAACCAAAGCAGAAGAGGCATCAAAAAGAAGCAATTACTGTCAGATGGCACAGCCGCAGACCAGCTAAGAGTTTGAACTCAATTTATAATGGGAATCTAAATGACGGGACCGAGCATCTTGAAATCATGTTTATGTGGATTGGTGCCAGAGCAAGACAAATAATACCTCTTACAGAAACTAAACAGCCAAAAATCTGTGACAGCTCTGTAATAATACGGAAATATAGGTCTGTATTAGTGGTAGTTTGGTCTTTTTTTTAATGACAACATAGCTACCAGAACATAAAATGTGATATGCTGCCTCTGAAGTACACTGTTCATTGAACAAGAATAATCCAAAACCACAGAGTTTTAGCTTAGTTTAGAAGTGGGCAAGACTGTACTTGGTTACTCTCTGTGTAATGGATACCATACATGCTGGTACCCCTAAGTTATAATCTAACATACTGTATGAATGCTTGATATCTGAAAAGCAAATTTTTTTGAGGGAAAGCAATATTTGCCTTTTTATGTATCTTCTTTCTGTTCTTTAAATTAAGAAAAGTATAAAAAAAAAATGTAATGTGGTTTATAATAGGAACCTGACTTAATTCTATCACTAATGGAAGTTGTGAAACCTGACTTTATAACTTACCTTCTTCACTTGGGAATGACACAGATTCATTCCATTGCCCACATAGTACAATGGAGTATTTCTTTGTTGCATTTCCTCAGTCTTTATATACAGATGGATATGTACCCCATTTATTGCAGTTAATACTCAAACACTGTATCATTCTCTCTCTCTCTCCTTGTTTTTATTAGACTGTACCAGAGTGTAACTTGTTCTCTTAATAGTTCATACTTTCTTTAACAGGAGTTGCTAAAAGATCCCTTATATATTGGACTGAGACACAAAAGAGTCAGGGGTCAAGCCTATGATGACCTTCTTGATGAATTCATGCAAGCTGTGACTTCCAGGTATGCAGTATATTTGTGTTATTCACACATATGAATTTCACTGAACTTCAGTCTTGGAGAGAAAGTGTTCCAGTAGTTTAAAAAAAAAGTGGGGTGGGAAGAAAATGGGGAAATTGTTGGCGTTTTGTTTTTCACTCCCTGTGTATATTCTTTTTAAAATTTGATCCATTATGTCAACTCTGTTTTAATACTGAGTTATTCATTACATTTTTGTAGTAAAATTACTAACCTTATTTAAAGTAATCTTTAGAGATGTGCTAGCAAGTTTTGGCCAAATAACTTTTTTGGGTTTGGATTGCGGCATTAGATTGCAGCCTATCCCACACAATTCCCACACATCTTCATTTACATCTTTGAAACAATAATGAGATCTGAGCTGATTTGGCAGCCTGTAGGATGGGCTACTCTACTGCAGTACTCTGATGCTTGGCTATTACTTGTGCCTAGAGTGAACCATGTGCATTTGAAATTCCAGAACTGTTCAGATTTTGCAAGGTGTAGAGTGTCGAGTACTCAAGTGCAAATAAAGAAAGTGTCTCCAGGAGCTTCTGCAGTGAGGCCCAGCAGAAACGTGCCAGCATTTCTGATAGCCTATCATCATAGTTTTAAAGAGGTAAAATAAGGTGTGAGAAAATAGTGGGTACAAATTTACTGATTCAGTCCAATCCTGGAAAATGATTATTTGTCCCAAACATGTTCAGCTTGAGCCCAGGAGATATGTTTTGTGGTTTCTTTACAATTGTTTCTCTCTCCAGCCAGGAAAGAGAAGATATATTTATTTCTGTATTGAAGAGAAACTGCTATTGCCACTTGAAAAATGTACTATATTAATTCAAACAAACAAACAAAACCCATTGAAGACCATACAGTAATTCCAAAAAAAATGAAAGTCTAATCACCTATAGACTTTTTGTAGGCTCCAGCAAAGTACTGTGTTAGCTGTGATTTCACTGCATGGTACAAAATGGGCATTGTACCACAGCCAGGTGTTGGCTGGTGTGACTTCAGGGGCCCTACAGAAAAAAAGAAAAGGTAATCTTTTCATTATATTTGTGCTAACTGCTCCTTGGCTGGTTAATGGAGTCATTCAGCACATTTTGCTGAATTGCAGTACGTAAGGTTTTTGTAGATTACCATTAGCACATGAAATATTATGTAAAGCTGATTTCTACTATCTAGTAAATCTTCATATATTTGGTTTATAATATAAGCATGGTGGAGTCTATCAAGCAAGTGCAAGTGTTTTTGAATAAAATACTGTAATGTAAATAGTAAAGGATATGTGGCAAAACTTCACTTACTCTATAAAAGTTCCACAGGAATGTCTTCAAAAAAAAAAAAAAAAATTGACTTTGAAGTACTATGTCCCAGGTCCACCAAAATGTTGCCCCATTTCCCTTTAGCTAACGAGGGAGTCTGCTAACTGAGCAGTGCATACCTACTAAATTGGGGATTGTGCGGCTGCTGCCTTTCTTCCTTTCCCTCAGGTCCTGTAATTGTGACCTAATGGCTTCATAAGAGGTATCTTGGGCCAATGGTGTATCTTCTTCCTATGTAGTTCATCTGTTATGGACTGACTCAATGCTTTGAGCGCCTTCCAAAGCAGGAGAACTTCCAAGGATCCTGCCTTAATCAATCACTGCACACAGGCCTATCCTAACTTAACTCTCCTTTTTCTGTTGTTTTTTTTTTTTTACCCTACAGAAAGTCATTGTTTTTTGTAACAAAGATTTGGAATATAGTTTTGTCATCCACAATTATCAAATAACAATATCTGAAATTTACCCAAAATAATTTCTGATCATTAAACATTTGGAGGTCTTGCCTTCCTTTGGGTTTATGTACCTTAAACTTTTTAACAGTACTGTTAGTGCTCCAAATCTCAGCCTTCACTGAGTGAGTCTTCCAATAAGTCCTCCCATACCGGTTCAAGGCATCGGAAACATAAGCACTTACCGGCTCCATCAGAGGCAGCACTGTCATCTCCAGATCCTCTGGGGTCATCAAGTCCAATGTCTTTGTCTTTACTTGGTCCTTGGTTGTACAGACAATCCAGACCATCTCAGCACCGTTGGCTCCACCGGCAGTGCAAACACTGACAATAGGTGGCTTGGCAGAATCTGATTTTTATTTTTTTTTATAATTTTGACAAATAATATAGATGTTTGTTGTTAAACATTTTTTATTTTTATCTATTTAAATTTTCATAGTTGCAGGCAATTATTGGGAGGGGAAGAGATCAGGTATTAATTATTTAATGAAAGTACACACTGAGATACAAAAATTTAAAGCTTTCTGAATGGTACCGCTACTCCAGCTCCAATTATGTTGGGATCACAACATGTTTTATAAATGTTAAGGACTCTAATTAGCTTCTAAGCAGCATTTTTATTTCTTTGCTTATTTGTAAAATTTTGATTTGTATTGATGGAAATATTTTCTCATTGGTTTGTGTATCTATGGTGAAATTGCCATTTCTCAACATTTATCTATAAAAATCTAATCCTTTCAAGCCTAATAGAGGACTTACCTGTCTCAGTACTTCAACTCATCCAGCCTTCCTGTTTGCAAGAGCTCTTATGTGTCTCCCTTTTCTCAGACTCTCCACTACTACTAATAGTCTACTATTGACCGCTAAGGAGTTTTTGGCAGTGTTGGTCCCATTAATATAATCAATGCACCTGGTACCGTCAATGTAGACACTTCTGACATCGTCAGCACCACCAGTGTTTTCAATGTACCTGATGCAGCCAGCTCCAAAAGCAATGCTTCTGAGGTCAGCTTTGCCAGCTCAATCAGCCTCACCTGAGCCTTCAATGTCATTGATGCAGTGGACTTCAACCCTTTTCTGGCATCAAATCAGCATTCAGACTGCCTCATCCTGTATTGTATACAGACCTCAGGGTGTCTCCCACATGAAGACCTCCAGGAAGTCCAACAGAAATGACCCCTCCATTTCCTGAGGAATCAGACATTTCCTCTTTAGATTGAATCTGAGAGGCACAAGTCACCATCCCAATTTTTCAGATCACCTTGTAGACATCATAACAGGGACACAGGTATTAAGGATTTATGGGCACTTAAATTGTGGGTTACTTTGTGTGGCCATACTGGTTGTTGCCAATACCAAGGGATTTGAGACCTCCATCAGAATCTAATACCAGAAGGAGTTCTCCTTTTCCAGTCCAAGAAACTTCTCACCAGGCTTCCCTGACTGTTCCTTCTCCCATAGGTTTGGATCCTACTGAACATCCTTGGATATCCCTCCACATATTTCTTCCTCATCTCTAGATGAAATTGTTACCCCTGAGTCCACTCTC
The DNA here is from genome assembly GCF_026122565.2 of Emydura macquarii macquarii. NCBI lineage: Eukaryota > Metazoa > Chordata > Testudines > Chelidae > Emydura > Emydura macquarii. The sequence continues at coordinate 3,648,420 of NW_027132434.1, forward strand.
TATCTCTAAAGGATTTTAAGGTCTTCTAGGACCTAATGAGAAGAATGGCTACTTCTTCTTCAAGTATTGTCCCTATGGGTTCTCCACTGTAGGTGACTTAGGCCTCTGCCCACAGTTTCACAGAACATTATGTGATCACTGGAGATTTGGCCTCTGATGCCATCTTCAGCTCCATAGTACTGTCTGTATTAACAGACACCACTCTGAAGCTCCAGTCCTGAAAGTCTCCCAGGCATCTCCGAGATCTCTAGGAGTATACATTCCAAACTCAAAGAGAAAAGAATTTAGACTCGGTACTACTACAGATCACATTTTCAGCAGAGATTCCACGACTCTTGACATCGCCAGGGTGACTTCATCTCCATCAGGCCCTTCTCACAAGACACTGACAGCCTCCTAAGCAATCATTTTCACCACCTCCTAATGGACGGCATACCAATCTGAACACAACCCACCTTTTGGAAGACAACTATCACTCTTTCCAGTATTTGGAATGAAACAACATTGGACAGATGGATGCTCAGCACTATAAAGAAGAGAGATATTATCCAGTTCATCTCTTCCCTTTCCCCAACCCAGTTTCTCCATCCCTTTTCAGGGACCCATCTCACAAGATCATGTTGCTTCAAGAAGTATGGTCTCTTCTGGAATTGGAAGTGATAAACCTTTCTTGTCATCACAGAAGGAAAGGATTGTATTCCTGTTACTTCCTAATTCCCCAAAGGTCTAGGTGTCTATGTCCAATGTAGCTCTCCAGGAAGATGAACTGATTTATCAAGAAAATCAAGTTCACAATGGTTACCCTCTCTTCCACTATCCCTTTCCTCGAAAGTGGAGATTGGTATGCTGCCCTCGATTTGCAGGATGTATACTTCCATGTGGCAATACTTCCTGGCCAGAGGAAGTACCTTTGCTTTATAGCAGTACCCAGTGCTCTCCTCTGGCCTGTTGTCAGCCCCAAAGAACTTTACAAAACACATTGCTTGATTTTGAGGGTATATATTGCTATGGCAGGGGTCATCAGGTGGTGGTATTACACATTCTTCCAAGTTCTTTTTCTTAGTGTGCAAGCAAGTTTTTAGCCTTGGAATCAATAGTTGTGCTGCTGTTTAATTTTTTTTATACAAGCGCCTGGTAGAGGGAGTAAGAAGCAGCAAAGCTTGCTCTCTGCGTTGGTCTCCATTTAGAGTCAGTTCTTAAGCTGCTGCCTGGGAACCAGACGCTTGTGTTGGGCTGAGATTTCTGAAAGAAGGATTTGCCTGCACTTCTGTTCCAGGACTGGTATATGTGTAAATAAAGCAAATTACACTTACAATATGCCCATCTCACTGAGCTCTCCTCCACTGGGAAACTAATTTGTAAGACTCCAACATCTGCTACTTTTTGGGAAAGGGGCATGTGGATGTCGGAAGAAAGGGTGAATTAAAACCATAAAAAGATTCTAAGTCTACTGAATTTTAAGGACCTAAGCACTTTATGATTTCTGCATGTGAAGCATCTTTGGTTATCAAAGGGAATATTTACAAAACGTTTTATCATTGACAAATTATGGCTCTCTGTCTTTCCTGTTATCCAGTTCTGCTTTTCTTTTCTCTCACATTAACAGCTGAAAAACTGATCTGCTTGTCCTGGATCTAATGGCAAATATGAAAGAAACGGAACTGTTAGAGTAGAAAAGTATGGAAGTGCCATAAATTAAAGGCTTTTGCCAGCGCTTTGATAGTAACAATATGTCATGAAAAATCACGACATGATGAAAGTATGAGAATTGGCAGGCCTTGATATTTGTTTATTTAACTGAAACCCCTGAAGTTCCAATTGGTACTAGCGAATTCTATTTAGCACCAGGCAGTTTATATCTACTACATAGATATATGAAAGTTGTATATTTGAAATATTCCTTTAGCATACTGAATTATGTTATAGGCTATGCGACTTTTTCATAAATAAAGGAAGGCTTTGTTCCTTTCTTGCATGAAAAATTTGATGGAAATGTTGGTATGTCTTCTGAAAGGAAAAGCAGCAAATTATAATGAATCAGTAAAACAGAGCTGAGAAAGAAACAGAACGTGCTTTTCCAACTATGCCATATCCTTATTTTTTCTTATTATGCCTGTTGTGCATCATCCATCAAAGTTCTCTCTGTTTACCATGAGTTCAAGTCCACTTTCTAAAGTTAGTCTTTGTTCTCTTTTATTGTACTTCTGTTGCATCTGTTTACATTATTATATTGTGTATACTTTGGATATAAACGCATAGCATATGCATGTGAAGTATTAGTGTATATATATATACACACACAACTGTGGCTAGTTCTACAGACTAATTTCAGACAACCACATGATCAACAGCATAATGTCAAATAAGGCTTCTTCAAATCTGAACCCTTGTCTACTGAAAGGACATTTCTGTACATGCACCCACTCTCTTTTGTTTTAGTTTTTTAAATTTTAAAAGAAAAGAAGAAAAAATATATAACTTGTAAAGGAAAGAAATTTAAAGGTCTTTTTAGCTACATTTTTCAGAGAAACAAGTCTCTCGATTTTACAGATTGATGCAGCATCACATTCAATTATGTCACTGCCTGTGTATTCAAAAAGACAATGCCTTCTGGAAACCAAGTCAGATTAAGATATAGTTTCCTTAAGTATAGTCTTATAAAGTATATAGTCTCCTAAAGTATTGGATACTCCATTCCAAAAAATAAACCTGCTCTATAATTTTCCATAAATGTTATTAATAAAAAAAGATATTTAAAAATTTTTACGTCTACTCCCTACAAAAATATTATAGTAGGATATCTAGTGCAGTATCCTTATGGAATGAAACTAATGCAATGCAGATATTTTCCAGATGTGTGTAGGCAGAGGCATATATCTGGATTTTTGTTGGCACATATCCAGTGAACAGCTTTAGTTTCTATTCTCATTGCCCTGTGGGTGTATGCTATAATTTCCCTGGCCATCACCAGCTGTTTCTTCCTCCAGTGCCAATATGGTGAAAATGACTCATTTTGGAAAAAATATTTTGGATGGAAGAAATATGCTTTTTAACGTGAGAAAAATGGACAAATATTTTCACCATTGAAGTACATGACTCAGACTGGAATCCTGACTCAAAGCTGTTTTTCATATTCAGCCTCAAGGGTTATTGATCATAAAACATTAAATAGAAAGAAGAAAATTTTCCCTAATGACAATTGTTTCTCTTAAATAGTGGTATTTACAGAAGAAATTTAAAGAGGAAGGATAGTTAGGTGTTTAGGGACTGGCTTCATTTTCTTGATCCACCAGAGACATCCTGCATAACCTTGGGGGAGTCACGTTTAATCCCTTTGTGCATCAGTTCCTTCTCTGTAAAATGTACCTCCCCACTTTGCAAGGGTTTGTGAGGATAAATACATTGAAGATTATGAGGTGCTCAGATATTATGGTAATGGGGCCATATAAATGCCTAATATAAATATATATGTAGAGCAGAGATTTAGTATGTAAATGGAATGGGGGTCGAGACTGATAGATTTGGATAGAAGAAAGGCTTCTTCTTTGTTAACAGTAGCACTCAATTCTGATTACATGATGCAAGTGAATTTAAAATGGATGGGGCTTTGCACTAGAGAATTCCCCCTGTAAAGGGGTATCTTCACCATCATAAATGAGGTAACTCCTCTCCTCTACCTCCTGGCTGGAACACCCTATGGCTGTAAGGGAAGGAGCGGGCATGGCAGGGGCACCACCTTACTCCCCTGTGCAGGCTATGGGTTGTACAGGTTACTGCACAATGAGGAGAGAAACCTCTGCACACAGTTGGGTAGGGAGTGGGCAGGGAATAGCCTTGGCTTTGCATCTCCCACCCATCAGTGTTCTGGCAAGCCAGCACAAAGGGGGAAGTAATCTACTACTGGTCTAGTAACATATTACTTCCCCCCAGCAGCGATAGAATTACGGCTGTTAAAATCTAGACCTATGTATTATCCTTTAGAACAATAGGAGCACAAAGTTAATGCATATTGTAGAAATAATTATTTTCTCATTGTGTGTGACAGCTTTCAATTTCATTCTATCAAGACGGCAGATATTGGTTATAGATTTATAGATTCCAAGGCCAGAAGGCACCATTGTGGTCATCTAGTCTGACCTCCCTCATAATACAGGCCATAAAACTTGCCCAAAATAATTTGTAGAATATATCTTTTAGAAAAACATGCAATCTAGATTTAAAAGTTGTCAGTGATGGAGAATTCACCATGACCCTTGGTAAATTGTTCCAGTGATTAATTACCCTCACTGTTAAAAATTTGTGTCTTATTTCCAGTCTGAATTTGTCTAGCTTTATAGAGTCAGTGTTATGGTACCTTGAAAATAACATCAGTTGTGTTATTGTTGTAATAGTAATAGTTTGATTAAACCAATTCTCCATATATTTAAAAAAAGATCAACTGTGTTGGTTTTACATTTATGAACTCCAAACCAAGCTGTTGACAAATGTAATACAACATGCTTTGCATTAGTATCATAGTGTAGTGATTAATTCCCATTAGCTTGATTATTTTGCAATATTATTCACAGCTGTTAACCGAGTTTGGTTTCACATTGTGCATTACTCAACAATTCCATTTGATGTTAGGTTTTCTAACCTTGTGAACAACTGTATTGTTTAAATATCAGAAAAATAAAATATATAAACAGTTTTAAACAAGATGTTTTCATTTATTATTAGATTAGAATATAGTGTGACTTGTGAGTAATTTCTTAATTAACTTGGAAAAGCCCTTGATTATGGTAAGGAAATGTACTGGCAACAGATCAAAGGAAAAGGTGACTGGGGCTGCACATCACTAAGGAGTGGTTGAACCATCCAGTAATTTTGACAGTATATACAGCACCTAATTGTGAATACAGGTTATATTTTGGTGCATTTGCCCTTATTTGCATCGTGGCAGCATAAGCCCAAAATTTGGACAACGGGAACTAATGGACCTGATAATGTTAGAGCAGTATGAAGCGTCTGATAGAGACGATACAGTCATGATAGTTTCTGGACAAACTAGAGGTGGAGCCATTGGCAATATTATCCTGGCTATAATGCATGCTAAATCTGAGGGAGAATGAGTTAAAAGACAGAGAAGCTATTGTGGAGAAAAATGAAGAGGCGTGGGAATGCCAAATGTGGGCTATACATGGCAAGCACCCAGAATATAGAGGAAGTCATCAGCGCATTGTATTGTGTTTTTGGTGTGAAAAAAATGAAGACATTTTAACCCAATAAATATACTGTTAGTCTGGGGAAATATATGGTCTGGGCTGAGGTCACAGAATACATGGGATGTTACAGGTAGCAATCAGATTGGGTCACCTGTCAATGAGAAGAATGGATTTTCTGTCAACGTCAGACTTTAGGTCCTGAGTGGATTGCACAGAGGAAAAGAAAAGTGAGCACATCCTGGGTTGAAGTGAGAGGCTGTGGTGGGTGCAGTTTGTTAACTCTATCGGAGATGAGAGGAAGGTAGGAATGAATCTTTGAGGAGAGGGAACTAAGGAGTTAGCACAGAAGAGGTCCTGGAAACCCAGGGACAGTCAAGTTCAAGGAGGGAGTTTGTTCCATTATTGTCTTGGAGTTACCCCTGCCTGAGTTGGTATTATAGTTAAGTTTGGGTTTTAACACAGTCTATTTGCTTTGTTATGGATAGGGCTGTGGCTCCTGAGCACTGGAGCCACGTTGTGGAGGAGGGGAGGTGCTGAAGCAACAGTGCTTAGAAGCATCACATAAGACATACTGCTTCCTAGATGCTGTGCTGAGCATGGCGAGTAGTGAGACTTGCTGCATTTTAGAAAATTGTAACTAGTTCTCCCCCCAGTGCAAAAGTTGGGCCTATGGCCCCACCTACACACACCCCTCTAGCTAGCACTGGAATCAGACCTGATGCTCCCCTGAATTTCCTAGAAAAGACAACCTGAAGTGTACTTGTCCTGATATGGGTGCAGTTGGGGTAGAAAAAGGCTTCCTGGTGCTTCTGTACTTTAGTACATTCACACAAGAGCAGCTATAATTTGCCCTTGACCTTTGTTGTTGTTGCTTCTGTTAATAAACGTTTATATAAAGGCAGTACCAAAGAACCCACCACAATCAGGCCTCATTGTGTTGGGTATTCTACAAACCCGTAGTATAAAAAGCCCAGCGGGCTTGCAATCTATAAAACTGATGCTGTGCTTTACAGTGCATAGTAGGTATGTTGATATTAGATGATATAGTCAAATGCTGTTGTCTTCTTGGTGAAATAATTTATTTCAGGTAATTTTAATATAAAGCAATTTGACTAATGATGTACATGTATTATTCTGTCTTGGTCCCCTGTCATCTTCTACATCCTATCTCTGGATTGTCTTTTCTGCAAACAAATCTTTAAATATCCGTTTTTATGTGGATGACTCACAAGTCTATATTTTACCTGGAAACTGTCTCCCTCTATCAAAACCAAAATCTTGGATTGTCTTTCTGATGTCTCCTTGTGGATATCTAGTTACAAACTGAGTTCTTGATCTTTCTACACAAACCCACCCCTACTACTACCTTTCTCTGACTTGGTGGACAGCTCCACTCTCCTCTCTCTCATGCAGACCCATAATCTCATCCTCATCTGTAACACAGCCCTCTCTTTTAACTCTCAAATCCCAACTGTCTAAAACTTCCTGCTTCTTCCTGCACAACATCTTCGGCTACGTTTACACTGACAGCAGCAAAATCGCCGCCGCCAGATCGATCTTTCAGGATCGATTGAGCGGTCAGTATAGACCCGCTCAATCGATCAGGAAGTCGACTGATAAGTCCACCCCGTCAAGTAGCATAGTGCTGTGTTGACGGGAACAGTGTAAACAGCGCGCAGAAGGGAAGTTGAGCAGTCGACGTCAGTTACGCAAACTACTCTGCGTAGTTTGTGTAACTCCCGTCAACTGCCGCCGAATCACGCGGTCAGTGTGAACAAGCCTTTCAAGATGTGATCACATTACCCATCCCTGTCCACAGTGCCAAAACTGCTGTCTTAAACTCTGATCATCTTGTGCCTTGACTGCTGTAAGCTCCTCTTTTCTAATCTCAATGTCTGCAACTTTGCCCCCTTCCCTCAAAAATTCATTCAAAACACTACTATTAAGATCATTTTCCTGCCTTCCTGTCTCTGTCTCTGTCTCTGTCTCTCTCTCTCTCTCTCTCTCACACACACACACACACACACACACACACACACACACACACACACACACACACACACACACACACACACACACACACACCCTTTAAACCCCTGCACTGAGCTTCCCCTCTTCTACTGCATCAAACACAAATGTCTGGTTCTGACCTTAAAAGTGCAATTTAGCCCTGCCCTACCTATCCTTCTTCATATTTTATGACAAGGTTGGCACAGTGAAAGTGGAAGCCAATCATCTGATTTTCTGCCTCTTTGATGAGCACTTTCTTCCATGTGGACCCCTACTGAAATCTGAATAAAGGAAGCCAAATCACCACTAGTGGAGCACCAATAGGGACATAACTTGAAGAAAAAGAGAAGGTTACTCACCCTGTGCAGTAACTGAGATTCTTTAAGATATGTGTCCCTATGGATTCTCCACTACCCGCCCTCCTCCCCTCTGCTTTGCAGCTGAAAACATAAGCTCTGTGGCAAAGAAGGAACTGTAGGCGGTCAGACCACACTGCGCTATATATACGTCCTGCGTACAGCATGTGTGTGCGGGGGCGCACACGTGCAGTCCAACAGGTACTGTTGATGAAGATTTCCAATCCCAAAAACAAGAGCTCTGTATCTCAGTAACAATTCATTTCTTTTGAAAGGTCATTGCAGCTGGTGGATGGAATCACTGATGTAAAAAAGAGTTAAGCTCCTGTATAGCAGCCCCCACCTAAAACAAAGGCATGTGTGAATCCACCGAAGAATTTGAGTTATGTGGGTGGAGATCTTTGTTGGCTATTGTCTTGTGCAAAAGTGGTGTGTTTATGTGAGAGAGCGAGAGAGAGAAACAGAAGAGCACACAAAAACAGATTTAGGCCCAGATCATCAAAAAGACACTTAACTTCCATTGATCTAGGCCCTAGAAAGGATGGAAGATGCGCAAAACCTGAACAAGAAGGGTAAAAGTCCCCTGGGGCTGTAACAAAGAAACTGTCTCCTGTTTTTTAATTCTTCCTGTGTTCAGGGAAACAGGATTTTGTACATGCCTTGTAAATAAACAAAATTTTGTTGAAGGTATGTGACTCCATCATCAATTTCTCCTCCTAACTAGAACAACATGCAAGATGGAGAATTTTTGGCTAGCTGCTCAGGCCAAAATGAGTAACTATTATTAGTTTTATCCATCAATCTGTCTTAGATACTTGTGTGCCACCCATTACCGGAGTAACTGAGCATCTTACAATCTTTTATGTATTTAACCTCACTGTGTGGTGGGAAAGTACCATTCTCTCCCATTTTACAGATGGGAATTGAGCCAAAGGTACTTGATTTCAGTGGGAGTTAGGCCCCTAAATGCCTTTGAGGATCTGGGCCCAAGTGACTAATGGCCAGATTTTTAAAGGTGTTTAAGACCGTAAAGATTCAGATAGGCACTCAGTGGGATTTTCAAAAGAGCCTAAGTGCCTAATTCTTATTGGGAGTTGGGTGCCTAGGCATTTTTGAAAATTCCACTAGGTGCCTATCTGCATCTTTAAGTCCCTAATACCTCTAAAAATCTGGCCTTAAGAGATCGTCCCACTGTTGTACAGAGGTCTGTGGTAGAGGAGAAATTGAAGCTGGGTTTTCTTCTGGCTGGCACCCTAACCATTCTGAGCTATAGTTGCCCAAGTTCTGATTTAGATACAGATTTGGTGTAATTTATGGGTTGGAGTGTGTTTCCTGTTCCCCTGCCTTCCATCTCTCCCATTCCACTTAAATGACAGATTTTCTTCTGAATATGGGGAAAGACATCTTTTCATCTGATTTTGCTACCTTTTTATATATCAAATACAGTGCTGTGGGGTACACTGAAGAATTTCTTGGTGAGGAAAGCTGAAGAGTGCTTTTCTGAATTGCAAAACAGTAGAATGTATTTGTTTTACTGATTTATTGCCTTTTGACAGCAGAGGTGAGGGGCAGTATTTGACATCTATAATATATTTTGACACTTCTTGGAAAATCCAGACATGCATCCCTCTTCTGCATTAGCAATCACTGCTGTTTATGCATAACTGCAAAGAATATTAGCATGCAGATGGCTGAAAAATGATGTATGACACAGTTCAGGACACACCATAATATGCAACTTACTTTTAACATGGACATTTGATGTCCATGGTGCCAATGCTAATAAGGTCTATGAAAATCTCATATTACTTAGCTAATGTGTTTGCTAAATCAAACCCTTTGAATTTTTAATACCAGTTTATTTGAATGGCTGGATTAGTTGAATTAGTTGAATTGAGTCACCCTGTTATTGATTGTCAATCAGATTGGGTAATAGCTAACTGATAACTCACCTTTGACATAACTATGAGTGACCATAAAATTAAAAGCAAAATGATCCATATAGTACATATTAAAAAATTGAACTAGGTGATTTAGTGATGCAGAGATCTTTATTTTCTCTCAATACCTTACTTTTTTAATTTTGTAAGGTTTAGAGTAATTAGAGAGGAATTTCTACTGCTATTCTTATATTGGCTTCTGCAAAAGGATATTCCTTTGTTGCTTTGTCTCCCACACAATGCTAGTTTTATCATTTGTCCACACACAAGTGGGATCCAGCTGAGTACAAAACCAGACAGTTATCTGTTTCAGATTTTATGCTTTGGAAATAATAATAGAAGTGTCACTTAATCGCTTAACTTTATTTCAGAGGTGGTGGGTTATAACTTCAAAGTTAATCATTCTTCTCTTTTGCCAGTTTGTCACCAGTGTGAGTGGCTACTGGAAAGAGATTGCTGTCTAGCTGCACTGAAAATAAATTATACACAGTTCAATAAAAACATAAGTTAATCGTAATTATACCAGCAGACATATGGTAGTACTTGGAGAAGCAGAACCAAGTTATTCTTATGCAAGTTATTATATGCAACCATATGCAAGTTATTCTTTCTAGAAAGTTAATCAAAGCACATAACAAAATTAAACTGTTTCTTTTTACATTATAGTTATTGTATGAGGAATTATTACTGATAGAAGTAAATAATTCTTTACTAATTTGAACTGCTGTATAGAAAAATATAGCTATGGTTATTTGGAATCTTTATCCTTCCAGGAAGTTAGAACCTATTTACAAACTAGACGGCCAATCTAGAAAACACGTATGTGAGTAATTTTATTCACATGAATGAATTTATTCATGTGTATATGTTTTTGTAGGATCAGGTATAATATCAGTCAGCGTTGTAGAAATTGAAATATTTTATAAACAATTTAGTTTAATATTTTTGTATAAGACAAAGCCGCTGAAGGTATAGAGTTCTGTAGCTATACTAAGTTTAGAGAGAAATATATTGATATAGCATTTGTTATATTAAAAAATCATTAGTGCTATATGTAATTAAACACAGGCACTAAATTAATTTAAGTCTTATGCAGTTTTGTCTCCTCAAAGAAAATATTTTAGAGGATGATCAGTCTAGATTTATGTGACCACCATATCTGGTTGCCTCATCTAGATTTGTATTTATATAGTTAGGGATGGAAATCTTTCGTGGTATCTTGTAATATTTCAGAGACTATTTCTCACAGGTTTTTCACATATTGCAGTTCTTTCGTGCTTGGCAATTTACTTGACTTTGCACATTTTAAAATTTCTTAAACCTATTTATTCACTGAGGGCTTTATCCTGCACAAATGAAATCAGTGGGAGTTTTGTAATGGAATTCAGTGGAAGCAGGATCTGACCCCTTGAGTCGCAATTCTGCAATGATCTCTGTGGGGGCACATCCCTGCACACATGTGAAACCCTGTTGATTTCACAGGGTGGCACCAGCATCCACCCATGTGTCACGCAGGCTGGCTTGAGTGGGGGGGCATTTAGTATGTTGTGTGACATCAGTATGGCAGAATCATGATAATGCATGTGAGATATATCATGTCAGGTATCGTTAGAAAGAATATATCATGCTGAGTAAGATACTAATACTTATATTCATGTATTATATGTAAAATGAAAGTTATGGATGTATTAATATTTCTGTATGTCAATTTGGGCTGGCTGCAACACACGCTAGACAGAGAGGTGGCAAGACAATAGCCTGCTTTAATGGCCCATTGAGACACTCAGAAGGGAGGGGCCCAAGCACACCTGAAGAGTCACCAGGATTGGCCCATGTGACTCTGGACTCCAGTTTGGTTCTTGTGACTGTCCACAGGCCGCATGGCCGGGGGAGGGGGTTTATAAGATTACCACAGAATCCATTTTGTCTTTGCTCCTGTCCAGTCTGCAGACACACACCTACCTCTGGATCAATTCATCTTGCAACTGAAATGAAGGACCTAGACCCATCCAAGTATTGGATGTGAACCAGAGGGAACTATACAAGCCTGCAAATCCACATTTCTTCCAGAAACCTGATGTATATGGACTTTTAATCATTTGTATATTGGTGATTTGCTTTAACCCTTTAACAATTCTTATGGTTTATTTCTTTCTTTTTACAATAAACCTTTAGTTTTAGATACTAAAGGATTGGCTGGCAGCGTGATATTTTAGGTAAGATCCAAACTTATGTTGAACTGGTACTGTGGCTGACCCCTTGGGGTCAGAGGGAACCTTTTTAGTAAAGAGCATAGAGTTCTAGTAACTGGTCTCTTTACTGGACCTAGTGCTGATTTGGGAGCCTGGAGCTGAAATGCAGTAAAGGGGGCTGTGGGCATTTGTGGACTGGCTTCTTGATATCCAGAGTGGGGGAATCAGAAGCAGTTCGAGGCTGGTTGGGAAGCCAGCCTTCAGTGTCACTCACCAGCACGGGGAGAAATCTGCTCTCCTTTTGCAGCCTGCCCTGACCTTGTCATTATCAGTTGGCTACCCTGGGCATGGACGGGTCACACCATGTGGAGCTCATTGCAGGATCAGGACTTAAATTGAAACACTGAAGCATCAGCTTCATTACTGATACACGATTAGGGCTTTCTGCAGAAAATATGATTTAAGGTTTAAGCATTTAGTGCTTGTTTTACTACTGCCTTACTACCACTACTGCTTTTCTCCAGAGTAACTCTAATGATTTCAATCGAGTTACACTGGATAAAAGCTGGAGTCAGTGACCTCTCATACTGATAATATCTAATTTAGATAATATAACTTTTTAATATGTAAAAATAAAATGCTTTATTAATTTGCTGATGACACTACATTTAGAAAGACCTAGTATTTTCTGGTTCTAAGACAGACTACTTAACAATTTTTTGTTGTTGTTGCTATTTTGCAGGAAAACCACAGAAGCTGTAAATTATACATGGAAAATATTTTTAAAGAACAGTATTTACAGGCTAAGAGTGCTGAGTGCAGCTGGTTTGGTGTATTATCCAAATCAGATCTCAAAATGGAAACCAGCTGCTTACATGTTGCTTTTAGCTGAAATACCAATATATGTCAAATGTCCTAAACTGGGTACTTCTGACGTAATATACATTGGGGATAGTAGACATTAGCCTGATGTCAGATCCAGCTGTAAATTATACTAATTTAATTTTTGTACTGAATCTCAAATATTGAAGTTCCTCACCATAAAGAGATTCATTTAAGTAATTTAGTATATAATCCCAGGTAAATCTAATGAAAGAATCACATTTCCACAGGGTTCCTATCTGTGTTAATAAAGTTATTTCAGGTCTGGCATTTCATGGTATTAGGTTATTTCATCATCCCAGCAAATAGTTCCTGTTCATTGGTTCAGGATCACAGGACTCTTATGGACCGCTTTATATTCATCCAATAGGCTTTCTCGCTTGACCCATATAGGCAGACACATTTTGGATCTATGTTAGGCACAAGGATTAATATTGGGGGTACAGAAATGCTCTCTTGTCTTTAGTTCATTCATCTCCTCCTACAGACTGGTCACAGACTCACTCTTTCCCAAATAGGAAAATGCACTACAGAAGACCAATCTGTTCTATGGGTTCCAGAATATGTCAGGATCAGGGGTTTGCAGGTTATGTAAAATTGCCCTGCCTTCAGACTAGAGTGTGGATAATCTAATAAAAAATTAGTATGGGGTTATTGTAGAAAAGTCAAGCAGTCAAATGTCAGAAAAAACATGTTCAGGTGTTTTGTTTAATTGGGACCTTGTTTGGTAGGACTGAGAGTCTGCTTTTAGGGGTTAGAAAGTATGAGATCTTCAGAGGGTTGAACAAAAGAACTTCAAATATTTTCCTATATATTAGTCACAAAAGAGCAAATAAATTAGAATAATGTAAAATCCAAATGAAACACACAACACCGAGTTCTGTACTGTACTGTTTACTTATTTCTTGGATACTATTTTACCATACATGTTTTATTTCATAAGTATATCAGTGCATTATGGTGAACAAATTTAATCTTGCAGATGAATAATAACAAAACTCAAAAACCCAAGAGTATGAGAAAATGATATCCCTAAAATCATGTTGGGATTTCCAAGTTTAATAGTGAACCTTCCTTTGGCCTCAATATAGATTTTTTTCCACAAGCATTTACCTCAGCCTAGTATAAAAGACAAATATAAATAAGACCATATCATGCCCAAATTTACTCTCAACAACATTCCTATTACAGTGACTGTTTGGCATAATCCTTCCCATCACATAAAGGGCTACACTTTATGGACACTTTATTATTACAATATATTCTTATTTGGAGTGTCTTGGAGACATACAGTACATTTGGAAAAATGGAATTTTGTGTAAGATAGAGAGTAGCGTCTAATGTGCACTGATGTTGAGCAATGCAACCATCCCTCAGTTAACTTTACTGAATTTTTCAGTTAATCCAAAAATGGTTGAATGGGATTATTTTGTATTTGTGGCTAGGCAGGTGCTCATGAAGCACTGGGAGTATGACTAGAGCTCTTAACTTTAGCTAATGTTTTACAAATATGTTGTGAAGAATCCAACTGATTTAGAAAGAATTTAGTATATGTTTATAGTTGGAATAAACTGGTTTCCACAGTATTTTTTTTTAACTTCTTAGTGTCAAGAATGCCATACGCACATGAGAGAAAGTGTCAGAAGTCAGGATTTTTCCACTCTCAGTGCTCTCGGTGCAAAGAGATATAGCACTATGCAAAACTGCCAAAAAGGTTTTGAATGTTATTTTGAACATTATTTTAAATTTTAAAGTCAAGTTTTGTTATTGAGCTTCTTTGTATAGTAGGGGAAATCTTTTCTGATAGCAAAGAAAAAACCTAAATTGCTTTTGAGTTGTTAAATAGTATTACAATACTACTCATGGGGAATCTATTAAATGTGCTGGCCTTAGTGGTGAAAACATTGTGTTTATATTTAGATGCTCAATCACATTTTTATAGAGTTGCTAAAATATAATTTAACCTGGTTATTGTAAATTGAGGATGATGAGGAATATATGGTAAAAAATTGGAAAGACATTTTTAAACATTTGAATAGAATAAAACCTGTGTAGAAGAAAACTTGAATCAACACAAAGGTCGACATATTAAATCTTTTAGGTTTAGAACTTTATTTTTTATTTTTTTCATCAGGATTAAAAGCTTGAATATCAATGAATCCTTCCATTTTATTTCTGCTACTGGTTTACAGGAGTCACTTTGAAACTATTGAATCATTTTAACAACAAGAGAAGTTGCCAAGTCAAGCATCTGGTCAATGTTTATTAAAGAGGGGGACAATAATGTTTATTAAATAGGGGGTCAAACCCTATTTGCTATGTCTAGCTTAGCCCTAACAATATGATTTATAGTTTAGAATAGAGACCCAAACAACTTTAGTGGTGACTGTATGCACAAAATTTCAGTAAATCTCTCCTTTGGATAAGGTATGTGGTTGAGGCAGAAATTCTATTTCTACCCAATTCTTATATAAAGAAATTATGACTAAATAGAGATAGAGATAATTGCAGACAATATTCAGTGATGCATAAGTGGACCTGACTTGTCCAGTAGTTCATTTATTAGTTGCTGTTTCCATTCTGGATTATGGCACACTTTACATTTGGCAAAGACTTAATCAGTTTGAGCATGTTAACTGTTTTTCTAATTACTTGTGCTGTGTATATAGGCTGATATATGGATTTAGATTATGCTTGTAATGGACATCTGAATTTTTGGATAATAGTTAGACACCTTAGTACAAATATTCCATATGAATACAAGACTCTGCCCTCCCCTTCTTAGCATATTCTAGATATTTCATTAATTCAGATATTCTCTATTTCAAAGTGTCAGTCTCTGTTTCAGTTCAGAAATGTTACCTGAGTGGGATGTTATCAAATTCAGAGCTGAAGAGGAATTGCTTGACTATACTTTTATAAGTCTATGTCTGGCTAGCAAGTCTTGGTGTCCTGCTTATATTGTTTTTACATGTGCTATGGACAGATTAATTAGTGGGTTCCACTAGCTTACACTGCTATAAACATTGACTGAGATCCTTGCTGGCAGAAACCTCTGCTTGGTGAATGAGTTGTGGCCGCACCAAGAGTATGCCTACACTGCAATTAAAAACCTGCGGCTGACCCATGACAGCTGACTCAGGCTTGCAGGGCTTGGGCTAGGGTGTGTTTAATTGAAATGTAGACATTTGGGCTTGGGCTGGAGCCTGTGCTCTACGATCTTGCGAGGTTGGAGGGTCCCAGAGCTCGAGCTGCAGCCTGAGTCCGAAAGTCTACACTGCAATTAAACAACCCCTTAACTCGAACCCCATGAGCCAGAGTCAGCTGGCATGGACCAGCCTCAGGTTTTTAATTGCAGTGTAGACAGACCCCAAGTGACTTCATCTTCATTTAAAGCAATAGGAGGATTGAGGCCTGAAAGCGAGAGGATCACTGCAGCCCTAAAAAGTTCAAATAGCTATGATCTTCTGATTAAGCAATTTTGGTTGAGCAGCAGAGAGTAAAAACGATGATAAACTGATGCATTACTGCAAATTCTTTCACTAATACGGTATAAGCCTGATCCTTAGCTAAAGCTTTAAATGTCACTGCAAAATTTTATATGTGGTCTCTGTTTGAAGTTTTTCCTTTCTTAGGGGGCGGAAGCTCTTAAGAACAATAACCTCGTCTGGTATGTTGTGGTATTGACATTTTCTGCTTATAATATCCACCCCCACCCCCCACCCCACACCTGACCATTAGACTGGGAACCGAAACCTCATGTTTCAACAGTCTGTGTATGTGGTTTCTTAAGACAGCACAGAATTTTGTCTTACACCCTGAACAGCACCTTTGAAATTGATGGGAAGGTATGGGGTATAAATAGTGCAGAATTTGGACTAGTATTTTAAAACACTGTAGCCCTTTGACTGTTCTCACCTAGCCATGCTCTCCTAGCTCTCCTTTGACTTCCTCTTAAACTATCGTCTGCATTGACTCTTTTCACTTCTCTCCTCACATCATCACCATTTCCACATCCATCCTGCCCTCCTTACAACCAGCTTTACCTTATTCTGTTTCCTTCTCCTTCTCTCTCTACAACCCCAACTCAATGCCACAAATCCAAATCCCATCTCCATTTCCTCCTCTGTTGCCTCCTCTTGGGACATCTGCCCTATTCCTGGTCCTGCCTTGATCTCCCACCCTTTTCTCTTACCACACCCATCTTCACAACTCATAGACTCATAAACTTTAAAACCAGAAGGGACCATCATGATCATCTAATCTGACCCCCTGCACATTGCAGGCCACAGAACCTCACCCATCCACTCCTGTAATAGACCCATAACCTCTGGCTGAGTTACTGATGTCCTCAAATCATGATTTAAAGACTTCAAGTTACAGAGAATCCACCTTTTACACTAGTTTAAACTGCAAGTGCATATGGCAGAGGAAGGCAAAAAACCACCAAAGTCTCTGCCAATCTGACCTGGGGGAAAATTCATTCTCAACCCCAAATATGGCGATCAGTTAGATCCTGAGCGTGTGGGCAAGATCCACCAGCCAGACATGTTGGAAAGAATTCTCTGTAGTAATCCAGAGCCCTCCATGTCTAGTATCCCACCAGTGGGTGTTGGAGATATTTGCTGCTAGCAGTCACAGATCAGCTACCTGCCATTGTAGCACTCTCATCATACCATCCCCTCCATAAACTTAAGTTCAGACTTGAAGCCAATTAGGATTTTTTCCCCCCACTGCTCTCTTCAGAGTATTACCTCTATTGCTTTGATCTCTACCCCTCTAATCTCATACCTGTTCCCAGGGCTACACAGAGGTTTCTGGGGGGCTGCAGTGAAATCTGAGATTTAAGGCCGCCCACACTTCCAAAAAAATTACCACTGTGGGGAGGCCCTTGGGGAAGTTGGGATGGGAGAGCAAGCTCACCCTGTGCTCACCCTGCACTCACCCCAGAGTGGCAGCTCCTGTCCTGCAGGGCTGGATCTGGCTTCCTGCTTAGGGCATTGTGACCAGCACATGGGGTCACAATGCCACTTGGTTTGGGGTCCCTCTCAAATGGGGGGCCTGGGACAAGCTGCCCCGTTTGCTGTCCCCTCCTCTGGGTGGCCCTGCCTGTTCCCTTCCTCTCTCTTCCTCTTCTCTTGCTGCCCCTGGAATGGTTATTCTCTGTGTGTTTAAAACATAAAAACAAAATAGATCACTGCTATATATGACCTCTTTATCTCCTGCTCTCTCTGCCTTGCCCTCACTGAGACTTGGCTCACTCCCTCTGATGCTGCTTCTCTCATACAGGCATCTCCTCTTCTCCCACACCTCCATTCCCCCTCTTCCACTTCCCCCTCCCCCCGAGTTGTCCTCCAAAGATTGTGGTGGGTTGGGCTTCTCCTCTCCTGATCCTGCTATTTCCAGTTCCTCTGCTTCCTGAATAATTCTCTTCCTCTGAACAGCACTCCTGCCAAAACTTTTCCCTTCTCCCATTCCTTGTTGCTGTTATCTGTTAACACCCTGCCCCCCCCCCCCCCCCCCCCCCGCCCCAGACATGCACACCATTCACCTTCCTTTCTGACAGTCTTTTGGCTCTCCTTCCTCACATCACAATCCTTCACCCTCATTCATGGTGATTTTAATTTACATACTGAAGTCTCATCTGATTCCATAGCCTTACACCTCCTTGCCCTCATATCTCACTGCTCCCCTACTCGTCAATATGGCCATTCACTTAATCTTGTCTATACCATGCACTGCTCCCGCTGCTCTCTCCATCACTGATTTCCCCTGCTCTGACCACCACTTATCTTTCAACATTGCTGATTTGTCCCCTTCTGCTTGTACTGTTACTTGTACCTTTCATGACTTCAATCCATCAACATCCAAGAATTCTCCTTTGCTATTCAACCTTCTCCTCTTTGTCATCTCTGCCCTCTCCTTCTGTGCTTCAGTCATTGATCACCTCCACTCCACTCTTTACACCAGTATTGACTACTTTGCATCACTCTCCTGTTGGAAAGTCCACCCTACCAACCCTTAGCCTGGCTCATCCCCACTATCAATTTTCTATTCTTTCATTCTTGTGCTCATAAGCATCTCTGACAAAAGTCCTATGAATCACACTGACTTCCTCCAACACAAATTTACTTTTTCCTCCTTTAATTCTGACATCTTCTTAGCCAAACAGCTATACTACTCCTGCTTATCAAATCCCACATCCGTTACCACCATCTTTGACTCCCTACTTAAGCCCTCCTCACACCTATTCTTTCCTCCTGATCCATGTACAATCTTGCAGATTTCTTCAAAGAAAAAATCATAAGATCTGGTGTGACTTCCCTCTGCACTTTCCTTCCTTCCTTATCTTCCTTGGCTCCTGATACACTCTTCTTCTCACCTGGGACTGGCACTGAGACTTCTTGCCTGCCCTCTTCCACCAACCCCTTTTCCTGCCCCAGTACTCCCATCCCTTTTATCTTCTAATCTCTTTCATCTGTGCTCTCATCCCTTCTCTGATATTTCACAGCCCCTCTCTTGCTCTCTCTCATATCAAGTTCCATACTTGGTCCTAGTATAAACATGCATTGGTTTCCCCTATTTAAAAAACAACAACAAATAAAAACTTATCCTTGATCCTTTCTCCCCTGAAACTACCACTTAATCTCTTTTCCACTTTCAGACTGATAGAACATGATGTATGTAACTGTGGTTTGGAGAGCCTTTCTTCTAATTGTGTTCTTCACCCTCTTTAATATAGCTTACACACTTTACATTCCACTGAGACTGCTCTCACTAAAGTCTCTAGTGACCTCTTCCTGGCCACATCTTAGGGCTTCTACTCTATTCTTATTTTCCTTGACTTCTCAGTGGTTTTTGACACACCTGTCTACTTGAAATGTTGTCCTCCATTGACTCTCATGGTTCTTTCCTTACTTTTCTTATTGCTTTTTCAATGTCTCCTTTGGTGGAATATCGTCCTCCTATCTCCCCCACTCTGTCAGTGCCCCATAAGGCTCTGTCCTTGGAACCCCCACTGTTTCTATCTAAGATACTTTTGTGGCCTCCATCACCATAGTATTGGGAGTGTCTCACAATCTTTATTGTATTTTATCCTCAGAACACCCATGTGAGGTAGGGAAGTGCTGTTATCCATTTTACGGATGGTAAACTGAGAGGCTAGGTGACCTGCCTACGGTCACACAGGAAATCTGTGGCAGAGTAGGGAATTGAACCTAGGTCTCCCAAGTCCTAGGCTAGTGCCCTACCTCCATATCAGACCTTATCTGTAATTACTCTTATCTGCAAGTATGGCTTTACCATCTTTATGGTGCTGACTCATATATTTTCCTTTCTAGTAATGGGCCATCTCCCTTCATGCAGTCTGGTATCTTAGGCTGTCTCTGTGGCATCTCTCCATGGGTGTCAAGTTGCCATTTCAAATTCAGCAGGACTGAAATTTACTTCTTGATATTTTCACTTGAGTCTTCCGCTTTCTTCATCAATGTGAACAACACCACCATTCTCAGAATCTCTAAGGAGCATAACCTGCATGTCATCTTTGAGTTGGAACTTTCACTGGACTCAAATACTCATGCTATTTCTAAATCTTGTTGTTTTATTTTACACAGCATCTCTGAAATCTGGCTTTTCCTCTTTGTCTGCACAGCCAAAACTCTTGTCCAAGCCCCCTGCATTTCATGCTTTCATTACTGCAACCTTCTCTTTTCTGGTTTTAATTACTGCAGCGTTACTCTCCTCATGTACATTTTAAATACTGCTGCTAAAATTATCTTCTTGAGTCATCATTCTGACCACGCTTACCCCTTCTTTGAGTACTCATATATTAGCTCCCACTTCATGTCTGTATCAAGTACATTCTTCTTGTGTTTACTTGTCAGGCCCGTCATAACTTAGCCTTACTTTACCTAGATGATTTAGTATCTGCTACGATGTCGACTCCTGCCTTCATATTATTAGTGTTCCCAGCCTTTAACACCGATTAGTCAGCTTTTCTTTTAAACACTTCCTCCATGTTTTTTACCACGTCCCTTATACAGAGGAAATGTTTCCTGATAAAATCATTTAGATTCCTCCTTAAGACTATCTTCTGCCATGATACCTACAAAACTCAGCCTGCTAATCATGGCTAAAAGAGGTGGCCAGCTGTCACTATTCCTCTTCCTTTTCTTTCCTTTTCCTGCTCCCTTCCTTGCTACAGCTACACCCACTTAAAAACATACAATACAATACAATACTATACAATACAATAAATGTAACTAATAAAGCTGTGCCGGTGCTCCCCCAGATTCATTTGCTTATATGTTGTAATCACATCCACTTTTCTTCCTCAGTTCATGTCTTTCGATTATAAACTCTTCAGGCAGGGAGGTTTTCTCCTCTCCATATTGCTACAGCATCCAGCACAACGGTGTTTCAACCCCAAGTGGCGTCACTGACAGCTACCTCAATATAAATATTTAATAATAATAATAATAATAATGGGTCATTGAATCTTCTCAAGTTTTATTTCTTAGTTTTTTGTTCTAAAAGGGATGCAAAAAATGAAAAAAGTACCTCAGCAAGATATTATCTTTATAATCTTATTTTCGAGTGCAGTGATTAATACATCATATGTAAGAAAGAGGAGACAGGGCTTCTTTCTGCAAACATCTGTTTATGATTTAAACACTGCAAAATGTCCAAAAAAGACTGTGGTGAATACTGACTCAGAATTGTAGCCACGTATCCTGCTGTCCCATGGATTACTCCTACGCTGTTATTAATTTTGTTGGTACAATCCCAAATCTCTCATGCTCAGTTTACAAGTGACTGTATTCATACAAATTACCAATTAAAAAGTCCAATGATAACCTTAGGAGAGCTTGTATATTTGATTTACAGTAACAATGTACTGTGACTGTGCTAACATATTCAGACAAAAGGATTTTTTCATCAGGTATCCTGTAAATAGCTGTGAATATACACATTATTATTATTCCATATGGCATATTTTCCTATTTTTCACTGCCCCTTTCCTGTGCCAGGTCTCCACAGCTCTACATAACTACCATCTGGTCTTAAATCCTTTCATACAGCTCGTCTTTTGCTGATTGGTGAGGCCCTTCCACGCAGGTTTGCTGTGGTCAAGTCATGAAATTTAGAGTCTAGGCAATTAGAGGGATTTATACTAAACTCAGTTTTATGAAGGCCTTATTTTTTCTGCCATTCTATGTACCTTTTAACTTCCCTAACCAGTTTCCGGCACACCAAAAAAAAAAAAAAAAAAAATCCAATTTTGCCTTTAGCAGGTGAAACAAATATTTCCCTATTTATACAATGAAGTATTATGATGGGCTGGCCAAAGTGCTCAAAACAAATGTTAAATTTTTAGACTTCTTACAGTACTGTAGTTTGAAAAGTTGAGCAATCTTGTAGGTTCTCAGGAAATCATAAAATTCCAGCAGACAAAAATGTATTTTGAAATAATGCTTCAAAGCTACAAAAGATGCAATAGAGACTTTCTTGGATTCAAGATGAAAGCTGCGAGCTATTGTGGTGGCATTTTGCAGGTTTCATGAGACCACTGTATTTTTAAAAGTGAAAGCAGTTATTGTCGCTGTCCTTCATTGGGAAGTTATTCATTGAGTTATCTGTGGAGCTTAGTTAATAACATTCCTGTTCTATCATCAAGTATCACTTTTGAACAATATCCTCTAAACTTTTTACCTAGAAATGTAGGCAAAAATTTAAAACTTTAAGCCGCTAAATCCATATTTAGAAACTTTTAGGAGCTAAACTTTAAGCTTTGAAAATATTAGCCATAGTAATCTACCACTATAGTGTTTCTAGCACCTACTTGTTGAAAGATAAGAAACTAAATCTAGGATTTGATGATAGATCTCCTATGCTACCAGTAAGCCTTTTTGCCCCGGTATGATATTTTTGTATGTTGTGTGTGCTATATCTGAGTCACCAGGGAGATGGCTGAGTCAAGATAGTGCGACTTGATCATTACTATAGTTACATAGGCTATAAGTTTTATTCATTATGCTTTCACTGTACAAATGTTCATGCAGCACTGTCTGAATTCCCTGATAAAGGATTATCAGGGTGATCTCTTTTTTGTTTGTTCTAATGTCCTTCCCAGCATATAAAATAATATTTATGAATTATAAAAATCTGAAAATCATAGAGCTTGTTTTATATCATGAACAAATTAAAGGAAGAGGAGCTGAAAAATATGTTTAGGGTGCATTTGTACTTTAAATTTTTGGAAGTGATTTTGGGTGGGGACAGGTTGTTTAGCTCAGTTCATTCAAGATTTGAAGTAGTAGCTGCCTGTACTGAATGCCAGAAAATGTGGAATTTTCGAAGGTGGGTATTTTTTTTATGAAAACAATAATTCCAGAAGTATAAATTTGGCTGTATTCCTAGTTTTTGAGTTAAAAATAATAAAACTAAAGATATTGAGTGGAATCTGATTGTAGTCAAACTGTTCCACCAGATCACTGTTAGATGCTTTTCTTATTTAGGAAACTTAAAGTACTTTCCAGAGCTCATTCATTCAATCCTTAGGGACAAGACTTTGCAGACAGACAGCTATAGTCATTATACATTTTTCCTGACCTCCTTTATTAGGGGACATTTTAATGGATATATGTATTCTGACCAAATCTTTCTTAGTGTAAAACCCTTTTGAATATTTGGATGAGAAACTGAAACAATCTGAGTAAAAATTAATGATGATAGCTAAAAACATGGTCCATTTGCACTCTCAACAATGTTGGAAAGAAATAAATACTGAAAGAGGCCTTTTTTGTGCTAGTATACTCAAAATGTAAGAAAAGTTCATGGTTCTAATCTGAGTCTAGGATCTGGTCTTTAAATTAATCTAAAATTAAGTAAATTGTTGCATTCAATAATAGTATTAAGAGTCAGGAAGCAAGTTAGGAAAATGACTGTGGTCTGGTTCACACTGACCGCGCGATTCGGCAGCAGTCGACGGGAGTTACGCAAACTACGCAGAGTAGTTTGCGTAACTGAAGTCGACTGCTCAACTTCCCTTCTGCGCACTGTTCACACTGCACTGAGCCGATGGAAACACTGTTCCTGTCGACTCAGCACTACACTACTTGAGGGGGTGGACTTACTCAGTCGACTTCCTGATCAATTGAGAGGGTCTCATTGACCGTTCAATCGATCCTGAAAGATCGATCTGGCGGTGGCGATTTTGCCGCCGTCAATGTAAACAAAGCCTGTGTTTACTAAGTTCTGAACTGAACTATACAAGAGGAAAGTTCTGAATCTCCATAAAACTTTACCTTCAGAATTCTTCAACAGGATATTAAATGACAAAATACTTTACCAATGAAAATATTAATATTCAGAAAAAACTCTCATTGGTTGATGAGACCCAGGAGGCAGGACGCTATTTCCAGTAGCTCCAGAAAAGTGCATTTTCAAAGGTGTACTATTCATAAGTGTAACACAGTATAATCAATAGACTACACTCAGCGACTATAACAGTTTTTGAAGCATGGTTTAAATATTTTACACATTTTTTAACAGGCAAGAAAATTGCACCACGCCTGAGATTCCCAACAGTGTACTGCTTCTCTGAAATTCCATACTTAGGCTATGTAGTAGAATGATGTAACAGACAATCAAATACTTATTTTACTGCAAAATAGAACCATAAGTTATTAATTAATTTGATTATTTATTAATATGATGCTAACAGTGTGCTAGTCTCTTACATTCTGTAGGTCATCTCTGTTTGTATTGCAACTTCTTGAAGTAGTGATAGTGTTTTCCTCTGTGTTTTGTGCAGTGCTGAGCACATTTTTTATAATCAAACGTAATATATAATGAGGTTCTGGAATAATGCACCCAAAAATTTCTGGATCAACTTCCCCTAGTAATACTTTGCAAAGCACTGCTCATGATGGGTAGAAAACAACCAGAGAAGCAGAACATGAATGGGTTGAACATCAACAAATGTCCCAGTTACTTTTCTAGCCACATACTCTGAAAGTGGAAATTGGGCATAGAGGAAAAAGGGGTTGGTGATACTAATAAGTAAAAATGCTAACCAAGGCACTAATAATTTTTTTTCCCATTTAGAAAGACAGTTGAGGTAGGGACCAACAACCAAAATTTCAGAGGAGCCTCAACCCAGACTTATTTTGTACTTCTCATTTTGCATGCACATTCAATTACAGGCGCAATCTATTTATTTTGATTTATGACTATCTTGTCAAGGGCACTCATTCCATGATCTGGTCACTCTGACAATTTTCTTAAAATTTACATAATCACATAATAAATTGCACTACCCTTTCTTATAATTGTAGTTGGCCAAATCCATTTGCAAGTAAAAGTATTAATAACAATACATTTAGCACTCCTTCTTTCAGCCCACAAAGGCATGGGCCTTGTAGTGTGCCTAGAAGGCTAACAAACTGGTAAATTAAATGGTGATAAATCACTAGGACCAGATGGTATTCACCCAAGAGTTCTGAAGGAACACAAATATTATGTTGGAGACCTGCTCACCGTGCTATGTAACCTATCGCTTTAATAAGTGGTTCCCAATCTTTTTGGCTCAAGGGCCACAGATATCATTTTTACAACCCTGAAGGGCCATCACTCTCTGCCAGCAGGCCCCCCCCCCAACTGCAGCCAGACGGAAGTTCAGTGAGGAGGTTCTCACTGATCTCCCGCCCCATGGCTGCAGCAGGGAGACCACATGTGTCCTGTAGCCCCGTACACTCCACCTGGTGCCTAGGCAGTGGTTCCCTTCTGCAGCCAGGCGGATGGGAGATCAGTACTTTCCTCCCTTTGGCTCCAGCAGGGACCCCAACATCTAGGGACCCAGGCTTTGCCATGCTCCCTGCTACAGCCAGGGGAAGGGGAGCGCTGATCTCCCATCTCCTTGGCTTCAGCAAGGAGCCTGCACCGGTCTTGTAGTCCCACAACAATGGGCTCCGCCTGGGTCCTTAGACAGTGGCTCCCTTCTGCAGCCAGTGGGACAGAGGTGGCGGGGCACTTTGAAAGACCCTGCGGGCCACAGGTTGGGAACTACTGGCTTAAATCAACCTCTGTACCAGATGACTGGAGGATAGCTAATGTAATACTGACTTTTTTAAAAGGCTTCAGAGGTGATCCTGGCAATTACAGGCCAGTAAGCCTAACTTTAGTACCAGGGAAATTGGCTGAAACTGTAGTAAAGAACAGACTTTTCAGACACATAGATGAACACAATATGTTGGGGAAGAGTCACCATGGCTTTTGTATAAAGAAATCATGCCTCACCGATCTATTACAATTCTTTGAGGGTATCAATAAATATGTGGACCAGGGTGATTCTGTGATTATAGTGTACTTGGACTTTCAGAGAGCCTTTGACAAGGTCCCTTCACCAAAAGCATTTAAGAAAAGTAGGTAATCAGGGATAAGACGGAAGGTTCTCTTATGGATCAGTAACTGATTAAAAGACAGGAAACAAAAGGTAGGAATAAATGGTCAGTTTTCAAAGTGAAGAGAGGTAAATAGCGGGATTCCCCCAAATTTTGCAGACAATACAAAATTACTCAAGATAGTTAAGTACAAAGCTGACTGCGAAGAATTACAAAGGGATCTCATAAAACTGGGTGAGTAGGCAACAAAATGGCAAATGAAATTTAATGTTGATAAATGCAAAGCAATGGACATTGGAAAACATAATCCCAACTATACATACACAATGACGTGATCTAAATTAGCTGTTACAATTCAAGAAAGAGATCTAGGAATCATTGTAGATAGTTCTCTGAAAACATCTACTCAACGTGCAGCAGCAATAAAAAAAATACTAATAGAATGTTAGGAACAATTAGAAAAGGGATATATAATAAAACAGAACATATGATAATGCCACTATAGAAATCCTTGGAATGCCCACACCTTGAATATTGCATGTAGTTCTGGTCATACCATCTCAAAAGATATGATAGAATTGGAAAAAGTACAGAGAAGGGTAACAAAAATGATTAGCTGTATGGAACAGCTACTATATGAAAAGAGATTAAAAAGACTGGGACTGTTCAGTTTAGAAAAGAGATTACTAAGGGGAGATATGATGGAGGTCTGTAAAATCATGAATGGTGTGGAGAAAGTGAATAAAGAAGTTGTATTTCCCCCTTCACGAAACACAAGAACCAGGGGTCACCCAGTGAAATTAACAGGCAGCAGGTTTAAAATAAACATAAGGAAGTACTTCTTTACACAATGCACAATATGTGGAACTCTTTGCTAGGGGATGTTGTGAGGGCCAAAAGTGTAAGTGAAGTCAAAAAAGAATTAGATAAGTTAATGGAGAATAGGTCCATCAATGGCTATTAGCCAAGATGGTCAGGGATACAGTCCCATGCTATAGGCATCCCTAAACCTCTGACTGCTAGAAGTTGGGAATGGATGACAGGGGATGGATCACTCAATAAATTGCCCTGTTCTGTTCATTTCCTCTGAAGCATCTGGCATTGACCACTGTTAGAAGACAGGATACTGGGCTAGATGGACCATTGGTCTGACCCAGTACGGCCATTCTTATATTTTTATCTTCTTATGTACTAATTCGTTGAGGGATGCTGCAGTTTCAAATGTTGCTAGGGCAGATTTTTAAATGTGGACTATTTTTATTTGTGTTTAATTAGAGTTTTGGGGAGGTGTGTATGGGTATGCGCACATGTGCAATCCTTTCTGTGCATGCACTGAGTTTGAGGGAGGGGAAGGGTTAGGAGATCATCCATCCTTTCACCCCCCTCCACCCACATACAGACACTTTGCAATAGTATAGAATTAGTGAGTGATTCACTCTTCTGTCTGAAGAGGGTGTTGGATGTGCACACATGTATGTGCAGAGCAGGGCTAGAAGTGTGCAAGCTGGCTGTGTTATTGGTATCTGTGAGGTTCTCACAGCTTCAGTGCATATGCAGAGGGTTCTGTGCGAGCAGCAGTTAAAGTTTCCAGCATGTAACTACTACACCACCTTTTAAAATGGTGGTATGTTTCAACTGTGTTGGGGGAAAAAAGCTCAAGGGCAGTCAGTTGAAGG
This sequence comes from Emydura macquarii macquarii, assembly GCF_026122565.2. Classification (NCBI taxonomy): domain Eukaryota; kingdom Metazoa; phylum Chordata; order Testudines; family Chelidae; genus Emydura; species Emydura macquarii. Next base: position 3,676,083 of record NW_027132434.1, read on the forward strand.
AAGATATACTAAATACTTGTTATGGGACAAATGTAATTATGATCTATTGGCTACATGTTTATGACTAAGTAGCTAAGGTTGTGAGACCTATTATATTTGAAGAAAGCATGACTCTCAGAGTAATAGACAGGAAATACTGTAGACAAATTGTGATTAAACCAGATGTCCTCCTTTATGCCACATAGTGATTATTCAGATAGGAAAGTTTACTAGGAACGTAGACTGAACTCTTGCTCATTTAGCAAAAAAATTAAGCAACCTCATGGCAAGTTTTTACTAGGGAAGGAGGAGTGACTGGGCTTGATTCCCCACACTATCTGTGCTCTGCTGGGATGGAGTAGAAAGGAGAGACTGCTATGATCTGGTTGCAGCTCCCTCATTTCAGGATTGCCCAGCCTAAGTGCAAATGAGAGCAGCCTTGGAGCAGAGGTGACCCTTGCCACTGAACTAAATCCCCTCAAATAGAAGATCAGTCCATTTTGCTCTGCCATACCTTCTCTCCTCTCTAGCCCTGACAAGCCCACATCACACCTCTTCTTTCTCCTTATGCCAGGAGCGAGGGTCATGGCTGGCATAAGAAGTGGCAGAACTGCCTCTGCCACCTTTCTGGTAACAGAGAGTTCCTCTATGGACAGGGAAATTTCCACTGGCTTTTTTTAGCCAGTTTAAAATTATGGCTATGTGTACACTGTGAGATAGGTGTGTGATTTCCCTTCTCTCATATTCATATTTGCACTAGCTCAGTGAGCTAAGCTGTGCCTCCATGGTCATTACCCATGCTACCATGGATACCCTGCTACATTCACGCTAGCTCAGTAAGAGCCACGAATGTATATATACAAGCAGGAGAAATACACCACTAGCTAGTGGTGTAGATACAGCCTGTGTTGCACTGCTTTCGTGGTGTAAAATGGCCTTAGCTGACCAGAGAATCCAGCCCAGGTTATCTTGTAGGTAGGTAACCTTAAGGAACAGCTAGTTACTTTAATGAACATTCTTAAATTGTCTTTAAGATTAAAGGTTCTATGTAAATTGTGTTATTAACACACATATTACCCAACATGATGCCAAAATGACTTGAAGACATTATACATGCTGATTGATCAATTCTAGTTTTGCATGTGGGCTTTATAATATTGACTGACACAGCAACATAGAATCATAGAAATGTAAGGCAGGAATGGACCTCAAGATGTCATCTAGTCCAGCCCTCTGTGCTGAGGCATGATTAATTATACATAGATTGTCCCTGACAAGTGTTTGTCTAACATGTTCTTAAAAATCTCCAGCGATAAGGATTCCACAGCCTCCCATACTAACCTGGTCCAGTGCTTTACTGTATCAATGAGAGGCTTCAGCGTGGGGAGGCAGCAGGGAAAGACTTGGCAGCAGAGAGCTCTCTATCTGCAGCGGGTTGTCTTTCATTGCAGCATGGAAGGCTCCTGCATCAGGGAGCTGCCAGTCAGCAGTGAGAAGTTGCCAGAGCCTTTCCCTGCCTCAAGGAAAGACTGCAACAGGCCACAGTACTCCAGCTAAGTGCCAAGTAAAGCCGGACAATTACCTCCTATGTTTTACGTTTAACACTTCTGTTATACATCCCAGAATGACATTTGCCTTTTTTGCAACAGCACTGCACTGTTGACTCGTATTCAATTTGTGATCCACTATAACCCCCAGATCCTTTTCTGCAGTACTGCTGCCTACCCAGTTTTCCCCATTTTGTACATATTTGTGTGATTTTTTCCTTCCTCAAAGTAGTACTTTTCTTTTGTCTTTACTGAATTCTTCTTCTTCTTGATTTCAGACCAACTTTCTAATGTATCATAAAGTTCAAAAGCATGAATATTGGCTAGTAAAGGAGAGTTTCTAATGTACTTTACCTCTAGAAGACTCATTTATCACAGTGTATAATCTAAGATCAAGTAATGTGGAAAATTTGCCAAAAAATTAATGAAAACTATTTAAGCAGTACATCCTTTATTATGCTTGCTAAAAACAAATTTAATCCACTAAAGACAGAAGAAGATAACAGTTCTGATTTACTAATCCAGATAGTTTTAAGAAAAGCAACTTTCAAAGTCTGAGTACGACTAATGCAGACATTTTTGGACTAAATCCAAAATAGGAACACAGGAGACAGGATGCACATTTTCTTTTTTCAAATATGTAGTCTCTGGGTTTGATTTTCAGAAAGTGCTGAGCACTGTCAACTTCAGTTGAATTCACTGGGAGCTCCAGGAAGTCAGCACTTCTGAAAATGAGGCCCATTAAATTCTTTCAAACTAAGCCTATTCTTATTGTTCAAAAATCAAAGGATAAGTCAAGAGAGGATGCATATGCAGAAATGAATGATATAAAAGGTAGTCCATTTTAAATTGTTTTTTATCACTGTGCAGCACACATCAATTTCAATATGTCTTCCTGATCTAGTGCTGCCTGCCTGAATCTTAGTCTGCAAAAGGCCTGAAATTATAACTCAGAGAAGTGTGTGCTGCTCCATTTATCTTATCGGGAAGTTGATTCTGATACCTTACGAGGATGATTTAAATGTCAGCACTGTTAACTATTTCACTGCTGCTCATGGAATAATAATAATAATAATAATATAAAAAAACATACAGTGAAGACTTGCATTAGTGACCCAGAGTTTAAAATGAGGGCAGAATTTGGGAATATTCCACTGTGACAAGTTCCCACAGGGTATAGCCTGAAAACTGTGGAACTGCTGTGCTCCCTTAACACTATAGCCTGTGATAACTCTTAACAATGCCTGTTAGTGACAAGCAGCAGATCCCTCGGGGCACTGCTGTCACCTAGTTTAACAGCAGGTGGAACTCCACATCCAGCTAGATTACATGAAGGCTTTACCTAGCTACTCATGAAGCAGCAACAGAGAAAGACACCAGCCAATTCGCCCTAGCCCTCCAGCCCTGTCACCCTAGAATTACACCGTTGTGCTCTGGTCAGAAGCCTGGCTGAATAAGTTCACTAAACAGTCCGCCCCTCCCTCAAGTTGGAGAAGATATGCACCAGCCCTTGTTAACTGAGCCGAGATTTCCCAAACACTTCAACCAAGACATATTGTTTTAAAGTAAAATATAGAACAGATTTATTAACTACAGCAAGATAGATTTTAAGTGATTACAAGTAATAAGCATAAAAAGATTAGAGTTGGTTACTTTAAGAAATAAAAGTAAATTTCACAGTCTAAGTTCTTATACACTAAACAGGATTTAAATCAAGCAAAGTCTCACCCTGACAGATGGTACAAGCAGGTATAGATCCTTAATACAAAGACTGAAACTGCTTTCCAACCCAGGACTGCCCTTCCCCCAGTTCAAAAGTCTTTGTCTTCCAGACATTCCTCCAGGTGTTGGGTTGGGGGAGAGAGAGACCAAGTGATGATGTTACTTACCCTCTTTTATAATTTTTCCAGCTTGCTGGAAAGATCCTTTGCATGTGACATGGGTAGAGGACGGGGAGGAGGAGGGGGTGGATCACCCTTATTGGTTAAGCAGTCAAGAAAGTCTACGGGCTTTCTCTGTGACGTCTTTATTGTAAACAGTTTCTTAGTTGGGTGATGGTGAACCATTAACACTGTCTGGTTACTCCATTGCTCTGTCTGAAAGTCAGCTTGTGGGTGTTTCCCACCTTACAACACGTTTCAGTAACATATACAGCAATATTTCATAACTTCATATACAACCAGATATTAACCAGATATTAATGTTTAGCAGATCAAGACTTTTAAAATGGTACCTTACAAGGCCTACGTTGAACAAAACATATCACAATTCTATGACAGTGGTGAATATGCGGTTTCAGGGTGCTGTTTTTGAGGCACAGATTGTCACAGCCACTACTTTTTCCCCCTGAGCTGACTCCTTAGAAATGAGCTGTAGTTCTGTAGGCTGTCAGTATTAGATCACCAGTGTAACACTCAGGACACTGAGGAAGAAGTCAAGAGAAGATAGTGGGGAGCCTTCTAAAACTTTAACCACCTGTTCAAAAACGTTCTGAATGGAGACAGAAGGCTTACGGTATTACAGTTTTGGTCTGTTCAGATTTTTATTTTTCTTTATAATCCTTAATTAAAATGATATTCTTTGCAAAGCAAATTTTTATCACTGCCACAGTTTGGAGTGAAAAATTTGAGCTCAATTCAAACTCATTGTTTGAGAGGAATAAATCCAGGATGCTAAAGTATAACTAAAACCATTAAAAAGATGTACAGTATAGCTCAGCTGAAAATGTTGCTCCTGTCAATGTAAAATACATGGTTCATTCTTTTATTCTCTCCATGGGGATTACAAAAAGCTCCTGTTTCTGTAATGAAAGCAAGAGAAACTATTTGATTTCTTTATTATGACTTCTGTTAAAAACATTACTGTTATAAATGTACCATTTTATTGAACTTGAGTATCTCATTTTATAGAAAAGTTTATAAAAATTCATTCAATTCATTTCTCAAGTATCTCTAATTAAGGAAAATATACATCTTTATTTTAATTTAAAAGTTAATTTTAAAATGGTTTAATTTCATTTTCATTTAAAAATTATCAACAATAATTGCAGCTTTATACAATGTTATATAAAGCTGTGCAATTTTTTAAACGTATGTTTGATTTGCTGTTATCATAGAAATTTTTAGTAGTCCATGAAATTCACAATCATGCTGTAAAGTTACAGTGCTAAAATACATTTGTAGGAATTTTAATACTTTCTTCACAGGTGATGTAACACGAGTTTCCTTAAAATTCTGGCTAAATTTTTCAGGAAGGCCTATCCCATTAAAAGCTAATGGGATTTAGGCTCCTAAGCCAGTTAGAGACTTTTAAAATGTTTTATACTCAAATTCATTTTTTAAAATGTAACACAAAATCCCCTCCTCACTGTCTTGGAAGAAATTAGGTTGGTTGAAAACTGTTAGTATAGACCCCCCTCTTTTTTTTTAAACAAAAGAAATACATAAATTCAGTGCAACTGAACTCAGATTTTTTTTTTTGGTATACTTATTGGTCTGGAAAATTTATTTTCTGGACTACTCATTTTCTTGGCCTGTAACAACTGGGAGAGAGATTTCCATCATCTGAAGGCACAGAATGCCACCAAATAATTACATGGTGGTGTTATATTTTATTGTAATACTTGTATCATCATGATGCATCTGTATGCAATGTATATTAATGCAACAGCAAGAGAGGATAATTTTTTAGAACCGATATAAACCCTCAAGTTTCAGGCCAACTACTAACAGATTAAGACTAGGAAACCTGTAGTTTGCTGCTCTAGAATTTTTATTTAGTTATCATATCACCTCCCCTGCCACTTACATCTATGCAGTAGGTTCCTGAAAACTTTTAAATTAGAGGGGATGATGAAGCAAAAATCACCTTGCTTTCCGATGGGAATTACTAATGACATGCTCCTCCTCAGATTCCATCAGCTCCCTATCTGTAGTCTGCACCAGAGAGGTCTTAGAAGGCTCTTCCCTAGACAAAGTAGCAAATCTTCGGGTGGACAGAGATTTACATAATCTCCTGCCTGAACTACGGTAACTTCTTATCTTCCTGACACCCATCTGGCTCCTTTCAGACTGTCCAAACAGTGCTGCCAAACTTATCTTTGTTTCCTGGACTCTGACTACATTATCCCTCTTTACAAGTCTGTTCACTGGCTCTGCATCCACCATCACATCCATTTCAAAATCATTGTTCCTTCTTCAGGACTCTGCATAGCTTTATTCCTTCCAACCTCTATTCAGTTGTCACGAGTTCACCTTCCCTCCACATCTTGGAAGAATGTCTATGCTCACACAATTTTACATCTGGAATACTTCCCCTATCCTGTCTGATGCACAATCCCATATTCTCTTCCTTCAAATCCCTGCTCAAACCTCTTTCTTTCCATAAATGTGAAAGAACAATCTTCTAAACAATCCCTTTAAACAATAATTATATATATCAAACAAGAAATTCCTAAGAACTAATGTGAGATTAATTCTGTACAAGCTAACTATCTCTGTAACCTTATCTATGTATCCCTTTCTCTTTCTCTCTCCTTTGTTGCACTATGATCAATTCTCCTACTGCTCTGTCTTGTCACGATCATTTCAGACTGTAATCACTACAGAGCAAGGAGTCTGCCTTTATTTGCTGTGTTCTATATGCAACTGTTAAATAATAATCACTCTATTCCCCAAGCAGGCTTGATACCAACCTCCCAAGTTATGTTAGCTTTTTTCCCTCCTCTTTGTGTCAAAGTGAACATGGGAACAGTTGCCAGAACCAGGTATCATCTTTATCTTCTTTCCTTTGGCAATAGAGAGAACTCTGAGGTTCAGAGCTCATGAGGATATCTGATTTCCTGAGTTTCTTAGAAGGGCCTTAGATCCAATTGTTTCTCAGTTCCAATATTTGACTCTCTGTTGAGGAATCATGAGGCAGACACACTGCAAGACTCAGACTCGGACCTCCAACATTCATCCAAGAGGAATGCTTGAACCTAAATCTTTGCAGCCTCTGGGAGTGAAGACTGCTCAAACCATGCACCTATTTGGTAGATATCCCTCAGCCAGGCCTTCATGCACCACCCATATTGATCAGAGGCTGCCATTCTAACCTCACAAAGAAGTATAATACTAGAAGCCAGACTGCCTGTCCTGCCAACAAATAACTTTGACATTAGGAACCAGTTGGCAATAACATATGTTAATGTTTAAATCAGCCTTGATGGACAATAGGCCTAATTCCTTAACCAAACAATAGTGTGGAAAGTAGCTTTAAAGCTACTATTACTGATTATTCTGAAAACTGACTATAAATAAAAGTAACAAACACAAAAAAGCATAGGGTAAAAATAGCTGACAAGATAATAAGAAGAGGGACAACCAAGGTTCCTATCTTCAATGATCTTACAGATTTGAAGGGATGTGAGGGCTGTTTTGCTTTACATATCCTCTGTCTGTACATTCAGAGGTACAATGGAGCATGTGTTTATGTAATGAGATGCTTACATCCCAGAAGCACAAATGTCTACAGGCAATACTTGGGGAACATATTTTCTGGCATTTCTTTCAGGAAGATGTACAGCACAGTAGGTCATCAGTCACAGGATGAGAGGCTTCTATTTATGGATAGGCAAAGGTTGTGGATATACTTTTCTGTATGTATATTGCCTGAATACTCTTAAGTTACAAAAATATGTGCTTGAAGTATTTTTATTTTCCTGTGCTATTGCTGAAGAGCAATTAAACTTTGATCTTGAGATGTTTTCACATTTTTAAGTGATGAATAAAGTAAAACATCTGCTGAGTGTGTACAATTTAAAATTAAAATTGTTCTGTTGTTGGACTCTGCAAATCAGTCAAAATATTGGCCGATTTCCTGTAATATGTATACATATCTTGTATGCAGTCAATGTTTTTTGTGATGCCAGTCATCACAGTTTTTCATTTTTGCAGTGAAGCATTTGTAATATCAAATGCCAATTTTTTCTACCAAAGATCCCTACCAGCTGAAAGTATTAAGGGCAGAACAAGCCAGGCCCTCCTCAGTTCCTTTTCAGCACCCAGAGTTGCTAGTTGGAACATGTACTTATCATGCTCCTTTCCCTTTCTTTAAAAAGAGAATTGTTTCCCAAAAATTATTGTATATAGTTAATGGTCTTTGAGGCTTAACTGCTATTCTGGCTGCAACCGGGGCCCAAGCATAATTTTTTCGGGCCCAGTACAAACTTGTAACACGGGCTCCCTCCCACACACGTATCACAATCCCATATCCCATACATAAAATCTCATGAGCCATGTAAAAAGTTTGAATTCTGAAATTACTGTTACCTAGTCTACATTTCTGAAAAATGTCCCCCCTTTGCTATTTTTGTTTAACATAATACACAACCTGAGAGTCCTACAAGTTTGCTGACTATTTTGTAAATTTTTAGTCATTATAAAGATATTATATCCTGTCAATGTCTTGATTTTTTTATTCTAATTGACCAATGTGACTGCAAACATTTTATAATTAGGCCAATTAACTTTAAAGCTTTATTTTTCTGGCCTTTTTCATTGCAAAATCGTGAATTAGGCCCCCAGAGCTATAATCTGAAGAGTTCCAAGAAAGTTACCATTTTGTGGGTCACCGATCAGATTATTATCTCTTTGGAATGCTAAACCTCATGAAGCAAGAAATAAGGTAACATCCAACAATCTATGCAATATTTCTTTTATCTTGTAGCTTCTGTTAATATTGGTTTTTGAATCTCACTGTCCACTCCATGTCCACCAGACAGTGACTGCTGTAATTGCTTCCACTGGCAGTAGCAAGTTTTATGTTCTCTGCTCTTTTCATGTTCAGGAAGTTTAGTATATAGTTTATGCCATTTTTTCTCAATTGGTGAATACCCTTCATTTTTTGCCAGCACACAGCGTTGTTTAAGCCTCCCTTCAGGAAACAGCCAACATGGAAAACAATACAGCTTGGTTGGTAGCACTCCAAACAAGCCAGTCTCTTGGTATCTTTTCTCTCTTGTTGGAAGTCTTACATTTGAGAAGAAATTCAGCAAAATTATGCCCAACAACATCTTTTGACACTGACTTTGCTAGTGTTGGAAAAATATTCCAAATGAGGTTTGTTTACCCTGCACCAGATAAAAAGAGATCTAAGCAGGTATTTGGGCAGTCTCCAAGTTTTATTTCTGCAGAGGTCGGACACTTCCCAACAAGTGGTCAGTGTGAGACCCTGAAGGCATGCTCTCTTGCATATTTATACAAACACAAACAAAGAAATTACATATGCATAAATTCTTAATGCTTATTGGTACACTCAGATTATTATTATTATTGCTATTAACATTACACTTTCTACCTCTTCTAACTATAAACATATGCATAACATAAAAGATAAGGGCAGAAGATTTCAACTTATCTATCAACATTGTCTAGTCTATTTTTCAAGACTGAAGAGAAAACAAAAAATACTTATCACTGGCTCCTCATTTCTTCTGTTAATCTTTCTCTCTGACCTTGGCAGGGAGAAGTACCATAAACATATTAAAGAGGAGCGGGAGGGTAATTTCAACAGAAAGCAGAACACTAAAAACAACAAAATGGAGTAACTGTGGTCAAGCAAACAATTATTTTCTTTCACTAGCTTCCGCATTTCTTCAAAAGTCAGGGCACCATATAGAACAATTTTTTGACAGATAGAATCTGTTATGTATTTAGGCCACAAGCCTGGATCTTTGAAAAGACAAGAATCAGATAGTGTAGCACTACCCTCTCCTGCTTCTTGTAAACCTTCTGAATGTTGTGGTGCTAATGGTGATACTACCTGACTATATTCAAGCATTAGATTGGAGTCACATAATGCATGTTCTGGCAGCTTTCTTTGTCATCAATTGCCAGTGCCACAGACAGTCTCTCTATTGAAATCATTTTCATCTTGATTTTGTTCATCCGCTTCCCTAGTTAGTATATTGCCTGGCTGCAGAAAGGCCTTGTCTGATTTAAAAAACTGGAGGATAGATTGGTGTCCTTTAGCTTCTTTTAGTTTCCTTTCTTTTACTTCCTTACGTTTCTGGCTGCCTGATTTGTATTTATAGCCACCACTAGACATGGCAGTAGGGGGTTTGTGTGTGACTGTGAGTGAATTAGACACTTACTCACATATATTTTGGCCTGCAAATACTACCAGAAGAAGCAGCAGCACTGGCTCCCACTGTCTTATGGTGCTTTGCTTTGCCCCTCCCACCAGCTGTCCCTCCCTCCTGTCTATGCACAAGGAACTCTGGGACTGGTAGTTCTTGATCTTGATATGATAGACCATGTCACAGAGAGGAGCAGAAATCTCTCTGTTTCTCAGTCTCAAACTACAAGTCCTAGTTTAACTGCACAAGCACACGCTCTCTATTCTAGAGAAGGGCCTACTGGCCCAGCATCTCACTGTTCAGAATGTTTCTTGAGACTGCTCTAACACTGCTTTTGATTGGCTCCAGCAAATCTCACAAGATCTGGACAGTAGATACATAGATACAGGGAAATAAGTTTCTATAAATATCCTCAGGCATGATCTATAATTTAGCCTCAATTTTTTCCTCATGGTAAAGGGGGTTACAGCCTGGGCCCTGGTAAAGTGTACCCTTTTTCCCTCCCATGTGGAGGCCCTGGCTGCAACAAGTCTATGCTAGTCAATGATCCTCTCTCACATTGTTTTAAGTGTTTGTGAGGAGGACATATTAGGCATAGGTGCCATATCTGCAGAGGGTTGAAGACTAGGACTGAGAAGTCTAGGGAGGTAAGGCTTCAACACTTCTTTGTGGAAGCTGTTTTGTGCCCCCCACCTTGGAATCCAGCTGTTCGGTATATGGGGCTTCAGATTCTACTCCATCCAGGAATCTGCTGCCGGATTTGGTGGTATCCCTTCATCACAGGGAGCCAGAGAGAAGACACCCTTCTCCTTCTCTGATGACAAGAGAATGAGGGCTCCAATGGAATCTCATGGAAGAAAAGTGAATATCAAGATTAGAGCACCAGCCCACTAGGCACCCCCCAATGCTTCATACTTCTACTAGCAATGTAGAGTCATTGACAGCGGCATCACCTTTGGGATCGCCGAGATGAACTCCATTGCAAGACCTTCTGAAGTATCAGCTTTGTGTTTGGTGCACACTTTGTTGCACCCTTTGGTACTGATGACACCTAAGGCATATGTGGTGGCTAGGGACCTCCTTTGTCTCTTCGTTTTTGATTCACCTTTGCTGCAAGACACCAACACACTCAGCGCTTTCAGGGGTTCTGCAGTTTTCAGTACAGAGTGTAGCCAAAAGCGCTGCTGTTCGGAGGGACAGACAAATTGTACCATCAGCAGGAAGGCCATCAATGCTTCCTCTGGTACTATCTACCTATTGTCCATCCATATTCTGGTCTCCTGTGACACCATCCGATACGGCACTGCCTTGGCCTTGGGACTATGCTTACTTTTCATTTTGAAATTTAAGCTAATTATATATATATATATATATATATATATATATATATATATATATATATATAAAAATATACAAATGGTCAAAATCAAAATGAAATACTTAAAAATCTTTGACACAAAAAGTTTAAACTAACCTGAATTGAAAATGTGTTCAGTTTGGTGGTTCACAAACATTTTCGAGGTTTTGATTTTTCATTCCAATTTGGGATGGGAAATTTTTTCAAAATCTTGGATATTTTCCTCCAGTGGAAAAACTGTTTTCCTGCTTAGCTCTAGAATAAAATAAACATATTAAAAATATGGCATAATCAAGATACATACCAGGCATAAAGCTAACCGCATGACTTTCTGCTGCTATGTTTTGTGTATTATGTCCAGTTTGTGGCCTTGGGTGAAATTCTGGCCCAAGTCAATGGTAGCTTTGTCATTGACTTTAGAAGGGCCAGGATTTTACCCCATGTCTCCTTTTGTCTGAAGAATCCTTTGCACAGTTCACTTAAAATTGTAGTAATAATAATAATAGGCAGTTCTGTTTCTGTCCAAAATACAAAGATCATGTGACTGATATTGCCAGGTTGTTTTATGTATTGCTGGGTTTTTTTCCTTCTCCAGAATGTGATATCATGAGCTGTAACAGTGTGTTATTTATATGGGGCCTAAAAATTTGCTAGGCACTTTACAGACATATAAGACAAGTCTCGGCTCCAAAGTGCTTAAAATCTAAATAGGCCCCAGACAAAGGATGTGATACAATTGTTTTAAACTCTTGTCCAATTGCCCCTTTTATATTTCCACTTAGATCTCAATCCAAGTGTAATTCCTATCCAATAAAATGTAAAAATGTTATATATGTTTATAATTCTTTTGTTGGCCCAGATCCTTGACTATGACTGAGGAGGCTACAAAAGTAACTTTGTCTCCTGTGTGCTTCCCCAGTTTGGTGATGGCCATGTGCTGGGCTGGTCCCCTGGCATACATTAGTATTCCTTTAACATGTGCTGGCTGTCAGTGGCCCCAATGGAATACTATCAAGGGATTTCTGGGGCACAGGGAAGCCCTGGCCATGTTCTCTGGGCCAGCAGGTGATTGGCATACAAATCAGTAGGGTGGTTATGGGCCACCAGATGATGCCACTCTGCTGGGATGGTCCTCTTATGGCCAGTTATACGAGCTCTAATGGCGGCTTGCACCAGTGATAGTGATCCTTGAAAGATGTTGATAGGCTCCAGTGTCAGGGGTGTAGTAGAGTCTTACTAAGGTACTATCACAGCCTCGCCAGAGGAAAATATCAGCACTTAGATAACATGCTGATAGGTGATGTATGAGAGAGACAGGAATAGAAATGCTAATTACAAATGCATTTTTAAGTGGAGTAACAGAAATAAAAGGGAGATTGGACAGTCGTGTAAATATACCTCCTCCTAAATACTCTCCATGCTCATCTTTATTTTCCTCAGTATCTCCTATCATTTGACTAGAGACCTGGAAGAGATCTCTAGGGTGATCAAAGAGACTATCAGAGAGACTGTTTTATATATTTGATAGTAGAGAGTTAGATTAGGACTGTTAAGTTTTCATTTACTATATAACATATTTAATTTATAAACCTACCAAAACCACACATTCCACTGCACACATTTCTCTCCCAGGGGACAGGAATAGAGAACAAACAACAAGTGACAGATCATTTGTGTAGTGACAATGCTTACTGAACTAATGGAAGACACTCAGGTATTATGGTAGTAACTTGAGTAGAATCGAATAAATGCTCTGTTTTGGCATCATCCATTATTGTCTATAGAGTTACAATGTTAGAAATAGAAATAATATCTAAAATTTTATTCCCTCTAGCCTCATGAATGTGTTTTATTAACATAACCTGAGAGGGATTGCACCTAATGTGGTCTGTGCTCAAATGACATGCTACTGTAACTGTTCAATGAAAACATTTAGCCCCAAGGTCTCTGTGTAAAATAGGATTTGTTGTCAATGTAAATAAATTCAAGTTTTAAAATTTAAAAAAAACTTACCAGTTCCCTTGTTATAATTGGTTTTTGAATAAAAGGAGCTGGCAATGACATGGCATATTTTTTGAAGCAGATATGGACTTTGCTATGGGAATATAGAAAAGATTAAATTCTAAATACAATGTTGCTCTGTCCTTACAATTGTTAATAGGAATGCTATTCCTAGAGCACTATTTGACTTTGTCTGATGTCTGTGCTGTTCTTTGAAGTGTTTGAGGTGCATCAGATGAAATCTGTGGGCCTTCTTCTTATAAACCTCTCCTTATCTCATTAGTTATTCTTTGAACCAGACATCCTCTCTACCTAATTCCTTCTGGCCTTATAACTTACTATTTTCAAGGCCTTTCTTCTACTTGCTAGTCAGGGCCTTTCTTAGCAACTCATATATATTTCCTTAACCAAACTCAAGCTAACTTTTAATTCTTTAATTTCATATTTATCCTACAGAAAAACTCTGGCCTTGTCTACACAGGGAAAATGTCTGCAGTAGCTGGTGCGCAGCAGTTGGTGCACGCTGCCTGTCCATGTGGAAACTCTTACTGCACACTAAGGCCATGTCTATACTACAACATTTTGTCAATGCAAGTTACATTGGCATACAGCCGCCCCAGTTAGTGTATTACTTGTGCATGTGTGTACATGGCTCCTTGCATTGGTGCTGCACATATTCACCAGAAGTGCTTGTGTTGATGCATAGTGCCGTGGACCATGGGTGGGTATCCTAATGAGCAACCCGCCACCATTCAGTGATCTTTCTTTTGGATAGTTTTGGTAATGGATGGTGGGGCAGGAACAACTTGCTCTGGGGTGACTGGGACAACTTCCCATAATGCTGTGTTCTCCATGCCATAATATCTCTGGCCTATAATTTTCATGCCTATTTTCAACTTCCAACAAACCCATGCAGGATGTGTTGTGCTCCACCATCTCTGACAGAAGATTGGAGTATGCTCTGCTCTGCATGATTATAATGAGCATTGGAAGCACAGGACACACGATCATAATCATGCACATGTCCAGGGCCATTAATCATCTTCTGCTATACAGGACTGTGACTTTTGGCAATGTGTAGGACATAGTGGATGGCTTGCAGCTATGGGCTTCCCAAACTGTGGTGGAGCAATAGGTGGTATGCACATCCCTCTTATGGCCCCAGTGTGCCTTACCACAGAGTACATCAACAGAAAGGTCTATTTTTCCATGGTTACGCAAGGGCTGGTGGCTCATCAGGGATGCCTCACTGACATGAATGTGTTGGCACTTTAACCATGAACCACAGTAATGTGCTGTGGTATACTGTGCTCAATCTGGTGCTGAAGTTTGGCACCACAGACGTAGGAATTGTGTGGTATTTGCTGCATATCTATCCTTGATATATGCACAGTGCACTTCTGACTGTTGAGGGATTTGCTATACATTTATGATTAGTATACTGTTTGCTACTGATCCTATGGGTTGTGAGTGTACAAGACTATTACTTTCACTGCTAGCAGCATTATACACCATGTATTGTACACTAATAAAGATAAATCACTGTCAAAATAAGAGTTTTATTCAGTTAGGAAACCAGCACCTAACAAACCATCTGAAGAACATAACAGCAAATACATTTTAACTTAAAAAAATGTCAGCATCTTAATAAACAAACAAGGGAAAGGAACATTAATGTCCATTGTAGCTACACATACATCAACCATGGCTCTCACAGGTTAGTGTATATGAAGCTGTGGTTATGCATGCTTTCCTCTGATGTGGTGTTGTAGAGGTAAGCGTGCAGCTGTGAGGAATGCTGAGGGGGCAGAGGGTTTAGGGAGGCACCATGCTGCAGTTCTCCACAGACTGCAATGGCAGTCGAGCCTAGTATTGTTAAGCTTGGAGGTTCACAGGATTCTGCAGCATCTGCGTTTGCTGATGGAGAAGTTCCTTTATGTCCTGGTGCATCTCCCTATCCTTTTTTCTGCTGGGACTCCTGGGCCTTTCTCCTCCCTACTCTTTCTTTTTCCATACAGTCTCAGTATTCACTATTCAGGCCCTTTATTCAAGGTCTGATGCAGCACTGGCTTTCAGGATCTTGCATAACATGTCTTCCTGCTTCCTCTTTTTTCTCCTTATCTGGGTCAGTCGTTCTGCTGGTGTGGAGGGTGAACACTTCTGTAGTAGAAAATGAGATCCTGAGATTTGAGGCCTAGTATAATAGGCCAGGTATGAGGCCTGAGCTAAAATAATAGTCAAGCCCTGCTGTTATAAAGCATAGTTAGCAAAAGTCATGCTGTGAATACTGGCAGGCTCACAGTAACTGGCAAGAACAGAGCTGATACACACATTCCTAAAGAAGCACTAGGTACAGAACACTCACGCAAGCACATTCCAGAAAGGTACCAGAATATCCCAATACCCCAAAGATAACGAGGGCTTACTGACTCCTCCGAATGACAATATGATGGATAGAGGTGTGTTGGCCGAACTGTCTGGTACAAGGTAAAAGGTGGTATTTTACCATGTCAGAGGTTGGTATCTTACCACATCAGAGGGTGGCAACTATAATGTCAGAGGGGCAATATGCAAAACGTGTTTGTATTAGTGTATTAAGGAAGATTTCAAAGGGAGTGTCTTGGTCCAGCCAACGGAGAAATGGAAAGTCCTGCTGTTTATTGAGCAGCTGGTTCATTGTAACAAGCATACATGTGTTAGATGTCCTGTAGAGTCTGCAGGATACAAAAAACCTGGTCTGGCGCCTTCGTGACTGAAACAGATCTCTGGTTTTATTGGATAATCCAGTTGTGGTTTGGTGTTTTGGTTATCTATCCAGAGCTGGGACAGCATACACACTGTGAGAACACACCCATGAGCTGGGTAACCCTCTTATCCTTTCCCTGCAAATCCCCATAGATTTTGATGAAATGTGGGCACACTGGGTAGCCAGAAAAGGAGGCCCATATAAATTTAAAAAAGAAAGTGGTGAAACATGGACTGGAATATGTAAAGGAATGGCAAAAACTGAATCTTTGAAGAATAATAATAAGTAAAAAATATAGAATATTACAGTTAATGGCCATGGCTGAAATATGGCTTAAACAACATGCCACAATATTGGCCAGGCAAGCTACAGAAAAAAAACAGGGAAATTGAAGAGTTAATTCAGAGTCTAACTATCAGGATATCATCAACATACTGAACTGTTTTCCCTGTTTGTAACAGTCCTTCCTTTTCTAACATGTTTCTTACCTCAGCATGGAATATTGTGGGAGTGGCACAGTATCGCATGGGCAAGACAGTCCAGCAATATTGAGTACCCTGGAATATAAAGGCTGTTCGATACTGAGATTCCTGGCCTAAGGGTAAACTCCAGAAATCATTGGCCACATCCAGAACAGAAAACCCCTTCATTTTTGGGGATACTATCTCCAGTAACTCAGGATAGGCAACTACCAGGGGAGCCCCCCTTTTTGCAGTTTTATTTAACCCTAGAGAGCCAAAATGGCTGCAGCTTCAGATAAAACACACAGACAAACATCAACCATGGCTCTGCATCACTTCAGGAGGTGATGTTATTATGTCACAATAATGGGTCATTTACATCAGTGGGGAACAACTTTAAATGTAGACCCATGCATAACTAGGTTAATGCATGGGTCCACACTTAAAGGCATCTTATAGGTGTCTGCTATAGACAGACCAGGAGGATGAGGCTATCTTCAGACTACTAATGGAAGTTTCCAGATGGCAGGCCCTGGCTCCCATGGGGGACTTCAGTCACCCTGACATCTGCTGGGATAGCAATACAGCAGTGCACAGACAATCCAGGAAGGTTGTGGAGAATGTTGGGGACAACTTCCTGGTGCAAGTGCTGGTGGAACCAACTAGGAGCTGTGCTGCTCTTGACCTGCTGCTCACAAACAAATAGGGAAGAATTGGTAGGTGAAATAGAAGTGGATGGCAGCCTGGGCAGCAGTGACCATGAGATAGTCAAATTCAGGATCCTGAACAAAGGAAGAAAGGAGAGCAGCAGAATATGGACCCTGGACTTCAGAAAAGCAGACTTTGACTCCCTCTGGGAACTGATGGGCAGGATCCCCTCAGAGGGGAAAAGGAGTCCAGGAGAGCTGACTGTAATTTAAATAAACTTTATTGAGGACGCAGGAACAAATCATCCCACTGTGCAGAAAGAATAGCAAATATGGCAGGAGACCAGCTTGACTTAACAGAGAAATCTTCAGTGAGCTAAAACACAAAAAGGAAGCTTACAAGAAGTGAAAGCTGGACAGATGGCTCAGAGGAATATAAAAATATTACTTGAGCATGCAGGAGTGAAATCAGGAAGGCTAAAGCACAGCTGGAGTTGCAGTTAGCAAGGCACGTGAAGGGTAAAAAGAAGGATTTCTACAGGTATGATAGTAACAAGAAGGTCAGGGAAAGTGTGGGCCCCTTACTGAATGGGGGAGACAACCTAGTGACAGATGATGTGGAAAAAGTTGAAGTACTCAATGCTTTTTTTGCCTCTGTCATCACAGATAAAGTCAACTCCCAAATTACTGCACTAGGAGCACAGAATGGGGAGGAGGTAGCAGCCCTCAGTGGTGAAAGAACAGGTTCAGAACTATTTAGAAAAGCTGGACATGCACAAGTCCATGGGGCCGGATGCAATGCATCCAAGTGTGCTGAGGGAGTTGGCTGAAGTAATGGCAGAGCCATTGACCATTATCTTTGCAAACTCATGGCAATTGGGTGAGGTCCTGGATGACTGGAAAAAAGCAAATATTGTGCCCATCTTTGAAAGAGGAGCATCTGGGGAAATACAGACCAGTCAGCCTCACCTCAGTTCCCAGAAAAATCATGGAGCAGGTCCTCAAGCAATCCATTTTGAGGCACTTGGAGGAGAGGAAGGGGACTGGGAACAATCAGCATGGATTCACCAAGGGCAAGTCATGCCTGACCAACCTCATTGCCTTCAATGATGAGATGACTGGCTTTGTGGATGTGGGAAAAGTGGTGGACATGATATACCTTGACTTTCGGAAAGCTTTTGATACAGTCTCCCACAGTATTCTTTGCAGCAAGTTAAAGAAGTATGGGTTGGATGAACGGACTATAAGGTGGATAGAAAGCTGGCTAGATCATTGGGCTCAGCGGGTAGTGATCAATGGCTCGATGTGTAGTTGGCAGTCGGTATCATGTAGAGTGCCACAGGGGTCGGTTCTGGGGCTGTTTTTTTCAACATATTCATTAGTGATCTGGAGGATGGGGTGGATTGAACCCTCAGCAAGTTTGCAGATGACACTAAGCTAGGGAGAGTGGTAGATCTGCTGGATGGTAGAGAAAGGATACAGGGTGACTTAGACAAATTGGAGGATTGGGTCAAAAGAAATCTGATGAGGTTCAACAAGGGCAAGTGCAGAGTCCTGCACTTAGGACCAAAGAATCCCATGCACTGCTACAGACTGAGGACCGACGAACTAGGCAGCAGTTGTGCAGAAAAGGACCTGTGGATTACAGTGGACAAGAGGATATGAGTCAACCTTGCGCCCTTGTTGCTAAGAAGGCTAACAGAATATTGGGATGCATTAGTAGGAGCATTGCCAACAGATCAAGGGAAGGGATTATTCCCCTCTATTCGGCATTGCTGAGGCCACATTTGGAGTACTGTGTCCAGTTTTGGACCCTCCGCTACAGGAAGGATGTGGACAAATTGGAGAGAGTCCAGTGGAGGGCAACGAAAATGATTAGGGGGCTGGAGCACATAACTTATGAGGAGAGGCTAAGGGAACTGGGCATATTTAGTCTACAGAAGAGAAGAGTGAGGAGGGATTTGATAGCAGCCTTCAACTACCTGAGGGGGGATTCCAAAGAGGATGGAGCTAGGCTGTTCTCGGTGGTGACAGATGAGAGAACAAGGAGCAATGGTCTCAAGTTGCAGTGGGGGAGGTTTAGTTTGGATATTAGGAACACTATTTCACTAGAAGGGTGGTAAAGCACTGGAATGGATTAGCTAGGGAGGTGGTGGAATCTCCATCCTTGGAGGTATTTAAGGTGTGGCTTGACAAAGTCCTGTCTGGGATGATTTAGTTGGGGTTGGTTCTGCTTTGAGGAGAGGGTTGGGTAGATGACCTCCTGAGGTCTCTTCCATCCCTAATCTTCTATGATTCTATGATGCAAGCCAGCTTATGTCAACCTAAGTTTGTAGTGTAGACCAGGCCTAAAATGCCTTTGTGTGCATTGGTTTAATGTACTTTGGAAGTGTGCCAAGCTAAACTGCTTGAGGGTATTGTTAGTGTGCAGTAAGTGTGTCCGCACAGGGAGTTAGTGGGGAGGAGCTAGTGAGCGCTAAATTCGCTCCCTAGGTTACTGTGCACTAAATTCCCTGTGTGAACAAGCTCTCTTGCACCTGGAGGAAGTGATTTTGATGATTCAGTAATGGCACTCTATCTTGAGTCAAGGCTGAACACCAATGTAATGGTAGGAGAGACAGTGGTGTTGGAAATTTTGGGTCTGATTCTCCAGTACTTTATACATTAGATAGCCATTTACGCCTTTGCAAAGTGTGAAGCAGCTGCAAAATGCTACTAATGATGCAAATGAGTGGTGAATTCTGATATGATAATGTTTTACACTTGTTTAACACAGATGTAAATGATTATGCAAGGTGTAAGGCAGGGGAATCAGTCACGTTTGTCTTTTGAATGAGACATAACATTTAAATCCATATAATCACATGTTAATGACACCATGACACTTGTCACAAGAATAAGGGTTCACAGAGTTAGCCCAGATGTCTTGACCAAATTTCAGTTTGCTTACTTACATTTTGCCTACCTAAAATTCTTCCTGCAAATGCATTTGGATAAGGTATTGATTACTCCCTATCCTAACTTTGTCATATTAAACAGCTGTTATGTTTCATCCCAGGAGGTTGGTGAAGTGATTCTTTTATCTACAGTATATCATTTATAAGGCACTTTGGAATCATCCTGAGTGAAGGGCTAAATAATATGTTGGATACTATTATAATTATTTTAATAGCAAACAAAGTCTTTTCCCAGGGCCAGGGGGAAGGATTTTACAAAAAGCTAGAAGCTATCATGTAACCTTTGGAATTTTCTTCCTAATGAAAAAGGTCTTAAATACAGCATGCTCCCCTCTTCCCTCTTCCTGCAGCCTCAAGATTTTGTCTGATTTAACAATTCTACATTGAAGTAAATCCTTTTTGAAGGGAATGTGTTGTTAAGTATTTCTACAGCAAAGCAGTAATCACTTTATCGTGCAGGGCTGAAGTTTCATACTCAATTGATGTGAACATTAACATTCAGCATGGTACATTAAAGGTCACTAGGGAACTGCTGTGGAAATACTTACCAGTGTAACAATCTACTCTTAAGGCCCAGTCCTGCAAAATGCTGGGCATCTTCAACTTCAGTTGACTTTGACTTGGTGGGTAAGTCTATGCTGCAGCTGGGAGTGTGCTTCCTTGCTTGTGTAGACCAACATGTGCTAGCTCTGCTCAAACTAGCTCACTAAAATTAGCAGTGTAGCCTGGACTAGTATAGGCAGCAACTTAGGCAGGGAAGGATGCTCCCAGATGAAGCATTAGACATACTCAGTATGAGTTGAAAGCACTCAGCACCTCACAGGGCCTAAGTGGGGCCCATCAGAAAACTGATGAAATCACAGAATTCCAAGGTAAGAGAGACAGATTATCTTGCAAATCAAATTATCCCTGTCTTTTCTAAGGAGAAAAAAAGACTCTAGTAAAATACATATAATGAGTAGCCAAACTACCTCTAGTTATTTTTTTCTTTTCTTTTCTTTTCTGTTTATCCCTAGATTTTGTGCTTTTCTAATGTGATTATTTTGTCCAATACAGCTCTTTTGTGATAACTATGGTTTGGATTGTCAAAGTTAGTTCAAAAAGGTATTAAAGTTAATGCAAGTACTTCTGGCACTGAAATTCTGAAAAGCAAACCTGCTCCATTTAAAACTTAATTTTCAACAAATCTCTTTTGGTTCTTATTCCACTGTATAGCTTAAATTAAACTAGACTAAAGCTGTGAATGGTATGTTGTATCAAATAAGTACTATACTTCACATTTGTATCAGAGGATTTCAACACACTTTACAAAAGTGAATACATTTTATCATCCCTATTTTACAGAAGGTGAAACTGAATACAGAGAGGTTGCAGTGAATTCTTTGTCAGAAATAGAGGCTAAGACAGTGGTGGAAATAGCACTAAGGTTTACTTCTTCCATTTATCTGATCTAACCACTAGTCAACACTCTTTATTTCAAAGTGTAATTTTTGTTTGCAAATAAATAGGATATTTTGATGCAGTAAAAAAAAAAAAAAAGTCCACCGCAAAGTTCTGTCTGTTATTTAAGATGAAGTATTTCCTAAGATATTCCTTAAATATACTCCATAATTTGTATAATCAGTTAGAAATACATGAAGAATTTCCTTCACAAACGTTCTGTTTGATGCTTCCACAAATCATTATGAGCTGGATTTTAACATTCAGGGTGAAAGCCATCAGCCGTGGGAGTTGAGGTGTTTCCATCTGTTTGTTATACCATAAGTAGCTGCTCGAAAGAGCAGATGTGCTGCCCCAGGCTTCAGACTACTTGCATTATCCAATTGCATCATTTATATTTAAAGAGAAGAGTTCAAAACCAACACAAGTAAAACCAAATTAAATTAGGATTTCTCATTCTGAACTGCTAAACTCATCTGGCATTTTTGAGATCTGGCAAAATGTATTATAAAAATCCTTTTCAGAAAGGGATATCATTTGGTATAAATCACTTGGGTCTTAATTCAGCAAGTTACGTAGGCACTTTGTGTATGAACAGGCCTATAGCTTTCAGTGGAAAGTCTCACATTCTTAAGTATCTTGTTGAATTGGGGCCTTATTGTAAAAGTAATAAAAACATTCTGTTAGATCAAAAAATGTAAATAAAATTGAAGCATTAGTACAAAGTATTTTGTCTAAAATTATCGCTCAAAAGCCCCTTATTACCTCTCACATCTAATGGGATGTAGTGTTTCCATTACCCAACCAGGTGTGTGGGGAGGTGTTATATCTTGGCAGTGAACATTTGCACAGGGCTTATTCTTGTCACATAATAAACTTATTTAAACTAAAACTCTAACTGTTAAGGACCAAATTTCAAAATGATGACTTGATATTTGTACAGTAGTTGCTGAGAGTGACTTGTGAAAATAAATGGAAACTTCTAAGTACAGTATCTGTTTTCTACATGCAGTTTCCATTTGCATGCATAAATCTGAATGTTAGCCCACAAAAATATTTCATGCACAAATTTAGAAATTCAGTTCAAGCTTCTTGGAAAATGTGATCCTATTAATAATGGTAATTGTTAAGAATCACATTTATAATATAGCACCTTTCATTCTGACATTTAATTTTCATTTTCCACACACTACTGAAGTGCAGCCCCATATTTATATTTCCTTTAAACAAATCTTATAGAACTAATACAAAATTTTGACTTTTTTTTTAATCAGTGTTATATCATGTATTCATGGAGTGAAAACCTCAAAGCTGAGCTTTTCTAACCCTTTTCAAGCATTCAAAGTAAAATTATCGACTAGGAAAGGGACAAGGAAGAACAGCCTTTATTCTATTATGAATAATTTTTTAACTATTCAAAGAGTGCACTTTTCAGAAAACAACACCACATACACATAACAAGCACAGATTCTAATTACTTAAACTAGATAGAATCATTTACTATATAATGTATTTTATAAATATCTTTTCATAACAGGCTCCTATCCATTTTTAAGATAGAAACCATTTAATTAAGTACCCATGATGTTATACTTAAACAGCTAAAGAGCTTTTATAAGAATATAGGCTCACTTATTTGGGATCACTCAATATCCTAAGAGGCCAGTACACAATACAAAACTTTAGAAGCCGAAAAAGTGTCATGAAGAATAATGCCAGAGGGAAGACAGGATATAGTCTATGCAGACACTTGACCAATCTGTTCAGTATCCAAAAAAGAAGTCACAGTGCCAAGTCTCTAAACAAGACCTGAACATTTTGAAAAGAAAAAGAATCTCAATTAGATTATCTGTCTCAAATCTAAGTTCATCTTTTTTAAATGAGTATACAACTAAAAGTAACTTGAGATTGCTCTTTGACAGACCATAGAACAGTTACAATGGGAGCACTGAATTGTAACACTGAAAAAACAGTTGAATGACTAAGACAGCTAAGATTACATTTTCAGGCTCCCAGAGTTTTATTTTTGACTTTGGTAGGGGCAGGATCAAGTAGCTGGTACAAGCACAATACCATAAAAAGAGGACCTCTGTGCACTTCTTTAGTTTATTTTTTATTTCAGATTCATATAGAATTTCAAACATTGAAGAGATCGCTAAAGACTTGCCAAAGGACTTGCCAAAATTTACAATATATTTGATTTTTTTTCAAAAGTTTAATTCAGATCTAAACTTTAACTCTGAGCACCTCCACCTTTGGGGAAGTTTGTATGAATATCTAAGTTTCATGGCTACCACACACTTTATAAGGGGCTGTTCCAAAAGGCTGCGTCTCAGTAACACTGACATTTGGAGAAGTTTGGATCCGGATCCGAGTCATGCAGCTTTGGCCCATCTCTAGTTTTTAATAAAATACTTAGTTATTATTTACTTGCAGGATATTCAATGGCCTGTATCATTATACTGATTAAGCACCTAATAAATTTTAATGGATTTCATCTCTATTTTACAAATGGGAATGCGATAACTTGCTTGAGGTCACACAAAGTGTTAGTGGCAGAGCAAAGTTTAGAATCTAGCTAATCCCAGTGCCTTAACCACAGAACCATTGTTGCACAGCTACTTTAGAACAAATATCTGAGTAGAGAAAAAATATTAACATGAATGTTTGTTAGAATATAACAAAATATTTTGATGTCCGTGGTAATGGTAAATTATTTTAAGGTCTTAGTCTGGTCTCCCTGATATATTGAATATTACATCTAAAATCTTTTATATCACCTGTTAAAGTAAATGGAGTCTATACCAGTCAGATTCCTGGGTGCCCATAATTCACTGTTAATGCTTTAATAAAAATTGAAAAAATTAACATGCAATTAATCAGAAACTACTGTGCAGTGAAAACTTTATTTTTGAGGTACTATAAATATTATATTGAACGTCTTGCCATGTTTCCTCCATTGAAGAGTTGTTGCCATCTGTACGTTAATCCATTTGCTATGATGCGGTGTGCACATTTAATTGTAAGCATTGACCACAGTCATAGTTTTGCTTTTGCTCTTATTACAATGGACCGTTGGCTCTGTTTGAATCAATGCCTTACTGTTTTTAATATTTAGTGAGAGCTGTCTATTGATTTTTTTATTAGTATATTTACTTGTGTGGTGGTGGGGGGTGTAAATGACTGCAGACACACAGAAGGGGGGGCAGAGTCAAATAAGTTTGAGACCTACTGATTTATAGGATTCAGCTTGTTAGAGAAATGGGAAGGAAAAAGGTAGAGAAGTAAATAACATATTAGAGTTATTTGAAGAGTTCATTGAAAAGGACTCTGTTTTATTCCATAAACATTTTTATACTGCACTCATCATGTAGTATGAGTGCCTTCCAGTAATGCATTAGATCCATGTGACTAAACATCCGTCACATGTTTGTTCTCTTATCCAGGCCCTAGACAAAGAACCGTGTGAAGTGTCTTGTTTTGATAGGGTGTGGTTTTTAAAAAATATATACCTGTTGCTGTGTGTTTATGTAAGAGAAGGCAAGGTTAAATAAATGCATCTTGCATTTGGAGCAGAAGATGGTGATGTTTGTGATGGTCCTTCATTTTTGGGGATTTTGTTCCATGGTCTCAGACCACCCCTAGAGAAAATTCTGTCTCCTGTACAGACAAGCTTTACTCTTATTGCTGAGAATTCCATTGTGCCAGAGGAACGCAGTTCTCAACCCCTTCATTCCAAAGCTTTAGACAGTATTTAGATATCCTGGGCCTAGGCCATGCAGCGCATTGAAGATAAGGACTGAGACCTTGAACTTGATTCTAGATTCTATGGGAAGCTAGTGTAGAGAGCAGAGGATAGGTTTGATATGTTTGCAGTAACCTGTGTTGCTGAGGAGGACTGTTCTGAACTAGTTGGCATTTCTTAAGCACTGAAGTCTTCATGTCCAGATATGTTGCATTGCTGTAGTCCATCTGAGCGGTGATTGAAGGCATGAATAACTGAGGCCAGGTCACCAAACACTTGGTGTTTCCTAGCCAAGCAGAGATGGTAAAAAGTGTTGTTTGCAGATATTGCTCTGTGAGAGCTCAGTATCAGCGAGAAATCCAAGAGTACTCCTAGACTATGGACTGTATTGACCAATTATGGTTGTGTATCTTCAACTAATGGACACTGCACCATGGCTGCAAGTTCTTTGAAGTACTTTACTATATTCACCAGCATCACCTCTGTCTTGCTTGCATTCAGCATCAGCCAGCTGTTCTTCATCCAACAGCTGATCTCATCCAACTATCAGCTATCTTGGTGATAGTTTGAAGTGATTGTATGTGGTGAAGGTTAGATAGAGCTATGTATAATATGCATATTGATAGCAATTGAATCCATATCATCTGACTAGTACACCTCCTGGTTGCATGTAGATGTGAAAAGCCTGGAGAGAGAAATGATCCTTCACAAGTGACAGGTCTAGTGGTGGAGGTGTAGTTTCCAACCACTGCTTATTGGGTGCATCCTCGAGGAAGGACTCAAACCATTTTATCCTCAACCCCACCAACCCTCTCAGGTGACACAGCAGAATCTCTTGTTTAACAGGACTGAATCTACAGAGAGGTCCAGGAGGAAGAAAATTGATGTCTGAGAGCACCTGCCCTGTCTTGGCAAGAGTTTATATCATAATATGGAAACTTTAGGGGTACGGCATATTAGAAATATATCTTGGTTAAATAGAAAACACTTTTAAAGATTAATATTGTAGTGGGCCAGAATTATGTATACTCACTTTAAAGAAATACTTGTTTTAATTGCTTACTCCCATCTAGTGCTATTGTTAGAGCCCTGCACGGATACAAAAATTGTATCCGCATCCAATCCATGATCTGCAAAATTTGGATATGCACATATATAAAGTAGAAATCTATGGATTTGCAGGGTTGTACTAACAGCACCACTGGTCACCACACACTAGTGACACAGGGCTGTGCCAAGCACTCAATCGCCCCCCACTTCTCCCAGAGACCTCCTACTCCGCCCCCGCCATATCTCCTTCCCCACTTCAGGCAGGGAGGCTACATCCTGGGCCCTCGTGTGCCTTGCCACCCTCTCAGTGGGGGCTCATATATCCGTACGCAGCTGTGGTGGCTCTAAAGCATGCATATCTGACCAGGAGAGAGAGCAGCAGGAAAGTGCCTAATTTAAAGTAAAAACACCTCTTTTGGAGCTTGGCTCACTGTACTGGAGCACACTCCCATCTGGGAATTGTAGTTTACCTCCTCTGTCTCAGCAAGCTGAGGACTACACTCCCAGAATGCCCAGTGGGCTATTGCCACATATTGAAGCCTACTGCTGCATGATTCAGCAAGCCAACCTGAAGCCTGAGGACTGGGTGACAGCTGTTCCATTCGGGTGATTGTGTGCTGCAGAGCTCTGTGTTGATACAACATTTGTATCCACATCGAAGCCGTGATCTGCAAAAATGATCCGCAGATATAAAGCAGATATTTGTCGATTTGCAGGCCTCTAACTATTACGTTAAGTGTACTGAACCCAAGCTTGTGCTGAAAAAAATATTCTGTGTTATCACATTCTGTTTTGTTATTCAAATGTAAATAAAAATATGCTCTGGCACCAGCTTACTGTTTAAGTCCTTGATTCTGTAAGCTAGTCTGTGTGGTGGACCCCTGCACCAATGTGGAGCCCCAGTGACTTCAATAGAATTCCATGCAGGCCACAGGGCCTGCTTGGTTGCAACAGCTTCCAGGACCACAGCCTGAATTAGAACCAGTAAGACAGTTCAGAAAGGTAATACAGTGGATGGAAGTTGAGTCTGGGGATAATGCAGAAGGCTTTTCCTGAGTGGTTATTTGTTTTCTTATATTTGGTGGATTGCTGCTGAAAGACTTTGTGGAAGAGGTGAATTGTTTAAGGAGGGAAATGAGTGAGGAGAGGGGGGCTGTTTATGGATGCAGGGGAAGACACATGTATCTATTCAGATTTCTAACTAGCCCTTCACTGTGGTATATGAGCACCTGTATTTATCTGCCTGTAGTACTGGTTTTGGGAGATGGCCTGGGGTTGCCAGTGCCACCTTAGGCAGCTCTCTGTGCTATGTAAATGCACAGGATCAGAGTGCACACATACAATGCAGATGCTCCCACACTCAGAAGAGCCAGATTGGGAGTGAATGCACCCAGAACAGCACCCTTGATACTGTGCAACATGCAATTTCTTTTTTGAAGAAAGTGAAGAAAATTCTTCACTTCCCTTTGGATCTTCTGGGAAAATGGAAGTGAAAATGGGGAAACGCTTTCTAAAGAAGGTTTTGCTTTTTTAAAAAAGTGGGGAGAGGGACGAAAACCCACATCATCTTTTAAAAAATAGCGTGAGGGTCCAAGGATGGAGGTGATTCAGATATAATGGTGGGGGGAAAGAGTGAAATATCTTAAAATATCTTTTTAAATATCTTAAAAACGAACACACTGTGGGTTGAATGGGGAAGGTTGGCAAATTTGCTTAGAAACTGGTTTTGAGGCAGTGTGCATGGTGGGAACAACCTTAAAAACCTGTGGGAGAAGGAATGGGATCGCTTTCACATCTTGTCTTGGCACAGAGTTGATGTTTCTGGATGAGAGGGTGGTTGATTGATGCACAAAAAGTGGGAGTGAGTTTCAGTGTTGCTACACTTTTGGTTAGGCTGTTCCTTTGGAATTGTTGACCTGAAGCTTTAAAAGCTTTTCCAGTTCCAAAGGCCCATTTGAACAAAGGAAATAGTCAAATAAGATCTTGGAATTGAACATGAATCTCTAAAAGCCTAAAAAGCAACCCATTGTTCTTTCAGGAGATAATCCAAAACAATGGCTGGCAGCAAGACCAAATGACTTTAATTTGTGTCCAGAAATTTTTCAAAGATCTAAAAATGACCATGGGTCTTATTTCTTGGACAGAATGAATCCAAGATGATACCCAGATTTTCACAGCTCCTATGGGATCCTTTTTTTTCAGTCAGCATTTTAAGAGCACAATGTTATGAAAATGCTTGTTCTATGTATTTGGTCTGGATAGAGAGCCAGTGACTTACAGTCCATAGAATTCTTTCACAGAATAGGAAAATATTGTCAGTATAGTTACTTAACTGGTTGGAACTGATATCTCAGACACTGAAATATAAGCAGGTTATAAGGTTTATAAATTGGAAAAGCTGAATAAATTCGATAGAAAATTATGGCCTAAATTATGTTACAAACAGGAGTAACATTAAAAACTAAGTCTCTTGGCAGCCGCACAATTTCATAATGGCCAGTCCCTTTTATAAGCCATGGACCACTGGGGAGCTCACATATTTGGTGCAGAGTGGAAACTCCCTTTTCTGTCTACACAACCGGAGAAAAAGGAAGGGTTGGTGGCTGAGGTATTAGGTATGAACAAAGAGATTTGGGTCCAACTATGGCTCTGATTCAGACTTCCTTTGTGACTTTGGGTAAGTCAATAAATGTGTCAGAATTTTCTGTGTCAGAAAAGATGAGAATAATACTTCCTTATCTCAGCAGGCTGTTGTGAATATAAATTTATTAACATATATGGGATGATCAGCTGCTAAAGTGATAGGAGCCAGGCAGGCAGCAGAAAGAGGGAAGCTCAGATAAAAATGCCTCCCTCTCACTGAAATCTGGTAATCTTAGTCACCAAACACAACTACCTGTCTCCAATAGTGACACCAAATACTCCAGAGGAAGACAAGGGTTCATAATCCATGTGGTCAATTATGGACTATTATACACTCAGGGGCAAACATCTTCCTGACCCTAGCTGATGATTATTACTTTGTATAATTTTGTGTATTTAGGGCAAGAGCTGGGTAAATTTTTGGGGGGCGAAGAGTTTATTTGCCAAAAAATTCAGTTTTGGGTTGACCAAAACGATTTGTGAATTTGTGTCAAACTCACCGAATAATTCTGACTGAACAAAAATGGAAATGTTTCAGTAATGTTGAAATGAAACATTTAGTTTCAAGCCATCTTGAAAGATTTCATTTCAATTTCACACAACCAGAGGAGGGGAAAGAGGAGGTGGCAATAGAAGTGGATCCTTTATAAGCATTAGCTCAGTGGTTATGGCACT
Source organism: Emydura macquarii macquarii (assembly GCF_026122565.2). NCBI lineage: Eukaryota > Metazoa > Chordata > Testudines > Chelidae > Emydura > Emydura macquarii. The sequence continues at coordinate 3,705,450 of NW_027132434.1, forward strand.
CACCTGGGATATTGGAGACTGGGTTCTGTTCCCCCCTTTGCCTGTTATGGAGAAGCAGTTTGATGTTAGGTCTCCCCACTTCTAGGTGAGTGCCTTAGGAGTGGGGAGGCTATACATTGTCATCCATAGTGGCATCTATTCATGATGACAATGGATAGTCATTGGGCCAGGGAAAGAGACTGAGAGTGACTCTAAATCCTGGTGTTCAGGGTACTCACCTGGAAGGCGGAATACCCAAGTTCAAGTCCCTGCTGCACTGATTAAGTATTTTATACAAAGTGGAATAGCTTCAGCAGGAGAGACTGAGAAGGCCTCATACCTGAATATCCCATAGCCCTGTAGCTAGGCTACTCACCTGTTATATGGAAGATGCAAGATCAGATCCCTTCTCCATATCAATTAGGTTTCATATTCCAGGTGAGTACCCTAATGTTAATCTAGTCCTCCCTTCCATTTTACTTTTGTCAAAATGCATGAAATTGAAACACAATGTTTCAAGTTGGGTCAAAACAAAGTGTTTCATTTCAACACAATTTAATTTTTTTGACATTTCAATTCACTGAACATTTTCAAATAGTTTCATTTTCAGTTCTATCTGAAACAAATATTTTCTGCTTCAGAGTAAGACAGGCTCCAGGAGTGGGGGATTGGAGTGACATAGCGATTTACCAGTCCAGATTGTAGAGGGGAATGTCACAGGGTCATACGCTCATTTATTACTATCCCTTTACACTGCCTTTACCTTTTGTATTGTCCCTTCCTGTGCTACAGTGTTACGAGAGAACTGAACTTGACATATCCCACAGTCATCTTGTGCATTTAGCTACTATAAGCTGGAAGTGAGGACAGCACACAGCTTGAAAAAATTTGGCCTTGCTTAGGCAGACAAAAACAGCTATACAGCTGCAGTGTTACTAACAAGGATAGCTGACCATGCTGTCTGTGCTTGTGTCTGTAAGTTTGTTTTTGCTAGAGCTGCTTTGCTGTTAAGTAAAGATTATGAGTTCTTCACTGTTGCTAGGGGAATGGTCAGCCCATTATGGGTTACTTTGAGTTATGCTTTGTTTTGAGTTACCTATAAAGTGTGTGTACTTTGGAGAAGTCTAGAAGAAGTTATTTTTAGAGGATTTCTACGAGCTTGAGGTCTGACAGTCAGGAGGAAGGCCAGTCAGCAGTCTGCTGCCACTTGATACCAACTCAGACTTTGGGTAACTATTATTAGAGTTTTTCTAGACTATTGCTAGTTTTGATGTGTTCTTTGTACTCAATAAAAGTAAAGATTTTTGAGTAGAAACACTCTTGTGTGTACCAATCATTTATCAGACGGAGGTGCTGTGTCCCCATTGATTTATGTCCTGCTACCGCCTGGAAAACAGATTAGTTACCATAGCTTTGGGTTTAGATAACCCCAGGTAACAATAGCAAGTTTAACTTTGATTGTAAGAAGCAGCTCAGTGCAGTATTTTATTTTTTATTCTAAAGCACCATGCACACCTAACACAGTAGAGAAGTAATTAATAATAAATTCAAATACAAAAAAAATTTAAGTATTTAATTGTAATGCCTTTTTTTTTTTTTACTTCTTTACAATTTTTCCAGAATACACAGCATCAGAATCAGCTCATTTAACTTCTCTCTCAGATATTCTAGCCACAAAATCTTAATGGCTATTTAAAAGATGCTGGCACTTTGAATAGAGATAAAATATTCCTCCAGGAGCATCATGTAAACAGATTAAAAAGAAATTCAGAAACATATCAATTCAGGGGTAACTAGGTGAAATTATTTGGCCTGTGTTATACAGAAGGTCAAACTAGATGTTCTAATCATCCCTTTTGGCCTTAAAATATATGGAATAAAGTAGAGTCCTGAGAAATGCCCTTTTTTTCTAGGAAACAGGATTTAATTACTCGTGTTTTTTTTCTGAATCCCTCTTTAAAAACAGTTTGACAAATCTATGCCTTCAATAATCTTTTCTGATGCTCAGAAAAGTGGTGGTAATAATAACTAAATGATTATTTAATTCAGTAATCACTAAGAATTCTGCCAAGAAATTTTGCCACCCACAATGCCAAGATTCTCAGAGGGGAGAGACACTTTAAAACGTGAGTGCTACATCTAAATCAGGTCTGCCTTTTCTATTTTGTTTAATTGAATTTAGCTATCTATAATCCCTAGCCCAGATCTAAGGATTATAACTGCTAGAGCTCCAAGTATATATTGGATGCTTTCTATAGCAGGACTCATTTAACATAATTCATGGAATTTTTTATAAATACCTAAAATAAAGTGGGCTGAGAAAGGGGGAGAGACATAAAAAACTGCAAATAAGAGAGAGGACTATTATATGTAGTAAAATAATGTCATATAGACTTCTGCTTAATAACATCAAATAACTTTTGTAAACTGGTTCCAGGATTCCAAAGGGTTAAGCTTATTAGCCTCAGGTTATCATCCAACTGTTAACCCCTTGACTCCTCATGGGAATCATAGAAATTCAAATCAGATAGTAAATCGAGTTACAAATTTACATTTATTATTGAAAGGCAGCTCCAGTTTCTTTTCTCATTTGGATTCAGTCATGATTTACTGTACTGAATTACTGACCAACAGATTTCCCTTTTAAACATTGCCTCTAACTAATGTGTCAAATAGATCCAGCTTTTCCCATAAAACCTGAGGATATATTTCCAGGAGGGATTATAGTCAGTGGAGTCCCCTCAGCTCTGGGTAATTGTAATGTGGCTGTAAATATGTGATTTCTATAGAGAAATAAATATGGTCACAACAATTCTTTGCTTTTGTTTTTATCTTATGGTTTTGCTCAATATAGTTTTCCTAATACACTTAAGTTGTAAAGGAAAATTACGCTAACATACACCTTAGAGAGATAATTATTGTAACGAACAAGCTAGTGTGTGTGTGTGTGTGTGTGTTTGAGTGTGTGTACACCACTTCCTTCTTCTGGATGGAATCAGAACTGCTCAACTGTATATCTTGGGTCCATATTGCTAACAGCTAAAAAAGATTCTCCTTTAGCTCAGGCAGTTGGGGGAATGTGCTGGTCAAAAGGGAGATCTAAGATCTTGCCTCGCTGTTGTTCAGTGTAAATTGTGATATGGTAGTGATGCCGTGCAATAATCATATGATTATGATTAAGACATTTTAGAGCGTGTGATCCCAGGTTAGATTAAACTGATTTTAAAGACAGATTTTTGTCATACTTTCCCCCTCTTGTCATTACCTCAATACCTTGAGGGCTTTTTTTTTTTTTTTTTTTTTGCAGGGGGTGGAGGGTTGGAGAGGGGTGGTTAATGTTAGCCTTATGTCTGAAAATCTTATGTTCATAGCTGTTTATTTTGGGATAACTACAATATTCCAATGGTGGGGTTTTTTTACACTTAAGTTATTGATTGTACTCTCAGCCTTAATTCCATTTTAATTTGGGGGGGTTGTTTGTTGTAAATGGTTTTTGTTTTGTTTTGGTTGGTGGTGTTTTGTTGGGGAATTTTATTGGTTTTTAAAAAATTATTAAAAATATCACACATGATCCCTAAACAAGAAATCCAAAGAGAATGTTACCATGCAGTATTTCTAATGATTTGAAGATAAGTTGTATCATTGTTAAAATTGCTTTAAAAAACAAAAAGACCTTTTAAGGGCAAAAGTATACCATCATCAGTACACCAGACCAGCACAAAACAGCTAATGTACACTGGTTAATCTGGCCCTTAATATGTAATTGATTTATTGAATTAGAGGGCTATTACAGAGATTGGTGCTATGTGAAAAGGGGGATTGGAGAGCTCAATGTTTCTGCACTTTTAAAAGGCTCCCGCTGCGCTCCTTGGCAGTGCTGCTTTGGTGCGCAATGGAGCCACAGTATCAATGCCATTAAGAGTCTTGCAAGAACTACTGCTCACACTGGCATGCAAGCACAAAACCTTTAGAGAACAGTGACAGTTGAGCCAAGTAATCTACCATCTTGACACCTTATATTGATTCATTACAGCTATTAGAATTGACACGGTAATTGGTTGAGTTACCTCTGATATCACAGTGGCCCAATTTTAGAATTACCCGAGCTATTGAACTGCCCTATATAATCATATCAAGTAGATTCAGCAGTCATTAATAATTTAGTTTAATTACATCCTCATTTCTTCAAATACAGCCTATGCAGAAGATTTAAATTAATTTTAACTAGATGGAACGCTTGAAGAGTCTGCGTCAATCCATTCTTAAGATCAATCATGAGAAAGAAAAGAGTGAAAAGATGTTAAATTCCTGAAATGATGCATTTTAATTAATTTTAACACAATCTAAGTAATCTAATTAATTAATTATTAATTGTTAATTTTCTGTAAATTCTTTGTACACTCAAACAGTAGATACTGCAACTTTGAGTTAAATATGCTGTATTTTTCATACATACCAAAGAGGTTAAATCCCTGCTTTAAGTGCAAAATGAAACTCAACTTTAACTATAGAGCCATGGCCAATGCCTCCATAATATTTTTAAAGTGTTTCTAATAATTTTTGTCACCTTTGTCTGAACTCCCTCTACATCTGCTCATTTCTCTTTGAGACAGGATAACAGAACTGAGTACAATATTCCAGAGGCATCTCACTGATTTACATTCCATCCCATTGCTTCTGAGTCCTATTTTTATTTCCTTTATTTGACTACTGCTGAAAATTCCATAAAGGTTTCTGTTGGGATGTCGGGAATTGAGGCCTTTTTTTTCCTGAACAGTTAATTAATTTAGAACCCTGTAAGGCAGTGGTTCCCAACCTTTTTGGTTCAAGGGCCACAGATATCATTTTTACAAATCTGAAAGGCCACCAGTCTCCACCAGGAGGCCCCCTTCTTTCCCCCCCCGCCTCCCCCCACTGCCGCCAGATGGAAGGAGTTCAGCGAGGAGGCTGCCTCCTCGCTGATCTCCTGTCTTCCTGGCTGCAGCAGGGAAACCGCACACGTCCTATAGCCCTGTGCACTCCACCTGGGTCCCTAGGCAGTAGCTCCCTTCTGCAGCCAGGGGGATGGAAAATCAGTGCTCCTCTTCCTATGGCTCCAGCAGGGACCCCAGCACCTAGGGATCCCAGCAGAGTGCTTTGCTCTCTGCTGGAGGCGGGGGAGAAGAGCGCTGATCTCCCCTCCCTCTGGCTCTAGCAGGAACCCCAGCACCTATGGACCTAGGCGGAGCACTTTGCTGTGCTCCCTGCTACAGCCAGGAGGAGGGGAGTGCTGATCTCCCATCCCCTTGGCTGCAGCAAGGAGCCTCCACCAGTCTTTGCGCTCTGCCTGGGTCCTTAGGCAGCAGCTCCCTTCTGCAGCCAGCAGGAGGGGAGCTGCGGGCCACTTTGAAAGCCCCCACAGGCCACAGGTTGGGAACCACTGCAGTAAGGTATGTGAATAGTCCAAAATCTTCCTTCCAAGTAAAGTGTATGAGTACAACAATACAATATAGAACAGAAGCTCATAATTTTATGTATAGTTTTTATTATGCTCTTATGCAAAATTTGGCTTCAAGGGCTAACAATTCTATATGTGCAATATTGCATTGTTTCCTATTTTAAATTTATATTTCTTTTGTATTTCTAGGTATGGCATGAATTGCCTTATTCAGTTTGAAGATTTTGCTAATGCCAATGCATTCCGCCTCCTGAATAAGTATCGTAACGAGTACTGCACTTTCAATGATGACATTCAAGGTAACAAAATACGTTCTTCCTGCTCTATTATGAGTGCTTAGGAAAAATTAGAGTTCCAGTTAGTTTAGTTATTGTACAAGAGACAAAAAGACCAGATTTCCATATGATACCTGAGAATATTCACTAAGAGCCATGCATGTCTAGGCATATGAAGTGCTTGAAATGTAACAGGCTGCAAACTCAGGAAATTAAATTTCTAAAACGTTTGTTGGGTCACTGAAGAACAGTTTTACAGTGCCTGGGGCAAAATCCCCTCTCATTGGCTATTTTCCTCACTAGCCTGCCTCCTGGAGAAGAGCAGTTGATCCGGGCTGCTGCAGCAAGCAGGCAGAACTCTGTGCCCTCCCCTCAGCAGCTGATACCATTCTCAGAGGAAGGTAGGGAGGAGGAAGGAGTGGAAAGAACCCAGCAATTTGGTGGCTTTGCTCCCTCCTTCTTCCTCTTCTCCTTCTACGAGCAACAGGACAGTTCTTGTCTGCTCTGTTCCCTGCTCCCTGCAACACACAGCCTGGGAAGGAGGAGGTGGACCCCACTGCAGCCACTCCCCCAGGTCTGGGAGAGGCTGTGAAGAAGCCCAGGAGCTGCTGGGGGGGAGCAGAGCTGATGTGGGGTAGAGGGGGCAGAATTGATGGGTTAGAGAGAAGAATTGATGGTTCTGTAGGGAGCAGAATAGATATGGAGGCAGAGTTGATGGGGGAGTGGAGGGAACAAGATCAGTTTGGGGATTGAGGGGCAGAATTAATTGCTGGGCAGGTGGACATGCACATATGGTCATGATGATCATAGACCCCCATACATACCTTTTTAAGACCAGTTTAAGTACTGGGGATATGTACGCCAGGTGTATTTCCAGTGACTTATTTTTATTCCTCTCATTTCCCCTTTTAATTTATATCCTACACTCCATCTAATTCTAGACATTCATTTAATTAACTTTGTAAAAGTTAAGGCTGCATGATATAACTTCTCTTTCAATTTAACTTCAGTTCTTCTTTGTGCTAAGGTCTACAGATCCATTACTGAAGGTACTTCAGCCTGCTTGCAACTTAGGGGCAGATCCAGACCTCAGTCACATGCAGCATGGGAATGTCCTGAAGTTCCTTCCATTTTTTTATGCCTCCACAACAGCTGATGGCTTATCCAGGCCTCCCTGCTGCAGCGAGTTTCTGATGAGAAATCTAAACTTTATTTCAGATTTTTAGACTAACAGTATGACAATAATGTGTCTTATTTCCAGCCATGTTCCATGGCTGCATTTGATTTTTGCGGAGATTGTCCCCTCAGCTTGGCTTCCTCTTCTGAGGCATTTGTAGCCTCTGGTGCCCCTGCAGGATTCAGGCACAGAGTTTGGCCAAGAAAGGCCAGAGACAAAAGGAAAGGTCTGTGTCACCGGCTCCCTCAAGAGTCTCATTGGGGTCCTCATATGGCTCTGTAGACAGAATGCTGTTTCCCTCACAACCCAGTCCAGGTGGGATTACCTCATCCCCAGGCAGGAAAACAGCAAAGCAGGTTTGGAGAGGTTGCCTGTACTGGGCTAAAGCCCTGAGCCCCTACATCCTCTGCGAGGCTGAAGCCCGGAGCTCCAATGCCAACGCCGGTCTAAAGCTTGGAGCCCTGGTGCCCCTGTGGGGCAGAAGCCCCAAGCCCCGCCCCATGGCTGAAGTCTGGAGCCTCAAGCCCCCTCCTCTGCAGCTGAAGCCCCTTTGCCCCCCTCCACACACAGCAGCTGAAGCCAGGAGCCCCAAGTTCCCCTCACATCCCTCCACTGGGCCCTGGAGTTTTTATAGTATGTTGGCAGGGGGCTCAGAAAGAAAAAGGTTGAGAACCCCTGCTCTACTACCCCTACTGTACTCTATTACAGTTCTTCCCCTCTGTCCCTGCATCCCACTTCTGTTCCGGGTTTCTTCACTTTATAGAAACAACTCGACTCCTCCCCTAGCTGGGACTCATCTTTAATTGGCCCTGGCCCATCCTCTAGGTGCATGTAGGTGTGCTAACTCGCCTCTCAGGCCTACATTAACCATTCCTCCACCTTCTCCACTGCATTTCACATGGTTCTTCTCAACCTAAAAATTGCATGGACTAAAGGTCTTCTCCCTAGAAAGAAAAATAAAAAGTGGGATTCATGCAGGTATATAGGGCTTTAGTCCTTGGGATCAGATGCTCAGACAAATCAGTTCCTAGCTATCTTAGTGATACAGTGGGAAACTTTATGGAAAATTGAGGCTATTTATAGTCATCAGAAAAATTGACTTGCAATACGAAAACTGTGGAAAGGAATACAAATGATATGGCAAGTTAAAGCTGTCCTGAAGCACGACTGGAGAGAATACTTCTTTGCAAATGGTAGCTAGAACAAGTGCAGGGGTGATAGAATCTCTTTATTACCTCAAAGCTATCTGCTCATCTCCCAATCAGCACTGTTTGGAGTGACACCCCCCCTCCCCCAGTTAGTACCAGGCTCTCTCATTTTGGGATCAAAAGGTCTACCTATAGTTTTGATCAAATGCGCTCACTGGACATTGACTAGAAGAGGTACCCTATGGGGCTGTGAAAGAATTTCAGGTACAGCTTTGTCACATTTGCAGTGTCAGTAACCCATGGAAAGTTCACAGCAAGAATGAGATCATCCATCATCTACTTCAGATTGGACCATTGCAACCTACTCCCCATCCTATTTCTAGCATTACAGAATCAGGGGACAAACAGCACAGTTTGAAACATCTAAATAAGTTCCTAATGGAGGCTTGTCTGCAAAATATTCCCATTTTGCCTCCCTCAGACAATTGTTATGTTTTGCAGATGGATGGCAGCCTTTTTCTTTTCCCAGCTTTGACTATTTGATCTTACATATGCTCCTAGGGTCCCTCTCCAGGATCATGGTAATAATATTAACTTTAAGGAAGAAGCAAATTTATTTATCTTTTTCTGGACAATTTTTCTGATCTGGGATCTGTACAGAGAGAAGAATGAATACTATCAGGTGCAAGATCTCATCTCAGAAGAATGCTAACAGAAGATCAAGATAGTCATAATGAAAAAAGCGGTGTCACAGAAACACAAATCCAGTTCTTATTGGAGTCTATTAGTAATTCTGATCTCATACACAGACTTACTGCAGTGATCCAGCACATATGATACCTATCCAGGAATTCCAGGTATCTCCTCTGCTTCTCACCCAATCTCATCTATTGGCAGAGATCTAGCTCCAGTTGTATATTCTCTGCTCCCACAACTGGTGAATGCAGAGAATGCGATTATTTTAAGGTATCTACCCCATTCAGTTTAGGGAATGGGTACCAGATAGAGCACTGCATCTACCAGCTGGATCACCACTATTCATTGATATCTCATAATACTGCTGTTCCTTCAATGGATAACAGACTGTTCTGATCATGACACTCAAGGTCTGATAGAGTTTTCTTAATAATAGTCAAGAACCTAATGAGCCCTATTCCAGAAAAACATTCTCTTGTCCTTGGTAGAGCATCTCTATGTGCCCTGCCCACCAAAAAGGGAAAAGAACACCAAGACTTACATGGAAGAGATCTGATTAACAGAGTGGTTTCTGCATCTAGAAATATTTTATTCATCATTAAGTCAGTTTGGTGCGCTGGTGATTGACCTCCTGGTATCTGTACACAGTAAATAAAGTGTCCTGCAGCCTCTGTATATGTCAGGATCTGGGATGTGAGATGGTGAATGACATCTTGTAAAGCTGGCAAGGTCCTTGCTATATGTCTTCCCACCTTTTCCATTGAGCGCCAGGAAAATACTATCAGATAAAAGATAGGAATGAGACAGTGGCAGTGATACTCTTATGTGTTTGTGGTGTAGAGGCTGTGGCTCTCATGCCTTATTAATCTAGTAGTGGATCTTTGGATGTCTCTATTTTATAGAAGAGGTCTGTTATTTGGGACCCAACAAGTTTTAAATGAATATTTGACCCCCAAAAGAGAAGTCAGAAAATAGAATTCATTCTACTGATGGTACTAAGTCCGTAGTTTAACTATCATGTTAAATCAGTGAAACAGACATAGGCTTCGTCTACATTTACCCTGGCGATTCAGCGGCAGTCAACGGGAGTTATGCAAACTACGCAGAAAACTTGCATAATTCCCGTTGACTGCTGTGCTTCTCTTCTGCACGCCATCTTCACTGCATTCCCGTCGACGCAGTGCTACGCCACTTGCAGGGGTGGATTAATAGTGTCAACTTCTGGATTGACTGAGCAGGTCTTCACTGACTGCTCAGTCGATCCAGATATGTTGATCTGACAGCAGCAACTTTGCCGCCGTCAGTGTAGACATAGCCGTGGCCTTGAGTTCCCTCAAGAAATCTATACTGTGGGTGTATAAGAGTGTCCAAGCCAAAAGATCAGGTTTCTGTAGTATAATGTTCTCAACTTGTTCAAGAGAAGGAAGTTTTGTATAATTCTCAATGTTAAATGCATATTTAGGGCATCAACCTTATTCTAACTCTTTAAGGTCATAGATAGAGCAAAACCTTGGGATCTCATTCTGTTCCTTACACCACTACTCAGCCTGAACCCTCTGCGGGAGGTATTGTTATACTTCCTATTCATTAGGATAGGATTCCTGATGACTGCTCTCTCCAATCAGATGAGGTTTTTTTAAATTTGAAGTCGGGAGCTTTGTCTAATAAGAATCAGTATAGTACTTTTAATTCAGACAGATAGTCCTCCCAACTGTCATAGCATTCATTCCCTAAGTCTTCTCCACACATTAGTGCCCAGGTGAATATGGAGGAGATATTTATATATAATCAACCTTGTTTAGGATGTACATATTTAAAGGATGACCCTGGAGGACCACTGCTACAAAAATCCCATTTAACAGATCTGTGGACCTTAGTACAAAGAAAAATAGGAAAAATTATCCTATGCTTCCAAAAAATTTGCTTTCTGTGAGTAATAAGGTCCACAGATCTGATGCACTCTATAGACTAATGGATCGTCTAGAATACAGGTAGAAATTGTTATCCCAATATTTTGATTTCTTGAAATTAGGTGAAATTTCTCCCTGTGCAGAGGGAGAAATTGTTGATTTTTTCCTCAACGTTTATCTAAAATAGCATATAATTTTGGAAAGTAGATTTGAACTAACCTGACTCTGAAAGTTCTCTCAATTGGAGAGAATTTCAGGAAGCTGGGTATTCCCCTGCTGCCAATGACTGATAACTCTGGTTTGCCTGCAAGAACTCTTGAAGTACCCATTATAATGGATCTGTGAACCTTATTACTCAAAGAAAGAAAATTTTCAGGTAAGCATGGATAAATTTCCCTATTTTATTTTATTAGAAATATACAGATTGAAATTCATTTGATATCTGGAAAGGATAGATTGTTAATTAACTGTCCAGAGAACTGTTTTACAAGGTAGGAATTAGAGAAGAACTTCTAATTGACCTTTGATGACTCAGTAGAAGGGGGCACTAAGTGTGAAAGTAGCCAAACTAAAGAGCAGTCAGGGATCTTGAAGTGCTCAGATGTTTAGCAACTATTCTTACAATTGGTCAGAATTTAAGTTTCTCAATTTTTGAGTGCCCATCTTGAGACACCCTAAAAAGGCCTGATTTTCAGAGTGTGGGGGGCTCAGTACTTTTGAAAATCAGGTCCCTTTAAGATGTTTCAAATTGGGCATAAAAATGTGATATCCTCCACTCTATGCACTGAATGAGGTGGAGGAGCTTTGGAAAAAAGACTAGCATTATGCATTTGCATTAAGGAGCTGAATTAAGGTTTCATGGGCAACCTTATTTCTGACATTTCCAGTTTCTAAGTTTTCAGTGTTTGACTTCACAACCATCACCTTCTTTTAATGTAATTTTTATGTAGTTCTATGAGTTGCTAATTTTCCTCATTTCCTCACATTTGAAAGATGTCTTTGATACTGTGTTCAAGGTAAACTCTGTGGTCCTTTTTTTTTTAAGACTTTCTAAAATATGCGGGATTGATAGTCCTAGAAAAAGATGTTTTATTTTCTTTCAGAACAGATGTAGTATGGGCAGCAACAATGCAAATTTCCTTGTGCTACCCTACCAACATATATCAATCCTGACCTACAATGACTACTTCTAATGTTCAGAGAGTAGCTCAGTTTCCATGCTTGTTACCTCTTTGGCATGTCTGGTGAAACCACTAACAAGGGTGCTAATTAGTGTTAATTGTGCTGGTAGTTCCTGAGATGTGGAGACTGCCTAGTAAGAACTGATATAAGACCACTAACTCATTTTACACAGGTCTCCAAACAGCCATCATACGGTAGCTACTTATAGTCACAGCTGACTGGTCTGGGTTTGAATTGATGGTGAAAGCATCTGTATCCCATTGCCAATTAATTAGGCCACCCATTCTGTCAAAACAGTTTTTCTGTATTTTTGAATAAGTTATTGTTTCACACTGGAAATGACAAATCTGTGGGTATGGAGAACTACGTACACTATTTGTTTCCTAAATACAGTTGTAACTGTGTTTATTCCATTATGCCCACAAATGTAATACTTTTCCCATCACTATGGGCACAGAACCTATATTTTAATGCAAACAAAAATTCTATAACCAGTATAACCTATACATGGAAATAATTTCTATATTATCTTGCTCTGAGGAAACATCCTTTGTTTTTAACAGATATGCCATTCAAATTAATTATGAAAAGGTCTGATTAAACATAATATAGAGCATGCATAATTTCCAATTATTATATGAGGGTATTATGTTATCTGTACAATGGGTAAAAAAAATTTAGCATAGGTTTGTAAACTGAGTAATTATTATTATTAAGTAAGCATTATCCAAAAATGTATTAACAGCTCTTGAGGACATGTCAGACCTAAATGAGTTCAGTTTTCAAATCAGAATTCCTTCTTTTATCATAATAAATGCTTGTCATTTTAATCCTTTTTACACTAGAAATGTGGAAACTCTAAATTAGCTTTCTATCATTGCCATATTGCATCTGGAAAGTCCAGCTCCTGAAACCAAATGGATAGAAGATTTCTATATTTATTTTGTTTTTATTTTTGAAAAAGTTGAAATATTCCAATTGAAAACATGAATTTGCATAGTCTTTGAGCAAGGCATGTACAAATTATAGAATATGTACTGGCCCAACACCTGATACCAAATGGTCAATACATCCTTGTATCATATGGAAAACATCACTAATAACATTCCACAAAAAAGAATGGATCAAGATGAAGTAGGAGATCTTTGCAAAAATGACCCAAATTAAAGAGAGATACCATCGGGGTTACTAGAACAGCAGTTATAGTGCTGGGCCACCATGTAGATGTTGTCTATCAATTAGCATGGTTCAGTGGTAAATGTATCACAGAATATGTACTTTTTCTGGTAACTCCTTTACCCCGACTGTATTACAATCCTTGACTTTGTATATTCATATGATAGAAAATTTTAATTATCTTCTATTTATTCTGTGTATGTGTGTTTTCTCACTAAATGGGTAGGTTTCTTCACCAAAGTTATCTTTGCTATCTCAGATACCTATTCAGTGTTCACCAGATAGATGTGAGAGCACCATCTTCTAAGGAGGAAACTCTTCACCGCTATAAATTATATCAGGAGTTATGTCACTGTTTCCAAGGACATCAATTTTTGTCAGACAAAGCAGGCAGAACCAAGAAAGCTCTAGATTCAGATTTCTAACCAAGGCTGAGCTCATTTAGAGGAATGCTTCATAGAAGGAATCTATGTCTAACTGAGTCAGTTTAACAAATCCCAAACCATAGTCAAGTTCACATCTATAAATTGACCTTTTAAAGGAACTTAATTTCATGGAAAATAGTTAATTTGTTAAGAGGGCTCAGTTTCTATACTGGACTAAAAGATCCCCACCCGTTTGGGCCACCAGAGTACCACAATGGGCATGGAATGGACTTTGTCATAAACTTTTTTCAAGCCTATATTTGCAAAATTCCATCTAGGAAAGTCTTATTCTAAGTTCAACAGGAAAAAGGACTCTTAAAGTGAAGGGTCACTTGCTCCTTTCCCATCTGTCAGGAATCCAGTTCACAAGAGGGAAAGAGCAGCGACATAGCCTTTTATGGACATAGTCCTAAAAACCCTCTTCTAATAAGCAGGCTTCTTTACATCTGGGGTTGATAAGTGGGTTTTCACTGGACTAAGCTTATGTAAGGTCATGCAGCCATCCCACCCACTCAGCATGAACCAGGCATATGCAGCGGCAGGATGGAGGAGGAACAGGGGACACCTTCCTTGAAAATTCCTCTTTCCTTTGGATTGGAATCCAGGGCTACCTCCCCCACTCAAGATGGAAGTTGAGGGAGTGGACCCATAGTTGAAGATGTTGCTAAGGAAGGGGGAGATAAAAGCCACCAAGTTGCCCCTAGAATATTCATAAAGTGTGTGTAGCCAGAGTCTAGTGGAGGGGAGGGTCTTGTTTTTTGATGTGTGTGGTAGTCTTGAGGGGGCCTCTTAGGAAGCTGGGGGTGGACTTCTCATGTGAGGCTCCCTTCTAAATGACCCTTAGGCACTGGACTTCCCTCCTTCGTCCCTTCCACTCAGGGATTGAACTGTTTCTTCCAGCCCCAAGATCATGCTCTCCCTTTTTCCTCACTGGGGACTAAAAGAGGAAAGAGGACTCTTTTCTGTCTCCTATGCCTTCTTCACCCTGTAGATGGAAAGAAGAGGGAGTGTTAGATGTGCCTAATACTCATTGTGATGAACTGTATTTGCTTTACCTTTACCTCATCCTAAATCCTCCGGTCCAAAATAGTCCAGATTTGTTGACTTTCAGGGTATACTGCACAGCTCTTTTGCTTTACTTGGCCTTTAAGGAGAACTAGAGGGAATGAGTTACAGGCCAATGTATGAAGGTGCTAATATTTATTTATGTGTTGCTGCTTGACAGAAGTGTGAGCTGCTTGTAAAGTATTATATTTTTGTAATTGTAAATAGTTGGGAGATCACTCAGAGCCATGGGCATTTTTTAATTTCTTCTAAGTCAAAATGAAATTAAATCAATAAAAATAAACCTAACATCCTCCACTTTGTTTGTTTCACCCTCCTGTTGTATTTTGTTTTAACCTAGATTATAATGCTCTGGGGCAAGGACTGTCTTTTTAGTAAGCATTTCCACAGTGCCTAAAACAACAGGGTCTCAATCTGTGATTGCAAACCTTGGGCTCTGATATAAAACACATAATAATAATAAGAAGTAGTATGCTAACACGCTTTTGGCTCAGTGCTGCTGTTGCTATCAGTAACAGGAACTGCAACAGAAACTTGGGCAGAATACAAACTCAATAAACTAGGGTTTGCTTCCAAATTTCACACCCGTGAGTGGATTAGAATTTAGGTGTAATAAGTGTTTTGTCTTCTGTGCTAGAAAACTCTGTTTCAGCATGTTAACTTTCACAACTGCTTACAATTCCCCTGTAAGATGCCATATTCTGTTGTCAAAACTTTCAGAGTTTATTTTTCCATAGTCTTTGTGATGGTAGAAAATTGCAATAAAGTTCTGCTCATATTCTGGAATATTTATAAGATTGTCTTATGCTTCGGCACTTGCCTGGTGCAGATTGTGTTTTGATTGTTTTTCCAGAAATGGCAGCTGATGTGCATGGTAAAGTTTAAGGTCATTCATTAGTTTCAGCAGTTCCAGTTAAACAAATCTGCTATTCATGCTGACATTTTTTCTCCCTTTCATGAAGAACAATAAGGCAAACTGCTGAAGACCAGTGATGACAGTTATTGCCAACAACAAAGAATGATAGTGAGCTGGCTACTCTAATAGAACTAGGTCATTATCATTTTACAGAAAAACGGCTGTTCAGCTTAGGGTCCAGAGTGCTTGACAGGCAGAGCTCCCAACATGATCTGTCAAGAAAAGGTGAAGTCCCAGTGGAACTGACGCAGCTTTTGGATTCAGGCAGCAGAACAGAGGTTTGACCTTGGGTAAGGGTTTTTGTAGGGAAGAAACAGTAGTTCAAGGGAGAACACTAGGTTTGTTGGGTAAACGATGACTCAAGGTTGTATACCAGAGTTGTTTTGTTTAGGCTGGACAATAGGAACTGATCATTCCTGGCTATGGGCAGTGTTCCTTCCAGGAAGCTCACAATGCAATCAGGCAGATTCAGTGTTTTGGATATCAATAAAGGCTAGAACTGGTCTGATAACTGCTGAGCTGGGTGTGTGCAGGTGTGGGTTCATTAATAGGTGGAGCAGAGATTTCCCATCATGCCATGCTTTGCTGATCCCAGAGTTCAGTATGCTCCCTGCCTTGAAGCTTGGCTCTCCATTAGGTATGCTAATAGAGATGTTTCCTTGTTCCATCTTTGAGTAGATGAGGCTAGGAGAGTTACCTTAATCCTGTCACCGTTGTCCGTAGGGGTTTAGGTGTGTATCCCACTGCCTTTTTATTCCTTTTTGAAAGTCTGTCTTCTGATCAGTTCTCGTTCAAGCAGAGGTTGGGTGGGGGAGGTCCTTCGTGAGTCAGACAGGCTGGGTACTGTGCCCTGGTTCCCCAAGAACATAGAGCTGACAGGTAACACTGATGATCTAGTCAGCTTCCTATCCACCTTATAGTCTATTCATCCAACCCATATGTCTTTAACTTGCTGATAAGAATACTGTGGGAGACCATATCAAAAGCTTTGCTAAAGTCAACATATATCACATCCACCGCTTTCCCCACATCCATAGAGTCAGTCATCTCGTCATAGAAGGCAGTCAGGTTGGTCAGCAGGGCCATCCGTTGAGGGGTGCGGGGCCCAGGACAAATCAGCTGGGCCCAGCGCCTCTTCCCTCCCCCCCCCCCCCCCGCACATGCTCACTGAGCAACCCCTCAGCTGGGCGGGCCTGGGGGCCACTACTTACATTTGTGCTCCCTCCCCCCTGTTGGCAACAGCAGCAGCGCCCTGCAGAGGGATTTCAGCAGGCCTGTTTACCACACTCCCCCCCGCTGTGAGGGTAGTGAGTGCGGCGGGGAGTGGGAGTGACAGGGCAGATGCCCCTGAGTCGCCCAGCAGCAGGGGGGTGGGGAGTGATGAGCTCTGCCCCAGAGCCCTGCCTTTGGCTGCCTGGTGGGGATGGAGGAACCAGGAGCAGCTTGCTCCCCCCACAGCAGGAGCTCTCAGCCACCGCCAGACTGGGTTCAGCATGGCTGCCGGTAAAGCCCAGCAACCCCTGGCCACATGCGACAGTGGTGGACGGCTCCTCCTCTGAGGGCCCAGCCAGTGTTCCTCCCTCCCAGACTGGTGCTGGGGGAATGGCCCTCTCCCACTTCCCCTCCCCCTCGGTACGCCACTGGCAGGGCCACCTAAAGTGCCCAGGGCAGTTGCCCCAATTCACCATACCCTAGGGACGGCTCTGTTGGTCAGACATGATTCGCCCTTGGTAAATCCATGCTGACTGTTCCCAATCACCTTCCTCTCTTCCATGTGCCTCAAAATGGACTCCTTGAGGACCTGCTCCATGATTTTTCCAGGGTCTGAGGTGAGGCTGACCAGTCTGTAGTTCCCTGGATCCTCCTCCTTCCCTTTTTTGGAGGTGGGCACTATATTTGCCAATCATCCGGGACCTCTCCCAGTCACTACAAGTTTTCAAAGATAATGGCCAATGGATCTGCAATTACATCAGCCAACTCCCTCAGCATGCTTGGATGCATTGCATCCGGACCCATGGACTTGTGCACGTCCAGCTTTTCCAAATAGTTCTGAACCTGTTCTTTCACCACTGAAGGCTGCTCACCTCCTCCCCATTCTGTGCTCCTTGTGCAGTAATCTGGGAGCTGACCTTATCTGTGACGACAGAGGCAAAAAAAACATTGAGTACTTCAGCTTTTTCCACATCATCTGTCACTAGGTGTCTCCTCCATTCAGTATGGGGCCCACACTTTCCCTGACCTTCTTGTTGCTAACATACCTGTAGAAACCCTTCTTCTTACTCTTCATGGCCCCTACTAGCGGCAACTCCAATTGTGCTTTAGCCTTCCTGATTTCACTCCTGCATGCTTGAGCAGTGTTTTTATTCTCCTCTCTAGTCATCTGCCCAACCATCCATTTCTTTAAGTTTCCCTTTTGTGTTTTAGCTCACTGAAGATTTCTCTGTTAAGCCAAGCTGGTCTCCTGCCATATTTGCTATTCTTTCTGAACATCGGGATGGTTTGTTCCTATGCCCTCAATAAGGTTCCTTTAAAATACAGCCAGCTCTCCTGGACTCCTTTCCCCCCTCATATTAGCTTCCCAGGGGATCCTGCCCATCAGCTCCCTGAAGGAATCAAAGTCTGCTTTTCTGAAGTCCAGAGTCCGTATCCTGCTTTTCACTGCTGCGTGCAGCTACACATTGCAATGAGCGTGGACGCAGCCTGCCTTTCCCTGTAGCATGTAGCTACATGTGCCCTACATGCCGCCTTAAGCATAGGCAAGTATAGATAAGGTCTTAGAGCCCCGCTGCTCCCCAGTCCATGTCTCTTTGCAATCCTCTGGTGGACTTTGGAATGAGCAGCCACTGAGCCATACATGCAGCTGCATCAAATCCGCCTCCCCTGGCCAGCAGGGGAGCCACATGGGGCCGGATGCAATGCACCCGAGGGTGCTGCGGGAGTTGGCTGAGGTGATTTCAGAGCCATTGGCTATTATCTTTGAAAGCTCGTGGGAACAGGGGGAGGTCCCTGAGGACTGGAAAAAAGCAAATATAGTGCCCATCTTCAAAAAAGGGAGGAAAGAGGATCCAGGGAACTACAGACCGGTCAGCCTCACCTCAATCCCTGGAAAAATCATGGAGCAGGTCCTTAAGGAATCCATTTTAAGGCACTTGGAAGAGAGGATGGTGATCAGGAACAGTCAACACGGATTCACCAAGGGAAAGTCATGCCTGACCAACCTGATTGCTTTCTATGATGAGGTGACTGGCTCTGTGGATGTAGGGAAGGCGGTGGATGTGATATACCTTGACTTTAGCAAAGCTTTTGATACTGTCTCACACAGTATTCTTATCAGCAAGTTAAAGAAGTATGGGTTGGATGAATGGACTATAAAATGGATAGAGAACTGGCTAGAGCATAGGGCTCAACGAGTAGTGATCAATGGCTCCATGTCTAGCTGACAACCGGTCACAAGCGGAGTTCCCCAGGGGTCGGTCCTGGGGCCGGTTTTGTTCAACATCTTTATTAATGATCTGGAGGATGGGGTAGATTGCACCCTCAGCAAGTTTGCGGACGCCACTAAGCTGGGGGGAGTGGTAGATACCCTGGAGGGTAGGGATAGGATACAGAGTGACCTAAACAAACTGGAGGATTGGGCCAAAAGAAATCTAATGAGGTTCAACAAGGACAAGTGCAGAGTCCTCCACTTAGGAAGGAAGAATCCCATGCACAGCTATAGACTGGGGACCGACGAGCTGGGCAGCAGCTCTGCAGAAAAGGATCTGGGGGTAACGGTGGATAAAAATCTGGATATGAGTCAGCAGTGTGCCCTGGTTGTCAAGAAGGCTAATGGCATATTGGGCTGCATTAGGAGGGGCATCGCCAGCAGGTCACGGGAAGTGATTATTCTCCTCTATTCGGCATTGGTGAGGCCGCATTTAGAATATTGTGTCCAGTTTTGGGCCCCCCACTACAAAAAGGATGTGGACAAGTTGGAGAGAGTGCAGCGGAGGGCAACCAAAATGATTAGGGGACTGGAGCACAGGACTTATGAGGAGAGGCTGAGGGAACTGGGCTTGTTTAGTCTGCAAAAGAGAAGAGTGAGGGGGGATTTGATAGCGGCCTTTAACTACCTGAAAGGGGGTTCCAGGGAGGAGGGGTTTAGGCTGTTCTCGGAGGTGGCAGATGACAGAACAAGGAGCAACGGTCTCAAGTTGCAGGGAGGGAGGTCTAGGTTGGACATTAGGAAAAAGTTTTTTACTGGAATGGGTTACCTAGGGAGGTGGTGGAATCTCCATCCTTAGAGGTTTTTAAGCTGAGGCTTGACAAAGCCCTGGTTGGGATGATATAGCTGAGGTTAGTCCTGCTTTGAGCAGGGGGTTGGACTAGATGACCTCCTGAGGTCCCTTCCAACTCTAATATTCTATGATTCTATGAATAGAGCAGGCCACAAAAAAATGGGGTTTCTTGTTGACCCCAGGATGTATTCAATGGGGTGGGGAAGCAGCCAACGGGGAGTTGGGATAGGGTATAAACCCAGAAAACAAGTGAGTGAACAGCAGCTGCTCCAGAATTAGGGTCGACTGCTGCACCTGGGATTAGCTCCTGCCCTGCAGCTGAACACCTTTATTGACCAGACCACTCAATTGGCTGAGAGGTGTCACCAAACCTGTTTTTTAGCCCAGCAGCAACATTAGGCCAGTGATTGCTCAATGCTTATGCCCACAGCTGCAATTGTTCCTGTGCCAGCCTTGCTCCAGCCCTGCTTCAGTGCACTCCACCCCTGCTCAGTTCCTGATTATGGCTCTGACTCTTGGCTCTAACTCCTGGTTCCTTGCTCTGGCTCTGACCTTCAGTGTTGTTGCTTGCCTGACCACCACTAGGACTAACTGCCTCTGCTCTGATCACTAGGCCTGACTGCCCATGCCCAAGTCCGTGACAATAGCTCTGCTTGTGTACTTTGCCACAGAGTCCCCTAGCTGCAATCATGACCAGGAGCAACTTTCTCCCCTCCTCCTCCCTGTCTTAGGTGATAACTTGCAGTTCCAACACAGTCCGCAATACCTTGCACATTCCAACTTACAGCACCATTAACACTTCACTTTCATGCTCACAACTACTAGGCCAGATTCAATCCTTTGCTTTGATAGCATTATGTGGCTCGGGAGTTGTGAAACCGCTTGAAGAATGGTTTGACTAGTTTTCTGTGGATTCCTTTATTGGTGGCATTGGGCTTTTGTAGCCATATCTCTGAGCAATCCTTGGATGCCAGAATGGCCTCTGGGGGCCATAGGAAATGGGGTCTAAAATGGAACAGCCTGGAGGCTGCAATCTCTTGCTTTGGTAACCAGGTTGGCATCCAGAGGATAGGGTATTCCCCTTTTACTGAGGCCTATGAGGTCCATTTAATGGTGTAACAGGAAAAATTTGGAAACCAGTCTGACATTTTTAGGGGGGTGGGAGGGGGTGAAGGGGGCTAGGGAGAGGAGTGGGAGAGGGAATTGTTTTGATTTAGGTTTTATGGTCTATGCCAATTTGACACTTACCAGAGGAAGATTCAGTTTTATCTGGGAAAGAGACATAAATAAGCTCCTAGAATGTGTGGTAGGAAAGTGCCCCTCTGCACACCTGACAGTTGTTATTCCTGAATCTATGCTACGGAGAAATATGCTTACAGGATGGGGGAATCTATCCTGGGAAACAGTGACTGAAAAAGATTTGGAGGTTGTAGTGGATAATGAGCTGAACATGAGCTCGCAGTGCTATTGTGGTCCTTGGATGCATAAACAGGGATTCCCGAATAGGAGTAGAAAGGTTATTTTACCTCTGTTTTTGACACTGGTTCGACTGCTGTTGGAATATTGTGTCCAGTTCTGGTGTCTCACAAAATTCAAGAAGGAGGTTGAAATATTGGAGAGGGTTCAAAGAAGAGCCACAAGAATGATTAAAGGTTTGGAAAACCTCCCTTATTTATGATGGCAGACTTAAAGCGCTCAATCTGTTTATCTTAACAAAGAGAAGGGTATGGCTTGACTTGATCACAGTCTGTAAGTTCGTACAAGAGGAACAGATATTTAATAATGGGCTCTTCAATCTAGCAGAGAAAGGTATAACATGATCCAATGGCTGGAAATTGAAGCTAGACAAATTCAGACTGGAAATAAGTGATGATAATTAATCATTGGAACAGTTTACAAAGGGTTGTGGTCAATTCTCCAACACTGAAAATTTTAAAATCAAGATTAGATATTTTTCTGAAAGATGTGTTCTAGGAATTGTGCTGGGCCTTATGTTATACAGGAGGTCAGACTAAATGATCATAATGATCCCTTCTGGCCTTGGAATCTATTAATCTCTTTATTGTTCGTAAATCTATGCCTCAGAGAAATAGTATTGTAGAGAGGTGGGTGTGGGAAGTAATAGGTCTCAGCTCTTAAAACATAAAATAAAGACTCTTAAAATGACAAAAAAGTGTATCTGATATAACCATGTGGGCTATGAACAAAGTGTCCTTTAACCTATTTCTGATAATTGGAGAGGAAGCTATCTAGGAAGTGTAAGAATTTTTGATCGATTCCATCACAATTCACATATAGAATATTTCACTTGGATTTAACCAATTAGACATGAAAAATTAATCTACTTTTAAAAATGAAATGATCTAGAATATTTACAATTAAAATATATTATTTAAGTTTCACAAAACATTATATCCCACAAAAAAGAATGTAACTTTGTGAAACTTGAAAAATGATCCTGAAGCCATCTTTGGTCAACTGACTCCTTCATAGGGGTCAGACCAATGGTTCATCTAGCCCAGTATCCTGTCTTCAAACGGTGGTCAGATGCTTCAGAGGGAGTGAACAGAACAGTGCAGTTTATCTAGTGATCTACTCCCTGTTGTCCAATCCCAGCTTCTAGCAGTCTGAGATTTAGGAACACGCAGAGTATGGGGCTGTGTCCCTGACCATCTTGGCTAATAGTCATTGATGGACATATCCTCCATGAACAAATATAATTCTGTTTTGAACCTCATGGTACTTTTGGCCTTCACAACGTATCCTGGTAACAAGTTCCACAGGTTGACTGTGTCTTGTGTGAAGTATTTTCTTCTGTTTGTTTTAAACTGCTGCCTACTGATTTCATTGGGTGACCTCTGGATCATGAGTTATGTGAAGGGGTATTCTTATTCACTTTCTCCAAACTATTCATGATTTTATAGACCTCTATCATATCTCCCCTCATTCGTCTCTTTTAGAAACTGAACAGTTTCAGTGTTTTTAATCTCTTCTCAAATAGAAGCTGTCCATAATGTTTGGCCTGGTCTACATTGACAATGTAAGTTGAAGGAATGCGACTTCCGTTGACCACATAAAGTGTGTGTCTCCATTGGCACGTCATTTCCGCCGACCTAAATCATGGTAAAATTCGACTTACTAAAACCGCCTCCACAAGTGGAGTAGCGCTGATGTCGAATTGTATGGGTCGAATGAGTGTCAGTGTAGGCAGATTCCAATGTAAATCGACATCATTGGCTTCCAGGAGGTATCCCATAATGCTCTGTTGTGACCGCTCTGGAAATTCACACTCTGCTGCACCGCGGCCACGTACACAGGAAACAGACCCTCGCTTCAAGCCCCGGGAAATTTTGAATTTGAATTTTGAATATTTGGGATTGTTTATAATGGATGAGGAAATGAATAAAGCAATTTCCACAACATTATTTTTTTTTACCTATAGTTATTAAGCTGCATTTAAAAACATATTTCTCCTCTCCCAATTTTCCGGTTCTGGTTAGATTACTGTATTTTTCCTTGATAAAACCTATTTTAAAATTTCTGTTGAAGATTTCTGAAGCATTATATTTTAAGTGATTAACAATTGTGTGTGTGATACATTTAGATAGATATAGATATATATAAAGGGACATACACATATATATGAAGGTGTACCTCCATGTCCACCCTGATAAATTGTCAAAGGTGTGAGTCTGCCAAGTGCTGAGCATCCATTTTTCAGGGTTGAGCCCCCACAACTCCCACTGAAAGAATCTTGCAAAGTGTGCTTAGTATCTGGCTCTAGTTTGCGACATAATAGCAAGTGGCTTATGATATGACTATCCTGCAACAGTGTCCAAATTTTAGGACTTTCAGATCCTGAGTTCCTGAGAGGACTTGTTGAATAAGAACTGATTCATGATAGATTATAAAACTAATAATTTACTTATTCCAAAATATATCTAAACCCACCCCCAAGAGTGTTGGTCAACTGTAGTAGAATAAACAACAAAGACAATATGTACTATATATTAACATTATCTTTGGGAAGTGAACATGGAAAAATTTATGAAGAATTAATCTTCAAGTAATTATTGTTGCTAGTCTCTACTCACTATTTACAGTGTCAGAGGTGTAGATTCCAAGACAAATACAAGAAAGTATCACTACCATGAGGAGCTTAGAATATAAGGTGATCCAATCCCATGATGGGCTGTGTTCCACTTCTCATTGAATTCAAGTCCCATATTGGATAATGTAAGGACAAAAGAACATCAGGAGAAATCTATAGCCAAGTCCTGTAATAGATTCTGTGTGGATGGACTCTTGTGACTGTGTGGAATCCCATTAAAATTAACAGGACTCCATACAGTTGCGTGACATTTATAGTTGTATATGGAGGGAGCAATGTCTTCTGAAGAATTCTGACATTCATTCCCCATATATCTATCTTTAAGAATCCCTTCCTACCAAATTCGTGTGAGAGTTGCAGCTGAATGTTGAAATTATATGAAGTATAGGCACTAGCTTATGGAAACTGGCTATTTTTGCACAATATATTATACTGCTTTATCCTCTTTCATTTTTTAGTCATAGCAGTCTCTGTTTTGGATTTTAGATGGTAGAATGTAAAATCTGAATGGGTTTTATTACAGTATTTTAATCTGGTGCTATATTTCAAGCACATTCAATATTTCAGTTGCTGGTTACTTGGCATTAAATTTCAGGTAGATGTCACCACATTTTTCTACATATGTTAAATAAACATTCTTAGGATAATTAATAAATGTTATTTTATCGATATTTTTAAATGCAAAACATTGATACTTAATACTAAGTAATTATTGTCATAGACTTATCACAAGACTCATTGTTGATAATGCTTAAGTTCCAGTTGACCGTGATACTCAGTGTGAAAAATTCTCTGTGTATTGTATTTTAGATATATTTACAAAGACATTAAATGCCTGATACAAAGTACACTAATTCTGTATACATTGTTAGTAATAGAATTCCTTTAAAAATTTTCAGAGGACATTAAGGATGCATGGTTAAACGTTCAAAGGTCAAGAAAGGCAAGAGTTACAGTTGCACATGCAACCTTAACTCTTCCTTTGTATGCATGCTTTACAATACAGTCTTTAGCCAGTCATATACTATTTCACAAATAATACAGTATAAGATCAAACATCTTTCTGTAATTTTAGGCATATGTGTTAGAAGATTCAATTATTTTACATTATACTATGTGTATGCAAGTCAAGTTAATAACATTAATTTCAATACAAAGTGCACAATGAATGATACAAGGAGTCTGAACCTTTCAAAATGCATGTACAAGATTGTAGAAAAATGTACGATATTGTATTACTTGAAAATTAGAATGTGATCATGTAATTAAAGACTCTTTTGTACTATATATACAGGGAACCAAAATTTAGTCCATGTTCCTGAAAACACTTATGCATGTGCTTAACATTACTGTCATGAATAGATCCACTGATTTCAATGAAACTAGTCACAGTAGTAAAGTTAAGCACATGTTTAAGTGTTTAGTGTCTAAGACAGGAAACAAAGGATAAGGATAAATGGTCAGTTTTCACAATGGAGATAGGTAAATAACATGGGGTCCCCCAAGGATCTGTACTGGAAATATGTTCAACATATTTATTAATGATCTGGAAAAGGGGGTGAACAGTGAAGTGACAAAGTCTTCAGACAATACAAAATTATTCAAGATAGTTAAGTGCAAAGCCGACTGTGGAGAGTTACAGAGGGATCTTAAAAAGTGAGTGAGTGTGCAAGAAAATGACAGATAAAATTCAACATTTATAAATCCAGAGTAATGCACATTGGAGAATATAATCCCAACTACACATATAATGATGAGTTCTAAATTAGCTATTGCCACTCAAGAAAGAGATATTGGAATTACCTGAAAACATCCTCTTGGAGTCTCTGAAAACATCCTCTCAATGTGCAGCAACAGTCAAAAAATCCAACAAAATATTAGAAACTATTCGGAAAGGCTTAGAAAATAAGACAGAAAATATCATAATGCCACTATCTAAATCCATGGTGTGCCCATACCCTGAATACTGTGTCCAGTTTTGGTTGCCCCTCATCAAAAAGGATATAGTAGAACTGGAAAAGGTTCAGAGAAGGGCAGCAAAGATGATCCTGGGTATGAAACTGCTTCCATCTGAGGAGAGACTAAAAATATTTGGGCTGTTCATCTTAGAAAAGAGACGACTAAGGGGGGTTATGTTAGAGGTCTATAAACTTGTGAACGGTTTGGAAAAAGTGAACAGAGAAGTGTTATTTACCCTTTTCCACAATACAAAAACCAGAGGTCACCTCATTAAATTAATAGGCAGCAGGTTTAATACAAACAAGAGGAAGTACTTTTTCACACAATGCACTGTTAACCTGTGGAATATATTGCCATGGGATGTTGTGATGGCCCGAAGTATAACTGGGTTCAAAGAAGCACTAGGAAAGTTCATGGAGGATAGGTCCATCAGTGCTATTAACCAAATGGCTAGAAATGCAATCCCATGCTCAGGGTGATCCTAAATCTCTGATTGCCAGAAGCTGGAAGGGGAAGACAAGGGGATGGATCTTTCCATTTGCCTTGTTCTGTACACTTCCCGTGAAGTTCTGGTACTGGTCACTATCAGAGAGAGGATACTGGGCTAGATGGACCATTGGTTCAACCCAGTATGGCAGTTCTTATGTTCTTCTATTAGCGTCCTATATTTAATGTCAGACAAATTCATCTGCTGCTTCAAATTTCGGATAGTTGCTCTTTTTTCAATAATTCCTCCTCTAGTTCCCATGAACTGGTTCTCAAATCTCAATTTGCAGGTCTCCATCCAGCTCATAGGAAATCTTTATGTTTCATGGCCAGGGGATATCATTACTAACTCAGTTCTATCTTTCAGTCTCTCAACTGTTGCAAGGGTATTTACCATATGCTTTTTAGAGGTAGCAGCTCACCTGAGGAGGAAGGGCCTTCATATGTACTCCATCTTGACAAGTGGTTGATTTAGGGACACATTTCCCAACAAGTGATCAGAAATGTTTACATGGGCCTTCAGTTGTTTTTCCCCATTAGACCTCAAGAATAATTGAGACAAGTCCATCCTCACCTGTTTTCAGTCAATTGAGTTTATAAGGGAAATGTTGGACTGAGTGTCAGCCAGACCTTTCCTTTTCAGGAGAGGTTTTGTACAATTAATTATATCATTTCAAAACTCCGCTCCCAGCCAAAAACCTCAGAGAGAGTTTGCTTCAGCATGCTGGGTCACATGATAGTTTAGTACATGTCTCCACATGCAAAACTGCGTCTCTATCCTTTTCAGGGATGGTTAAGATAAATTTATCATTCAGTTAGACACAGCATGGATTATTGGTAGAAGTTCCTCCAACAGCACTGATATATCAGTGTTGGTAGACCGATCCCCTTCAATTTTATTTCACTGACCGGTTTTCCCTTTTAAAGACAATTGTGACAGATGCATCCACACGGGGCTGGGGTTCTCATTTAGACAGCCTCCGGATTCAGAGGCTATGATCTCACACATACATTTATTAGGGCTCAGATGTTTGTCTAGCCTGCAAGGCTTTCCTACCCCTCCTTCAGGGCATAACTGCCAGGCTCTTACAGACAGTACAATGGTGATGCAGTATATAAATAAACAAGGTGGGGAAAGATCTTCCCCTTTATGTCAAGAAGAGATTTTTTTGTGGGAATCAGCCTGGTATCCCTTCATTTACCAGGGTCCCACAACTTGGCAAATCATCTCAGTGAGAAGGGCTCGGTTACTCCTAAGAGGGAATTGAAAGACTCAATTCTGGATCAGATATTCATGAGATAGGGGAGCCCCTCAATAGACATACTTGCTAACACTATAAACAAGAAGTGCCCCAATTTTTCTCCCCAAAAGGACTGAGCTCACCTTCACTAGCAGATGTTTTTCTGATTTGGTGGGGAAAGGTTCTGCTGTGTCTTCCCCTCTCCCATTAATTCCCAGGAAAATACATGAAGATCATGCTGACATAATAATGTTTGGGCAATCTGTTTTGGATTTTCTGACCTATCAATACATCCACTCTTTCCACTTTTAAATCTTCCCGACATTTTTCAGAATCATGGTCTGGTGCTCCATCCAATGTCTCTATATCTGACAGCATGGAGGCTACTGGTTGAATTCTATTGATAGAAGTTGTTCCAAGGCAGTTCAAGAGGTTTTAATTCAGAGCAGAAAGGCTAATGCGTAAAACTAAACGGAATTGTTTTTACTTATGGGCTATTGAAAGTCATTCAACCTTGGGAGTCTTATGATTCTTTTATCTTTGGCTACTTGTTGCTAAAACACTCAGGATTTTCAATTACATCTATCACTCACAATCTCTGCATTTCATCCACATGTTGGGGGTCATTCTGTTTTTCCCCATCCTACTGTATCAAGATTTTTGAAAGGACTGACTCAGATATTTCCACCAGTAAAGGAAATGGTTGTGTAGTGTTGACAGGACTTGAATGTGGTGTTTCTAGCATTAATGGACTCTACCTTTGAACCTATGTTATTGTCTTTTGTTATTCCATCTGTAACCCTTCTGCCAGACCGCAGCAGCAAGGGCCGGGTTCTATATCTAGGGGTCCCTCTCAATGATACAACACCAAACTGGCTCGAGCCCCCACCCAGTCACCTGGGAAATTACTATCCCCTGGGCGCCCTCCAAAGGGCAATACTTCCCCTCTCACAAGCACAGAGTCTGAGTGTAGAAAGAAACCTTTTAATAGCAAAAGAGAGGTAACACAGCACTGGTTTGGGGAACAGTGCAAACAGAGTTCATGAACTCAATGAACCAAACCACTCCCAGAGTATGGGGCGTGTCCTTCGCCTCTCCCTTCCTTCTTCCCCCTGTACTGACCAGCGTGGTTGCAATGTCCACCTCTTGGGGGTGGCTCCACCCCCTCTGCCGCTCCTGTCCGACACGGGCTTGACCAGGCTCCCTCTGCCACTCCTGTCCGACACGGGCTTGACCAGGCCCCCTCTGCTGCGGTCTCCTACCGCCTTCGGGCCTCGCTGAGTCCCCGACCGCTGGCAGCAACCACGCCTGTTTCCCACCGACCACTGGCTCCGACTGCACCTGGCTCCCGCTGACTGCACTGGGCTGGCACCGACTGTGCCGACCCCTCTGCCAATCGCTGACCCGGCTGGCACCGACTGTGCCAGCCTCTCCACCGACTGCACCGGCACCGACTGTGCCGGCCTCGCCGCTGACCACATCAGGCTGCCACCGATGCCAGCCTCTCACCAGAGTTGCCTGGTGCTCACTCAGCTCTGTTAGTTGTCAGGCAAGGTTTCCCAGATCCTCTACTGGTTCAGCTCTTAGTGATTTCAGCTCTTAGTGATTTCAGCTCATGGGTAAACCTTCTGCTGACATACAGGCAATGTCCCTGCTTTCAAGAAACAAAAGACTCCAAGATGAGTCATTAATTCCATCTTTTAACAATGGGGAGAGAGAATCACTCCATGCCTGGGGGCAGCCCTTTACTAGGGCCAGTGTGATCCCAATAGGATACTGCTCCACCTCTCCCCTCCCCATTTCCAGGCTGAAACATCTGTCTGCCATCCTTGTGGAGCTCGGTTTAGTTTAGGGTGCAGATTCTATCATAACAAACTAAGCACAGTTTTGCTGACATCTGTTCATACAATTGAAGGACACATTTCATTACCCCAGCAGTTAACACAAAAGTGGTTTGTAGCCCAAAACCAGCCCTGCTAGCCATTTCCCATTATGCTCAGCACCTAGGTAAGTTATGCTAAATACTTAATTGTACTCATGCAGATACAAAGCCCATGCAAATAAAGTGCCCCCCTTTCAGCTGCTGAGCAGGGAGAGTGTCACTGAGAAACTCAGACCTGGCTTACACATCTTTCCATGAAAACTACATTTTTTAGTTATCACTTCAGCTTCCAGGATGAGTGAAATACAGGCCTTAACAGCAGGCCCCTCATACACAATATTCTATACAGTATTCCATTCAAATTTCACCCAACATACTTACTGAAAATTGTTTTGAATTTTCATATAAATCAAATTATATACCTGCCAGTATTTTTCCTCTAGCCTCACAACCATCCTACTTAAACCAGATTTCATACATTTGATGTTCGCTGAACTTTGTCCTTCTACCTCTTTAGAACAAAGTCATTTCATATATCATTCAGGTTTTGGGTGGCTTTTGGTAACAGATCTCAGGGTCAGACTGTTTCTGCTCAGAGGCTCTCGAAATGGGTTTCAGATTGTATTAAGATATTCTATGCCAGAAATAAACTCCCCCCTCCCTCTACACTCCAGTAAAGCTAATGTGACATCTGCAGCTTGTTTTAGAAGAGGCCCTATTTCTGAGATTGGTAGGGCACGTACTTGGGGTTCTGGTTGTACCTTTACTGAACACTACTCCATTGTGGCAGCATCTAGATCAGATGCCCAATTCAGCAGGGCTGTCCTACAGTTGTTGTTTAAATAGGAGTCCTATCAACCACCTCTTTGACAGGTAATTGATAGTTAATCATCTACAGTGGGATCCATGTAGGCAAATGTTGGAAGAAAAAAGAAAGCTTGCTTACCTTACAGTAACTGGAGTTTTTCAAGATGTCTTTGTCCATATGGATCCTATGACTCTCCCTCCTTCCCGGTTGATACAGAATCCTTTACTGGGGTATTCTGTGTTGGTGAAGGAGCTGAGTGGCGGTTGGAGCTGATCTGCCCTTTATGCCCTTGGAAGGGGTGTGAGAGCATGCAGTAGATGCACGCGCAGCCCAGGGGAGGCTCCCAGCTAAAAGAGTCCAGGCTCACATGCATGGGGCACACCCAACTACAGTGGGATCCATGAAGATAAAGGCACCTTGAAGAGCTCCAGTTACTGTAAGAGGTAAATAACCTCTGTTATTTCATGTTACATACCCATTGAAGCAAAGGGATCTGTGGAGCCCTTGCCTCATTCAGTGTGCATCCTGCCAGTGGGAGTTAACATTTCCCGTTCCTGACAAAGTCTGATCTTGCTTAGCTTCTGAGATCTGATCAAATGACTCTCAGCACAAGGTAGTGTGGTTGGCAAGATAGAGTACATTCTAACATCGCTGAGGTTAGAATCAAGACCGTAATCTTTTTTATTTTACTTTATTCTGACGTTATTCTTATTCTCATTTATATCTCTTTCATTTAATAAAAACAAATTAAAGCAAAACATACAAAAGATTCCCAACCTATATTGTAATTGCTAACTATCTTAAGTATTTGCATCTTTTAGCTACATGAATGCTCTGAAATCATTGATAATTTTTACTTAAGGCTTTTCAGTTACTATTTCAAGAGTAGTCAAAGGAATTAATTTTATATTTCAGGAACAGCAGCTGTAGCTGTTGCAGGTCTTCTAGCAGCTCTGCGCGTCACTGAGAACAAGCTGTCAGACCACACAATACTGTTCCAGGGAGCTGGAGAGGTATCTTTATTATACATCAGGAAAACTTCTCATGTGAAAACCTTGGTTTTCTTTATGAACAAGTTACATGTATCTGGTTCATAATAGGAGGTTTATTAGGCAAAATAATAACAATCACCTGCAAAATGTTTTGTTTCTTACTTCAAATATACACTTTGTTGAAACTCCTTTAGTTCATCTGATCAAGATAGATATTTTCATAGGATGCTTTGGGCAAATCACAGTCTGCTATTAAACTTCAGTTCTTTGATTGATGGTCCCTATGTGTATCCGTGAGCACCATGTGCCTGAGTCTAGAATTTTTTTACAATCAGTATCCAGTGGCCATCATGCTCAGAAGCTCTCCTTGTGTGCCGAATTGAGGGCATAAAGTTCACTGCATGCCAGTGTCTCTCCAGTTCCTTCTGATCGCTCCATGGTCTAAGTCAGAATCCTTAGTGTCTGAGCTTCATTTCTGCTGTGTCACTGCTGTAAATATATTGTATATAGTTGTTTTAGTTGTTCAGTATTTTTTTATTATAGAATAGTTGATAGTTATTTCCCCCCTTTTCTTCTCCATCCAAGGGAATATCCCCTCACCCCCAAATGCTGGGATGATGCCCTAGGGTTCCAGGGTTCAAAAACTGCATTTCCTTTCTTTGCTCCTTTTCTGTGCAAAATAAACATCAGCACTTCCTCAACTGTGAGAGTGAAACTCACATTTCAGTCAAGTGCAGCATCTGCTGCTCCTTCCCCCTCAGAAGTTGTGAGGGACAGGCACTGAGGCTTAGGAAATATCTGATGGAGAAGGCAATGAGACCTCAATCAGATCTGAGCTAGGGACTAACTCTGATACATCAATCTAAGCAAGAGGGTCGTGCCCCTTCGAGCACAAGCTCAGGAGTGGAGGCTAAAAGTCTTAAGCCTAAAGAAAAGGCTTCTAATGAAAGTAAGGGGCACTGTGCTGGGCCTGAAGAGTATATTAGGTCAATTAACCTATAGGTTGTACCTGGAGGAAAGCCAAGCAGTGCTAAGGCCTAATTGCTGATGAAGTGCAACTGCAGGAGGAGCTGGGCAGGGCTTATAAAGAGAGGAAGTTGGCAGTAGATGGGGGCTGCAATGAGGTGAACTTGTAGTCACACTCCCTGATACAAGAGGGAGAATAGAAGCCTGAGAAAGGACAGGGAAGGGGCAGTAAGGTCTGAGAGGTCTGAACTGCTGGTTTGAGGGTCCCTGGATTAGAACATGGAGTAGAGGGTGGGCTCAGATTCCCCTCCAGCCACTGCAGGAGTGGTGCAGGCAGCTCAGTGGATATGGAGCGTGCCTGAGTCTTTTGAGGAAGGAAGTTCTGATAATATCCAGGAATAGGAGGAGGATGATGATGACGACGGCCAGAGGGTTACGCCACCAAGGGGAGGCACTGCAGCTCCAGACCAGTGCAGTGGGTTGAATTGACCACCTGATGGGGCATGGATTTCATGAGCCAGTTCCCCAGATGAGTCATAAAGAGGCATCACGAGCTGTGATTAGCCAAACTCAACCCTGTTACATGTACTCTCATAGACATAGGAACAAACCATCTTGGTCTAAGACTGCCCTGAAGAGAAAGGAACCCTCCATGATCCCATCAAAGTCAAAAGAACCTTCATGCATGAGCGCTAAGGACTTAAGCCTGTGTAAATCTTCTCAGCAGGAGAAAGTGGCATGCAAGGATATGGATTTGCTGGTTCAGGGATCAATTTTGATGGTTAAGGATCAAGATAAATGGTTTCTGGTGCTCCCACCCACATTTAGTGCTGATGTTGTACCTATAGCAACATGACTCCAGATGGGTCTAACTTCCACTATGACCAAGGAAGCTCTGGTTCTGACTGTTCCACCAATAGACTGTCATTGCATGACAGGATGGATTGAGATCTTCATCACCCTGGAGGACATATTTGCTTTCGCTTACCCACATTCACTCCTCCTGTTGGGACTATCTGTATTCGGGGACATTGTTATGCCAGAGGAAGAGACTATCCAAAGGATTCAAAGTTGTTTTCCTGTTCCAGCCATCACTACCGTCAGTTATACTGGTAGTTCAGGATCTGACCTTTTCTTCCGGTGAGTCGGACTCCTCAGGAGGCCAGGCAGCTCCAGGTAAAGGTGACTCCGGAGAGAAGCCCTATAAATCAGGGTTCTGGCCTCCAGCCAGACATGATTAGGCAAGAGATAAGTGGTACCTTATGCCATAGGGTCCTCCCCCTCCCATTGATCCATCCTACTGGCACTATTGGGGCCATGAGAGCCCTAGTTTGGACACCCAGGATTGGTGCATGAGCCCTATTTATCATTGTCCGTCTACCCCAACCAGCCCTGTCAAGTATTTGGAGGAAGAAGGCGAGCTCTTTCTGACAGCTCTGTGAGTGATTTTATCATCTTCACCAGATGAGGTGGTTACTCCATCTTTTCTGTCTCTGCCAGATCACCAATATCAGGAGCTCATGCACAGGATGGCATCAGTACTGCAGATTCAGCTTGAGGAAGTCCAGGAGCCTCAGCACAGATTACTGAACATTTTTCAGCCTTCTGGTCCAAATTGTGTGGCTCTCCCCATTAATGAGGCCATCATGGACCCAGCAAAAGATGGTTTGGCACACTACTGCTTCTAGTGGTCCCACTCCTAAGAGGGCCGAGAAGCATTACTTTGTTCCATCCAGAGGAGGAGAGTTTTTATTCTTGCCCCCACCACCTAACTTCTTGGTGGTACAGGTGGCTACAGAGAGATCCAAGCAGCCACACCCCATGGATACTCTCTCTGATAAGGGATGCAAGCAGCTTGGCTTCCTGGGGAGAAAAGTCTTCTTTTTCCCTTCCAGTGCCTTCCACCCCGTGTGCTTTTACTTTGACAACCACACCAGTGAAGGACCCACCTCCAGGGGACAACCACAATGGGCCCACTACAATGGCCTGTCGACTGGCGTTGTTCCTTGGAATCTCGGCGCCAGTCTACAACACCTTGGTCCTGGTCCCCCACGCCAAGAAGATGGTCACGGCCCTTTCGGTTCCAGTCTCCAGCTGCATGTTCATGGTCTCTGACTCCGAGGTGGAATCACCAGTCGCACACCACCAGTCTAGATCTCCCCAGTACCAATCATTATCCTCACAGCACCAGTCGCTGACCTCCAGATACCTGGCACTGATCCCACCCACCTCATACCCTGATGTTGCGCTGCTCACCGCTGTCTTGGCACCACTCACTGCCTGCGCAGCGCCGCTCCCCACCTGCGCAGTGCCGCTCTCCACCTACACAGCACTGTTCTCCACCTATGTGGCACCGCTCCAAGGATTCTCATTGTCAGTTGCCCTCCCTGGTGCTCCATTGCAGCTGGCAGGGAGAAGCGCTATCAGCCCCACCGTGGTCCTGATGGAGGGATCGTCCTCCTCAGAATCCAAAGGGGAGTCCAATCACCACCCCCAAAAGCACAGCTCATCGGGTGCACCAATGCTGGATGCTGGCCCTGCAGCGGGAATCTGGCCCAAAAGCCGGTGGCTGGCCTATTGGCCATATTGTAATCCATGGGAGATCCCAATGATGATGGGACCTTTTTCCCATCACATCCGAGAAGTGGCCTTGGCATGGGACCTGGTTTCGGAATCCGAGCCCAGCGCCGAACCTCTGGATTTAAAAGTAGAGGCAGTTCCTGTGGAGGAAGAGGAGGTGCCACTCCCTCCCCTCACTTTACAGTCATCTTCATCATCAGTGGAGAAAGCAGTCACTGGCCCAAACCTCCTCTCCCCCGATGCCACTTGACAACTTTGAAGCCCACCAAGATCTCCTTAAAAGGGTTGCCTTCAGCTTGGGCCTAGAGGCTGAGGAGCTCTTGGAGCCTACAGACAGCTTGTTTGATATTCCGGCTACCATGGCACCAGCTAGGATTGTGCTGCCAGTGCATGAAGGGGTGCTAAAGGTGGTCAAGGCCCTGTGGCAGATACTATCCTCCCTGCCACCAACATCCAAACAGGCCAAAAAGAAATACTATGTCCTGGCCAAGGGCTATGAATATTTATTTTCACACCCACTTCCAGGATCCCTGGTCATAGTCACCGTGAATGAGAGAGATAGGCAGGATCAGACTAGCTTGATACCTAAAAATAAAGACACAAAGAAACTGGTCTTGTTTGGAGGAAAGATCTATTTCATATCCAGTCTTCAACTGAGAATCTCTAATCAGCAGGCTTTGCTGGGGAGATGGAATTATAACATCTGGGATTCAGTTACAAAGTTCAAGGACGCCCTGCCACAAGAGATCGGACAGGAGTTTGTGTCCATTGTGTAGGTAGAGCCTCTCTCCAGTCGGCATTGGACGTGGCTAATTTAGCAGCCAAGTCAATGGCTTCATCAGTGTTGATGCATCAGTGCTCTTGATTGCAATCTTCAGGTCTGTCCCAAGAGGTACAGCAATCAGTACAGGACCTCCCCTTTGAGGACAATGCTCTATTTTCAGAGCAAACAGATACCAGGCTTCATGGCCTGAAATATTCCAGTTGCCTTGGCCTGTATACTCCTCAGACTTCTCGGAGGCAGTTCCATCCTCCGCAACTGCTGCCCAGATTCTCAGGCCCATCAAGGCAGGGAACACAGAGAAAGGGTTTATTCATCACTGTACCAATCCACCCTCCTCTGCGACCCAGTCGAGCCCCACGTGTCATCAGGGTGGCCCACATCAGGCATTTTGAGGGTGTGCCGAAGGATGACACCCTAGTCTGGCTACAGGATCCATTCCCCTGTTTGTTCCTCAACCAACTGTTTCCCTTCCATTCTGCATGGGCCCAGATAATATCAGTCCATTGGGTCCTCAACACTATATGAACTGGCTACATCCTGCAGTTCTCTTCAGTTCCCCCCTTCCTTGTCCCTCTTCAGAGACCTTTCTCACAAGCAACTTCTCATTCAGGAGGTGGAAACACTTTTGCGGGAAGGGGCTGTGGAGGAAGACCCTAAAGATATGAAGGGAAAGGTGCTCTATTCCTGATACTTGCTTATTCCGAAGGCCAAAGAAGGCCTCAGACCCATCTTGGACCTGTGTCACCTCAACAAGTATTCAAGAAGTTGAAGTTCTGCATGGTCTCCCTGTCCTCCATCATCCCCTTTCTGGATCCAAGTGACTGGTATGCCACACTCAACTTAAAAGACACTTATTTCCATATTTCAATTTTTCAAGGACACAGGAGATTCTGCCAATTTGTTGTGGGCCAACACCATTCTCAATTTATGGGCTGCTATTTGTCCTTTCTTCCAGCCCAAGGGTCTTCACAAAGTATGTGATGGTAGTGGCTGCTTATCTGAGGCATTAAGGGGTACATATCTATCATTACCCTTGATGATCCAGTCATCAAGATAAGTCACAATCCCAGGTCCACCGCAGCCTCAATCTGGTATGGGCCACCTGCTAGGATCAGGGCCTGATCATAAATGAACAGAAATCAGTTTTGTCCCCTGTCCAATGGATGAATCTATAGGAGCAGTTCTCAACTCCTCCCAGGCCAAGACCTTTTACCAGAGCCCAGGTTCCAAGTCATGTCGGACCTCATTGCATATGTTCAACCCCCCCAGCCTTCCCCCAATAACTGCCCAGATGTGCCTCAAGCTTCTAGGCCACATTGCAGCATGTACTTACGTGGTCCAACATGCACATCTGTGCCTCAGGCACCTGCAGTCATAGCTATCATTGGTCTACACTCCTGACAGGCACAATCTGGACATCATAATCATAATCTCCCCACACATTCTGTCATTCCTAACCTGGTGGACAAACTCTCATTCTGTGTTAGAGGAGATGCCTTTTGAGGGGCTATCACCCTCAGTGACGATGGTCTCTGACACTTTGGATCTGGTGGTAGGGAGACCACATCAACGATCTCAGCACGCAGGAGCTCTGGTCTCAGGAGGATCGCTCCCTCCTCATAAATGTCAAGGAGCTCAAGGCAGTACATCTGGCTTGCCAGGCATTCCTCCCTTATCTCTCGTCAAAGTGGTCCAGATCCTGATGGACAACACCGCTGTGATGTTTTACATCAACAAGCAAGGTGGAGCTTGTTCATCAGCCTTCTGCCAAGCAGCCCTCCACATGTGGGACTTTTGTGTGCAGAACAACATTCATATCATTGCCTCCCACCATCCTTATGCCAGGAATGTGCTGGCGGCTCTCCTCAGTAGATCCTTCTCATTTTGCCATCATCTATCCACCCAGAGGTTGCTGCCATGATCTTCCAAAGGTGAGGAATTCCCCAAGTGGACCTGTTCACATTCAGGCAGAACAGGAAGTGCCATCGGTTCTGCTCACTACGTGGGCTCGCAAAGGGCTCTCTATCTGATGCCTTCCTGTTCCCATGGGAAGGAGCACTGCTATACGCCTTCCCGCCGATACCAGTTGTTCACAAGGTCCTCTTGAAGATCAAGCGGGACAAAGCAAAAGCCATAATCATAATAGCTCTGGCATGGTCGCGACAGCACTGTTTTGGCAAGTTGCTAGCGCTGTCAGTAGTAACCCCATTGAAGCTTCCACTCAGTCTTGACCTCCTCTTCTAGGACCACATCTGGTTGTTGCACCCTGTACCCACCATCCCTACACTTCACGATATGGCTACTCTGTGGCTGAGCGCAGAACAGTGGGCTTGCTCTGTGCAAGTTCACCAGGTCCTGATGGGCAGCAGAAAGTCTTCCACCAGAACAACATACCTGGCCAAATGGAAGAGGTTTTCCCGTTGGGCCCCAGAATGAAATCTTTCTCCTCCCCCACCCTCCAGGTCTCAATACAAGACATATTGGACTATGTATTACATTTCAAGCAGCAAGGCTTTGCCCTCTCATCACGGAAAGTCCACATGGCAGTTGTTTCGGCTTTCCATCCTCCAGTCCAAGATCGATCAGTTTTTCCCCCACTATATGACTATCATGTTCCTAAAAGGTCTGGAGAGGCTTTACCCTCAGGTCAGGGATCTGGTACCACCTTGAGATCTGAACTTAGTGCTCTCAAGGCTCACAGTTCCCCCCTTTGAGTTGCTAGCATCCTGCTCCTCTCCTGGAAGGTCTCCTTCCTGACGGCAATTACCTCAGCATGAAGGGTTTCTGACATCAGGGCGCTCAGTTCAGAACCACCTTACAGAGTGTTCTATAAGGACAAGGTCCAGCTGCACCCCCACCCAGTCTTCTTACCAAAGGTGGTGTCACAGCTCCACAATAACCAGGACATATTTCTACTGGTGTTCTTCCCAAAACCATACAAATCCAGTGAGGAGTGGAGGTAGCACATCCTGGATGTTAGCCTTCTACATTGAAAGGATTAAACCTTTCCGCAGGTCAATGCAGTTCTTTGTCACAGTAGTAGATAGGATGAAAGGCCTGCTAGTCTCCTCCCAGAGCACCTCCTCATAAATAACCTCTTGCATTAAGTTCTGCGATGAGCAAGCAAAGATGCCTCCACCAGCAATTATAACAGCCCACTCAACCAGTGCACAAGCCTTGTCAGCAGCCTTCCTGGCACAGGTGGTGATCCAAGACATCTGCAGAGCTGCTATCTGGTCTTCTGTCCATACTTCATGACTCATTATGCCATCACCCAGCAAGCCCAGGATGCTTCAGCAGAGCAATGTAGCAAGCAGCACATCCGTGAACTCTGAGCTCACATCCAGGAATTCTGTTCGTGAGTCACCTAACATGGAATCAACACGAGAAGCATTCGAAGAAAAAACGGATACTAACCTTTCGTAACTGTTGTTCTTCGAGATGTGTTGCTCATGTCTATTCCATGATCCACGTTCTGTCCCTGCCGTCAGAGTTGATGGCAAGAAGGAACCGAGGGGGTGCAGGCCTCACATACTGCCACATGAGCGTAGGGCTCCAGAGGATGCCAGAGACAGCCCTGTGGATACTACTAAGGCAAAAAATCTCCGGCAGCCATGCATGCGGGCATGTGCACTCCTAACATGGAATGGACACAAGCAACACATCTTGAAGAACAATAGTTATGAAAGGTTAGTAACTCTTTTCTCATTTGGCATCTATACCGATCCTCAAGAGAAAACATCACAGACAGGGATATAGGGTGACACTGATTCCTCAGCCCTTTTATCATCAACGTCCTCAGGAGCCATCAGATAAAAGACAGAAGATTTATAGGCCCAGGAACCCAGTCTCTGCAGTGTCCACCACCACATCTTACTCTAACTTTGAGTCAAGGAGTTTCTTTTGGTGGGATGGTAGAGACCCACATCTTCTTCATTCTCTGCCTCAGCTTTTTGGAGGCTGTCTTACCCAATTTGCTGACAACTGGAGGGCCCTAACTACCAATAAATGGGTACTAAAAGCTATTCATGGTGGCTATCTGATCAAGTTTCAGGGAAATCCTACCCACAAACACTCTTTCCAGTTCCTTTTCAAGAACCACTCTCACAAGGAGATTCTCTGACAGGAATTGGACTTGCTTTTCCTCTGGGGAACCACAGAAAGAGTTCCACTCCACATCAAGGGAAGGGATTCTACTTTCCTTACTTCTTGATCTCCAAGAAAAATAGGAGGTGGAGGCCAATGTTCAACCTATAAACGCTGAACATTTTCATCTAAAAACTAAAATTCTTCATGATCTCTTGGGCAACAATAATTCCTTCTTTAGAGGAGGGCACATTGGTTCATGGCTTTTGGCATGAAAGACACATACTTTCAAATAGATATTCAACTGTCCCACGGGTTCCTTTTTGGTCAAGACCATTACCACTTCAGAGTCTTCCCTTTGGACTGGCCACAGCACCAGGGTCTTCACACAGATTTATTCAGTAATGGCATCTTTGATGAGAAGAGAGGGATTTACTGTCTTCCCATATCTTGATGATTGCCTTCTGATGGGTGACTCCTATGAAGAAATCCAGCGGACAAGCCAATTTCTGCTCAGTTTACTGCCTTGCCTAGTGTCTACCTCGACCACAAAAAATCCACATTTACCTTCATGAGGTCCATAAACTTCAAAGGGTGGTGTTGGACTTGACCACAGCAAGAACTTATCTACCCCTTAGGAGGTTTCAGACCATGAGTGCTCTCACACAGAAAGCCACTATCAGATTCTGGATTTCAATCAGAACTTTCCCTTCCCTCATTGACCACATGGCCTCATGCATATATGTGATGTCATTCGCTAGGCTTCATCTTCATTTCCTACAAGACTGGCTTCCCTCTGTGTACTCACCAGAGAGGGGCAACATCAACAACAAGATGAGAATTCTGTCCAAGCTTTTGGACACTCGTAAAATGGACAAAACCGGAGAAAGTTTGGGTGATGATCCCTTTCCTCAGACCGATTCCCAAGTCAACCATCATTACCAATGCCTCTCTCTTAGGTAGGGGTGCACATGAGGGTGATCATATGGCACAGGGCATCAGGACCCCTCAGGAGTCCAGAATGCATATCAATATACTAGAACACAGAGGTCCGCTGAGCCTGCAATGCCTTCCTCCCACTCATCCAATCCACGTATGTCCAAATGTCAGACAACATGGTTAGCAGTGATCAGATAACTAACATAGTGACCATTGGTGTAAATGGAGTAGGGTCTGAAGATCAAGGAACAAATTAAGAATTACTTTGACAAGTTACATGACTTCAAGTCAGTAGGGCCTGAAGAAATGCATCCTAGAATACTCAAGGAATTGGCTTACAAGCTGTCTGAGACATTAGCAATTATCTTTGACTATTTATGGAGGACTGGAGAGATCCCAGAGGACTGGAAAAGGGCAAATACACTACCGATTTATAAAAAGGGGAATAAAAACAATGCAGGGAATTATAGACCAATCATCTTAACTTCAGTACCTTTAAAGATATGGAGCAAATAATCAATCAATCTGTATGCACCTTGAAGATAATGAGGTGATAAGTAACAGTCAGCGTGGATTTGTCCAGAACAAACCATGTCAAATCAACCTAATATCCTCCTTTGACAGGGTAACAAACCTTGTGGATGGGGGGAAAACAGTAGATATGATATATCTCAACTTTAGTAAGGCTTTTGATACTGTCACACGTGACCTTCTCATAAACTTTTAAGGTATATCTTGTACCACATTAATAATCATCTGCTTCTCTGACATGTGGGGTTACAGTGCCCAGAGATCATGTTCACTTCAGTACCACCCCCTACACTCCACTCTATGGGCTGGTTTTTAAAAATGTAATAAACTTCTTTTATTCAAACCAAACTTCATTGGTAATAATCGAGTAGTCACATGGGGTTCTGAATCTCTATCATATTTTATTGTCTAATGTAAAATAACAGACTCCATTAGTCATGTGAGGAAGAGAGGAAGCAAAAACTATCTTTTTGGCTAGAATAAACATAGCAAAACTGACCCATGAATCTGACTATCTTTGTTTTTTATATGATGTTTATCACCACCATATCTAGCATTCTGGTGTTTTTAATTTATGAAATCATTGTAGAGCTTTAATTGTTACTGAAATTAACAGTTTTGGCTAAAGTAATAGAAAAAATAGTATATGTTATTGCATCTTTTTCTTTTCCAGTTTCATATATTAATTTTCTTTTTCCCTCTCTCCTTTTAAGGCTGCTCTGGGGATAGCAAATCTGATTATTATGGCTATGCAAAAAGAAGGAACACCTGAAGATGAAGCCATCAAAAAGATATGGATGGTTGACTCAAAAGGATTAATAGTTAAGGTAATGCAACATTTTTCATTCCTATAAATTATTCTCATCATTGTATATAGCCAGATGCAGAAACAGCTTTATGGATACGATGAAGCAATTATCTATCTATTCTGATATCTAGATGCTTAATATATCTGTCACATTCTGATTAGTTTCAGGGTGCAATCCAGACCAGTGAGGGGTGTGTTACCGCCTGTCTTGTAATCTTGGGCATATCACAATCCTTTGCTGCTGTAGCTCCCAACCTGGGTGTGGACTCAGAGCGGCCTGGAAGGCCTTAGCTTTAGAAGTGTGGGTCTCTGGGAGCAGAGGAGTTGTCTCGACCGAGGGGCGGGGGCGACTGAACAAGAATTCAAGTAGGACTTTAATTGAAAAAATGGAGCTCATTTATTTAGTCATAAGTATTAAATAAAGTGCATACATGTAAATATACAAACATGAAACCAAAGAAGAATACAAAGGCCTACTATTTTCCTATGCATGCATTCATTCCTTATAGTGCACAATTTTACTTTTGGTCATTTTATGTTTGCAGACAGATGGTCACTTGCAAACCCTCAATCATTCCAGAGTTTACAGACAGATGGTCGCTTGCAAACTCCCAGTTATTCCACAGTTTACAGACAGATGGTGGCTTGTAAACTCCCAATTATTCCAGAGTTTGCAGACAGATGGTCACTTGCAAACTCTTAGCTATCTTAAAGCAAGTGTACTCTCATACATTACCAAAAAGCGCTTCTGTTCCTAAGCCCCTTGGGCCGAGTCAACTCTAAGAAGTATAGCTGTCCCTTGGACGCTGCTGGTTCATAGAAGGGCTCAGTCCAGCTACCAAGGATCCCAGTGGGCTGCAGTACAAAGTGCAACTGATTTTTGGGGGTTTAAATAACCTCAAGCTGACCAACATGACAACTTCACTTGTTACTTGTTGCAATTTATTAATTAAGCTGACAAGTTTACTTGTTACTTTAAACTGACCAAACTGACAACTTTAGTTGTCACTTGCCCCATCATGTGACATAATTCAGTAACATTTCTGATCAATTTGTTCTTGCTCATGTTGTCACTCCATGTATCAATTTGTTCTCGCTCATGTTGTCATCCCATGTGACATAATTTAGCAGCATTACATTTTTAGTTGTTACTCCAG
Organism: Emydura macquarii macquarii; assembly: GCF_026122565.2. Lineage (NCBI taxonomy): Eukaryota > Metazoa > Chordata > Testudines > Chelidae > Emydura > Emydura macquarii. The sequence goes on from NW_027132434.1 coordinate 3,748,443, forward strand.
CCAGGTGTGGTCAGCATTCGTTCTCATGTCTGCCCTCTATCTGTGCTGTGCTAGTGTCCTGACAGCCCTTATTAGGTCCTTTCGGCCCTTTTTCCAAACTCTAAACTTTTCTATTCTATCTTAAAACATAAACCCTTTAACTATTCTTTTCATATTCTACGCTGGGCTACTCACAACCAGCCTACTAGTGTGCAGGTCACACCCTGAGTGTTTGTGTGCTAGACAGCACTGGTTCAGCAGCTCTAACCCTAGCAGCCTGTCCACAACCCCACAGCCCTATAATGGCTTCCACCAGCCTTGGTTACTACTAGCAGAATGACCCCAACACACTCCCAGTCCTGAATTTTCCCAAAATTATGTGCTCTGCAATTTCCAGCCTATTAGTGGACAGTTCAGAAAAATAATATTGTTAATTTGTTCCTTTGCAGACACAAATACACTTCATATCATATTAACTCAACTGGGGTGAATTCACCTCTCTCTTGAAATACCACACTGAGTTGGTTAATAAAATAAAACAAACATGTTCACAATAGGACATAGGTTAAGTGATGCTAAATAAAATAAATAAAATTAGAAAGGGCTACAAAGAAATAAAAGTGAAAACCTGCATCTAAAAGTCTAAATCTTAATTTAGCAAATTACAGGCTTTGTTCTAAATGTTTTCTCTTATCAATCATTCCCAGCCATGGCTGACTTTCTCTTAGTCAGGACCTTTCACAAAGGTACAATGTGCTGGATTCCCTTGTTATTTTAGGTGAAAGATCTTTGCCTAAGCAGGATTCTCACTTCTATTGGGTTCCATAGACTTCAACACACACACTTACTGCCCCCTTGTTTGAAGGACCCATCTTTCTCAGCTTGCAAGAACTCTAGCCTCTTGTGTGTGTCTAGTGATGGATGCCAAAGATGGCTTTTGTCTTTTCTTATGTCTTCCAAAGTTCAATTAACTTGTTTCAAGTGGCAGGATGACCTCATGATGTTTTTCCCGTCCTGTGGGCATCCTATCCCCCTGTACAATTCCTATGTGAATGGGTTGTCCACTGTTTCTCATTCCACCATCCTTAATTTGCATTGGAGACAGGTAGATAGCTGTGACATTCCCTCCTGTCTGGGAAGATTATACAGACTAATATCCAGAAGCATCTATAATTCCTGACGTAGTGTTAATGCATACATTTCACAATGATACTAATCACCAGTGTCTCATGAGCTTTCTGAAAAGATTTCACTCTATACAGCAATATTATATACAATCATAGATGATTAGGGTTGGAATGGACCTCAGGAGGTCATCTAGTCCAACCCCCTGCTCAAAGCAGGACCAACCCCAACTAAATCATCCAAGCCAGGGCTTTGTCAAGCCGCACCTTAAAAACCTTTAAGGATGGAGATTCCACCACCTCCCTAGGTAACCCATTCCAGTGCTTCACCACCCTCCTAGTGAAAAACATTTTCCTAATGTCCAACCTAGATCTCCCCCACTGCAATTTGAGACCGTTGCTCCTTGTTCTGTCATCTGCCAGCACTGAGAACAGCCTAGCTTCTCCATAGAACCCCCTCTCAGGTAGTTAAAGCCTGCTATCAAATCTCCCCTCATTTTTCTCTTCTGCCTACTAAACAAGCCTAGTTCCCTCAGTCTCTCCTCATAAGTCATGTGCTCCAGCCCCCTAATCATTTTTGTTGCCCTCTGCTGGACTCTCTCCAATTTCTCCACATTCTTTCTGTAGTGAGGGGCCCAAAACTGGACACAATACTCCAAATGTGGCCTCACCAGTGCCGAATAGAGGGGAATAATCACTTCCCTTGATCTGCTGTCAATGCTCCTACTAATGCAGCCCAATATGCCATTAGCCTTCTTCGCAATAAGGGCACACTGTTGACTCATATCCAGCTTCTTGTCTACTGTAACCGCCAGGTCCTTTTCTGCAGAACTTCTGCCTAGCCAGATGGTCCCCAGTCTGTAGCAGTGCATGAGATTCTTCCGTCCTAAGTGCAGGACTCTGCACCTGTCCTTGGTGAACCTCATCAGATTTCTTTTGGCCCAATCCTCCAATTTGTCTAGGTCACTTTGTATCCTATCCCTATCCTCCAGGGTATCTACCACTCCCCCCATCTTAGTGTCATCTGCAAACTTGCTGAGGGTGTAATCCACCCCATCCTCCAGATCATTAATGAAGATGTTGAACAAAACTGGCCCCACCACCGACCCCTGGGGCACTCTGCTTGTTACCGGCAGCCAGCTAGACATCAAGCCATTGATCACTACCCTTTGATCCCAGGAGTGGGTGGATGAAGTTCTGTGGCCTGCATTGTGTGGGAGGTCAGACTAAATGATCATAATGGTCCCTTCTGACCTTAGAGTCTATGAGTCTATGAGCCTGATGATCTAGCCAGATTTCTATCTGTCTTATAGCCCATTCATCCAACTCACATGTCTTTAACTTGCTGATAAGAATACTGTGGGAGACCCTATTAAAAACTTTGCTAAAGTCAAGGCATATCATGTCCACCACTTTCCCCACATCTACAGAGCCAGTCATCTCATTATAGAATGCAAACAGGTTGGTCAGGCATGACTTGCCCTTGGTGAATCCATGCTGACTGTTCCTGATCACCTTCCTCTCTTCCAAGTGCCTCAAAATGGATTCCTTGAGGACCTGCTTCATGATTTTTCCAAGGACTGAGGTGAAGCTGACTGGTCTGTAGTTCCCAGATCCTCCTCCCATTTTTTGAAGATGGGCACTATATTTGCCTTTTTTCAATCATCCGGGAACTCCCCCAATCGCCACAAGTTTTCAAGGATAATCAGTTGATCATCAACAATCAGTTGATTCCATTGCTTAACACTTGTCTTTATAGACCAGTAAATCTTTTAAATTGATTCTTCTAAAGATTACCCCTCAAAGTAAAGTTTATTCAAGCTATGAGGAAGGTGACATGGAGTCTTGTGGTAAAGGAAGCTCCATGCTTTTTCTTCCCCCACTTGTTAGCTAATAGGTTTATTTACCTAATATGTAAAAATGGATCTTCATTATGTTGCCTGAAGATCAGGCTGGTCAGAGAATCTAACATATATTTGTCTTTGAGTGCTTGCATTGCATTGTAGGTGTGGGCGCGCCCTCATGCAGTTACCAGAACTTTTTTCCCTTTAGCTGTACTCGTAGGGCTGGCTTTGGCGCCCCCTGGAGGAGGGTATCACGGTCGCCAGAGCAGCATTACAGGTGTTTTCGGATGCAGCAGACTTGGCAGGCAGAGCCATGGCCTCCACCATCTGCATGTGCAAGTGCTCGTGGCTGCAATCCTCGGGGCTGTCCCAGGAGGTCCAACAGTCCATCCAGGATCTCCCCTTTGACGGGTCAGCCTTGTTCTCAGACCAGACAGATGTGAAGCTGCATCGTCTGAAAGACTCGAAGGCCATGCTCCGCTCCTTGGGTCTCTATACGCTCCAGACCTCTAGGCATCAGTTCCATCCTCAGGGCCAGCAACAGCAAAGGTACCAGCCTCAGCGATTCATGCCCTACAGGCAGAGGGATAGAAATAGGGGATCTAGTAGATCTCAATCAACGCTGGGGTCCTCCTCAGCCCCACACCAAGGGTCGTGTAGATGATCTGGCAATTAAAGGAGACAGTTTTGAAGGTGCGCCAGAGGGTGGCGTACCAGTCTGTTCCCCGGATCCCTCCCATCTCTTCTTGAACCACCTAGCTCCCTTCTTGTCTGAATGGGCCAAGGTCACTTCCGACCGCTGGGTCCTTGGCATAGTGTTGGCAGGATATGCCCACCAGTTTGCTTCTGCCCCTCCCAACAACCCTCCGACCCATCCCTCTGCAGGGACCCCTCTCACGAGCAACTCCTCATTCAAGAAGTAGAGACATTTCTCAGCTTGGGGGCCATACAGAGGGTTCCACTGGATGCGAGGTGAAAAGGGTTTTACTCAAGGTACTTCCTTATCACCAAAGTGAAAGGGGGTCTAAGGCCTATTCTAAACCTGTGTCATCTCAACAAATTTCTCAAGAAGTTGAAATTTCACATGGTCTCCCTTGCCTCCATCATACCGTCCCTGGATCCAGGAGACTGGTATGCCACCCTCAATCTGCAGGACACACAATTCCACATTTCTGTCTTCCCCAGCCACAGGCATTTCCTCCGTTTTGTGGTAACTGATTCCCACTACCAGTTTGCAGCACTGCCCTTTGGCCTTTCCTCGGCCCCAAGGGTGTTTACGAAATGTATGGCTGTGGTGGCGGTGCACTTGAGGTACAGAGGGGTCCAAATTTTCCCTTACTTGGACGACTGGCTAATCAGGAGCAGGTCCAATGCCCAGGTCCAGAGCAGTGTAGATCTGACACGCTCCACCTGCTACCAGCTGGGCCTGCTAATAAACTAGCAGAAATCCACATTAACCCTGGTGCAGCGAATAGAGTTCATCAGGGAGGTCCTGGATGCTTCCCAAGCCAGAGCTTTTCTGCCCCAGCCTCGATTTGAGGCAATGTTGGCCATCATTGCTCGCCTGCATCTCTGCCTGACGACAACAGCCAGGCACTGTCTGCAGTTGTTAGGCCACATGGCGGCCTGCACTTACTTGGTGAGGCTGGCTCGCCTAAGACTGAGACCACTTCAGTCATGATTAGCCTTGGTTTATGCCCCGAGCAGACATTCCCTGGACCAGGTGGTCACAGTTCCCCCTCACATTCTGGCCACACTAGACTTGTGGAGGAGCCCCCCGTGCAGTGTTGAGGGGTGTACTGTTCGAAGAACTAGTCTCTTGGTTACCCTGGTAGTAGATGCCTTGGCCTTAGGGTGGGGGGCCTATATCAGTTCCAATCTCGGCACACAAGGGGTCTGGTAGAGGGAGGAGAGGTGCATGCATATCAATGTAAGAGAGTTATGGGCTTTTCGACTAGCATGCGAGTGTTCCTCCACCTTATTGCAGGCAAGATGGTGCAGGTAATGACAGACAATACAGCAGCCATCTATTACATCAACAGACGGGGGTTGCTTGATCCTCAGCCCTCTGCAAGGAAGCCATTTGTCTGTGGGACATGGCAGTGAGGCACAATTTTCACATAATAGCCTCCCACCTCCTGGGAGTGAGGAACAACAAGGCAGACTGCCTCAACAGGTCGTTCTTACCCCGCAACGACTTGTCACTGCATCTGAAGGTGGTCTGTATGATTTTCCAATGGTGGGACTATTCCCAGGTGGACCTGTTCACATCAGCATGGAACAAGAAATGCCCATAGTTCTGTTCCTGTCACAGTCTGGAGGCTGGGTTGCTCTCCGACGCCTTCCTGCTGCAGTGGTCAGGGAGCCTCATGTATGTGTTCCCGCCCATTCTTCTCCTTCACAAAGTCCTGCTGAAAATCAAGAGGGACAAAGTGAACATTATCTTAGTTGTGCCAGCCTAGCCACACCAGCACTGGTTTAGCATGCTGCTGGACCTATTGATCGCCCCCCACTGGAGCTTCTGAGGTGGCACGATCTCCTGTTCCAGGATCACGGTTGCTTGCTGCACCCGGACCTGGACTCCCTGCATCTCATGGCCTGGAGACTCTGTGGCTGAGCGTAGATGAGCGAGCCTGTTCAGTGCAAGTCCAGCAAATTTTGATGGGTAGCAGAAAACCTTCCACACAGGTCGTATATTGTGCTAAATGGAAGCGATTTGCCTGTTGGGCGGAGTCCCACGGGATCTCACCAGTGTTGTCGCCGTTACAGGCAATCCTGGAGTACTTGTTGCAACTAAAGCTCCAGGGGCTAGGTGTGGCCTCCCTGAAGGTCCACTTAGCGGCTATATTGGCATTCCACTAGCCTTTGGAAGGGAGATCAGTTTTCTCCCACCCATAACGATTAGGTTCCTGAAGAGGCTCTATTCGCAGGTCCGTGATCTGGTGCCTTCCTGGAATCTCAACCTGGTCCTTTCACGGCTCTTGGGGCCCGTCTTTGAGCCCATGGCTATATGCCCTTTACTGCTGCTGTCATGGAAGGTGGCCTTCCTGCTTGCCACTACCTCATCAAGGAGAGATTGGGGCGCTGTGTTTTATAAAGACAAGGTTCAGTTGAGGCTGCACCCAGCCTTCAAGCCTAAGATGGTTTCCCAATTTCATTATAACCAAGACATTTTTCTCCCCGTGTTTTTCCCAGACCACATGGTTTAGAGGAGGAGAGGATGTGGCACACGCTAGATGTCAGACGGGCGTTGGCATTCTACATCGAATGCACGAGACCGTTCTGGAGATCTACACAACTCTTCATTGAAGTGGGTGATCGCATGAAAGGCTTACCTGTTTCTGTCCAGCACATCTCATTGCAGTTAACTTCCTGCATAAAGTTGTGCTACAAGCAAGCGAATGCGCCGCTTTCAGGGATAATTACAGCCCACTCACTCAGAGCTCAAGCTTCATCTACAGCAGCGGTTCTCAACCGGTGGTACGTACCACCGGTGGTACTTACCGGAAGGCTGGGTGGTACGCGCGCCGCTGAATCCGCAGCCGCCGGAAGGGCCCTCCCACCCGCCCGTGCGAAACCGTGTCGCCAAAAATGGGGAAACGGCGGAAGGGTTTCGGTGGCGGGTATTGTTTCCGCCGCAAAACCCCGCCGCAAATCCCTCCCGCCGCCGCTGCGAAACCCCGCCACAAGTCCCCTCCCTTTTTTTTCCCGAGTGGTACTTGGGTCGGGTACAGTCGGGTCAAGTGGTACTTGACCTGACTGTACCTGGCCCGAGTGGTACTCGGGAAAAAAAGGTTGAGAACCGCTGATCTACAGCCTTCCTAGCGAGAGTGCCTGTGCAAGACATCTGCAGGGCTGCCACCTGGTCGTCTGTGCACACTTTCATGTCCCACTATGCTGTCATCCAGCAGGCGTGGGATGATGCGGGCTTTGGTACAGCAATGCTGCAGGCAGCTCATCCGTAACTCTGGCCCACCTCCAAGGTATTGCTTGTGAGTCACCTACAATGGAATGGACATGAGCAAGCTCTTGAAGAAGAAAAGATGGTTACTTACCCTATAACTGTTGTTCTTCGAGATATGTTGCTCATGTCCATTCCACGACGCGCCCCCCAGTCGCTGCTGCTGTTTACATGCCTGACATGCCTGGCTTCAACACATTTTAGTTGTCATTCCAGCATATGTCCATTACTCTGAATACTGAACACTTACTACATCACTCAAGGCTATTAATGATCAGTGAGTTATTAGTTCTCTCTTCGAGTGATTGCTCATATGCATTCCAATATAGGTGAGTGCGCGCCCCGTGCACGAGCCTCCGGAAGCTTTTCTGCCCCTAGCAACTCCCTGCGGGTCGGCTCCTGCGCCCCCTGGAGTGCCGCGCTCATGTCGCGGTATATAGGGACCCTGCCGACCCCGTGGCCCCCAGTTCCTTCTTCCGCCCGTGACGGTCTTTTGGAACGCTGCCCCTTGCTCTTCGCAAGTAGCAATCTCCTTTACCTTACCTGTTTTCCTTCTTATAGTTAGTGGTTAGTTAGTTTTGTTGTTAAACGTTAATAGTTTAAAAAAAAAAAAAAAAAAAAAAAAAAGTTGTTGTAGTTTAGCGTTGTTAGTTAGCCCTTACGGGCTCCGGGCGCCATGCCGGGCACCTCGGGATTCAAAGCCTGCGCCGAGTGCTCGAAGGCTTTCCCGGTCAGCGACCCGCATGATCGCTGTCTCCGCTGCCTGGGTGAACTTCATAGGAAGGACAAATGCCACATTTGCAAGTCCTTCAAACCCAGGACTCAAAAGGAGCGCGATGCCCGCCTCAGGACCATCTTAATGGAGTCGGCGCTTCGCCCAGTCTCCGAGCCCTCAGGGTCACCGTCGGCACCGAGTATTTCATCGGCGCACAGCGCTCCCCTGGCACCGGCAGCGGCACCGGTGCACAAGGTGCCGAAGAAAAGGAAGCTGCAGGAGGCCGTGTCTATGGACTCCCCCCTGCGACCGGTACAGCAGGGGGTACAGCAAGAGCTGACACCGGCATCTCCACGCAGGGAGCCTCCCCCGACCCCGGGGGTGGGGGACCTCTCCTGCAAGGGCCGTCGATGTCGGAGGCGTTTTTAGCGGCACGGGCTCTCATGGCCATGCCCACGCCTCCATCCCCCCCTCGGCCGAGGGAGTCAGGGTTGGCGTCTCGGGGTAGATCCGCGCTGGGTTACCCCGGTGGGCAGCGGAGACACGAACCATCGTCTCCCCCCAGACGGTCGAGGACGGGGGAAGCGGGAACTCCCCCTCCTCGCTCCGACCTTAGGTCGTCGAGCACCTCGGTACCGCAGCACCGGGAGCGGTCTAGAGGTTCCGAGAGTAGCCGCTCTACATCGGGCAACAGATCCTTGGTGTCCCACCACCATCCGGACAGCCAACCGGCACCGAGGGAGGCTGACTATCCTTGCACTTCGGTGCGCAGCTTTCGGCACCGGTCTCCCTCAAAGGACTCCCGGCACCACTCTCCTCGGCACAGATCTGGCTCGCCTGCGGAGCCGAGACACTTGGAGCACGCACGCGAGCGCCGCTCTCGATCTTCGGTGCGCAACTCCCGGCACCGAACACCGTCGCCTAGGGATGGCCGACACCGATCCCGTTCTCGGCACCGATCCGGCTCTCGGCACTGTTCAGGCTCTCGGCACCGATCAGGCTCTCGGCACCGATCCCAGTCAAAGCCCCGCCACCGGTCTAGATCCCCGGTCCGGGCCCGTGCAGATTCCCGGGACAGACATCGTTCCCGATCCGCGGGTAGCCGTCGGGGTCCAGCTGATTCAGAGCCTTACCATCACCGCTCACCGTCAGCGAGGACCTCCAAACACAGCCTGGCGCGGCCCTCGGCAACGCAGGTTTCGGCACCGAGGGTTTCTCCGGGGCATCGGAGAAGACATAGCCGCGGGCGGGACCGCTCCAGGTCGCCGGCAGCTGACCACCGCAGAGCCAGGAGGTCCCGGGGGAACTCGTCCAGCCCCAGCCGTTCCCCCCCCCCACCGTCATCGTAGACACCGCTGCAGCCGCTCCCGGTCCTCCCAGAGCAGATCATTGCCTGATCGTGACAAGGATAAAAGGAAGCGCCCTAAATCGCGCAGCCTGACACCTTGCAGGCCTGCAATAGCTACGGCACCGGGACCGGTACCGACGTGGGTGCAGGGGCCCTGGCAATGGCACTATTGGGGGCCATGGCCTCAACAACCCACCCAGGGCACAGCGTCGGCTCCCTCAGTGGCTGTCCAACCCCCACCCCCACCTCCCAGTCAGGACAGACCGGACACCTCTGACGAGGAGTCTGACCCTCTGGAGGGTCCTTCCACGGGTCCCCTTCGCCAGTCCTCCTCCTCTTCCCCTCCGGACACTACATCTAGGGACCAAAGAACCCCCCTTCCTGATTTTAAGACCCATCAGGAATTATTAAAGAGGTTAGCTAATAACCTACAGCTCGATCTAAAAGAGCTTTCAGAGGAGGAGGATCCTCTTTTCGGGGTCTCAGGCTCAGCGGGCCCCTCCCGGGTCGCGCTACCAGTCCATGACAGGGTGTTGAAGGTGGTCAAGCCCCTGTGGGAGACTCCGGCATCAGTGTCTGCCACCTCTAAAACGGCTGAGCGCAAGTATTACGTTCCCTCCCAAGGTTTTGAATACCTGTACAACCCCTCTCCCCCCCCCCCGGGGTCGCTGGTTGTAGATGCCGTTAATCAACGGGACAGACAAGGGGCCCAGTCGAGTACTCCCAAAAATAAAGAAAACAAAAAATTTGATTTGTTTGGGAGGAAGATTTATTCGACTGCAGCGTTACAACTACGGATCGCAAACCACCAAGCGCTCCTTGGCAGGTACAATTTAAACCTGTGGACTTCCCTCCAGAGGTTCCTCCGCGCACTACCATCAGACATGGCGGAGGACTATAATACCATCTTGCAGGAGGGAGTGACGGTCGCTGGAGCGGCTCTCCAATCCACGAGCGATGCCACCAACGCGGCGGGGAGAGCCATGGCATCGGGAATCGTGATGCGCTGGTCGGCGTGGCTGCAATCCTCCGGCCTGTCGTTGGAAGTGCAGCAGGCCATCCAAGATCTGCCCTTTGATGGCGTAGGCCTGTTTTCGGACAGAACAGACACTAAGTTACACGCCCTCAAGGATTCTAGGGCTACCCTTAAATCGTTAGGCCTCTATGTGCCACAGGCCACAAGGCGCCAGGGCAGACAGCGACCCCAACGGCAGCAGCAACAACAGCCTGCCTCTAGACTGCCTCCTCGACCCCCTCCACCTAGGCGAGGTCGAGACCGTTTTAGGCAGTCGAACCGCCGAGACCGCCAAGGCCCTGCAGGGGGCTCCCAGCAAGGCCAGCAGAAGAACAATAAGCGGTCCTTTTGACGGGACGCTCGAGGGCAGCTCTCTGACATTCTCCATCCCACTGGATTCCACCCTACCCTTTACGGACAGACTGCATCCCTTCCTCCGAGAGTGGCAGGGGATAACCTCGGACCGCTGGGTGCTCAGCGTAGTGAAACGAGGCTATGCTCTTCAACTCTCGGCGTTCCCACCGGACTCTCCCCCTACCCCGTCCCTCTTCAGGGACCCATCTCACGAGCTACTCCTCGTCCAAGAGGTTCACTCTCTTCTCCGCCTAGGGGCGGTAGAGGAAGTTCCTCCTTCGGAGAGGGGCAGGGGGTTCTATTCCCGGTATTTCCTTATCCCCAAGGCAAAGGGAGGCCTGCGGCCTATTCTAGACCTTCGCCGCCTGAACAGGTTTATCAGACGCCTCAAATTCCGTATGCTCTCCCTAGCCTCTATTATTCCCGCTCTGGATCCAGGGGATTGGTATGCTGCCCTCGATTTAAAGGACGCCTACTTCCATATTTCTATCCTCCCTGGGCACAGACGTTTTCTTCGTTTTATGGTAGCGGGTGCCCACTACCAGTTTTTGGCCCTACCTTTTGGCCTCTCCTCAGCACCCAGGGTTTTCACAAAATGCATGGCGGTGGTAGCTGCCCACCTCCGGCGCAAAGGCGTCCAGATCTTCCCCTACCTCGACGATTGGTTAATACGGGGAAGGTCCAGGGTTCATGTACAGAACAGTCTAGCCCTAGCCTGCACAACTTGCACCAGACTGGGCCTGCTCATCAACGAGAAGTCCACACTCACCCCGGTGCAGCGCATAGACTTTATCGGGGCCACCCTAGATGCAGTCCAAGCCAGGGCCTTCCTCCCTCTGGCCCGATTCCAGACCATGACCGCCATCATTCGGGAGTTATTCAGGTTCCCCACGACGACAGCCAGGCGCTGCCTTCAGCTGTTGGGGCACATGGCGGCATGTACATATGTGGTGAGATTAGCTCGCCTCAAACTCAGGCCTCTCCAAGGTTAGCTGACTTCGGTGTACACCCCATCCAGACATTCACTCTCCAAGGTGGTCACCATCCCAGCCCAGGTCCTAACGTCCCTCAACTGGTGGACAGACCCGAGGGAGGTACTTCGGGGGGTTCCCTTTGCAGAATTAACCCCATCTGTGACGCTGATAACGGACGCTTCCGACGTGGGCTGGGGAGCCCACGAGCCGAGACCTCAGCACGCAGGGTCTATGGTCGCCTCACGAGCTACACCTTCACATCAATTTCAGAGAGCTACGAGCAGTCCGTCTCGCCTGCAAGGTCTTCCTCAGGTTCCTAACGGGCAGAGTAGTGCATGTCCTCACGGACAATACAGCAGCCATATTTTATATCAACAGGCGGGGGGGGGGGGCACGCTCCTCCACTCTGTGCCAGGAAGCCATGCAGCTATGGGACCTTGCGGTGAGGCACGATTTTCACCTCTCTGCCTCTCACCTCCCAGGGGTCAGGAACGACGAGGCAGACCGCCTCAGCAGGTCGTTCTTACCCCGCCACGATTGGTCGCTCCACAAGGAGGTGGCGTCTTTTCTCTTCCACAAGTGGGGGACTCCCCAACTAGACCTGTTCGCCTCTGCGTGGAACAAGAAGTGCCCGAGGTTCTGCTCACTCCGGGGATGCGAGCAGGGCTCCCTCTCGGACGCCTTTCTAATAGACTGGACGGGGCCCCTAATGTATGCGTTTCCCCCCGTCCCATTACTCCCCAGAGTGCTCTTGAAAGTCAAGAGAGACAAAGCGAATGTTATTTTCATTGCACCAGCCTGGCCCCGGCAACACTGGTTCAGTATGCTACTGGACATGTCCATTGCCGAGCCAATACTGCTTCCGAGGCGTTACGACCTCCTCTCCCAGGACCGGGGCCGTCTTCTACACCTGGACCTGGACTCCCTCCACCTGACTGCATGGAGGCTATGTGGTTAACAGAGGGAGAGAGAGCCTGCTCAACATAAGTACAGCAGGTTCTACTAGGGAGCAGGAAGCCTTCCACTCAGGTGCTGTATAAGGCTAAATGGAAGCGCTTTACCTTTTGGGCGGAGTCCCGGGGGATCTTACCTAGCTCATTGCCCATACAGGCAATCCTAGAGTACCTCCTACACTTAAAGATGCAGGGCCTCGCACTAGCCTCCCTGAGGGTACACCTGGCGGCCATCTCGGCCTTCCACCGGCCGATGGAAGGGAGGTCTATCTTCTCTCATCCTATGTCCTGTAGGTTCCTGAAGGGGATAGAGAAATTATATCCGCAGGTTCGTGACCCGGTACCTCTCTGGGACCTGAACTTGGTTCTCTCCATGTTAACGGGACACCCATTTGAGCCCATGGCTACATGCCCTTTGCTAGTCCTGTCCTGGAAGGTGGCCTTCCTAGTAGCCATTACTTCAGCCAGACGGGTCTCCGAGTTGAGAGCTTTGACCTCGGAGCCCCCTTATACTGTCTTCTATAAAGACAAAGTGAGGCTGAGACCCCACCCAGCATTCTTACCTAAGGTGGTGTCTCAGTTTCACTGTAACCAAGACATTTTCCTCCCCGTGTTCTTTCCCAAACCACACGGATCGGAGGCAGAGCAGAGATGGCACTCCCTAGACGTCAGGAGGGCCCTGGCCTTTTACATCGATCGTACAAGGCCATTCAGAAGGTCAACCCAACTGTTCGTCGCGGTTGCTGAGAGAATGAAAGGCTTACCTGTCTCTTCTCAACGCATCTCTGCATGGATTACCGCCTGTATACGTACCTGTTACGATCAGGCAAAGGTGCCGCTTCCCGGAACAGTGACGGCACACTCGACCAGAGCCCAGGCCTCGTCAGCGGCCTTCCTGGAGCGGGTGCCCCTGATAGACATTTGCAGGGCAGCGACCTGGTCATCTGTCCATACCTTCTCATCTCATTACGCCATCGTACAACAGGCAAGAGAGGACGTGGTTGTAGGCAGAGCCATCCTAAGAAGGGCTACTCGACAGTGACTCCTACCCGCCTCCATGGTATGGCTACGTAATCACCTATATTGGAATGCATATGAGCAATCACTCGAAGAGAGAAAACAAGGTTACTTACCAGTAACTGTTGTTCTTCGAGATGTGTTGCTCATATCATTCCAAACCCACCCTCCGTCCCCGCTGTCGGAGTCGGCAGAAAGAAGGGACTGGGGGCCACGGGGTCGGCAGGGTCCCTATATACCGCGACATGAGCGCGGCACTCCAGGGGGTGCAGGAGCCGACCCGCAGGGGGTTGCTAGGGGCAGAAAAGCTTCCGGAGGCTCGTGCACGGGGGGCGCGCACTCACCTATATTGGAATGGATATGAGCAACACATCTCGAAGAACAACAGTTACTGGTAAGTAACCTTGTTTTTTCAAATGATACCTCCTAAGGCATATTTTTTACAAAGATTAGTAGGATAGCATGTAGGTTACGAATACAAAGGTGTTTAGTGTCAGAAGGTCCCATCCTGCTCACATTGAAGTCAATGACAAAATTCCCATGTCACTTCAGTGGGAACAAGATCTGGTGCATAGTCCGTGTTATTCCTACTTTAGAGACAGTCTTTTCTAGCACTTTTTGTATTAAGTAGATTTTAAAGCTAGCCATTTTAAATAAAAATAGAAATGTTCAACTTGTTCTTTTTTGTATTTCCCAGGTAAGTATGATTGTGTTTTTGTTTTTAAATAACTAAGTTAATATGTTGTGTGTATGTGTGTGTGTGTGTGTGTAATGTTAACAATATTCAAGGAGACATTTTTTAAAAGGGAACAAAAAGGCTGGCTTATGAATAATAATATTTTTCTGATCTTGTAAATATATCAGACTTTTGCATGAACTTAGATATGTTGCCTCAAATATCTTATATGCATAGTGATAAAGCTCATCTCACAGATGCTGTGGTCTGTGATGCTATCAACAGAGATCAGAAATTTGATGTTGCTGAGAGAGTTCATGAGTTACTTTTACTTTCTTTCTTCCACGTGTCAGACTAAAGAAACTTAAATGTTCCATGTGCCAAAATAAAGAAACCTATATGTTTTAAAAGATGGTTATGTATTTAATAGCTTGTGAGCTACTTAAAATAAAAGAAACATGCAAGAGCTCAATTAACTTCTCTTTTTCACCTCTTTCATGTCGTTTGCATTCCAAACTTTCATGTTGATTTTTCTTAGAGAAGAAAAGGTTCAATTCACTAATACAACAGCTTTTTTCCCTTTTGAATTCTTATATTTCTTTTATAGTTGGTTACCTCCATATCAACTGCATCTGTTCTGTATTTAGCTTGTAAAATCTTGAGAGAGCCAGCAGTACTGAGTTTTATTAAACTGCACTGTAGCAGCACTGTAGTAAAGATAGTAGAATCATAAAAATTAAAGAGGGAAAAGATGTCACCTAGGCCAACACCCTGATAATAATTCCAGAGCTGGGGTGAATGAGTACAGGAAAATTATAATATCTGACCCTACCTGTCTACATATCTTTGATGCAGATTTTTGTCTCATTCCCAGAAATAGTGTCCTGAAGTGCTAGAGTAATACTTCCTATTTTGCATTTCATCCAAGAATTTCAGTGTTGTACAAGTATTAATGGATGAAGCCTTATATGTTTTAAATGGATGACAAAAAATAGAGATTGCCTAACAAGGGTGGTTTCTTGTGCAGTTTCACTGTATTGTTTTCTCAGTTTTAGAGATTGGGAAACTGATGTATAGGAAGGTTATGTTCTTTGAGTGATGATCCCTATGTGTATTCCACGTCTGGGTACTCATGCGCACCATGCATCTTAGTCCAGAGATTTTTAGTAAGCAGTGTCCATTGGTACACAGAGGCACAATTATTCTCCTCATGTTCCAAACCAGAGTATAAAAGGCAGTGCAGACCGATGACGCTCCAGTTCTTTCATACCACTGAATGGCCTGAATTGGAATACTCTAGGTCTGCTTCAATCTTTCTCTATTTTAATACCTGTAAATACAAATCATAAATAGTTTTTAGTAGTTTAGTTTTTAGTGTTTTCATAGTTTGCATAGTTAGCTTAGTTCTCTATGCCTCAGTGGTCATAGAGATAGAGGAAGTCTCATGCCTGGGTCTTTGAACCCTTTGTCATTTGCATGGGGGTTAATAAGGGTGCTGCTGATAAAATGCCTGGGGGAGGAGGATCTGTAGGTTTGCTTATGAAATTTCCTTTTCAGGGTTGGGATGTAAATGCAGGGAGTGAGGGGTTGTCCTAGAGTCTTTAAGAGGGTGTAGATACTAGTCAGTGTTTTTATTAAAGGGAATCATCAAAGGGAATGTTCTCAATGGTATTCTGGTCCTCCCTAGGGAACCCTGAACATTGGACCCACAATTCATACCTCATGACTGGAGCTGTGTTAATGTGCATCCACTGCCACATGGAGTGATGTCTTAGCCACCAGCCTGCCTTCATCAATGAGGGCTTGGAACTTGGTCCTGTCTTTCTGAGGAAATTTCTCGTTAAAGTCTAGAAATTTTTAATAATTCAGGAAATTGTATTTTGCTAACAGTACCTGGTAGTTAGCAACTCTGAATTGGAAACTAGCTGATGAAAATATTTTCCTCCTCAAGAGGAGAAAAGTTGGGGTAGTCTTGGGATGCTGTCCTGGACCTTTTTGTAACTGCTTGTGCCATTAAGGAGTTGGATATTGGATGAGTAAATAAAAACTCTGCCCCTTTACCTGGCACGAAATATCGTTTTTTCAGCCCTCTTCAAGTAAAGGGGCACAGGAGGCAGGGATATACCATACAGATCTGGGAGGTTCCAAAAGAGTCTGGTTGACTTGAAGGGCCACCCTAGAAGGACCAGAGGATTGAAGGATGTCTAATAGACCATGTTCTGTGTACTGGACCTCCTTGAGAGGTATTTGGAGCTCGGTTGCTACCCTCTGTAACAGTTCCTGGTACTACCTGTGGTCATTGAAAAGTGAAGGAGATGATGGAGTAACCACTTCATTAGGTTAGGATGATGACACACCTTTCAGAACCAGAGGAATTGGCAGATCTGGCCCGAGTTATTTCTGTGCAAACTCTGACAGAGCCAGTTACTGTTGATTGTGAGAGGAAGGTTGGTATGATTCTTGCACAGATCCAGAACATCTGTTATATGGATCTCATGGGGCCCAGTAAGGCCAATAAGGATTGGTAGGGAGCCCAAGACACAGGGTACCAGCAGTCCCTGGGTAGCCATATCCTGAAGGAGGCAGATAGTTCCAATACTTTTTGTGGGTTCTGTCTGGACATGTTTTCCTCTGCAGAAAGATTTATCTGGAGTATCAAATTTGCACAATGAAATAATAGGCTCCTGCTCTACCGGTGGTGCCATCGGGACCAATGGGAGGATGCTATGAGATGTGGATGCTGTAAAAGAGGATCCTCATCTCCTCAAGGTGCTTTCTTTGGGCATAGAGATATCTAATACCTGTAAATACAAATCATAAATAGGTTTGCATAAGCCTTCTGTTCACAAAGATAAAGCATGAAGGAAGAAGGATCCAACAGTACCAGTTCTGGCTCCATCCATGCAAACGACAAAGGGTTCAAAGACCCAGGTATGCAACTTCCTCCATTTCTATGACCACTGACCAGCTCCACCTACAATCCAAGAGGTTCTTTTGTTGGCACACTTGAGGACTGCATACTGATATTGATGCCATGCCTTATTGCCCCCTAAACATTTGGTGGCTGCCATACCAACTTTGCTCACAGCTGGAGGGGCAATAACACAGACAAATAGGTCCTAGAGGAAAAGCAATCAAGTTTATCTCACGTCCCCACCACAATCCAGAAAAGGACCCTAGAACCACTGCCACCCCAACTTTAAGGAAAGGGATTCCACTCTCCATATTTCTTGGTCCCCAAAAAACAATGACAGATGGAGACCGACTCTTGATCTATGCCAGCTACATACATTCATCCAAAAATTAAAATTCTGCATGGTCATATAGTCATTAATAATCTCCTCTCTGGAAGCGGGCCCATGGTTCTTGGTGCTTGACATGAAAAACACCTGCTTTCACATAGACATTCACTTGACCCTCAGAAGGTTCCTCATTGGGCAAGACACCACCAATTCAGAGTACTCCCATTCAGACAAACTACAGTACCCAAGATCCTTATAAAAGTCCTTTCAGTGGTGACAGTTTGAATGAGAAGAAATGGCTTTAGTGTATTTCTATATCTTGATGACAGGCTTCTAATGGGCAGATCCAGCAGGGAAGTCCAGCTGGCAACCCAATTCTACTCCATTTACTATCTTCCCTGGGAATCTGTGTCAATCAAGAAAAGTCCACTTTGACTCCCACAAAGTCCATGGATTTCATAGGAGCAACCCTTGACCTGATTACAGCAAGAGCTTATCTCCCAATGGAGAGAGTCCATGCTATGAGTGGTTTGAGAAAACCTCTGACTATAGTCAGGACCTGTCTTTCCTACTGAGGCCATGTGGCCTCATGCACTCACGTAACACCATTTGCCAGGCTTCGTCTCTGCTGCCTAGGAACTTGACTTCAGTCTGTCTACTCACGAGACAAAGACAACAACAACATAAATTCCAGAATAACAATTTTGGCCTAAATTATGGCCTCTCTCACCTGGCAGAAAAACTCAGAGAAAGTTCAGGGAGGAGTTCCTTTCCTCACACTCACACCAAGGCGACTATCATCACAGATGCTTCCCTCTTAGGTTGGGGTGCCCATATGAACAATCATATTGCACAAGGCACCTGGACTTTTTGGGAGGCCAGGACACACATAAACTTAATGGAATTAAAAGCAGTCCCTTAGGCTTGTGACTCATTCCTTCCACTCATCCGATTCCTATCCAGGTAATGTCAGACAATGTAATGACTGTCCTTTATATGAATGAACACTGGGGAACAAGGTCCCTTCCCCTGTATGTAGAGATCGTCAGCCTCTGGCACTGGTGTATCAGAAACCACATAACCCTCTTGGGTGCACAGAACTCCCTAGAAGTTTCATCAGACATTTTCCACAGACCATGAATGGGAGATTCAAGATTTCGTTCTGAAAAACATCTGCACTCAGTGAGGAACACCATCTTAGGATCATCTCTTTGCCTCAAACAAACAAGAAACTACCCCTGTTCTGCTCCAGAGCACCTCTGGGCTGTGGCTTGAAAGGCTACACCTTGCTGCTACCTTGGATGGAGTATCACAAATATGCCTTCTCTCCCATACCACTAATACCACAGGTTATGTGAAGTTCCATCACGACAGAGTTCAGATCATCCTTATTGTGCCCAAGTGGCTGAGACAGTTCTGATTCTCAGACTTCCTGATGATTTCAACCCATCCATCTGTCAACATCCAACCACTTCTGGATTTGAATCAACACAAGAGTACAATCAGGCACCCCAACCCAGGACCCTTGCAACACAAGGCCCAGTATTTGGAGGGGCATCATACCTAAAGCACTAATATTCAGAATCCACTCTCAATGAAAGCAAGAAGGATTCTACCAGGAAATGCCTTCTGGCCAAATGAAAGCATTCCTCCTCTTGGTCCTAACAATGTCAGTTATCTCCAGAGTCCAGTGGGATTTCTGCTATTCTGGAACACGTATTTACCCGTAAGAAATCAAGCTTCTCTATCAGTTCCCCATGGGTCCATCTTGCAGCAATCAGTGCATTTGATCCTCCAGTTGTGGCCCTACTGTCTTTGCCTATCCCACAATAACTAGATTCCTAAGTGACTTATTAGAACTTTCCCACGAGTGGTGAAACTAACACCATGATAGGGGTCTCAATCTCATCCTTTCAGTTCTCACCAAATTTCCCTTTGATCCATTAGTCATTTGTTCTAAGTCCCATCTCTTAATGAAAGTTACCTTCCTAGTTGCCATCTTATCAGTGAGAAGGATGTGCAAGCTGGAAACATTTATGGCAGATCCACCATACACCATGTTTCATAAAGAGAAAGTCTCGCTTCATCTTCACCTGAAATTCATTCCTAAAGTAATTTTGGAGTTTCACATGAATCAAACCATCCACTTACCGGTATTTCTTCCAAAACCTCATGCCTCTGATAAGGAGAGAAGGCTTCACTTTCTAGATGTCTGATGGGCACTATCATTTTATCCACAGAAAATGAAAGCAATTAGAAAAACACCTTGACTTTTTATCACCCTAGCAGAGTGATGGAGGGGTCAAGCTCTATCTGCATAGAAACTCTCTAAGTGGATCTCAGGCTGCATCATTCTTTGTTACCAACTAGCTCACATTCTTTTCTCTCCTCATCCCCCACCCCCAAAGGAAATAAGAGCCCACTCCACCAGAGCACAAGCAACCTCTGGAGTATCTCTGCGAGATGTACTCATATTAGATATATGTGGGGCAGCCTACCTAGTGCTCCATACATACTTTTGCAAGACATTTTGTGTTGGTCCAGACTTCTACTGCAGATACAGCTGTGAGGACAGCAGTACTACAGACATCCATACCATCTGCATCCTCACATTTGCATTCTGTTTGATTACTGCTTACTCATCTCCTTCGAATGGAATACACATAGGGACCATCACTCTAAGAAGAAATGGAGGTTACTGACCTATAACTGGAGGTTCTTCAAGATATGTGGTTCCTATCTGTATTCCACTACTCCCCCTCTCTGTTCTTCTGCTCTGGCTCATGATCAGTTCACAATGAGAAAAGGGACTGGAGAGACATCGGCTTGTACTGTCCTTTACACCCTTGGTTTGGAGATTGAGAAGAACAGCTGTGCATGTGCAGACCCATGGATACTGCTTACCAAAATCTCCAGACTCAAGCTCATGGTGCACACGTGGAATACAGATAGGGACCACACATCTCAAAGAACTTCCAGTTACAGGTAAATAACCTCCATAGTTGACCAAAATCAGAGTGAATTGGTGGCGAAGTAAGAGGCTGACATTGATGAGAACAGTCAACCTTAGAATTCTGAAGATGTTAAACTGCTTAACAATTGTTGGTGCACATCTACCCTTGCGGAGGTGGTATAGCAGCCCCTGCTATTTCTTACAGTGTCAGGAATCAGGGCCTGCAACAGAGCTAGGCCTGGTATACACTTACCGTAGAGTAGCTTGTGTAACTCCCATCATCTTTGTAACTTTTCTTCTACATGGCATCTTCACTACACTGCACCACTTGAGGGGGTGGTTTTAATGGATCAACTTCCAGATCAATTGAGTGGGCCTTCACTGACTGCTCAATCAGTTCTGATAGATCGATCTGACGGCGGCGAATTTGCTGCCATCAGTGAAGATGTACCCCTAGTCTTCAGACAACCCATGAGCACAGCTGTTTTGCAGAAGGCTGTCTGGTTGGCTATGCTACATGATAGGCTGGAGGGGCCAACAGACTGGCTCTTAAGCCAGCAGCAGTTCACTGGCTGCACAGTGCTCATGCCCACCACATGTTCCTGCTGCCCCTGCCTTGCACCCATCCTTATCTCTGCCCCATCCCAGCCTGAGACCCCACTTGCTTGTTGCCCTGTTTGCTTTAAGTGATTCTGCCTTGGCCGTGGCTTCCGACTACTGTCTTTGGCTTGATCCTCAGCTCTGGTACTCAGTTCCTGACCCCTGGCCTGACTCTTGGCTCTGACTTCTGACTACTCCCTTTGTCTCTGATTCTAGCCCCTGGTTTTCAAAACCCACTCTGACCATTACACTTGATGCATGGTCTGACCACTAGGCTAGACACCCCACAGCCCAGTCACCTGACAGATTGAACAATCCAAAATGAAAAAAAATGGGGGGTCAGGGGCTCCGGTGCAAGCCTGGACTTTACTATAGTCCCAGTGATGGTCCCAGAATTTTGATAATTTGAAGGAGAGCTTCCATCTTGCTCCACTCAGGCCCCCCAAGGGCAATTTACAGTAGAGGTGGATGTTTTAAACTTTGTACTAGGGGCAGTTCTATTACAACCTAATGCTCCAAATGAGTGGCTTCACCTGTGCACCTTTCACTCACAAAAACTCACTCCTGCTGAGAAGAATTATGACATCCTTGACAAGGAACCACTGGCCATCAAAGTGGCTTTTGAAGAATGACACCACCTTCTGGAGGAGGCTAGGTTCCCAGTCCAAGGTCTGAAGGATCATGGAAACTTGGAATACCTAAAGATGTCCAGGCATCTGAACCAGTAGCAGGCATGCTGTTCCCTTTTCTTTTTGCGATTTGAATTCATGGGACAAAGAATGGGAAGGCGGATGCATTTTCATGGAAGTACGAGTACTTTGACCTTAGCAATCCTCAGGCTTTTATTTCTGGCACCATAGCCTCCAACCTGTTATTCTCCATCCATTCTTAGTTGTCTGGTAATGTTTTTGCCATCCAAACTCATCAAGCCTTAGACCCTGATGTAATGGAGAATTTCCAAGCCTGATATTACTTTATACTGCACAATGCTTTCAACACCAGGCTCGCGCTGAGATGCCAAATTTTGTTACCCTAAAAACTCCGAGACCCACAAGGCCCTACACTGGCTTGGGGAGTGCTATATTAACAATTATGTTCCCAACCTTATCTCTATAAACTGGTAATTACTGTGGTCTGCCCTAGAGAATTTACAAGGGTTTATCAGAAGTTCTTGTTTACAATCACTGAGAAGCCCCCTAAGCGTGCCAGTCTCAGTTTGCCCTTGAGAGGACATGGATACAGCCCTCCGCTCAAAGGATTGACAGTTAAAACAGCAAATTCTTTTAAAACAAATGTCTCTGTATTAACTACTAATTCTAATACAGTTAGGTTTTAAATCGAAAGTCATACAGTAAAACACATAGAAATAAGTACTTGATAAAATACAGAGTATTATAAACTATACAGTATAAGAATTCTAAAATTGCAATACAACATTCACAACACAATATGGTATTCCTTTAGCATAAGCTACAATGTCATGAATACTTAATTGCAGCATTGTATAACATACATACAAAGTAACAGCATATAACATAAGGAAATTCTGCATACATATGTATAAATCCTTAGCACACTGCAAAATCCAGAGCTTATTACAATGTGGCAGGCAACACATACGCATACAGTAATATTACAATAATATTCTTAACAATACTACTACTACTACTATAAACTATCTAACATTCTATGAGTGCTGGTCAGGCAATCATAGAATGGGTGGGGTGATCACTCAAGCTGCAGGGATCCAGCTTTATTTAAAGTCATTCCCATACATTCCTTATTATTAAGGAAAGGTCCTACTCACTCTTCCTAGATCTTTTCCTCTGCTTTGTCTATGGTCCTGCTCTGTCTAGTCTATTGCCAAAAGTTGCTGCTCGTGCTGCTGTTGCTGTGGCTGCTGCTGAAGCTGCTGCTATTGCTGCTGCCTGAGATATCTAGATCTTAATTTCTCTTCCTTCTGCTGCTGCTCTCATTGCTCAGGATTCTTCAGCAGTCATGATCACCCAACATCCAAGCCTGTCAGCTCTCTGTCTTTATATACAGTTTTTCTGATTTTTAGAGATCCTTGCTGATTGGTTGCTTTTCCAATGTCAATTAAGCCCTCCTTTCCACCAAAGGATGAGATCATGTCAAGCCAATCAGTTGCCTGCTATGCTAATCAGGCTCGGACCTCCCCCTGCTCCTCCTATCTAGTGATATCATCTTTAATCAATCAGCTAAGGGGTGAGATCACTTGTTTACTTCAAACCTGACTCCACCCAGTTCTCACGTGCTGAGCCCTCCCTTCAAGTATCAGGACCGAACTTTATCTCACCCCATCCTGCCTTCTTACTATTGGTCAGCGTCTGAATACCTCCATCTTGCTTTCTACTCCCTCTCTACCTGATGACATCATCATTTTGATTTCTACTTAAAATTTAATCTAAACTATCACTAATTACTATAGTTCCAGAGGGGTAGCCGTGTTAGTCTGTATACAGCAAAAACAACGAGAGTTCTGTGGCACTTTAAAGACTAACAAATTAATAACAAATTGTTAGTCTTTAAAGTGCTACAGAACTCTCGTTGTTTTTACTAATTACTATTTATCAGAAACCTTAATCCTAAAAATAACTATATAACTGTTCATGGCTATTCATTATAATACTATCACTACTTTTATTCCCCTGATTAAAGTAGATAAAATCTTTGCCAGTTTTGCTCCTCTCCGCCTGCATTTTCCAGCTGTATAATCAAATGCTGTCTCTGGTGCCGAGCATCTTATATGAATCAGAGCAGCTTAAAAATCTCTTGTATCAACGACCAAGACCAGACCTCTGCAGTGTTCACATTCCAGGATGGGATCTTGTACCATGAGGGACACATCTGTGTACTCAAAGAGGCTACTCAGCTTCAAGTCGTACAATGCTGTTGTGACGCTCCACTGGCAAGCCACTTCAGCTGTTTCAAAACCTAAGATCTAGTGTCCAGGAGTTTTTGGTGGCCAGCCATATGTGCCTCTGTTGCATCCTGCATAGACTTCTGCAAACTTTGCGCCCAGATCAAGACCATCCAGTTCAAGAGCTCTGGGTCCCTCCAGCCCTCTTCCACTTCATCCCAGCTTTTGGCCTTCATTTTCATGGGTTTTATAGTGGAATTACCAAGCACTAAAGGCCACACTGTAATTCTACTGGTGATAGACCATTTAACCAAGATGGTGCACTTTGTTTCATGTTTCTCTCTGCTCAGGAGACTGCCTGCCTGTTTGTGAACATTAGCTTTCCTCTCCACAGCTTGGCTATGGGCATGGTATCTGACCAAGGAACAGTTTATTTCCCGCTTCTGGTAGGAGTTTCTATGCCAACTGGTTATCAACTCCCTAATTTCAACAACCTGCCATCCAAGCACCAATGGTCAGGTGAAGTGGGTCAGTCAGATCCTTGAACAGTACCTACATTGCTTTCTAGACTATCATCAAAATGAGTGGCTGTCTTTGATCCCTCATGCCAAGTTCACTTACAACAATGCCACCAACGTCACTATGATGCAGACCCCTTTCTTTGCTAACTGCGGTTTCCATCCTTGCATTAATCTAGCGATCCCCTCTGAATCATGTATGCCCACTGTCACCAAACTCGCTGCCCACATTCAGCAGGTACACCAAGAACTCCAGAAGCAATTAGACGTCTACAAGGCAATGTACAAATGGTATGCCGACCGGTCCTGCCATCCAGCATGTACTTTGGGATTGGGCATAAGGTTTGGTTGTCTATCAGCATCTGTGATGGACTCACCCCTCCATGAAGCTGGACCATCTGTACCTAGGGACCTTCCAGATAATGAAGCAGATTAACCCTGTTACATTCAAGATACAGCTATCAGACTCCATTAAGATTCACCCCATCTTCCACATCTCTTTTCTAAAACTATCAGTCAAGAATTTTTTTGCACTTTGTACTTCCCCTCCCTGGCCTATAACCATTCAGGAGCAAGAAGAATATGTAGTGCATCAGATTCTACGTACTTGCTGGGTCTGGGGAAAACAATACTTAATTGACTGGAACAGATATGGTCCAGACTAATGGTCCAGAACCTGTAGAACACGTCCATGCCCCAGATCTCCTGTGCTCCTTCCATCACACATACCCTGAGAAACCAGGCCCCTATGCCCCTAGATGGAACTCTTGAGGGGGTGTACTGTCAGGAATCAGCGTCTGCAGCTGCCTGCAGTAGCGCCTGATTGGCTATGTCACCTGTTTGGCTGGAGGGGCCAGCAGACTGGCTGTTAAGCCAACAGCAGCAGCAACCCATTGGCTGCTCAGTGCTCACACCCACTACTGTGACTACTCCCATATTGCCTTATTCCTGCTGCCCCTGTCTTGCACCCAGCCTTGTCTCTGCCTTGTCCCTGCATGAAACCCCATCATGCCTGTCACCCTACTTGCTGTAGGTGATTCTGGCTTGACCCTGGCTCTTCTAGCCAGTTCCTGACCCCTATCTTGGCTCTGGCTTCTGACTGCTGCCTGTGGCTCTGATCCTAGCCCCTGGTTTTCGATGCTCAGTCCCCAATACCCACTCTGACCACTAGGCCTGATGTCTGCTGCTTCCTGGTTCCTAGTGTTGGTTGTGCTCCCCTGGTATGTGTGTTGGGAGCCATCTTGTTTTCTTTATAAAGCTGAGTGCCCACAGTGAGGCAGGCAGGGCAAGAGGGAGAGGAGTGGGATGGGAAGAAGAGGCAGTGGGGAAGGAAGGGGGATGGGATAGGGGAGGGTGATGAGGGAGAGGAAGGTGGAGGGGATAGAGCAGGGGCAGTGGGGAGCCCGGCATGTGACCTCCCTTTGGCGGCAGCAGCAGCTGGAGCTCCCCTATTAAGCAAGCCCATTGATCCCCCCCACCCCACTGCACATGGACCACCCTGACAAGCCCCTGCACCCAGACCCCCACCCTACTGATCCCCAACCAGATGCACCCAGATCCCTACCCCACCAAGCCCCACTCCCCCAACACTGACCCCCCTGCTACACCCCACCAGCTGATCCCCACATCTCCCCTGCTGTGCCCCATTCCCCCCACAGCCAGATACCCCCTGCTAAGCCCCAACCACCTTCATTGCCTCTGTCCCTGGAACTCCCCAATGAGCCCCTGTGCATCCCGATCCCCCACTGAGCTGTCCGCATCCAGACTGCCTCACATAGAAGCCTCAATCTCATAACTAGATCCCCCCCACACTTGGATCTTGCTGGGCTTAGCCTGCCTGCCCACCCCTGATGCACCTGGCGCAGAGGGACAGGGACCCAGGGTGATGCTGGGGTGGGGCAGGCTCTTGCGCTGTGTCAGGGTTGGGTGCAGCCTCACCGCCAAGTCCCTGTCCTGTGGAGGGGGAGGGGACTGCAGGGTGATCTCCCAGCTCCATGCAGCCAGTGGCCTGTGCTCCCCATTGCTGTGCTGGTCTCCACATTTATTTATTGACAAATAAAATTTTCAGAATTTTAAAATACTGTGCACAGAATTTTTAATTTTTTTTTTTTGGTGCAGAATTCCCTCAGGAGTAAAGAGATCAGTACTTCACATAGCCTGAGGTTTCTTTCATCTCACCTGTTTCCATTGTTGTATTCATTCTCTCCTTTTTTTTTTTTTTTGGTCTGTAGAGCAGTACAGTAGATTGAAGAATTGCCCTGAGTGTGCAGATAAAATGTCAGTGATGGACAAGCTGCCTGAGATCGCTTAGAGTTTGTTGCAGGATCTGTGCTCAGATGTTGCTGCAAGTTTTCAGTGCACACCTCAAGGCTTTGTTGGCCTCCACAAGCTGTACTGGAAGCACAAATCTTCAAGTGTGTCAAAGTTAAGAGACCCAAATGGATGCTGAGAATTTTTTGGCACTACCCGCTTCAGCACAAGTCTGATCAGATAGGACTTGGTAACAACCATGTGGAGCCAGTGTGTAATAACACTTCAGCATATGTCCTGAAGTCACCTTAAAATAGAGCCTTCAACTCTTTATTCTGCTAAAGACATATCTTTTTTCTTCTTTAGACAAATGCACATTAAGAGGGAGGGAGACAAGAGTAACAAAAGATAAGAAAATGAAGCTTCCCTCTCTGACGCTTGTAGTTCAGTTGCTGGCAGATCATAGGCACAACTCATGACCAAATTACCTGATCCTGGACCTCAGATTTCCTCCTGTGGCTCTGGAAAATAATTATATTCTTTTAATTTTCTTCTGGCCAGTCTGTGAGAGGAAATGTTTTTACTGAGATCAGCTCAAAAATTCCTTTTGGCTTTGATCAAATCAAAATGTTGCAAGGTTAGATTTGTTTGGCTAAGCAGGACTTCAATAAGACAGAAGGCAAAAAGAGAAAAGAAGGCAGGAGGAATAAGGTAGGAGTGGAAATTGACAAGAGGGATAAGAGAAACCTTAGGTTGATGTTTCAGGAGTTGATCAGGAGATTGTCGTCTGGTTTCATCTCTTTATCTAGTCTGTTCATAAAATCTTTGAGGAAAAAGGCCAGTATTGTGATGGTAAATCTTTGTGTCTCAAAATAATGTTAGTGATGACCACAGTGATGATACACACACTGGTCAGTATGATGAGGATTAAGATGCCCAAAAGCTGAGTAAATTCATAGATTTTAAGACTGTAAGAAACCATTATGATTATCTACACTGACTTTCTGGTAAACAAGTCATAAAACCTCACCCAGGAATTCTTGCATCAAACTCCTAACTTCTGTTTGAGGTATAGCATAACATTTCAGAAAGATATCCAGTTTTGGGCTGAAGACTTGAAGTGAGAGAGAATACATGTTTCTACTTAAGTTTTTCCAGTGGTTACTTACCCTCACTTTTAAAAATCGGTCCCTTATTTCTCATCTGAATTTGTCTTCAGCTTCCAAATGCTGGTTCTCGTTATACCTTTTTCTGCTAGATTTCAGAATTATCTACTATAAGAAATCTTTTCCTCATGTAGGGACTTACAGATCCTGATTAAGTCACCGCTTCTTCTCTTGGATAAATTAAATAGTTTGAGCTTCATAAGTCTTTCACTATAAGGTATTTTTACCAAATGCTTCCTAGAAAACAAACATATAAAAGGGATTATCTGATAGAATTTGTCTAATCAAAACTGCCTAATCAAAACAGCTTGTGAATATATTGACACTTCCTCTGATCCAAAGAAGTCTCGTGCTGTAACAGTTTGAAAACATCACCAGAATCCCTGAGAGCTCCTAATCAGTGGCTTCTTTATCCAAATAAACTGAATTCACATTATTTCTTTGACTCAATTCTGTCCTTTCTATCAATAGTAATTTTATATAATATGTTTACAGGTTAGAAGGACCATTGTGTCACCTTTCGTCCACTTGGACAATTTAATATTTCAGCCGATAATTAGGATCAACACAAAAGACCTTAGGACCTACTGATCTGAGTGTGTGCAGTTTTTTGCATACAACTGCCACATAATCAGTTACTAGATTCTTGTGGCTGCTTTCCCGCCCTCCTTTCCCTTTGTGTTTTTTTTATTTTTCATGTGCAGCTGTGTTTTCATTTTCTGTTCCTCAGGAACCAGCATACTTCATTATACTGAGTTTGGTGCCTGGCTTTTCTGCTTTGTTGTGGTGGAAGAGTTGGTGATTAAAGCTACATTTCTTGGAATAGCCATAGTTTCAGTCTCTCTTTCACTATGGAGCCCTTGTAATGCTCTTCATTTTTGTTTATAAAGGTTGTCTACAAGCGTTTTACACCTTTGAAATTAACAACTGTATTTCTTTTCTGGAGAATGTGAGGAAGGGGAGTGGATCCCATTATTTCAATGGGCTTTGGTCACTTGAATCTGTGTGAATACATTCCTTCTTGATGCTGATCTTCTTTACATGTCTTAAATTCCTGTCTTGAGTACCCTGAAGCTTTTGTATAAAAATTTAAGGTTTGCTGTCAATTTTTCCAGTTTATTACATTTCCGACCTGTATACTTGGGAATTATTTAAGTAGTCGGGGGTTTTATTTAATTCTGAATTTTATTGAAGACATCACTGGGTGAATGTATTTGAGTGTATACATAGGCTAATGAGTCTGGATCTCCTACATTTCTCTCACCTCCCATGTCTCCTTTGTCCCCATTTCTCTCTCAATCTCACACACAAGTTTATTATTATTTATTATCTAATTGTGATGTTGTTGTTATGCAATGCTGCTGTGAACACAACACTTCTCTGACCCTCCACTTGCTCCCAACCTGCTTCCATTGCAAATTCAAGCACCTTCATCCTGTTTTTCAAGGCAGTCTCTAGGGTAATACCCAACTACGTCAGTGATGGCATCTCCACCCTTGACCAGCTAAAACAGTTATGTTCCTTTGTGAAAAGGCAGCTAACAAAATCCAAGATGCCATAAGTAAGAACCGGAGATAAAACATTCTCAGTTGAGGAGGATTGACTGTGGAATGACGTGTCAGAGATTAGACTAACCCAATGTCTGCTCAATTTTATAATAGGCTACAAGTCTGTTCTTTTTTTGCTATAACTCAAACAGACCCTGGGAAGAGTAAAAAGCAGAAAGCTGTATGAAGTCCACCAGGGACCTTGCAATTGAAAATCTAATTTACTGATGTAGCTCTTAAATACTATAGTGATTGGTTCTATAGAAAACTTTAACATGATAGATTAGATCCATTAGGAGTATTCTGTGGCTGCCAGATTGATTTCTTTATTCTTTTAGGATGAAATTCATCCCTGTACAGAGGGCCAACACAAAAGATGTGCACCCCAAGTCCTAAGGCTGAAGAGGTGCACAGGTCTTGTTCTGGCTCTCTGCATAGAGTGGCTTTTCACCCTTAACTTCTCCAATGTTAGTTCTTATGACAATTCATTGTACTTTAGGTTTGGTAGATCAGTCCAATGATTATTGGATCTCATTTAATATCCTGCTTTTTAAACACTTCCAATAATTGTTTACTTTCTTCCAACAGAAACTACACTAGTCAGTTTTAAAATATATTTTCTGATTTTTCTCTCATCTTTGCACAAAATTGATATTTTAGTGGGTTTTTTTATTTTGACATAGTTCTCAAATTTATTTTCATCAGCATTTGCTGTTTTTATAAAATTTATTATTGATATTTTTTTAAATTATTACTGATTGTCATTCACAATTGTGACAACATTGTAGCTGTAATTTTGCCACACAGACTGATGCTCTTGGACATTTTTATTTTTTATCCATGCTCATTTCTATTTACTTTTCACTGCAACCATCCATTTCTGTTTGACCAAAGCATTCAATTTCATATTATCCAAAGGTTATCTTGGTTATATTCAATTCACCTTAGTTACCCTAAGTCACTTCTGCTCTCTGTTTTCCTCAGCTTGCATCCACTCTCTATGTTCTTCTCAATCCTGTTGATTTACTAATCTCTTAGGGTATATTTCTCCCACTTTAGGCTTAATCTCTTACATCGAACTTCTGCCTTTATCTGGTAAAAATCTCCCTATCCTCATCTGCCAGGTGTGTCCTCTCTCTTTCCTCCTTCAAATCTCTCCGTATAACCTTCCTCTTCGAGCAGTCTCTCATCCATTTTTGTCCTCAACTTTTGCCCTGCCTAGGATGATAGCCACTAAAAGTGTGAGAGAGTCTTAAAGTTGTTTAAATCTAACATTGTAACCTTTGTCCCTTTGATACAACTTAACTTTACTGTTCTGATACTATGGTGATAACCCATCAAAAACACACAGAGGCATTCATCATATTTATAAAAAATATTGATATTTCCTTTTGTCACACTCTCCTTAATAATCATTGTACATATCTATTTATCACATACTTATTTTTGTGGTGCTCATGTCTATAGTATCTAAACATCTTATATAAATTAAGCCTCACACCACTGTATTCTCTGGTCTAGATAAGTTGACTTGGCACAGGATCAGAGAAGACATGGAGGCAAGTAGTTTTAGGCTAGCTTTGTGGCTTCTTGATGCTGGGGCAAGATGAGTGCCAGTTCTGTCCCTAGTGTAAGCTAGAGCATTCTGAAGGCTACTCTAACTTATTCCCAGCTGCCTGTGGCATCAAGGGGCCATTCTAGCAATGATTATTAAGAAAGAGCTGAACTTGGAAATGCTCCAACCATGTCCCCTTTTCCCTGGTTACATAAAGCTACTATGCTATTCAGGGATGGTACAAAGTGCGAACTCCTAGCTGGGGTCAGATACACTATAATAGGCCCACTATCAGGCCCCAGATTGGGACTATTTGTATGATTTACCTTCTAATTTTAACATCACTCTCAGTATGTCAGTTTTACAGTCTGAAGTCCTGGTTTTACAGCTGTTGTCTATGGGGTCTCTAAGGTTCTTTTCATAAGCCAATTTTGTTTTATCTGAGCTTCCACTTGGTTCTGTAATCTGGCAACATAGGGTAAGTTTCCATTTCTGTGCTGATGATGATGTAAATTTATTTTAAGCTTGATACCAAAAACTCTTTGAATATATTTTCCTTGTCATGCTGTCAGTATTTGAATGTCTAAAATTGGTTTTCTATTAAGATTGGGAATACAGACCTGTTTTTGAAAGGCTCTCAACATTAGTTACTGAATCCTCCTATTTCATTTACTTATGATATTGTTTTGCCATCCAAGATAGAAAAGGGCCTTGGTGTCATACTACACCTATGACTTACTAATAATAACCATATGTAATAATAGTAACATACTTTTGTAATTTAAATATCAGTATTTACTAATGTTGGTCTTCTAGCATTGCCAAGACCCTTATGTATGCATGTCTTCTTCAGAGAACCTTGCTATTTTTCATCTGTCATCCTCATCTGATGATTAACACAGTCCGCATTCTAATTTACTTGTTGGACTAATACCTAATAATGCATTTAGCTCATATTACCTTGTCACTAAGATACTGCATTGGCTTCTAATCAAGCAGCATATTGATTTTCAGGTTGCATTGTTTGCTTTTTTAATGATTTGTAGCCAAACTGTCCAGCTGCCCTCTTTTTACAAAGATGAATTAAATAATTTTAAAACTGCAACAACAAAAAAAGCAACAAAAGCAACATAATGCTAAGTTGAGGCGGGCATCTTCCATCAGACTGAACTGTTTTTAGATAGTAGTGTGTTTGATTCTCAAAATCTCAGCATTCTAGTTGACAGAGTATGTCATAAGCTCCATTCTTTAACCACAGCGAGTTTGGGTTATGGATGCTGCGATAGCCTTAAGTTAACTAAGAATATCGTTGTTTTTTATTGTCTCAGTCTTCACATAATATTTTTTGTAATTAAACCATTAATTATTTAATTGCTAAGGAAAATGGTGTTAGATATCAAATGTTGTCTGACCAGATTTATTCCTTTTGTGAAGTATTAGTGGCTCTGAAAAATTGCCCTTCTCTGACAGATCAGTTCTATCAAGCTCAAAGAATCTGGTATCTGGTCTAGAAGAGCAAAGTTTGTTAGGAAAGCTGGCAAGAGGCTGTACTTTACCAGAACTCTCCAACTAGAGGCTGGCTTTTTTCCTCATATTGGATGGTCTTGTCTTTGACCAGCTGATTTTTACTTCCTCCTCTCTCCCCATCTTAACAGTGATAGAGGTGTCAAGTTGGGAACCCACCTGTTGGTCCATTGGTTTTGGTGTGAACATGTCTGTGATGTTCTCCTAGTGCAATCTGGATTGGTGTATTGCTGTGTCACCCGAATCCCCCATTCCTGGAGCCTGCTCTTACCCTGCTCTTACCTTGCTCTGCCGTGAGAACCCCCATGCACAGCCACCATCTGAGTTCATGCACAGCCATCAGCGAACACGCAGCTCCTAACTGAGTGAGTGGGTGCTTCTAGCCAGCCACTCTTTGGATTATACAACAGAATGACCCCAGCAACTACCCCCCAATCCCAGATGCAACCCTAGGAACCTCCGACTTACTATGTTTAATGTTGCCCACTGAATAGTGCAAGCTCAAATAAGGATCATTCAGTGATTATCTGTTCTGTTCATTCCCTCTGAAGCACCTGGCACGGGCCACTGTTGGAAGACAGATTACTGGGCTAGATAGACCATTGGTCTGACCCACTATGGTCATTCTTATGTTCTTATAGACTAGAGAGAAAATCATGTTTTATTCAGATCTCATTGCTCTTTCTAATATCAATACCAAAATTTTGTTCACAATATTTTACTTTTTCCCATTCTAGTGAAGCCTCTTCCATAGTCTCTGATGTCAGGTGCTCACCTTTCTTTCTTAGTATATTTGAACTTTGTTAAGCCAAGACCAGCTTGGTTTAACAAAGAAATCTTCAGTGAGCTTAAACACAGAAAGGAAGCTTATAAGAAGTGGAAGCTTGGACAGATGACTAGGGAGGATTATAAAAATACTGCTCGAGCATACAGGAGTGAAATCAGGAAAGCCAAAGCACAATAGGAGTTACAGCTAGCAAGGGATGTGAAGGGTAATAAAAAGGGTTTCTACAAGTATGTTAGCAACAAGAAGAAGGTCAGGGAAAAAACATCACTAGTTTCACTTTTTGACTATAACTGTCCAGACTGGCAAGGAGCAAAACTTCCCACCATATAAGGTGCATTCCCTTATGGAGGCCTACACTGAATGGTCCCAGTCCAAGGTGAAGGAGACATATAGACTGAATTGAGACCTAGAGATCTCCCCTCACCCATCCATCATACTTCTCCAGACTGGCACAGCAGTGAAGGAAGCTAGCAAACCTGTTGCTTCTGTCCTTCCAGTTCTGTTGATAACAGAAGTTCAGCTCAAGTTGAGATTTTCAAAGCAAGTTAGAGGATTTATCCCACAGCTCCGTAGCCTATAGGATTAGCCTGATTGCTTGCACATATATACCTTTCCTTATAGATTTAAGTATTGTTGTTTTATTATAATAGAGTCATAGATTCATATTAACGTACTATAGCTGTAATGCAAGGTACCTTACAGGCCACATCCTATATGAAAGCTAAGGCAGTTAGCATACATATGTTTGGGACCTTTGTCCCAGATAAGTAATGATGAGTTAAAGGATAAGACATATATGGTTATAACTTTTACCCTAGATAAGTCAGGAGGCATCAAGACAGGGGGGCTGCCTCAGTTTATGCCCCGAGTAAACTTCACAAATACACCACAAAACCCACAAAAGGGCCAAATATAACAAAGGTAAGATAAGCGAACTGTCTGGAACCATCTGGAAAGGATATGGATATATCATTAATACGCACAAACCTGCCAACCTATAGAATAAGTGTACCCTAATAATTTAGGGGTGAAGAAGCCAAGTTTGGACTTCAAAGGAGGATCCATATTGTTCAAGGTATAAAAAGGGGCAAACCATGTTTCTTGGGGTGATCACCAGCTACTCCTTCTTTAAGCTTCTTTTAGTTAGTGTTTGTTAGAATCTTTTGTTCGTAGTTTATACTTAGTATTATTTGTAGTCTTAGTCTTAGTCTTAGCCTTATAGCTCTTAGGTCTTGAGCATTGCCTAGCTCTCCACCCCTCCACTCAAGAATTGAGGAATTGGACATCTCTTTTAACCAGGTCATCAGGGAAGGGTGTGAGTATATTAATCCAAAGCATACAGTATAAATATATATATCACATGTGTCTTTAGAATAAGACTATAATCCTACCTACTATCCATTTGATTATTCATTTTCTTTTAATCAGTCATTTGTCTATCATTTTATGTTATCTTAATAAAAGCATATAAAATTATACAGATTCACTTATCAGTGTGAGCATTCCTGTCGTGCACCCTGGCGGTCCCTGTAAAAACTCTTCTGGAGCCTGATTCTAGGACTAGAACCTCATTATCTTCTGATCAGATCAGATGGCGAGCCTCCAACCCCATTCAAATTACTAAATACCCAGAAATCAGGCAACAGCTCCCATCTAAATTATTTGGAGTTATATGGCTAAATCCCCTAGCTAGCTTTTAAAATTTCAGCCCCAGTTTTAGGTCTCTCTTTTAGAATCACTACATTCACTTAAAAATTACATTTTCTTCAAGAAAACAGCGTTTGAATAAATTGTAAAATGAGAAGGTTCTCTCTCAGATATATTCTAAGCAAGGGTCTGTATGAGTATAGCTATCATGATTTTTACTAAAGTAGTGTTGTTGTAACTGCACTAGTCCCAAGATATTAACGAGACAAGGTGGGTGAAGGAATTTAGAGAGACAAGCTTTCAAGCTTACACAGAGCTCTTCTTCAGGTCTGGGAAAAGTACTCAAAGTGTCACAGCTAAACACAAGGTGGAAAAGATGGTTTAGCATAAGTAGTTAACACATATTCTAAGAGACCATTCAAGGTAAAGTGGCCTGTTAATACCCCTGAAGTCATAGGACAAAAGAGGGTTTACTGGATTACAGATTGTTGTAATAAGGCATAAATCCAGTGTTTTTATTAAGACCGTGATTTTTAGTGTCTAGTTAAGTTATGCATTTATGCTCCCAGGTTCATCTCTTGAACGTGTTGTGCAGGTTTCGTTTGAGGACAAGGACCAAGAAGTCAGATATGGAGTGTTCATTTTGTGAAAAGTGATGTGATGTGGTGATTTTGTCTTTTACCATTTTTCTGTGTGATATCATTTGAGAGTGTAGTGATTGTTTAGTTTCACCCATCTAGTTGTTCTTAGGACATGTAATGCAATGGGTGAGATACGCTGCCAAAGAGCCAGGCACATGAGCTACCAGAAAAGCAGGTAGGTTTTCATCAGACCCCCTGACTGGTTTATGGAGGAACTTCATCAAAATCAAAATTTTTGATTAATGTTTGAAAAGTGTGTTGTCAGAATTTTTTCAACCAGCTCTAGTTATTTTGTGCCTTAGAAGAATTGAAGACTACATATGGCCACTGGAAAGCAAACATTTTTGTTTTTCATTAAAATGATATAGGGAAAAGTCCCCAAATTTTCAGACAGATGGTTCTCAAAAACACATTTGTAGACCATGATGACATCTGCTATAGAATTTATAAATAGCAGTCTTCAAAGTCTTATTGGAGACTTTGCAATGGCTTCATCATGGACATGACAAAAGTGGCTAATTTTACTGCACTCGTGAGAGGCTGTGGATTTTATATTTTACCCACAAAGGAAACCAGGTGCACGTATCTCAGTATTTCTGTGGTAGTAGTTCTAAGAACATACTTAAAATCCATATAAGCACATGAGGACACAGCCCTCTCTACTTAAAACACTGTATTTCAGTCACTTAAGAAATCTGTAGAAGTGAATAAATCTGTAGAAATTCCCCATAATCAAGGGTGAGTCCAGAGAAACTGGTATCCATAAAACAAGACAGCTCAGTCAGTTCTAGCCACATGACAGACGTACACAATTTCTTGTGGTCTCCCCTGGAATCATTTCCTCCTGCTACAGATGAAAAATGGCCTTCTATTTTGTATACTGAGTCTTGTGGTTACTGTCCAAAGAGGAGAAGGAGGATCAGAGTAAGTGCAGTGATGTAATTTGTACCAAGCCACAAACTTTTTGTTTAAAACATTAAAGCAATCTTTTTTGTTAAAAACAAAGAAGCAAAAATATAGTTTTTAAAAAGTAGAACGAATCCATTGTTAGATCCTGTTTTAAAACATATGAGCCAAATTTGTCCTTGGTAAAACTCTTTAAGCTTCAATAGAGTTACACCAAGGATGATTTTATCTCAATAATTGTTGCTAACTTGGAAAGATAAAGGAAATTTTCCTCTATTGAGACTGGCAATGCATGGTTAGGAAAAGACATCAGTAATATAGTATCCAATCTAGCCATGTAGTCAAGGCTCTCTCAAGCATTTCTATTTTTAACCTCTTGGGTGATATTTTCAGAAATGAGTGCTTAAGGATAGGCTCTTTCTCCATATTTAGACATCTCAACAAGTGGCCTAATTCTCAGAAGTCCTGAGACCCCAGCAGCTCCCACTGTTTTCGAACTATAGTTATATGCCATGTAAGCTGTACTAGTTTAAATCACAGCCTGTAGCGCTTTTGCCTGTCTACATTAGGGTTTTCACTTGGTGCAGCTACAATGGTGGCTGGCCATGGGTAGCTGAAATCCCCAATGTAGGCAAGGCTTTGGATGAAAACTTAACTGATTTACCACTTACATGGTAAGTAATTTTTGTTACCGGAAAAATATTTCCATTGGTGCCTGGTTAGAGATGTTTTATCCTGAGGTATTAAAAAAACCCTAACATTTTGCAGCTAGAGAATTGATATTTTAGATCACTCCTGATCTTCTACACAAGAATAGACTTGAAGCAGCTAAGAGATAGTATTTTTGTTTGAATAATAGTTACGGAAAATGCATTGTAACTCCTGCACCATGGGTTTTATAAACAAATACATTCTGAGCCAATAGAATATCACTAAAGACATGTAAACTCTATTAAGATTAGCTCAGGCTTTCTATTATTAAATCAATTTTTGAAGTATCAAACTGCAACTGCTTAAAATTTTACAAGATTGCAATATTACATGAATTATCTGGCCCAAAGCACATTTGTTTCTTTTAAAGTGTGTACAGTTGTTCAATTTTTGTAAAATTATAAACCATATATGGTGCGTGATTTTTGACAATTTGTGAGTAGTTAATGCTACTGTGGAGTAAAATTGTCAATGTTTAAAATGTTCACATTCCAGGTAATTACATTTGGACAAATGTATTTGTTGTTCTTATAAGAGCATGATGCAATGTACAATTTAAGAAACTTTTCTAACATTTGTTATTTGTTAATACAAATGCCATACACTAAAAATAAAAGTGATAATTAATATCCAAAATATCTCTTTTTGAAGTGGGCATAGGTTTGCATAGGGAATATTGTGATCCCAGCACATTTTTAATAAATGCATTTTTTCCTTATGTTCACTTAGGAGCGTTCCTCATTAACAACTGAGAAAGAAAGGTTTGCCCGTAAACATGATGAAATGAAAAATCTAGAAGATATTGTTAGAGATATAAAACCATCTGTACTCATAGGTGAGTATTTATTCAAATGCTATATTTTTAAGCAGTGAGACTTTGTTTTATTATTTCTATACACTATGAATGTATGTGACACTGCAAATGGGAAGATTATGAGAACCTCTGAACAGGGACCATTGTTCTTAAGTATTTGGAAAATTCCGAGCACATAGTGGATGCTACTGCAAATAAACATTAAATATTATTATTATTTACATTAAATAATATTAAATTATTATTAAAACATTAAATAATAAAAATGTGGCAAACATATAACAGTGCTTTCATTATAAACCCTACATATTAGTGGTGGAATTATCCATGTCTTCTTGAACTCCTGTTGAGGAAACACCTCTTCATTATAATATTACTTCTGAAGTTAAAGGTAAATAACCTCAGAAGTCAGAATGAGGAAAGAGGAGCATACATAAATGTATGACTGCACAGTCACCTGCATTCTCCATCTGATTACACAGATTTCTGGTCTCGCATTTTGGTTCTGTTACTGCAGCCTTTGTTCAGGCAAGACTGTCGTTGACTTTATAAGGACTGCAGGATCTTGATCTCATTGAAGTAACCAGCTGAAAGGATGTTTCAATCCTTTATACAGCAGAATTAAAACAGTTTTCTACTACCTGTTTCAGGAATGAAAAGGCAAATGTTCTTGAATTTTTGCAGCACAAGTAACCTTTTAAAATCAATTTATTCACTAAAACTGTTCATCACATGTTAGAAAGTGTGCACATATCTTACTCTGTGCCAATTACCACAAAATTAAAAAAATATTTTGAGTTTAGAATACCAATTGAATTACTGCTCCAACCTATATCATGTAAGCCTTCAACAAAGAGGACTGAATTTTTATAAGCATTTGCACTGTTTAACTTAGCAGTGATTAATCAAGTAAGTGGGACCTGACTTAGTTGTCTGAACCATTTCCTTTTTCTCACTGATATAGTCAAATGCTGTATTATCATGGCAAGATACTATTCCAATTAGGGCTGTGCAAATAACTGATTTTTTTTTTTTTGGGTCACTGACAATTCAGAAAAATTGGGAAAAAAATGGTTTGGGATTGAATCAAAACAAAAATTTTTCAAAATTTTTGGCAAATGAAAAGGAAAAAAAACCTAGACTAAATGCAATATTTAGTTTCAACAAAATCAAAGTCTCATTTCGCTATTGACTATTTAAAAATATTTCAGGTTGTTTTCTAATAAAATCAAAGAAGATTTTGAAATGAAGTCATTCCAGACCAAAAAATCAAAATTTTCATTTTGAAAATGTTGAAACATTTTGATGTTTTTAAGGGATATTTTTGACCAAAACAATTTGGTGAAACTGATATGAATTCACAACATGTTTCAATGTCATTAGATCTCCATTTTTCACCAAAAAAGTTTTGTCTGAAAAATTTCACCCAGCTCTAATCCCAATCTCTAAAGTAAGATTTGTGAATTCACCCTTATTCTTCTTCAGTTCAACAAAGCAATTAACATGCAAAAGAGATGCACAATATCACCATCCATGACTGCAACATGAAATCACGTAATAGACAAAAAGTGTTTGGAGAAAATAAAGCTAAAAAACAGTTAAATTGAAGATTAGAGCAAAAGGTCCATGATATGCATCCAGCTAAAAGTATCTGGATAGTTGGTACATGGGATATATATTGTAATTATATACTGATATGTATTATATGTCATGTTAGTATTTAATACTACACAGTTCTTTCTTTGCAGGCCATTTTCACCTATCCATACTATACGGCTAAGACTTTCACAACAGAAACATGAGTCAAATTTGGGATTCTTGTTCCTGTTTGATGACTAATCCCTGTCCCTGGATAAATGGGGTCACTGTGCTGACTAACATTTTTCTACAGGTTTCACTTAATTCAGTCTCAGCAAATGCCATATATTGAGTCTTGTTGGCACAGCTAAGGAAATTGCCTTAATGTTGCTGGAACAAGTACAAGAAAGTATTATTTTAATAATGAAGACAAAAAAAAGAGTAATCACTGAAGGTGGCTTGTACCTGGATTCTGCCTTTGAGGGTGATGGTACATGAGTCTCACTGCTGCGAATGGAGCTTCAGGAGCCAAAGTGATTGACCAAAAGAGATGACCAAAGTGCCTCAGGGCCAGTAAGACAGGCAGAACTTCCCTGCAGGGTCTCGATGTGTGGATGAGACAATGGTGTAAGGAGGAGGGATTTAGGTTTATTAGGAACTGGGGAACCTTTTGGGAAAGGAGGAGCCTACGCAGAAAGGATGGGCCCCACCTAAACAATAATAAAATCAGAGTGCTGGCATGTAAAATTAAAAAGGTTGTAGAAGAGTTTTTAAACAAAGGGCTGGGGGAAAGCTGACACGTGGAGGAGCACATGGCTTGAACAGAGACATCGTTTGGGGGAAATTTATTAAAGGGAATAGCTATATCTTAGTAAAGGGAAGAGGATAAAAGTTGATAAAGCACAGGTGGGGAACAGTCAAACAAAGAAGAGCCTCATTCAGTTACATCCCATGAAGGCAGACAACTAAATATTGACAAATGTTATAAGTGCTTGTATACAATTGCTAGAAGTCTATATACTAAGATGGGTGAACTTGATTGCCTGGTATTAAATGAGGATGTTGATATAATAGCTATTACAGAAACTTGGTGGAACAATGATAATCAATGGGACATGGTAATACCAGGGTACAAAATACATACAAATGACAGAGTAGGTCATGCTGCTGGGGGAGTGGCAGTATATTTGAAAGACAGCATAGAGTCAAATAGAGTAAAAATCTTAAATGAACCAAACTGTACTGTAGAATCTGTGGATTGAAATTCCATGCTTGAATAATAAGAGTATAGCAGTAGAAATATACTACCAACCACCTGACCCAGGATGATGATAGTGATTGTAGGAAGGAGCTCATAGGATTGTAGCTCAGGGAGATTAGAGCAGCTACAGATACAGAAAACCAAATCATAATGGGAGATTTCAACTCCCCCATGTTGACTTGTTACATGTCGCCTCAGGACTGGATTCAGAAATAAACTTTCCGGACACCTTAAATGACTGCTCCTTGGAGCAGCTAGTCCTGGAACCCACAAGGGGAGAGGCAATTTTTGACTTAGTCCTAAATGAAGCACAGGTTCTAGTCTAATCTAGTGCATATAGCTGACCCAGTCAGTAAGAGCAGCCATAATGTAATTAAATTTAACATCCTTGTAAAGGAGAAAATACTAAAGAAGCCTACCGCAGTAGCATTTAACTTCAAAAAGGGGAACTACACAAAAATGAAGAAGCTAGTTAAATGGAAATTAAAAGGAAAAGTCAAAAGAGTGAAATGCCTGCAAGCTGTATGGAAATGACTTAAAACACCATAATAGAGGCTCAAACTAAATGTGAATCCCAAATAATTAAAAAAACAAAAACAAAATAAGATGACCAAAAATGCCACCCATGGCTAAACAACAGTAGCTAGAGACAAAAAGACATCTTTTAAAATTTTGGAAGTCAAATCCTACTAAGGAAAATGGAAAGAAGCATAAACTCTGGCTAGTCAAGTATAATAGTATAATTAGGCAGGCCAAAAAAGAATTTGAAGAGGAACTAGCAAAAGACCCGAAAACTAAGAGCAAAAAAATGTTTAAGTACCTTAGAAGTAGGAAACCTCCCAAACAATCAGTGGGGCACTAGACAATTGAGATGCTAAAGGAGCACTCAAGAAATACATGGCCATTGTGGAAAAGGTAAATGAATTATCTGCACTCGTTCACTGCAGAGGATGTGAGGGAGATTCC
Organism: Emydura macquarii macquarii; assembly: GCF_026122565.2. Classification (NCBI taxonomy): domain Eukaryota; kingdom Metazoa; phylum Chordata; order Testudines; family Chelidae; genus Emydura; species Emydura macquarii. Next base: position 3,789,950 of record NW_027132434.1, read on the forward strand.
CACACCTGAGCTATTCTTTTTAGATGACAAATCTGAAGAACTGTCCTAGATTGAGATGTCGTGATAGGTGGTTTTGGAACAAATAGACAAATTAAATAGTAATAAATCACTACGACCAGATGGTATTCACCCAAGTATCCTGAAGGAACTCAAATATGAAATTGCAAGGCTACTCACTGTGATATGTAACCTATTGCTTAAATCAGCCTCTATACCAGATGATTGGATGATAGCTTATGTAATGCAGATTTTTTTAAAAGGCTCCAGAGGCCATCCTGGCAATTACAAGCCATAAGCCTAACTTCAGTACTAGGCAAATTGGTAAAAACTATAGTAAAGACCAGAATTATCAGACACATAAATGAACACGATTTATTGGAGAAGAGTCAGCACGGCTTTTGTAAAGGGAAATCATACCACAGCAATCTGTTAGAATTCTTTGAGGATATCAGCAAACATGTGGACAAGGGTGATTCAGTGGATACAGTGTACTTGGACTTTCAGAAAGCTTCTGACAAAGTAACCCCCTCAACAGTCTTTTAAGCAAGCTACACAGTCATGGATAAGAGGGAAGGTCCTCTCATGGATCAGTAACTAGTTAAAGATTAGAAACAAAGGGTTGGAATAAATGGTCAGTTTTCACAGTGGAGAGAGGTAAATGAAGGTGTCCCCCAGGGGTCTGTACTGTGGCCAGTGCTGTTCAGCATATTCATAAATGATCCGGAAAAAGGGGTAAACAATCAAGTGGCAAACTTTGCAGATGATACAAAATTACTCAAGATTGTTAAGTCCAAAGCTGACTGACTGCAAAGAATTATAAAGGGATTTCACAAAACTGGGTGAGTGGGCAACAAAATGGCAGATAAAATTAAATGTTGATAAATGCAAAGTAATGCAAATGAGACAGTATTATCTCAACTATAAATACAAAATGATGGGGTCTAAGTTAGCTGTTACCAATCAAGAAAGAGATCTTGGAGTCATCATGGATAATTCTCTGAAAACATCTGCTCAATGTGCAGCAACATGAAAAAAAAGCTAACAAAATTTTAGGAACCATTAGGAAGGGGACAGATAATAAAGAAAGAAACTACCATAATGGCACTATCTCAATCCATGGTATACCCACACCTTGAATACTGTATAGAGTTCTGGTAACCCTATTTCAAAAAAGATATATTAGAAATGGAAAAGGTACAGAAAAGGGCAACAAAAATTATTGAGTATGGAACAACTTCCATATGAGGAGAGATTAGAAGATGAGGACAGTTCATCTTAGAAAAGAGGCGACTAAGGGGGGACATGACAAAAGTCTATAAAATCGTGGATGCTGTGGAGAAAGTGAATAGGGAAGTGTTATTTATCCCTTCATATAACACAAGAAACAAAGGTTACCCAACAAAATTGATAGGCAGCTGGCTTAAAACAAACATAAGGAAGTATTTCTTTACACAACACACAGTCTACTGGTGGAACTCATTACCAGGGGATGTTGTGAAAGCCAAAAGTATACTGGGTTTAAAAAAGAATTAGGTAAGTTCATGGAAGATAGGTCCTATTAGCCAAGATGATCAGGAATGCAACCCCATGATCTGGGTGTCCCTAAACCTCTGACTGCCAGAAGCTGGGACTGGACAACTGGATCATTTGATAATTGCCTGGTTCTGTTCATTCGTTCTGAAGCATCTGGCACTGGTCACTGTCAGAAGACTGGCTGCTGGGTTAGGTGGCTCATTGGTCTGACCCAATATCATCCATTCCTATGTTCTTGAGCTCCTAGAGTTCCCTGGAATGCAAAAGAAATTTAGTCCTTGCACTCTCCCCAAAGGGTGCAGCATGCACTATTGTTTGAAGTAGTTTAGCTACTGTGGAGGGCCGAGGCATGGCCTTTCCCAAACCCCAGCTGCCCAACTAGGCTGGCTAGTGCCACTAGTTTCACACAGCCCTTGCACTAAATTGAGTACAAGATGTGTGATCGTGCTTGGTTTCTGCTTGAGGTTGCAAAGGGATGAGAAGCACCCTATCAAAAATGTACCTGGCACTTCATTGCTTTACATTGTCAAAGCATTTTACAAACATTAACTAGTATTCTTTGAGTGCTTCTCAACTTGTGTTCTACCTATGGTGTGCATGCGCCCCATGACCTGGAAATCAGAACACATTAGCCAGCAGTGTCTGTGGGTTACACTTGCTCTGTTGATGCCTGCAAGCCCCTTCCCCTTGAACGTATAAAGGAAGAAGAGAGCCCAACCTACCCTCAGTTCCTTTGACTCATTCCTAGCTGTGAGACGGATCCAGCTGGCAGTGTCCACCTTTTTTTTCCCAACTGAATATTTGGTTAGGTTTTAAAAAATATTTTATTATTTAGATTTCATAATTAGGTTTTAGCTTTATTTAGTTTATTTTCTGCCCCGTACACAGAGGGTCTAGCATTATTTTTGGACGAACATCCCTGAGCTTTAAACTTTGTGAGTAAGTCCAGCTACTGAACAGGTAAGTAACTTCCCTATCGTTAGCACTTGCAGACACAGTGTCCTGAGGTTATGTACATGTAAAAGTTGCTCCTTTGTTTTTATCAGAGAAGTCGGAAAAAATTCACTAAATGTTAACAGAAAAGTTGTGGTAAAAGAAAATGTTATTGTATTGTTACTCCTTTTTCAAAATGACCTTCATGAATATCTTGAACAAACTGCATTCCCTACATTTTCTGTCATGTGTTTCTCTTATCTTATTTAGGAGCTGCAGCAATTGGTGGTGCATTTACAAAACAAATTCTCAAGGCTATGGCTTCCTTTAACAAGCGGCCTATCATTTTTGCTCTAAGTAATCCAACCAGCAAAGCGGAGTGCTCTGCTGAGCAGTGCTATGAGATGACTGAGGTAATGGAAAGTTAATGCATACAGTCACTAATTGTAGTGTTAGATAAAAAAAACCCAACAGCTATGAATAATTGCTTTGTTATTTATATTTTAAAAGTTTATTTGTTTTAGGTGAATTTAGAAGCTCAAGATTAGAAATACTAATTACTTAATTCTGTATGTGGAGATCAGTTAAATGTGCAACACCACAAATCTGGTAATTCATTGAAGCAAAACAACACAACAAACAAAAACCAGAAAAATATTTTCACCAACTTTTATTATTAATACATTTTATGGGGCTATGAAACCGCCATATTTTTTATTATACATTAATCTGCGAAGAAATGAGAGGAGTCCTTATTGAAGTGTTTTTGTGCTTTTAGCTAACTGTTCCTGTGTGCTGTAGTTAGCAATAGAGGACGTCCACACTATATTCCTTCTACAGAAATCTCCCCACCAAGTTAGGATGAAGCAGCATTTGATAGGGTGGCAATGCATTATAGCCAGACTATAGATGCTTGTCTAATACTCTGTCCTTCATTACTATACTTAATATATTGACCTGCTTTTCCTTAAAGATATATTTTGTATTTATAAATATTCATAAGATAGACATGCTTTTTGCAGGAAGCAAAGTATTAGAAATCATTCTGAATTGAGAATATCACCCAAGCATCATTGATCTCTATTGCCCAGATTTCCTATAACTAAAGATATAGGTGAAAAGTGCAGAGAACTGTTTGTGTGAATAAAATTAAGAACAAAGAACTAGTTTGGTTTTTTTAATTTTTTAAAGAAGTCTTATGGTTCTGGAGTGAGTGTCAATAACCACAGCAGTTTCATGTAACAGCAGTGTTAAAAATTGCCAGTGTGAGCAACTGACCCATCTGCCTTTTGTATTGGATCATGGATTCTGTATTGGATTTCTCCCCCAGTATAGGGAAGCTTTTTAATACCACAACTATCATACAAACAAAAATGTAGCATGTCCCATTTCCCTACTGAAAAGTACATATGACAATGCAATGAATGAGTCAAACAGGAATGCATACAGTATGAAGGATTGGTTATAATGGGCAGCTACATCTGGTAACCAGAGCTAAAGATATACTGGAATATCTGTCATCAAAACATATAATAAACAGGCCATGATAATACTGCATGACACCAAACTAAACAGAATATTTGTTTGAAGAATTGAACAGAAACGATGGTGTGTTTTAAAATATACACATTTTCAGTTTCCTAAAATAAACTTAAATATTTTCTGCTACAAGGAGACTCTTAAAACTATTGCATAGTAAAATTAATTGTTTTAGCAATTTTAGCATAAAGGGGGCTGGACAAAGGACCTCTGTAGGACTGAGCACAAGCATCCCGCCCTTACTTGACCTTACCATTTAAATGCTAAAGTACTCTCATGTCAGCGAGGCCAGGCTCAGAACCATAAGTAGTTCAAATACAGCCTCTGGCATTTCATTTCATTTATCTCATTACTCTGGATTTAGATGTTTGTTTCTTACTATAAATCAGCAGCTACATTGGGAAAGCACTAATAAGAGAGGGCTCACAATTGCCTCCAAGACAGCCCCTCAGCCATCCATAAAAGGCACTAGAGACTGGGTGTGTCACCAGTGCTCTCAGCCTTTCCTAAGAGTGACTTTCATTCCTTTGCAAAAGGCCAGCACAAGGCCTATACTACTTAAATCCTCCCTAAGCCCCATGTTGAGGATTTAAATACATTTTGTGCTGGCCTTCTGCACAGGGTGAACTTCAGTTTAACAGAAAAGTGAGGAACTGAAAGTCACCTCAAATCTAAAGCTTAGCTTTGGCAGCATGACACTACCTGAATTTTACAAATATAGACATTTCTCCCCTACTTCCTGATACTTACAGGTCTGTATTTCCCATGATGATAAACAAGGAATTGATCATTAACATTGGCTTCGACTTTTCCTTATCTTTTCTCTAAATCACATTCATGGCTTCTGAGAAAATGTATATCATCTGTTGCTTCCTAATAAGCCAGTATCTACTCCACAACATAAATCAGCCACACAAGATACTCTGTAGGTACCATGATCAGCATTCTGTTACCCAGGACATCTTTTAGGTCAATTATTTCTAATATTCAACAAAGAGTACCAAGAAGATTCATTAAAAATTAGATAGAAGTGAAATTTTGTAATACGTTAAATATCTAAATGGTTATGTAAAACCTTCATGAGAGCAATTTTCCTCTCAAACAAGCTAGTAATACTTTCAAAATGTATTTTCTTTTAGGGGCGTGGCATTTTTGCAAGTGGAAGCCCTTTTGACCCTGTAACTCTTCCAAGTGGACGCACTTTCTATCCTGGACAGGGTAACAATGCATATGTGTTTCCTGGAGTTGCCCTTGGTGTTGTTTCATGTGGATTGAGGTACATAAAAGAAGACATTTTTCTCACTACTGCTGAGGTATGTACACTATGGATTATAATTAAAAAAATTCTTTAAAATCTGTGATTACGTAATAAACACTCAAATATATAAATATACAAATGCCATCTTTCAAATCAGAAAAAAAAAATCCTTTCACTATTTTACCCTTTATTTGTAAGTAATGTAAGTTTTCTACTTCTATAAATATATTTATATATTTTAAGCAGTTATTTTTATAAAGAAGTTAGTATTTGTTGGTTCAGAAGTCTGGTATGAAATTCACTCCATCATTTAATATTTTCCACTGTGAAATCTGGATACAAATGGCTCCTAAAATGTGATTAAAGGTCTAGCTAGAGCTGGAACGAAAGGTTTACTTTCTAAGATATACACCATTTTGATTGAAAAAGATGTTGATAAGAAAACAACCCAGATGAAAAAATGTCAGAGGGATCTGGACAAAGAATTTGATCTAAATGAATGGGTCTCTGTATAAGAAAGCAGATATACATTTTCAATTAGTGTCTCATAAAGAAAATGGTTATAAATGACTTTATAGATGGTATTTAACCAGGAGCACTGGAACCGCCGCAGAAGTGGGGGGCCATGAGGCCCTGCCCTTCTCCATGGCCCCACCCCCTGCTCTTCCCCCTGGGTCCCCACTCCCTCGCCAGGCCGGAAGCCAGAGCTGGGCCATGATAAGAGCTGCCAGGGAGCCCAGGCTGCTGTAGGGAGCCCTGGACCCTCCACCTGCCCTAGGCAGGGGGCCAGGGAGCCTGAGAGCAGCCCTCGGTCCATGTCCTCGTTCTCTGGGGCACACTACCCAGGGCAAGTGGAGGGTCCGGGGCTCCCCATAGCGGTTCTTACCATGACCAGGCTCCAATTTCCACCCTGGCTGGGAGGCTGGGTCTCGGAGGGAAGAGGAGGAACAGGGGCGTGGCCACTGAAAGAGACTGGGCCTCATGGCGAGCGGGGGCTAAGGTCCACCTCAGCACCACACCGGGAAGAGACTGGCAGGGGCTGTGCTTCATTGCAGGGGAACTGATCACTTTATCAGCTCCTTTGCCACAAAGCATAACCCCTGCCAGTGTCCTCCACACCTGCACAAAGCTTGCAGTTGGGGGGACGTTGCAGTCCCCTGCCCCCCCAATGCACCCATGTTAAAAAGTGGGCAGGCATGGCTGTCTCACTTTTAAAAGTGGGGTGGGGGAAGGCATGGCCCTCTTGATCATTTTAAACAGAATGACAACTTTTTTTTATTGTTAGCAGCAAGACATTGTATTGAGTGTTACTGGAAAAATGTTACTTCTCCTCCTTTGAAACTGGTATAAACTGTTCTTGCAATGGAAAAGCTTTCACACCAAGTACATATTCTTATGTTTTGGAGTCCACCCAGACCATTAAGGGGTTCTGTCACCACCAGCCTTGTAGTTTTAGGGAACTTTAGGCACCTTTTTGCTGTGCAGCTATGGTTCAATTCTCTTATGCCAGTTGCCTGCCCACAAGCATAAGGTCTTCATCTTGGTTCTCACCAGTCAATCTGCTTTTTGCAGGGTGACACGAACAGCCCTCCCAGTCATGGGTCTCCCCAAATATGTCCTCCCCTCATTCTTAATTACCTGACACTCGGATCATTACCCTCCAGTTCGTCACTCCTGGAGGCATGAAACCAGCCTGCCAGTTACCAGCTCATTTTGGCATACATATGTTATCCAAATAACAAATATAAGTCTTTTTCAGGGGATAAAGCAACAAGCCGCATTTATTGTGAATACAAAAATTTGGTAAATAGTATCAATAATGCAAATACCAAGAAAACAGTATCAACACTGTAACAATGCTGATATTGTGCTTTACTTATTGAAATAGTATCAATAATGTAAATACCAGGAAAACAGTATCAACATTGTAACAATATTAGTATTGTTCTTTACCTAGTGATTACAAATACAGAGATTCTTGCTAATAAAGTATACTTCATTGACACGTTTTAATTGTGCTTTCCTTCACACTCAGACACACAGACAGGCATACACAGACAGGGAGACAGACAAACATACATAGAGGTCTCACAGATGTTATAAGTGCCAGCCTGTTGGTGCTCATGGTAGTCACTAACCAGGTGACTGTAGTACAAGGGTGAGGAGCAAGGTTCTGCCGATGCGCGCTGGTACTCCTGGCTGGTGTGGTGATGTAAACCCGAACCTCCAGTCTTCATTTTTCTATCCCATTTTATAGGGAAAAGACCTCCTGTAAGTCTATGGGTTTTTGCTTTATCATGTTGCATCTGCATTTGGTGTGATCCTTAATTACCCACATTGTTGCAAGCCTGATCAGATTTTGTTCTTTGAAGTGGGCTGACTCCAAAGTTATCAGGATGGACTTCTTTTCAGCCAGTTGAGTGGTAAAAGTTATTATCTTCGCGCCTCTCTTCCTCCCTCAAACATTTGAGATGAGGCTGGTGTTTTCTTCATCATGTTTTGACATTCCTTACTTAGACCAATTGTTCAATAGCTCTCCCTGTCTACACCCACCTCAATTGCTCAGCCATTCACACTCCAATCACTCAGTGCAAACTCCTAACTGAATAACTTACATGTCTTTTAAAGCAAACATTATTTCATTTTTGACTTAAGCACATATAAAATAGGATTTTTACAAATATTCTGAAAGTGGGTAAAATCAACAAATAAAATTGTCAGTGGAGTGGTTTTACAAATAATCTTAAAACAGATAGACTGGAATTATTACTAAATAATATGATTTGGAATCATGTCAAACTGGAATGTAGGACTTACAGAAAATAGTTTAGACAAAAATCTGGGATCTCTTGTTCCAATGATGTGCAGTAAATGAATATTTTAAAAAGACTGAAGTGAACATTTCAAAGGGTAGAACAATAAGAGTCAGTTGAGGTTTTAGCTTTTGATTAAAGGTACAGTGTAACAGGCTGAAGTGCCTCTTAGTAGGAAGAGGGGGCTCTGTTCTTTCATGTATTTCGTAAAAGCAGGATTGGGCCAACAAATACTCCATGCAATTTGCACACCACAGACCTGCTTGGGATAAAAATAAACAAAAAGTTTATATATAAACTAATTTGAAAACTTACTTGTAAAAAAGCCCCACAGATTCAAAGGTGAAATAGTAAGGGGAAAGCAAACATATACAAGTGACACAAAAAATAAACATGAAGATGCTTCCTCAGGCTTTACACTTTCATAGACTCATAGAAGATTAGGGTTGGAAGGGACCTCAGGAGGTCATCTAGTCCAACCCCCTGCTCAAATCAGGACCAATCCCAACTAAATCATCCCAGCCAGGGCTTTGTCAAGCCACACCTTAAAAACCTCTAAGGATGGAGATTCCACCACCTCCCTAGGTAACCCATTCCAGTGCTTCACCACCCTCCTAGTGAAAAAGCTTTTCCTAATATCCAACCTAGACCTCTCCCACTGATATTAAATAGACCTCCCCCCTCATAGTAGATAAAATCCCTTTTCTAATAAGAGTTACCTAGTGCCTTAAAGCAGTTCCCCAGCATGCCCTCTGAGTTATCAGAGGTATCTAGCATTCACAGACAGCCTCCTGCCTCAGGACTGTCCCCCAAGTTCTGACTGGTCTTCCGTTCAAAGCCTTTCCATTTTAGAAGGGTTTGAATTTTTTTCCACTCATTATATATAGTCAAAGTGGGGAAAACTCCCTCCTTTCTTTTGGTTTCCAAAGACCGGGATTTTCTTTTCAGTTTCTGTTTTTTTTGTTTTTGTTTTTTTTTATTGGTTCCACATTGGTTTTTTCTGGGCTGGACAATGGCTAGGTGCTCAAAGCTAGACTTCTCTGGTTGGGGAGATAGCCTCTCCCTGCCTGATTGCTTAACCGCCCTGTTGTGAGATGGTGCTGAAGTTGCACCACAGTTACAATTTTCTATATATACATACACATACCTTCATTACCATAACCTGTATACATATCTTATAATGACTATTAAGTTCAGTGCATTGTAAGTTTTCATAAAAGATCTTACTCGATATACTCTTACAAGAAAACAACATAGTATTCAATCAATTGGTTTAATTGCATATATTTTTGGGTTTAAACCGTCTGTTCTCCCCCTGGGGTGTCTGGACCCTGATTGTCAAATGTCTTCAAGAAAAGTGCCAAAAAGAGGATATATATTTATAAATTTGGTCACCTTTTTTAGCATGCTCAGAGGAAGAGGGCTCGCCAGCCAGCCAGATTGTTTGAATGTTACCCTGATCCCAACTAAGTAATATATGATGTAGTTTGTTAATATGTTATTGTAATTTTGCCTTAATAAAAAAGGTTTTTAAAAAAGGAACTTGGAGTTAGGCATCAGCTGAGTGATGTTTTTGAGAATGTCAGTGATGGACGCTAATCACCTAAGTATCTTGATGTATCTAGCCCTGAGATCTTACCAGCAGTGTTTTGTAGACTGGCAGGGGAAGTGATGACCATATCCTTACAAAACAGCTGCTAAAACAGTGTTTTCCATCCTGGGAGGAGCCCCATGGAGGAAACCCAGTAGAGTCAATAGGGTGGGAATTGGGTGGAATAGAAGAAAACAGTGAGAGAAAAAGTCCCATGATGTTCAGTCTGCTCCTTCCTAATCTGAATTTGCTAATGTGACTATGAGTAATGCAATGAGTGGCTCTTTGTTCCTGTTCCCACAGTGGCAACTAATTCAGATGGCCACAGGGGAAGCTCACATGTGCAGGGTAGGAGGCTCAGACAGCAGCTTGTTAACCCCAACTTTTCTCCTTTGCTCCCATGGCTCTCAGTTAATATGCAAAGCATATCTGATTAGCCTCCCAGACCCATCAATGGTAGACCTCCCCAAACCCCTCCAATCACCATACAGTCTTCTGCTGAGTGGAGAGCAGGGGAGGAAGTTCCAATCAAAACAGCAAAGAAAAACAAACATTAGAAAGCAGAATAATACAGAGAATAAAAGATAATCATAAGAGAAAAGAACAGAGGCAGAAAAGAACAGAAGAGAAAATGGAAAGAAAAACAATGGTAGCACCTGTAGCAGAGCATGCACAAGGACACAAAAGATGATGGAACCTTTCCACCAATTTCTCACAAGAGATCTCCACCACAAAAAATGCTGAAAACCCGTGTGCTAAAGGCTCCAAAAAGAGAAAGATACTCTTGAAAGAATAACAAATACTAATGAAGGCAATAATAAACACAACCAAATATGGATATGTGGTAGGGTTTCCTTTAGTCACGAGTTGTGTCATATCTCCCTATGTTTTTCTCTCTGCATAGCATAATATATATACATGCATAAAAAGCATATATAGATATAGTACTAAGGGAACTTTATTTCCTCTGTTAGGTATGCACAAAGCCACATAAGCACTGTTGCCACGCCACAGCTAACAAGCTGCTCAGAACCCTTTCCCAGGTCAAAACCCCGGTAGCTCTGGAGTGGAATTTTCAAACTAGGCATTGCCCTGCCTTTCTTACCAGCAGGGCCCAATCACATAAGCATGCTTACAACATATCTAAGATCTGATACCTCAGCTCTCTTTTAGGAAAGGTGAGAGAGACTCCTGTTCAAGCTGTTCCACTTTGTAGTAAATAATTAAATATTTATTGGCTCAGAGAAAGTGAGACAGAGTGATTCTGTAGGCCTGCGGTTAGAGCAGTTATCTGGGATGTAGTAGACCCAGTTTCAAGTCTATGTTCCAATGATTATTTATGTGCTACACAGTGAAACAGTTTCAGCAGATGAGACTGAGAAAACCCCACCCCAGAATGTTCAATAGTCAGGTGATTAGAGCATGGATGTGAGAGATTTAAATTCCTGCTCCAGATCAGGAAGAGAAAGGATTTGAAAACAAACAGGTCTTCCACGACCAAGGTGAGTGCCCTAACCACCGGGCTATTGGTGATACTGGGGTCTCATGCTGTTTTTTGCAGATTAGCATCTAGAATTTCATCTGCAAGATAATATGTTACTCCTTTGGTCTACAATGCTTAATGGCGAGCAGCTGCAGTGTTGGGAGTTTCCAACACAGGTTTGGTTAAGCAAGGTATGCGCTGGCATCTTTAAAAGTTGCCAACACCTTGCCCTCTGTAAGAGGGACAGTCTCAGTTTCCATCAGTAAAATTAGTAAAAGGTCCAGACTGTTTCCAGTGGCTTTAACCAACCAAGAAGGGCAATGATCCATCTCATAGGACTTTGTATAATTACATCCTGCCTGTTCAAATCCTCCCCTGTAATTTCAATTGGATATGTATTCTTCACTAACTATCCTAAACTGCTGCTTGTTGTTAAACAGTTGCCTCATTTCTTTCTAGAAGTAGCTTCATTTTGGTTTGGGCTAAGTGATTCCTATATATAGTTTGTAAAGTGCTTTGTAATACTGCTGGATGAAAGGTTCTATATACATGGATTTAAACATATCTTAAGTGGCAGTCCAAAAGACCAGCAAAAACTGGTTACCAACAGAGGCAGTTTTAACTAGCAGTCAAACAATGTTATTCTGGAAACTGGGCAGATACTTTTAAATGATCTCTTAAAACAGGGTCTATTTCCTGAAAGTTGTTTTTAGTGCAGATTTTGCTGTATAAGTTATTATGAAATATGAAAGTCCCTTATTAAGTTTTACATGCGCAAACAGCTTTACCTTACATGGAAGAGTTCCAGAGGGGTAGCTGTGTTAGTCTGTATACCTCTGCATCTGACGAAGTGAGCTGAGCCTCACAAAAGCTTGTGCTTGCTAAAATTAAATTTGTTAGTCTTTAAAGTGCCACAGAGCTCTCGTTGTTTTTACCCTACATAGTTAGTCTTGGTAGTTTAGAAGTTAATCCACAGCCATTCAAGATACTTATGGGGATAAAACACTCACCACCGGTTTCATACTGCAGACACTAATTGTGCTGGAAACTAATTGTGCTGGATCTTGTGTGAGTGTGGGAGGAAGTTTATCACTCTGTACTGAACTGTGTGAACAAGCAAGGAGTAGCATTGATGGACTATTAAGGGAACCCCCACCAAAAAAATCTCACAAATAATTGTGGTAAGAAGTGTTAAAGATATCCTTTAAAGTCCTGGGGGGAGGGAGAAAAGGGGTATAAGTCTTCCATAAAGGACTTAAATCAAAGTATACCAGCATGTAGGTTCTGAAATAATTATGATATTAAAAGCTGAAGAACAATTGTGAATGGAAGTGCCAAGAAAGCTCTAGATTTTAAAAGATTCCCAAAACATATCTGTTAAATGAAAAGACCTTCTCAGCATGTAATATAAGCTTATTTGTAAAATAGAGCTATTGAAAATATAAATCCAGACTTCATGCCCGCAACTATTGTCTTCTTGCTTTGTGACCTCTTCAATCAATTCTGATAGAAGGAACAGTTCAGTTATTGTAAGTACCTCAGATTCTGTTTTCAGGTGTTCTTTGCTTCATGCCAAGTAAAATAGAATGTAACTGATTTTGGATGATATCTCTAAAGTACTGTGAACTATAATGCCTTCTAATTGTAGGCAATTTCTCTGTAATGACAAGAACATTACCTATTCTTCTAAACTTTACCAAGCACAAAAAAATGTCAGAGAATTATGAACTAATGAAATACTCTTGGCATTATATAGCCTACAGTTAATTCACTTCAGAGATAATCATGTTAAACCTTTTCATTATAGAAAATATGTTCCCAAATAGCCAAGATGTCCACACCTGGTTCATGCCATGTGCTCAGTCTTGGATGACATCCATTTAAATGCTGGACAATTTGTCTTTCTATTAAAAGCATGAATTAATAGAAAATGCTTTTAATTAGTCATAATCCCCTTGAAGAATGTGAAATTTCCTTTGAAAATATTAGTGTGGTTGTGATTATACACAGTTTCAGTGTGATTATACACTTGTTAGAGAAGTACAGCACAGAAACTTTTTTAGATTCTGTGTGAGCTAAGATTCTCACTTGTTCCACCCAGAGTAGCATCCAATTCTTCTCTAACTTGCTTCCTGTAGTCGCCTGCCACAAAACAAAACCTTTCACTTCTGAATTTTTCCTGCAACGCTTTAAGTATCAGCAGCTAATTTCTCAAGATTCATGTCCTGAGCAAAATCTGAACCAGTTAAATCCAAGAACAAACCGAATTACAAAGAACAGATCTTAAGTATTCTTCTGACAAATATAAATATACATCTGTTGTATCAAAGAGCTGGTTTATCCTTGGGAAAAAAGCAAACTACCACCAGTTGTTAAGGGGGACAGCAAAACAAAATTTAAAAAAACCAAACAGGATTATGTTTTCTATTCCGAATTATTATAGCTCCCTCTAGTGGATTTTTAGCAGCCAATATGCTTTTCAAGATCAATTTTAAATGCTGATAGTTTGACAGCAATAGTTTGCATGCATGTGAATGTCCTGGTTTTATAACCTGCCCTTGTCCTGGCCAGCATTCTCTCTTTCAACAGAATTTAAAATAAGGCTGTGTGTAAATGACAATTAAGTGCACGATTCCTCAGTTTACATGGGGTTACCATAATGTTATCCCTTTGTAGCCTGAGTTGTTAGCCAATATTTAGGGCCTTGCAGGTTGTTTCCAGAAGGTGAAGAAATTGGTGTTAGTCAGTATTCCTTTGATGCAATCTTGTTTATATACAAAGAATGTACACAAAGTCCTGTTTCCCTGGACACAGTAGGAATCGAACAATAGGAGGAAGCTTCTTTGCTCAACTGTTTCTTCAAGTCTCTTTCCAGCCAGCACTCAGTCTAAAGAGTACTCACTTCGGGCTTTCTTTTTGCTTCTCTTGTTGACTCCTTGGAAAGTTGCCTTCTCTATCTGCTTCTGACTCACTGACACACACAGCTCCACCAAATAATACCCCACCCTCAGAATTTGCACTCAGACCTCAGGGAAAACCTCTTAGGCCATGTCTACACTACAGAGTTAAGTCAGCTCAAGTTACACCAACAATCATAAACCGCTATAATTACATTGCTTGTGAATGTTCACACAACACTCCTTGTGTTGGTGGAGCATGTCCACAGTTGTGATCTAGCATCGACAGAGAGAGCACTGAACTGTGGGTAGCTATTCCACTGTGCAATTCGCCACCTTCAGCCACTAGGAGTTCTGGAAATGGATTGCAGTGCATCATGGGTCTCCGTCCCATCATTCCATGGGCTTCTGACTACATTTCATGCTGTTTTTCAACAGCCCTGTAAACTGTGCGCCTGTCATCTCTATCAGAAAGCATTGATCCGGCATTGCTCTCCAGTCTTGTGATAAGTGTTATGAACGTAACGCAACTGATCATGCAGTATTTCATGAGCTGCGAATCTGAAAATGAATCTGTTGTGTCTGCTCTGCTGTGTGCCATGGAAAGAAACAATTCCAGATTGCTTTTGGCATTCACGGAGCAGCTGCACAGGGTGGACTATCGCTATTGGGCTCAGGAAAGAAGCACTAAGTGGTCGTATCGCATCGTTATGCAAGTATGGGATGATGAGCAGTGGTTGCAGAACTTCCAGATGCACAAAGCCACTTTCATGGAACTGTGTGCAGAGCTCATCCGTGCCCTACAGCACAAGGACACCACAATGAGAGCTGCCCTCTCAGTAGAGAAGCACATGGTGATCGCTGTGTGGAAGCTGGCAACTCCAGACTGCCTCCAGTCAGTCACGAATTAGTTGGAGTTAGGAAGTCCACTGTGGAGGTTGCGGTCATACAAGTGTGCAGGGCCATTAATCGCATCCTGCTACGAAGGGCTGCATAATTCAGCTCGTATTTCAACCATGCCAGGCTGGTCTGTAATATGAATGCTGGCTTCTGTTGTGTCAGCTATCACTAAACAAAGTGGTATTTAACTACTCCCTCATTTAGCCTGAATGGAAGCAGCTAGCATGCTCAATGGCTGCAGTGAAGTTTGCAACTCCCCATAGATCGAAAACACACTACCTAGGAGCTACCCAATCTCCAGCATAACAAAAACATTTGGAAGCCTAATGTTATCTGAAATAAAATTCAGTTCAGTGCTCTGACTCAAGACAGACAATAAAGCTGTAGAGAGACAAGGTGAATGAAGTAATATCTTTTATTGGTACAACTTCTGTTGGGGAAAGAGACAAGCTTTTGAGCTGCTCAGGGCTCTTCTTCAGGTCTGGGAAAGGTAAAAGCTATGCGGAGTGCCACAGCTAAACACAAGGTGGAACAGCTTGTTTAGGATAAGTAGTTAACACATATTATAAGACAGTGGTTTTCAACTAGGGGTACACACATCCCTGCGGGTACACATTGGTCTTCCAGGGGGTACCTCAACTCATTCAGATATTTGTCTAGTTTTACCACAGGCTACATAAAAAGCACTAGCAAAGTCAGTACAAACTAAAATTTCATATAGACAATGACTTATTTATACTGCTCTATATACTATACACTGAAATGTAAGTACCGTATTATATTCCAAATTATTTATTTTATAATTATATGGTACAAATGAGAAAGTAAGGTGCTGACGGACAACACCGCAACCATGGTTTGCATAGACAGGCAAGGGGGAGAGCGCCCCTCGGCCCTCTGAAAATGGTGCCAGTGAGTATAGGTGCGTTCTGAGGAGCTCGAAGTACTGGAGCGCCGTCTCGGCACCAAGGTCCCGGGAGACTGCCTCGTCCAGTGAGGAGGAAGAGGACTGCTGAGGCGCGTCCTGGGGGTGTTCCCTCACCTGACAAAGGGTTGCACCCATAGAGGGTCCCTCCATGGGGTCCAACTCCTCGTCTGAGGAGTGGTGTGTATAGGCCTTCTCCTGAGCCGGAGGCACAGACTGAAGCCCTGCTGACAGGATGAATTGTGTGTGGCCTCTGTCCCATCTGGATGCCCCATGGGGCCCAATAAGGCCATTGACCCTGGGGCCAATATGGGGCTGACTGCGCCGCCGGCTGTGGCGTCTTATGGGGGTGTCGGCTGTCCCGATGACTGTCCCCCCTGTAGAACTCCAAGCCACTAGACCTGTGGTGCCATGCACAGCCTCGGTCCCAGGCACCGCCTGGTGCCGGGGACCGTTCTCTCGACGCCTCCAAGCTAGAGGATCATGAGGACCGCCTCTGTTGCCGCAAACGGTGCCAGAGAGTATAGGTGCTTTCCGAGGAGCTCGATGTACTGGAGCGCCGTCTCGGCACCAAGGACTTACAGTGCCGCTTACTCTTCAGTGACCAAGACCAGCACCGCTACGAACTCCACGGTGCCGAGCCTGCTTCCGGCAACCAGGTTCTGCGTCGGGGACTGTGTGATGTGGAGTCTTCACGTGGTGACCGGGTTCTGTGCCGCCTTGGTGCAGGCGAACTCGGTGCCATGGATTCAGAGCCGGAGCTGTCTGAGCATCGCCTGGCAGACCTCAAATGGTGCCACCTCTTGGCTTACGCTGCCTCTGGTACCGGGGACCAACGTCGGCGCCAAGAGGGAGACTCCACATCCCGAGTCGAAGCAGGCCGGCTCGACGACGCTGACCTGGAGCAATTGCTTGGGGAGCATCCTCGCTCTACCCTCGGTGGCTGTCTGGCAGGAGATCTTCTTCCCCATACCGGGGATCTCCACCACCATTCAGGGGGACCCAATGTGGGCTTGCCCG
Organism: Emydura macquarii macquarii; assembly: GCF_026122565.2. NCBI lineage: Eukaryota > Metazoa > Chordata > Testudines > Chelidae > Emydura > Emydura macquarii. The sequence goes on from NW_027132434.1 coordinate 3,806,842, forward strand.
GGGACACCAACTCCTTCTCCCTCGGCGGAGGGCAGGGTGGAGGCGGCGTGGGCAAGGCCAACAAGGCTCTTGCCACCTGAAATGCCTCCGGTGTTGATGGTGTCGGCAGGGGCACTCTCCCACTTCCAGGAGTCGGGAGGCTCCCTGCTTGGAGATGCAGGCACCAGAGAAGACTCAATGGGCCGTGGCCGGTGCATCTCCGCACTCGACCCTGCCCATGCTGACGGTGCAGGGGAGTGTCCGCGCTCCGCGCGCTGCCTCTTCTTCAGCACCGGCGATGTTACTCGATGCTGAGTCGATGCTGGTGCCAGCGGTGCACTCTGCACCGAGGTGACGCTTGGTGCCGTGGAGTGGGATGGCTCGGACGCCGGGTGGAGCGCTGCCTCCATGAGCAGGGCTTTTAACCAGATCTCTTGGTCCTTCTTGGTCCGTGGTTTAAAAGCCCTGCAGATCTTACATTTATCCTTCCTGTGCTCTTCCGCCAGGCACTTAAGGCACCGATTGTGGGGGTCGCTGAGCGGGAAAGCCTTCCTGCAAGAGGTACACGACTTAAACCCAGGCAATTGGGGCATGGCCCAGCCACCCTAAGTCCCTCAGGGGCTTCCTATCTAACTACACTTAACACCGTTTAACTACTACTTAAAACTAACTAAAGTACTTTGAATAACAAAGAGTTCAAACAAGGGGAATGGCACTTGCAGAGAGCAAGGCTAGTTCCAGCAACCGTCACGGACGGAAAGAAGAAACTGAGGGGGCATAGGGCGGCAGTGCCTCATATCCCGCGGCATGTGCGTGGGACTCCTGGGGGCACCAGAGCCGGCCCTACAGGGTCTGCTAAGGGGAAGAAAGTTCCGGGAACCATGCACTGTGGCATGCACTCACCTATAATGGAATGGACATGAGCAACACATCTCGAAGAACATCAGTTACTGGTAAGTAACCTTGTTTTTCCCAAGGCTTCAAACTGTGTGCTACCTGCCAGAACCCTTCCCAGTCAATTATTCCCATGACAGCTGTCTTAAGTGCTTGGGAGAAGCATATAGAAAGGATAAGTGTCAGATCTGTAAGGGCTTCAGGCCAAGAACGAAAAAAGACAGAGCTATTTGCCTGAAAGTCCTACTCATGAACACAGCACTGAGACAGGCCTCCGAACCATCCTGTGCCAACTCGGGCCAGCAACAGTGCAGAGCACTCCATCGGCAGTGGGACCCTCTCAATGCCACTCCGTTTCTACAACTCCAAAGAAGTGGCAGAAGAAGCGCTCAGATATGGGGCATTCCCCCACCCCTAAGAAGGACAAAAGAGCAGAGTTGAGCACAGGACCTGTGCAGGGCCAGCTGCCCTCATTGGAGCAACATGGTCTGTCTTCCCCATCATTGGCCCTGAGCTCAATGGGGGAACCGCTGCTGACACCAGGGAGCAGAAGGGGTCCTCTCCAGATAGTGGTGCTGTCAACACCAGAGGCACTTCAGGCAGCAAGGGACGTGATGGCCCTGCCACTACCTCCCATACCTAGGCACCCAAGGTTGCCCACAGGGCCAATGGCCGGTCAACTGGCCATACTGGAACCCTTGGGGAGTCTCTTTTGCACTGGGCACCCTCTCCTACCAGTCATCTGGGAGACACCAGAGGGTGACAAGAGCCCAGGAAGAAGGTCAGGATTCAGTGTCTGACCCTGACTCCGAAGCTCAGGATCTGGCTACCACCACAGCCCCATTACAAGAAGAGGAGATGCCACCTCCTCCCGAGATTTTGCCATCATCTTTGTCTTCCCCAGATGACACAGTTGTGAAGTCAGACGCCCCAGTCTTATTAGATGATGTTTGAGCCCACCAAGAGCTCCTCAAGAGGGTGTCCTCCAACTTAGGCTTAGAGGCAGAGGAACTCAAGACGCCAACAGACAACCTGTTTGATGAGCTAGCAGCCATGGCGCCAGTCCGGGTCGTGCTGCCAGTACACGAAGAGGTTCTCAAGATGGTCAAGATCCTATAGCAAACACCATCTTTCCTGCTACCAACTTTGAAGAGGGCAGAGAAGAAATACTATGTCTTGGCCAAGGGGCTTGAATATCTTTGTTGCATCCACCCCTTGGGTCCTTGGTGATGGCAGCTGCAAATGAGTGGGATAGAAAGGGTCAGACGAGCTCCACCCCCAAAAATAAAGAATCCAAAAAGCTGGATTTGTTTGAGAGAAAAATGTATTCTATGGCCAACCTTCAACTCCGAATATCTAACCAGCAGGCATTGCTGGGGAGATATAATTCTAATATCTGGGACTCCTTGTCAAAATTCAGGACAGGACTTTCCTGCTATCCTAGAGGAGGGCAAAACAGTAGCCAGAGCTACACTGAACACAGCAGAAATCAATGGCCTTGTTAGTCTCTATGTGTTGATGTTCTTGGCTGCAGTCACCGGGATTATCCCAAGAAAAGCAGCAATCTATGAGGGACCTTTCCTTTGAAGGCAACACTCTTTTCTCAAAGCAGACCAATGTTAAACTCCATGATCTTAAAGACTCCAGGGCTACCTTGTGCTCACTGGGCCTCTACGCACCACAGGCCTCCAGGAGACAGTTCCACTCCCTGCCACAACAACCTAGATTGCCAGGTCCCTTGCAATACCACTCCTACAGGAGAAAAGACAAAGACAGGAACTTTAAGTGTCATCGCCCAGACCCTACCTCTTCTGTGTCTCAACCAAGCCCCTTGCATTATCCAAGCAGGCAGCATCAGCCGTTTTGAGGGTGCACCTGAGGACGGCATTGCAGTTCCACACCAGGATCCAACTCTCCCCTGTTCCTAAACCGCCTGTTGCCCTTTCTTCATGCATAGGCCCAGATTACATCAGACCGTTGGGTCCTCAGCACCATTTCATCGAGTTATACCCTGCAATTCTCCTCACTCCCCCCCCTTCCCCATCCCTCTTCAGGGATCCCTCTCACAAGCAGCTTCTCATTTGGGAGGTGCAAGCCCTCCTACAAGTGGGGGTCGTAGAGGAGATTCCTCCAGAAATGAAGGGAAAAGGGTTTTACTCCTGTTACTTCCATATCCCCAAAGCAAAGGGAGACCTCAGACCCATTTTGGACCTGCGTTTCCTCAAAAAATATCTCAAAAGGCTGAAATTCCGCATGGTTTCCCTAGCCTCTATCATTCCTTCCTTGGATCCAAGGGACTGGAACACCACCCTTGATTTAAGAGATGTGTACTTCTACATCTCGATTTTCTCTGGACACAGGAGATTCCTCCAGTTTGTGGTGAACCAAACCCATTATCAGTTTACAGCACTCTGCTTTGGCCTCATTCGCCCCAAGGATGTTCACAAAATGCATATCAGTAGTAGCTGCTTACCTGAGACATCGGGGAGTACAGCTTTACTCCTATCTAGATGACTGGCTCATCAAGGGCAGGTCACAGACTCAAATCTGTCAGTAGTCTGGTTCTGGTAATCACCACCTGTCAGCGCCTGGGCTTACTGATAAATGAGCAGAAGTCTGCCCTATCCCCAGTCCAGCAAATAGAGTTTATTGGAGTAGTCTTGGACTCCATCCAGGCCAGGGCCTTCCTCCCAGAACCCCGGTTTCAAGCCATTTCACATCTCATCAGGCATGTCCAGGATTGCCTTCTCACTGCGGCATAAACATGCCTCAAGCTGTTGGGTCATAGGGCAGCCTGCACTTATGTAGTGCACCATGTGTTCTTACGCTTCAGACCCCTGCAGTTGTGGCTAGCCTTGGTGTATGCCCCAAGTAGACACAGCTTAGACAATGTGGTTACAATAACAGCCCAAGTCTGGTCTTCCCTGAACTGGTGGTCGAATCCCACTCAGTGATGGAGGACGCTCTTTTTGAGGGATTATTTCCTTCAGTGACACTGGTCTCCGACTCTTTGGACTTGGTATGGAGGGCCCACATCAACAATCTCAATACTTAGGGAGTCTGGTCTCAGGAGGACCACAGCCTCCACATAAACGTCAGAGAACTCCAGGCTGTATGACTAGCTTGCCAGAAGTTCCTCCCCTATTTGACAGGCAGAATAGTCCAAATTCTAATGAATAAAACCACTGCAATGTTCTATATCAACAGGCAAAGCGGTGCCATTGCTGGGCAGCAGAAAGCCATCCACCAGAACGATATAGCTGGCCAAATGGAAGAGGTTCTCCAGCTGGGTCTTCAGTCATAATACCTCACCCTTCAGGGCATGAATTCAGTCTATTCTGGACTATTTGCTGCATCTCAAACACCAAGGGTAGGCCCCCTCGTCACTGAAGGTTCATCTAGCGGCCATCTCGGCCTTTCACCCCCCTCCGATCCAAGGCAGATTGGTCTTTGCCCGTGACATGACAGGCAAGTTCCTGAGAGGCCTAGAGAGACTTTATCCTCAGGTCATGGACCAGATACTTCCATAGGATCTGAACCTAGTTCTAGCAAGGCTCATGGGGCCTCCCTTCAAACCTTTAGCCACTTGCCCGTTGCTGCTCCTCTCCTGGAAGGTAGCCTTCTTAGTGGCAATTATCTCTGAGTGAAGGGTCTCTGAGATCAGAGCACTCACCTCAGAACCACCATATAGGGTGTTGTACAAGGACGAGGTTCAGCTGCAACCCCACCCAGCCTTTCTACCGAAGGTGGTATCACAGTTTCACAACAATCAGGACATATTTCTCCCAGTGTTCTTTCCTAAACCGCACAGTTCTAATGAGGAATGTAGATGGCAAACTCTGAATGTGAGGCGAGCTTTGGCCTTCTACACTGACAGAACTAAACCTGTCCACAAATCCACACAGCACTTTGTTGTGGTAGCGGAAAGGATGAAAGGTTGACCAGTGTCTTCCTAAAGGATTTCCTCTTGGATTACCTCCTGCAACAGGTTCTGTTATGAACAGGCAAATGTACCTCCACCGGTGATCATTACTGAGCATTCTACCAGGACTCAGGCCACATCAGCAACCTTCCTGGCTCAAGTACCGATCTAGGACATCAGTAGGGCCGCTACCTGGTCATCAGTTCACACCTTCACAACCCAATCATCCAGCAGGCCCAAGGCGATGCCAGCTTCAGTAGAGCACATCTGCGAATGGCACATCCATGAATTCTGAGCCCATCTCCAATGACATTGTTTGCCAGTCACCTAGCATAGAATCGACGTGAGCAAGCACTTGAAGAAGAAAAGACTATTACTAATCGTCTGTAACTGTTGCTCTTCAAGATGTGTTGCTCATGTCCATTCCATGACCTGCCATCCATCCCCGCCATCAGAATGGATGGGAAGAAGGAACTGAGGGGGTGCAGGCCAGTGGTGCCTCATATACCAGCACATGAACATGGGACTGTAGGGGGCGCTGGCCCTACGGATACTGCTAAGGCAAAAAATTCTGGTAGCCATGCACATGGGCGTGCACACACCTAGCATGGAATGGACATGAGCAACACATCTCAAAGAACAACAGTTACAGAAGGTTAATAACCATCTTTTCTCTTTTATCATTTTTCTGTATGAGTTCATTTGAGTGTGTAGTGATTGTCTGGTTTCACCCTGTGATGTTCCCCTCTGCAGTCTGGACTGGTGTACAGCTGTGTCACCCCAATCCCTCACTCCTGGAGCCCGTCTTGCACTTGCCCCACTATGTGAACCACCTATTCCTGGTCAGCCCACACACAGCCTCCTGCAAGCAAGTGGCCCTTAATTTAGTGAGTGAGTGAGTGCTTCTGGCCAGCCACTCATGGGATTATGCAATAGAAGGACCCAATTACCAGTCCCAGATGCAACCCTAGGAACTTCCCTCTTACAGAGTTCAGTGCTGCCTGCTGGACTCTGCAAGCTCATTGGTTAGTCCATCAATTTATCAAAGAAATTGATATGCACCAGCTATGTCACTTTAAATGAAGTCTCTACACACCCCCAAACCACATGCACTGCTTTAGATGAAACAAACAAATAAGTTTATTAAGTACAGAAAGATTTTAAGTGATTATAAACCACATGAAGGCAGGTCAGATTTAATCAAAAATTTAAAAAAAGGCAAATTGCATTCTAAACTAAACTTAACACATTTAGTAGCCTTACAGTCTTAGATGGTTCTCACCACAGGCTGGTTGGTTGGCCTGCAACCAGGCTCTCCTCTGTGGTCAGTGCTTCAATTGGTTGCTTGATGTTATTCTTACCTGGGTTCCAAGAGAGAGAGAGAGCCAAAATGTCTCCCCTTTTTAACATATTCCTCCGTCCCCCTCCTTCAGGGTCAAGTGACGACCAGTGTCCGTGCCTGGACCCCTCCATGGTCTGAGTCACATGAGCATCCTCTCATCAGGTGCTTAGGCCAGTCCATTGTTCCTGGAAGAGCTGGGTTGTTTTATGCATGCCTTAGTAAGGCATGAACTACCTCTAGGCAAACACTAAAAGCAGCAAAGATCTGCTTCAAATCATGTAAGACACATATTTGGGAATATTTCATAGCAGAGCTTCATAACCATACATATGACATTGCAAGAAACATACTACTACTACAACAATAATACTCAGTACGTCATGAGCATTCCAAAAACGTCTTACACAACAACTTTGCATTAAACAATACAGTTACACTGTAAGGGTGAACATGAATGATACACAATCACACCATAAGGGTGTACATGGGGTGCAGTGTAGCTCACACCCACATAGTTGTTATTCGGGCATTTAGTGCACTGGATGAGATACACCATGTGTTGTGAATAGGCATGCGTAGGGCCCCTGGATCTGGTGTGAAAGATGTGTTGCAGGGGCTATTGATCATTGTAGCAGTGGAGATACATCTACAGGTTTTGCATCTTTTATTATGCAAGGTTCTGGTGCTGCTTTGAGTTGCTGGCTCCTGGTCTGCGGAGAGCTTGCCTCTGATGATGAGGTTGGTGAGGCAGGGGAGTTGTTTGAAAGTCAGAAGAGGCTGTTTGGACAAATTTCTTTTAGGCTGTGGTCTCCATAGAGTGTGGGTTGTAACTGTTTAATGATACCCATTTGTGGGGTGATAGGTGACAACTAGGGGTGTGTGGTTGGAGAGGTTTTTTTCCCCTATATTGAAGCAGGTTCTCTTGAAGTATTTGGGTGGCCTGTTCCATGATATGATCTATTTCTCTGGTGGAGTGTCCTTGTTTGGTGAAGTCAATTTTAAATGTGTTAGGGTCTTTATCCCAGACTTTCTCCTTAGAGCATATTCTGTGATTTCTGAGGGCCTGGCTGTAGATGATAGATGTCCTGGTGTGTTGGGGTAGTTACTGGATCTGTAGAGAGTGTGATGATCTGTGAGATTCTTGTATATAATTGTCTATAGTGTTCCATTGTTGAAGCTGATTGTGGTGTCCAGGAAGTTGATGCTGATGTGGGAATGTTCTAGTGTTCAGTAAAGCTCTAGAAAGTTACCTTCTTCTTTGGGTACGTCTATGTGGATTACACTGTAGGTGTGCATGTGCCTCAAGCAGGTGAATTCAAAAATTTTTGCATAGCAATGTCCAGCAGGACAGGACGTTGTTCCCGTGCCTCCTCATGCTCCCATGTGAGGACATAAAGGATGAAGCAACCCTGACCCTCCCTCAGTTTCCTTTTACCACCCATGCCAGCAAGACGGAACCTGAACTGTCACTAACCTGCTTCTGACTATCAGAATTCTTCTTCAGTGAAAACACTTTCCCTTCATTTCTTTTGTAGTTTGATTTTTGTTTAATGTTCCCCCATCCTGCCCCTCAAAAAAGTAGCAGTCAGGACAGACATGGAGAGACTCCCCTGTAGAGCAGGGTGAGGCACTTTGCAGTGACTGCTAGCTGTGGCAGTTTCAAAACCCACCATGCTCAAGCCCCATCCTTCTGTAATGGACTAATACCCATCATAGATAAATACAGCTGTTCTGTCTCATAGAAGCACATCTCCCAGACAAGCGTGCTATCTGCTTCTCCTTTTCAGCTTTCACCAGGAAATCCTGAGAGACAAGGCTCAAACTACACCTCTTGGAGCAATCCATGAGTGTAGCTCCAGATCCAGGAATGGAGACGTCCTGTGTACATGAACTGAGGATTCTGTCTTTGGGGAGTGTCCCTACAATTGGGCACCACATCCCCAGTTCCAGCAGGGGAAGAAAGATGAAGAGGGTACACTACCTGAGCACTGAAGACTGTGCTGACTACAGCACCAACTCCAGGAAAGATAATCAGCTCTGTCCTCTGGATCAAAAAGGTTTGCCTGCAGTGAGAGCAAACACAGCTCAGAGTGGCAACACATCCATTCCTCAGAGGACTCTGGACCAAGAAAGAAGCTTTCAAAATCTTTAATACCAATGAAGGAGAGCACCAAGATACCTGCAGCAACACCTAGGGCAAGGAAGACAGACTTACACATACGAGCATTGACACCAAGACCAGTGCTTGCCCTGGACCCAGAGCCAGAAATCCTGATTTCCTGATACCAAAATGTGCCTGGATGAGCCCACTTCATGCCTTTGACAAGTCCCCCTCCATGCTCCTCCGTGCCCCTCCATGCTCCTCTCAGCACTGGACCTGGTATTAGCACAGGCTTTGATGCAAGGCCCACTACCACTGGAGCCAAAGCCACACCCACTGGCAGTGCCACTCCCAGAGAGATTTCTCCTCCTGTCACCGTGTGATTCTTTACCTCCTGACTTGAGCATGGAACCGTCATCTGAAAGGCATGGATGATACCTACAAGGATATCTGGAAGACATGTGATACCAAATCCCAGTGCAGGATTGGCAATGGATGGGCCACCCACTGTTGGGCCAGTACCTATACAACCTTTCAACGTGGCTGTACTGGCCCTACTGAGATGCACCCTCTAATAGACTTTGACGTGGAACACCTTCACTTGTCTCAATTAAAAGGAGGAGGACTTTGCCACTACGAGCATCACTGGCTACAGCATCCTCACCAGAACAGGAGGGATCCTTTGGAGACATAGCAGAAGCAGTGACGGAGACTCTGTAGCTTCCTTCTCCTCTGAAGACACCCTCTTTGCAGTCAAAACAATCTTGGCTCCAACACTAGCCAACGATGACTTTAGGGCTTTCCAGGAGTTGTTACTTAGGATAGCTGAGACATTGGACATCAAAATGATGATGATCCAAGAAAACACACACAAGTTATTCAACATCTCAACCTCCTCAGTGCCTGCAAGAATCACCCTTCTGCTCAAAGACATCTGTGACCTGGCAAAGGGTCTGTGGCACACCCCTTTGTGGCTTCATCCACATTCAAAGCAGGTGGAAAAACAATACCAGGAAAACAATACCATATCCCATATGATCTTGAAGAATAGTGTGCACAGTTGCTGGAGGGAGGTTGTGTCATTACTCAAGACATCCTTCCTACCAAGGTCAGCTCTACACTACAAACTTTTGCCAGCTTAGTTGTGTTGGTCAGGGTGATCAGGTGCGATCTCTAGCTGACATAGATGTGCTGGCAGAAGTCCCTATTGTAGACACAGTTATACTGGCAAAAATTTACTCAGGAGAGCTGGAATAAGCTATGCATCAACACTAAGAATGCTTTGCTGGTATAATAGACTGATATTTCTATACTAGCAAAGCTCTCCTAGTTTAAATGTGGCCTGAGTTAGAAACAAAGTAAACGACTTGCAAATGGAGTCCTGGTAGAGCGTAAAAATGGGGGTAGAGTTCATACATTTCTTGGGAGCAAAAGGATTTGGCATGTGAAGTCATCCCTAAGATTTGCATAATCTTTTCCCTAGCTCATAAATCTATGTTTCCAAAACCTGCAGGGTAGATTGTTTGCATTCATCAGACAGCACTTCATAAAGTTAATAATAATGACTTAGGCCTGGTTGGTCTAAACTAGAGAGTTTTGTCGACCAAAGTCAGCTTTGCTCGACAAAACAGAGGTGGTGTATACACTGCAATCCGCCGACAAAACTGCCGCTTTTTCAACAAAATAAAACCATCTCGACAAGAGTTGTAGGGCTTTTGTTGGTTTAATTCGGGTGACACAGTGTCAACATAGACACCATGTCCCCTTACATCGGTGGTGGGGCTGTCATTCTTGTCAATTTCACCACTCTGCTGGAGCCCTGAAAATGGCAAGAAAGCCCAAGCCCAGGCTGCTGTAAGCCCAGACAGCTGGGAACCAGGGTCAGAAGTTCAGTGCTTCTCCACCTGCTCCCTGCAGGGGCAGCCTTGTCAGTTACACAGCTTAGCCGTGAAATTGACATGGCTGCCTATTCTGGCAGAGAGTGGGGAACAGAGATGCCTGGGGCAGCTTCCCCCAGCTCCCAGCAGGGAAATGGGAGGAAGGCTCCCAGCTGGGACCAGGGAGTGGGGATCAGCCCACAGAGAGCCCGGGAGCCTGTGGGCTCCTAGCAGGGAGCTGAGAAATGGGGGTCTTCAGCTCCCCACACTGCCCTTTAGGTCGGTGGAAGCGCTCCTGTTGAGGAAACTCTCCACCAACCCAAGGAGGGAAGTGTGGACATCAGGCACAGTTGTAATTACAGCAGTGGCTGTAAGTTGACCTATGTTAGATCGACTTATTTTTTAAGTGTAGAGAAGGTCTAAGGCTTGGTCTACACTAGCAACTTACATCGTATAACTATGTTGATCAGAGGTGTGGAAAATCCACATCCATGAGCAATGCAGTTATACTGACCTAACTGTGTAGACAGTGGTATGTTGACGTGAGGGCTTCTGCTGTTGACTTAGCTGCTGCCTCTTGTGGAGGTGGAATATCTACGCCGACGGAAGAAGCCCTCCCATTGGCATAGGTAGCTTCTTCACTGAAGTGCTACATCAGCACAGCTGCATTGATGAACCTGTGCTGCTAAGTGTAGACAAGCCCTAAGGAAGATAAAGTAAGTAAGATAACAAAAGCACAGGAATCAATACACATTTGAAGAAAATATGAAAATAAAAGCAGATATTTAATGGCAACTTTATTTTCTACAAAGTATTAGATTTAAGAACTGTGAGAAGCAATGCAAAATCAGAAAGGAGACTATGGAAGTTACTTTCAAATTGATTTACTGTAAAGTAGGCTTGTGGACTTAAAATTAAATCTGCCTTCTGTTTTATTTCTAGGTGATAGCTCAAGAGGTGTCAAAGGAACATTTAGAGGAGGGACGTCTATACCCTCCATTAGTCACTATTCGAGATGTGTCACTGAAAATTGCTGTGAAGGTAAGTGATTTAAGTTCACTCTGCAGCCTCTCTCCACTCCTCCTGCACTTTGCGTGTATTAAAATTAGCTTAGGTGACGTAAAATATTTTCAGAATTCATTACGATCATTTGAAATCAATCTTGATATTAAAAAAGCAGAAGAGCTTTTTAAAATCAATTTCAAATTCATACAGTTCAGGCACAGAAGTGAAGGAGCTGGACACATCCTCAGTGTTCAATTTACTGATGACTACAGTAGAATGATGTTTCTATTGCCTACCATCTGGTTAATTTCATGTACTGTTCATGGTACCTGATCCATAGAGTTTGGAGCCATGAAATCCTATATTGTCAATAAATTTCTATCCTTCAGTTACCTTTCAAAACAAATGCCTTCTCACATGCCAGTCTCCTCCTTCCTTTGCCATTCCACTGCCTGATTTTGTTACAATCCTCTTTATCTTGGCCCATTTGAACAGATAGGTTTTTTTTGTAAAGGTAAATATATGTTTTTCATGCCTGGATTTTGCCAGATTGACTGCACTCTGTCTGTAGTTTATAAAATGCCCAATGTGATTTGATAACCCATAGAGTTGGCAGCACTGAAAAGCAACAGACCCAGTCCCAGTTCTGCCTTCCCCATGGCTTTTTGTCTCCCATGATTTCAGAGTTTTATTTCTGAGTGAGTCATCATGTTATAGATAATCCCATTTACTAAACGGCCTTTTGGAAGAGAATTGTCATCAATAGCTCCCTATCTGTGGCATGGGTCCCTATGATTCATTTGGTAACAGGATCCCAGGTATATATATAAAAAGTCTAGTTGTAGTTCACTTCTTTTCATGCTCATAATAGCTGTGTTCCATAGAAATCAAAACATCTCCATGCAGCCTTTTCAAGCTAAAATCAGACTGCCTTTGTGCTTGGCAAATCCTTTCACAAAGTGCTGGAAACGCTCCTCTTCTATTCACTATGACAGAATTAATCTTCTGAAAAAATGGAAAATTTGTAACTTGATTCATTTCTGGTCTGATCTCTCTCCTAGTTGGAGCTATGCTCTAGGAATATTTTGTGGAAGTTCTACGGCCTGTGTTATACAGGAAATCAGACTGGATAAGCACAGTGATCCCTTCTGACCTTTGCATCTATGAACATTTGGGCTGTATTGCAAATTGTCTTGCAAATACTGGAAGCAATTGAGGCTTGTATGCAGGGCACCAGGGCTTGGCCACATCTTTCTGCCCTCAAGCTAGATGAACACTTCCAAAGATATCTTGAAATTTATGAATTTCTATTAGGAGAGAAATTTAAACTTTAACAGTAATGCCTTATTCAGTGGTGATAATTATATGCATAGACCCAACGAGGCACTCTTGTGGAAATACCCAAAGAACTTCAGAGGGGACAGTTTGGGGTCAAGGTCAGTCCCAGAAAGGAAATCACAAGGTAACAACTTTTCCATTTGGGATTATAGCCTCTCCCCAAACCTAAGAAGTTTGTGATATAGAGAGGTAGAATTAGTTCTCCTTTCCCTAGAAGTTGTAGGGTTAATCTGTTTTGGGAGTCAAGATTGAATCACCTTCCAGCCAAAAAATGTTGCTTCTCAGGAGGAAGGGAGAAAGAGCATATGTACGCAAGCATGCAGATTTTCTCAGGCAGCTGATGCCCTTTCTGTCCAAGAGGCCACTGTGGAAAATAAGTGGGTTCAGATTCCTTCGGAATTCAGTTTTTCTATAGCCACATATGTTTTGGTGATGCACAAGACATTTTGGTTTTGGTTATTTTAAAATTTGTCAGGAATTTAATTATTTTTATTACAAAAATTGCAAAATGGGTGAAAATTGGTGGGGAAAAAACTTCAATTTTCTGTATTAATATTGGGGGATGGGAGGTCAGAAAAAAAGCAACAAATAGAGAAAAATAAGAATATTCTGACCCAGCTCCCTCCTCTGGAAGGAGAGGTGGCAGCTTGGTAACCTGGGTTACTCAACCACCATCTGTCCTTCCAGAGTGGGTTTGGAAGTGGAAAAGGTGAGGGTGCCATCTTCTAATGCTGCCTCCTAGCTCTTCAGCTTCTGGGCCCACTCAGGAAGGAGAGATGGTTGCTCAGTTACCTGGGCCCTCCAGCTTACTAAGCCACCATCTCTCCTGCTGGGAGCAGAGAACTGGGTCTGGGAATTCCAGCCTTTTTTTTTTTTTTTTGGGGGGGGGGACGAGGTGGGGGGGAACGACGACACTAAAAGGCAGATGTATTAATAAGCATGCACAGGCATGTCTCTCTTCCGCTACATTGTCTTACTTTAACTGGCTTGCATTTACACTTAGTCTAGCTGATTATTAACACAAATACATCTACTTAATGTAATGTATTGGATTTTTCTTAACAATCAGTATTTTCATGTATGTGAGTGGTTCAAAATTTGGGTGAAAATGGGTTAAAAATAAAACCCAATAACTTTTGTCTAACCTGGAAATTTTTTGGTAAAAATGGGCAAAACCCAAAACCAAAAGGCCCTGGTGATGCAGCACTTGATTCAACTAGCGATGGAGCACTTGGAAGCTTTCAGAATCAGGCATTTAATCAGGGGCTTTTCCCAACCATCACTGAAATGAAGCCCACACACTGGTGTAGGGTCAAAATTCACCATTCTTGGAGATTTAGCTTTACAGAAAAAGATATTGGCAATTATGGAAAACCTTAACAGCTCATCACATCTAGTGGGTGTCAAGTCTTTAAGCAAAATGAAGCAAGAAATATTTCATGCGATACTTGGAAAGGAAGCGTTAACCTTGGTAAAAGCTGACTAAAGTACAAAAAATTACTTTTGCCATGTAGAAAAGGCTTGTATGTTCCTAACTGCAGAGATTTCACTTCTCTTCTTGTTTGTGTGAGGTGGGCAGGGAATATTTTTCCCAATGCTGCCGTAAAAGCTAGGATGTTATTGGATAAGAGGGAACAGTCCATTTGCACCACCAGATAATATAGCAAGAGAGTGAGAAGGCCATGGCTAAGTCTCATTTCAGTGGATGCACAAACAAACTTTGCAGAAAATGTTGCACCTTTGTTAATCCTCTTCATGATATATTCGGCCAGATTGACAGCTGATGTAAAATCATGTAAATCTCTTGTTTTACACCAGTAGAGGATATGATAGCTCAAAATTTAACATAAGATACCACAATTTCTACTTCTACTTTTGGTACAACATTGCAATAATACCTTAATAAGTTTTAACTGTGAACTTGGTTGTGTGTTTTCAGATTGCAGAACAAGCCTACAGCAATAAGACAGCCTCTTTCTATCCTGAGCCTGAAGACAAAGAAGCATTCATCCGCTCTCACATTTATAGCACTGATTATGACAGCTTTGTGGTGGACTCCTATATCTGGCCTGAGGAAGCCATGAAAATACAGAGCAGAAATCTCAAATAGAAAATGAACAAGGTAGCAGTAGTTGAAAGAGTTCAAATATTCAGTACTTTTCTATCTTTCTAATCTAAAAAATATTAGCTTTTTAAAAATATGCTGAAATCTTTTACAGTAAGAATAATTTTTTGTTAGAAACTTTGTAGTTTTATTTCAAATTAGTTGATTATTCAGCTAAAATAATTACACAAGAATAAAAATCAATTTGGGCAACAGGCTTGTGGCAAGTGTTTCCCTTTTTTGCTTATGGTTTTCGGATGGAATATTATGGAAGATATCTATTATGGAGAATCACATTTCTGATGTATCACAATAAATTTCAATAGAGGACTCTCTCCTGCTGTCCCTGACACTATTGAGTTTTGCCATTAACTTCAATAAAATCAGGATTATGTCCAAACTGACAAAACAATGTGATAGAGACTAAATAACCTAAGAATGAACAATTTGTTTAATTAAAGCATAATACAATTTGCATATAAAATAGCTATATTATTACCTTTGAATACAACTAATAAAAACTTTTTTAAAAATATGGTAAATGTAGAATATTTTTAACTAAGAAAAACTGTATGTACATTTTCAATCGTGCAGTTGCAATGGCAGCAGTTCAGATAAAGTTTTCTAATGCGAGAAGCAATGACTGTCACAGGGAATATTTTCCCTTTGCAGCTTACACATCTCTCTATAGTGGTTGAGTTGTTTTTTTACTTAATCTTCAGTATTCATTTCACTAAAAAGGAAGTGTCCATAGCACATCTTAAATATATAACCACATCTTCTGAAAAGTTTACAGTTATGATTTATTTACTGGTTCATTTTTGCTTTAAAATTGTTTTCATTTTAGTTTTATGTTTTTTATATCATTTAAGCTTGTAACACTTCATCCCCCTATGTGAAATAACAGCTATTCTGGTATAGTGCTGTGACCTGTCTGTGCCTAGGGTAGCCACCTGAAAATGCCAAGGTCAGGGCAGGCTGTAAAAGAAGAGCAGATTCTCCCAGCACTGGTGGGTGACACTGAAGTCAGATTTCCCAACCAGCCACAAACGGTGCTTCTGATTCCTCAAGAAGCCAAAATACAAATGTACACAGCCCCCTTTAATGCATTTCAGTCTCTGGCTCCCAATCAGCCACTAGGTCCAATAAAGAGACCAGTTATTTAAAACTCTATGCTCTTTATCAAAAAGGTTTCTCCTGACCCGAAAGGGTCAGCCACAGTACCAGATCAATATAAGTTTGGATCTTACCCAAAATACTATGCTGCCAGCCAATCCTTTAGTAACTAAAGGTTTATTATAAAAAGAAGCAAACAAACTATAAGAGAAATGTTAAAGGATTAAAGCAATTACATACATACAAATAACTGGAAAGTGCATATATATCAGGTTTCTAGTAGAACTGTGGCGTTTGCAGGCTTGTACAGTCCCTCTGGTGTACATCCAGTACCTGGATGAGTCTCAAACCTTTGTTTCACAGCTTCAGGTCAGTTGTAGACGAGTTGATCCAGAGGTAAGCTGAAGACTGAAGACAAAATGGATGTGGTGCAGCTGCCTTTTATGTCCTTTGGCCTTTGCCATGCTGCTTGTGGAAATTTACAGGAATAAGATGGAGTCCAGGGTCACATGAGTAAGTCCTGGTGACTCATCAGGTGTATCCCTGGCTTCTCCCCCTGGCCCACTGTACCTGTGAGTTTCCTTAATGGGCCATTAAGCAGGCGCTTGTGCTGCAGCCATCCTGTCTGGGGTGTTGACCAGAAACACAGTACAAATTGAAATATAGATACAAACATAGCCATAACTTCCATTACACACATAACACATGAACAAACATTATCTTACTTAGCACATTACAGCCTTTCTAACAGTACCTGACAAAGCATATGGCATATGAATTGTGATTTTGACATATTGATGTTAAATAATATAATAAATGCCACCCCCCACCCAACCAGCCAGCGTGACAGTGCAGTAGAGTGGTTCTCTGACTTGAGGCTCATGAAAATCCCTTATGCTGTATATTCTGGGCATAAAGAACATAGTAAAGTGTTATGAATAGGATGCTTTATAACTAATTGTTTTTGTATCCAGGCATACGGACATTAGCCATCTGCTTAGCAGGCCACCGAGGTATCTCTGTATTAAACCCTTATTTATGCACTCTCTTTATATACAATTTATAAATCTTTGAATATTTCAGGTTAGGGTATGTTAAACACATACTACCGAAGCTAAAGTTTTCAGTCTTCAATTTCCAGACCACCCAATAATTTACCAAAGAAAAAATAATTAAGGAAAAGGAGCAAAGCCTAGGCCACATCATAAATGGGTGGTATTTTTTTTTTAATTTTTAGTAAGAAATAAAATAATGTGAGTTGGATCTTTTTGTATGCACTTTAAAAAATAGTTGAATTAAATTTGAATAGAGGCTTCACAGCGCAGGTCAGGTGTGCTGCACAGACAAGCATGGAGCAGAGTAGTCTATTTTTATTATTAATGCAAAATAATCTGAGCATACAGCCCCTTCTCCTCCACCTTCCCTCTTCTCTCCCACCCAAGCCCCTACAAAAAAAGTTATTATAGGTCTAGACCTGAAGAAACTACCAAGTGCCATGTGGGTGAGAAGCCAGATGGATGATATAATTCTGAGGACTACAGTATGGGATTGTGCAATTTGCAACCATGGCCGTGCGGTCTGGCTCATGAACCAAAAGGTGATAAATGCTGATTATATATAGTTGCACGGTAGATATAGTTTTAGCATTCATTTTCTTAAATAAACATGTACACTTCAGAAGCTTATGATTTATTCAAAACAAAAGCAAAGATTCTATCCTTGCACCATGTATACCAATTTTACTTCATGTTTATTATAGTCTATCCATGGATTAACTAAAAAAAAACCCATTTGTAACATTGTTGTGCAAAATTGAAACTATTTATACAGTTGATCTGTTAGTTGTCTGAATGTTTGCCTTCAACACCAAATAATATTTGAAAAATATGTTCACTTTGATGCTGTTTAAGGAATTCTAAGAATTGGCCAAGATCCATGTGATAGTCATTCCTCAGTCCATAACCACCATGTGCCTGAAACTGTAAATCTTCAAATGTATGAAAGAGATGAAGTTTATCCCCATTTCCTTCAGTTTCTATAGTCTCAACATGCTTGCAGGAAATGTGTTTCCAGTTGGGATATCTAATAACATGCCAGAACTCCTCACAGTTTTCTTTGAGCCCTTCCACACAGATGACCCCAGGTTTCCCAGTTAGGCAGAAACCAGTCAAATATAATTGCTTTGCACAATCAAAGATTTTCTTTTTCAGTTCCTGTCTATATATATGATGACTATAGATCCACATTCGATGAAAAGTTATTTTTACTGCCTTTTCTTTCGGAGCAGTTTGAGAAGAGACATTACTGTTTTGGAAATAAGATGCACTGTTGTCTCGGACCCACTGCACAGCCACACATACACACAGTTCACCTGAATCCAAAGAACTGATGTGAGAAGTGAGATGCTTATTGAGTTGCAGTTGATTCTGTCTGTCTAGTGCATTTGATCTTGCAAATAGTTGTGGTGCTGAATGAGGGTAGCTGTGAGGCAAGGATACATGCAAGTCTACTTTTACCTTAAGATTAAGTGGGGAGGAAAAAGAGAAACATGAAATCAGATCTACACGTATTGAAATACATGTTACAGTAACAGGAATTTCAAGAACCATATACTGTGCTCCACAAAGGAATGCCTCAGCTGATGATAGTTAGAGAATTACAGCAGTCTCTCTAGGGGGTGGGGAGACTGCTGGTATGCTTCCAAACTCAGCCTCTCAGTCTCTCTTCCAACCCTCAACCCCACCACCCAAAGGTTTAAGGTAGATTCACCCTCCTTTCGATATCTCCTTCTCTGCCAAGGAAATAATATATGATCAAATAAAATTGCCACAATCTAAAAAAATTGCATTATTTTTTGTTATATCTTCTGTGCCCTGTTCCCCATCTCACTGTGTCCACGCCTGCAACATCCCCTTCATGTAGTTGATCTTTCCTGCTTCACAGACCAGAGTAATGTGACAAGTTTGTAGTAGGCAGGTGGTTATCCCTGAAGAGAAGCTGTTCCTACTGCATGTTTTTAGGTGGCTGTGATGAGCACTGCTAGGCAGAGCAGGCAGCTACTTCAAAGTAAACAGCAGTTCCAGAAAAAGCCGTATGGGCAAGTGACTTTCAAGAAGACTACTATTACTCTGTTTCTGTGATAGAGGAATGGCAAGCTCCAGATGTCTGACAACTTTCCACACCCTCAGATGCTCTCTTTCTGCACCCACTCACACTCTACTTGAGAGAATGAGAAAGAACTTTGAGTTTTGCAACTTGCACATGGAGGCAAACACCTGAGGGAAGAGTGGTGATGTAGCAAACTGCAACAAGCATCCAATAGTAGGTACTATTGTCAGTCAATTTCACTTGGGGGGGGGGAGAAGGGGGGGGAAGAAAACTGACTGAAGCCTCTCAGTTCTCCATAAACATAAAAGATCCACCTATGGTGAAGGCTGTTCAGAGTAATATAGATGAGACAATGGTAGGCTAAGCAATTACTGGAATACTTAGTTCAAAGGATATTCCCACTGTGCAGAATACTACAATTAAGAAAACAAATGCAAATTATTCTGTCTTAAGAATTGACAATTTTCTACAACAAGAACATTACAGGGGTGGAATATTTTAAATATATGGATGTAATATTATAAAAATTAGTTGTTAGAGTATTTCTATCTTGATACCAAAACTGAAGAGCTCTCCTGAGGGTATGGGCTAAATCAGTGGCTCTCAACTTGTCCAGACTACTGACCCTTTTCAGGAGTCTGATTTTTTTTGTGTACCCCCAAGTTTCACCTCATTGAAAAACTACTTGATTACAAAATCAGACTTAAAAATACAAAAGTGTCTCAGCACACTTAATTGCTTATTTTCTCATTTTTACCATATAATTAAATCAATTGGATAAATACTGTAGTTACATTTCAGTATGTAGTATAGAGAGCAGTATAAACAAGTCATTGTCTGTATGAAATTTTAGTTTGTACTGACTTTGCTAGTGCTTTTTATGTAGCCTGATGTAAAATTAGACAAATATCTAAATGAGTTGATGTACCCCTGGAAGACCTTTGCGTACCCCCAGTATTACGCATATCCCTTGTTAAGAACCACTGGGCTAAATGACCCGAACATTCACAACTTAAATCCATGGGTGATTTCTACTATCCTACAGTTAAAATCACCTGGTTTCAACATAATTCATAAACTTTCTTCTAACCACAGAGTTTTACAATTTTATTTTTTCCTAAATTAGTCTCTATCATATTGACAAAGTGTGCTAAGTAGGCAATAATTTAAAAACGTTTAAATATCTCATTTGCCTATCTAATTTGATAATTAATTCATATTACATTTTGTTAACTCAAACAGCTCCAGTGAATTCAGAACATTACAGAACACTTCTGTATTTTTATGGGTAAGATGATAAAACAATTGAATTTCAACATTAAACTACTTTCAGAAATGTAAGTTCATTTGAACAAAGTTCTGACAAACATTTTAGTAAAATTAACTTAAACATTTAAGCAGAAGTCTGAATTCTGGCATTAACTTTACAAATATTATGTAATTTCAATCTCCAATGTATAATCAATCAAATGTTTATGACCCAAAAATAAACTGGATTTTCTTGTTATTTTTCTTTTATTGTTTTATCATTTTTCAGCATAAGGTCCAAAAAATTTCATTGCTATATCATTTGAAACAGCAATGAAATTTTTTGGACCTTATGCTGAAAAAATGAGAAGCACTTTTATTTCCCATTCATATTTGTGGGAGTTATGAGTACTGACAACCTTTCAAAGTCCAAATATACCAACAGATTTTAAGCAGAATTCCCACTGATTAAGTAGAATTCCCACTGATGATGCTTAAAGAATGGCATGATTTGGTCTCAGCTTGGCCCACAGTAAAAAAAAATACAGGTCTGGGGATGACACTAGTCCCCCATGTATCCACCACCTTCCTCCTGCCCAAGGGTTGCAAGTTGCAGTCTGAAAATTAAAGCTGGAAGGACTAAAGTACATATTTACTGCCCTCCATGCCAACAGCAGAGTGCAGCATGGGGCCCAAAGTTTAGCTGCATCCTTTTTTTCTTCAAATAAAACCTATTATTTACTACAAACACTGAATTTCTGTTAAATACAAGCTAAAACAAGAACTCTGCACTTTTTATGGAGACTATAAATATTTGGTTACAATATGCGTGAAACATCTTTTTTTTGGTGACTGCGGTGCAAAATTAAGAAAACGGAGTTGTTAAAAACAAAATGTAAATGGAAGTTCTCACCTTTGGCTCATCAATAGCAACAGAAATGGAATATTCAATCTGAGGTGGTAGTGCTTCTTTTATATTTTTCAAATACATCTGCACATTAGTAAGAGCATTTTTGTCCTGAAGGGTTATTTCTCCTTTATTAGGAAACATTGAAAAGAGCATTTCCATTTCCAACAGCTGAAGCTCAAGACATTCTTCTATTGTCACAGCCATTATGTTACAGCTGTAAACCCAGATACCTGAGAATAGAAGAAATCTTATTAGCAATAATCTTTCTTAAACTGTAGCAATATTCTTCTATCAGTCAATTCAATATAATCTTGTGGGTTTTGTCTTATAGTAAAAAAAACAACAAACAATTATGAAAAAAATTGTCAATCATAAAGCCCTTATTTATTTTCTTTAATTTCCAAGAGAAAAAAAACTACATTAAAATGGAATTAAGGTTGAGAGTACGTATAATTAGTTAAAGGGTAAAACACATTACAGGAATGTTGTTTTGATAACCACTTTGGAATCACAGCATACTCAAAGCCATACTGAGATATGACCAGTGGTATGGAATACTGATAAACTATTATATTGACTTTTTAAAAGTTATATGTATATTTATGGGCTTGTTAGCAATTGTATTCCTGGCTAAATGGGTATGATAAAAAATGCTTCCAGCAGGAACTAAAGATAAACAATAATTAATGCAAATCCCTAATACTTAAAAAATGGGGGTAACCAGCCTTTTCACATTTCACCTCCTGGGGAAAAACACACACATACTGGTTTAAACAACATGAGTTCTGTAGCACTTTAAAGACTAACAAATTTAATTTCAGTAAGCATAAGCTTTCGTGAGCCTCAGCTCACTTCCTCAGATGCAGTTGGTAGAAATGATACAGCAAAACAGGAAACATAGAAAACATATAGAAGGCAACATTTACATATCCAAGAGCATAGAAAACAATGGGGTAGGTGGACAGAAGCCGGGTACTTGAGGCTTAATGACAACCATTGAGTAGGAAGTGAGAATGGGTCATCAAAGCAAATTACTTCTTGTAATGAGATAGCCATTCCAAATCCCTGTTTAAACCCAGTTTGAATGTGTCAAGTTTGCAGATAATTTCTAACTCAGCAGTTTCTCTTTCAAGTCTGTTTTTGAAGTTTTTTTTTGGAGAAGTACAGCAACTTTCAGGTCAGCGACAGAGTGCCCTGGGAGATTGAAGTGTTCTCCAACTGGTTTATGGATGTTATTTTTATGTCTGATTTGTGTCCATTTATCCTTTTGCATAGTGATAGTCCAGTTTGGCCAAAGTACATGGCAGAGGGGCATTGCTGGCACATGATGGCATATATTACATTAGTGAATGTGCAGGTCAATAAGCCCCTTATGGTGTGATTGATGTGGTTAAGACCAGTGATGCTGTCACTAGAGTCAATGTGTGGGCAGATTTGGCAACAGGGTTTGTTGCAGGGATAGGTTCCTGGATTGGATTTTTTGTAGGGTGTATGGTTGCTGGTGAGTATTTGCTTCAGGCTGGGGGGCTGTCTGTAAGCCAGGATGGGTCTGCCGCTCACTGCCTGAGCAAGAGACGGATCATCTGTTAGGATAGGTTGTAGATCTTTAATGATGTGTTGGAGATTTTAGCTGGGGACTGTAGGTGGTGACCAGTGGTGTTCTGTTTTTTTCTTTGTTGGGTCTGTCCTGTAGTAGGTGACTTCTGGGTACCCGTCTGGCTCTGTCAATTTGTTTCTTCACTTCTCCAGGTGGGTATTGTAGTTTTAAGAATGTTTTATAGAGATCCTGTAGGTGTTTGTTTCTGTCTGAGGGATCGGAGCAAATCCGGTTGTATATTAAGGCTTGGCTGTAGACAATGGATCGTGTAATGTGTCCAGGGTGAAAGCTGGAGGCATGAAGATATGTATTGCGGTCAGTTGGTTTTCGGTATAGGGTGGTATTAATGTGACCATCCTTTATTTTTATTGTAGTGTTCAGGAAGTGGATTTCTTGCATGGACTGGTGCAGGCTGAGGTTGATAGTGGGGTGGAAATTATTGAAATCCCGGTGAAATTCTTCGAGGGACTCTTTCCCGTGGGTCCAGATGATGAAAATATCATCAATGTAGAGGTAAAGAAGAGGTATTTGGGGATGAGTTTTGAGGAAGCATTGTTCTAGGTCAGCCATAAAAATGTTGGCATTCTGTGGGGCCATGTGGGTGCCCATAGTGTGCCACTGACTTTGAGGTATAGATTGGTTCCAAATCTGAAGTAGTTGTGGGTCAGGACAAAGTCACAACGTTCAGCTGTCATGTGTGACATATGATCATCAGGGAAAATGTTCTTGATGGTTTGACCTGCTTCTAAGGTGTTAGCAGACACAGAATTTCAAGTTGTACAAAAATAGGGCCAGACTTAAGGTACATCTACACCCTTAAAAAAAGCCTGTAGCACCAAGTCTTAGACCCCAGGTCAATTGACTTGTGCTTAGAGGCCTAAAAATTGCAGTGTAGACAGTCGGGCAGGAGCCCAGGCTCTAAGACCCACCCCCTTCACAAGGCTTCAGACCCTGGACTCCAGCGCAAGCCCAAACGTCTACAATGCAATTTTATAGCCCTGCAGCCTGAGCCCTGCAAGCTGGAGTCAGCTGACCCAGGCAAGCTGTGGCTGTGCCGTGGATCTTTTATTGTAGTGTACACACACCCTCAGCCACCTTCTGAGAACTAACAGGCATGAAGGAGGAGCTAAGTATTTTAGACCCACCTGGGTCTTCATATGGCAAATGGGGCATCAAGCCAGGCATGGATATAAGCTTTTTTCTTCTTTGATATCCTTTTGGTCTGAATACATGGTACTTTGTTCTATGAAGGTTGGCCCTGGTTAACTCTGTCATTCCCCCTGAGAGAACAGAACTGAAGATGCTGAACTAAATTCACACCTGCTGAGGTGATCAGAGTAAAATGCACGGGTTTGCAACTGAAGGCCCCAGTCTGGAGAAACACAGGATTCTGCCCCGAGAAAGCACACAGTTGGAAGCCCGAGACCGAAGTGAGTGCCCTCAAGAAGACATTAAACATTTCATGGAGGGTAGAGGTGCATTAACTTAGGGACCGAGAGTAGGAATTATCCCAAAACCAAGCATAAACCCAGGAAATTCACCATTAAGATAACACTTAAATTCAAATATATACGATATGGAAATGTGGTTAATACACCCAAAAGAACTGTAATTCTGTTCCATAGGGACCCAATGCAATAACCATTTTATTACGATTAAGGCATTTTAATTATTTTGATCTCTGATTAGAGTAAATTGATTTTTAAAGAAGGGTTTTTTACAAAGCTTTTTGCCTCATATTTTCCCTCTATGATGCAACTACTGAGTACAATACCATTTTTAAAGTAATTTAACCCAAACTAGTTTTTTGAATTTACTTATAAATTTTCAGAACATTCATTCTGTACTCAAATGAATTCTGTTGTAAGTTTGGGAAAGAGATTCCCTAATTTTCCACACACAAACTCAATCCTTGCTTTACGTGCAAAACGCAACTCATCCTTAGGTCACGAATTTAACTGGTACTCCATAACATAGCATAACATACTCAAAACATGCATAATTTTTTGCAGGATTATTGTCTTGAAAAAAATTTAATTAACTTTATGCATACGCTTAACTTTGTGCATTTGAGTAGTCCCCGAGTTCAATGGTACTATTCACGTGTAAAATTAAGCATGTGCATAAGTTTTCCTAATGTAAACCTAAAGAAATTCTAAACTCAGGTGCCACAAGTGTAATTTCTTTTAAACTATGCGTTATACCATAGTTTCTCAACCTGTGGTACGCATACCCTTGGGGGTACACGAGACACAGGCAGGGGGTACGTGGCAAAAAACCCAGTGAAGGGAGGCAGGCTTCTGGGAAAGGTGGGCAGACGCCGCCAGCTTCCGGCCTGGTCCCACCTCCTAGCTGGGAGGTAGATGGCAGCCGACCCAGTCCTGGGAAGCTGGACGGCAGCCGCTGGCTTCTTGGGGCGCTAGGTGGCAGCTGCCGGCTTGGGCGGCAGGTGCTGGCTTTTTGGGAACCCGGCGGCAGCCACCTGTGTCCCGCCTGCTCCCAGCTGGGAGCCCGGCAGCAGCCTCCTGTACCTTGTGAGCTGGGCTCACAGCTGGGTAGCTGTCACCCATGCCCCGGCTCTGAGCCAAGAGGCAGCCTCTCGTGCCCTGGCTTGGACAGCAGCTGCCTGCCGCCTGCCCACATCCCCAGGTCCCAGCCTGCACAGAAGCCTCCTCCGTCCCTCCTCGGATTGGGTGGCAGTCGCCCACCTCCCAGGCTGGCAGCCAGATAGCAGCCGCCTGCAACTTGCCCAGGTGGCAGCTCCCCTCCCCGGGTCAAAGCCCAGTGCCCAGAAAGGTAGGTGGAGAGCCCAGCAGCTTGCTCATTCCTGAAGCCAAGCTCTATGCCCAGGTTTACTTGTCAATTTCACTGCTCTAGCTGAGCAGTGAAATTGACAACTATGACAGCCCTAGATTTTACCAGTATAAAAATGTTAAGAGGGGCCCACACAGTGTGATTTGCCCCAGGTCCACACCCCACTAGGGAAGGCCATGGGGAGCGCTGCTATCCACTCTGGTGAGCCGCTAGTGCCTGCTCATACCTCACAAGTTCCCACCTGTGTGAGACCACCACATGACTCCGCCATCAGGCCATAGTGATTGGGTGGCGTTGACCTTTGCTCCTATGAGGAGGAAGGAGGGGAGAAACAGCAGGGGGTTTTGTGATCTGCCACAGCCACACAGCACTGCAGAACTCAAAACTCTCCTGCTTTACGAGAAATACAGCCGTCTAGCGGTACAGGGGAAAAAGGTTGTGGAAAATTGAGTGTTGGGGTACTTATTAAAATTTTCAGAAGTTAGGGGGTACTTGCTACTTAAAAGCTTGAGAAAAACTGCATTATACAACATTGGATTTGTAAAATCACCTCACACCAGACTATACATGCCTCAACGTTCAGGTGTACTAAACAGCATAGAGTTAGAGAATATTATCAAAATGCTTATTACACCTTATAGCTATACAAAGCCTTAGGAATCTATATCTCTAAGTTTTTATGAATGACACTGTAGAGTCAATTTAGATAAAACAGATTTAATGAACTATCAAAAAAGCTGTTTTACTACCCATGAAAACTCAAATTGCGTACACTCTTTAGAAAGATATTAAAATTGTTTAATTATTGTGAAGCTGATTAAAAAGTGTGCACACATGCACGCACGCACGCACATCAAAATACCCAACATATGAAGACTGAGCTAAAATTCAGGTGGATTAGGCTCTGAATGACAGATCTTGACTTATTGGGCTTTGGATCAGGTGCTGGTAGTACTGAAGTTACATTATTAATAATAGCAAATTAAATATTGACTCATCTGTACAACCAATGACAAATCAATGTTTTAGAAATAACTAAAATGTTACATTGACAAGTAAATACGGAAACAATGTGTCAGCTTGGAAATCCATGTAAACACGAATTCTGGTTTGATTTTATGAACCGTGTTTGTACCCTTACAATGGTCTTTCACCACCTCCTTGCATTCTACATCTGGTGCTAAGGCAAAGGAGAATGGCAGAGCGTTGTCAGCCCCTTGAAAGGAACCGATATTGGGGCTCATCAGCTACTGAATAAACTGGTCCCCGCAGAACAGTGGAGTCTCCCTGGTAGGCCTATTCTGATTAGCTTCACCCCTCCCCGCCCCGCAACAAAGGCAGTTGTGCGCCGATTCATTCAGCCAGGCCCTACCTCGCCGGCCCGCCCCGCACCCTTCGCAACGGCCGACACCAGCCACGCCACGCGACCTTCTCCGTCGGGCAGCGCGCGCTCGTGCCCCCCGGGGGGGGAGGGTCCGCGCTGGAGGGTGCGGGGCTGAGCTGCGCGCGGAGTCCCTTCAGCTGCTCGTCAAGCCAGGCGGGGAAGGTGCCCGGCGCCGTCTCGCTGGTGAGGCAGGGGCGAGTTTCCCGCCCTTTCCCCCATCTGGTGGGGGCTGCCCACGGGGCTTGATTTTGAAAACCCGGGCTGTTGGGTTCTGCACGTTTGCCTTTTGCATGCAGGCCGTTACGAGGCCACGTCTTCTACCTTCGGCCCAAAACCACCAGGCGCAGAAAGATTTTATTTTCTTTCGAAAACCGAACCTCAGGATACTCCCCAGCCCGACTCCGGCAGCTGAAGCTTTAGGAAAAACACCAGCTGGTGCAAGACTCCATAAAATGGGGCACCTGGCCTCGCTGCAGGGCCCCAGCCCCATCGCCCCGGCCTGCTCAGCCCCCACTGCTCTCCCTTCCCCCGCCCCCCTCCCCCGCGGGGGGCCCCTCACCACATGAGAGATGCCAGGGGTCGCCTGTCCACGAGCAGCGCCCAAGGGAGTGGAACGACACCACTTCCACAAGCCCCGCCCCTCACTAGGCCTCTATGACCATCGGTGCCGCCAAACCCCGCACCCCGGCACGCGCAGCTTGCCGTTGAGTCCCGCCTCATCCTGGCTAACCGCCAGACGGAGCTCCCGCCCCTCCGACTAGGCACGTCATCACGCTCCCCAGGCTGGGATATCATCGGGCGGATGGAATGCCCTGGTGCCCAACGACGCCCCGCCCGCTCCGCGCTGCTGCGCTCTGATTGGCTGGCTTGGGGGTGCTGGCGGACGAATCCCGGAAGGGGCGTGGTCGACCGCTGCTGTGCTGAGAGACTAGCCACGTCGGCGGCAGCTCCGGGGGCGCGCAGCGCTGCGCAGGTACGAGGCGGCTCGCGCGGAGCGCGCTCTTGGCTGGACGGCGCTGCTGCCGCTCCTGCTGCTCAGTCCGGGGGCGACGGGGCCGCGGCCGCGCCGGGCTGGGCGAGCGCCGGTGACCGCAGAGGGGGCGGGGCAGAGGGATGGGCCGGGCACCTCGTGAAACTTTTCGAGACCGTCCTCGCGCGTTGGGGATGGTCTGGAAAAGTTTTACCCGCGGGACGGGAGTTGAAACTCGCCTGCGCGATGTCGGCCCCAGGCTGGGCACAGCGGAGCAAGTTTTCTCCTGCGCTGCTGAGCTAGCGTTACCGTATTTCACGTAGAGGACACTCATCGTTACCGTATTTCACGTAGAGGACACTGCTGGGGACAGGGGTGTGCGTGTGGGTTGTGTGGAGGGGGCGGGTACAGTTTCCATGGCAATACCACGTCGGGTCTCCCTTCTGCGATGCAGCAATGCCTTCAGAGCTGGGTGCCCGGCCAGCAGCAGCTGCTCTCCAGCCACCCAGCAGCTCTGAAGGCAGGAAAAAGGAGGAGCAAGGAAAACTCCTGGACATTTGTTTGTCTGGGCGAATTTTCGAAATACGGAGATCAGAAGACCAAAAAAGAGGTCGTCTGGCAAAACCCGGGTGGTTGGTAACCCTATATTGAGCGGTTGTATCCTGCCTCCCATCTGCCGGTTATGCCGGCCTGCATCTCTCACAGCCCTTCTTGCTGTCTCCCATAAATGTGCAAGGCCACCTCCCTGTCTTCCTTCAGATCCCGTCTTCAGATTCTCCACTGTTATGTGTCAATGGAGGCAACTTCTGTGCTGTGTTTCCCTATCATGCTACTCAGTGCTGTTCCATTGTTACATGGTATTCTGCTTGTCTCACTTGAACCCAGTGTTGTTTCTTGTCTTGTACTTAGTTGGTAAAGTCTTTGAACCAGAGGTGCTTTTGATTGTGTGTTTGTATCACACCTGACGCAGTGGGGCCCTGATCTATGGTTGGAGCCCTTAAGAATTGCCACAATACAAATAATAATTTCACTTGGATATTAAAACAAGTAATAGGCTGTGTGTGGTGAAAGGAAAACTGTATCCCCAGTGAACTGGGAGTGGGGCCTGGTATTGAAGCCAAATACCCTGTTCCTGCTGTTGTCTGGAATAGGAGACACCATTTCTCTCTGCCACTTGCACTAGGGCCACTGAACCAGTGTAACTGAGGATCCTGTAGCTCCCCCCTTGGCCCTGTCTCGTCTCTCTCTGTACTGGCTTGTGGGGCTGACACAGACTCTCTTCATTGTATGCAGATGATGTGGAGGCTTCTTTTAGGGCTATTATGCTTGTGTCTCTTTTGCAAACCCATCAATGTCTTGAGGGGTGTGAATGGCTTTATGTGGACCCTCAGTTGCAATTTTAATATCTAATAACCCTGACTCGAACAACAACTAAACATAAAAAGCCCTATCTTGCATGAATATATCTAGATTTAACTTAATCTTGGGCTAAAAACAAGTTTGAGTTGCTGTTTAAAATAGTCTTTTACTACACAAATAAATAGCCTTTAAAAACTAAAAGCTTTTTCATGTAAATGCTGCAAATTCTATGCCACTTGTTTCTGTCTGTCTCCAGAGACATATTCTTATTTGGTTGATTCAATGTATCTGTATTTAGAAATTTATGATGGTGTTTTAGCTGTTACTAATAACGTGTACAGTTTCCTTGTACAGAAATGGATTTTGAGGCAGTTGCAAAGTACTCAACGTTACACGTGAAACCTGATGGACTTACCCTTCAGTATGGAACTGCTGGATTTCGTACAAAGGCAGGACATCTTGATCATGTCATGTATCGCATGGGTTTGCTGGCAGTACTAAGGTCCAAGAAGACCAAATCTACTATTGGAGTCATGGTTACAGCATCTCACAATCCTGAAGTAAGAATGTTTCTGATTGTATTCTTTGTTAAAAGAGGAAAATAGGTGGTATAGGCCAAAGAAGAATCAAAATCTCTGAGTTGGCAGAGATTTAAAGCCAGATCCTGTGAACACTTGTGCATAATTTAAGCATGTGAATAGTCCCATTAACTGCAAATAAGACTACTTGCATGCTGGAAGCTGCTTTGCCACACAAACTCATACCCTCATCTTTGTTCTTCCCTCTCCCTCTGGAAGGAGAACTGCTAAAGTACAGGACCTTATGAGGATGAAAAGCAGGGAGCACACCTGAGGGACATCAAATTCTTTCAGCAAATTCTATTTTTTTAAGTTGACTGTTGCTTTTTGAAAGCAAATGTTATAAGTGAAGCATTTGCTTTGCTTATCTGCTGCTCTTAAAATATTTTTGACTATGAAATCGCGAAGCCTATCGCTTTGATATCAACTGACCCTCTTTTACAGAACTGCCAGAAAAATAGTAGGTGACTTAATATTTTGATTGTATTACTGATTTAGGCTATGTGTGGGTTTGTTTGGTAGCTAGGCCAAGTTTTATTTACACTTTAGGTCTAAATGAAGCCATAATGATGTATCTATAGCTGTCTTCTGTCTTTAAAGAGACTGCTGGGTTTTTCACTTTTAGACTCAATACATTTATTTTCTTCCAAGGAAGACAATGGTGTAAAGTTGGTTGATCCTCTGGGTGAAATGTTGACCTCTGCCTGGGAAGAATATGCTACACGCTTAACTAATGCAGAAGAGCAAGAAATACAGAGCATACTAACTGAGATCTGCCAGAAAGAAGCAGTGAACCTGCACCAACATGCCTCAATTTGTATTGGTAGAGACACCAGGTAATTGGGGCGGGTGGGGGAGGAGGGGGAATACACACACACATAGACTATTGAACTACCAAAGTTGCAGTGAGTGAGGCCTAGGTGTGCGTTTCTGCATGGTGCTTTTGTAAAAAGTGGTGATTGTCTTTATTCTTTTTCAGACCTAGCAGTGAGAAACTTTCACAGTCAGTAATAGATGGTGTATCTGCTCTTGGAGGTCAATATCGTGGTATGTTGACATTTAACCTGGTGCTTCATATTTGAAGTTTTTATGTAAATATGAACTACAGACCCAAAATTGTAGCTCAGATACCATTTCCGTTACTGCTTATAGTGAATATTTGTGTGGGTTGGGGATGATCTTAATGTAAGTGGATACTTCTACATAAGTTTACTTGAAAGTTTTCAGTTAGGTCTTTTGCAAAATATTTTCTATAATATACAGTAGTAAATATTGTATATCTCTAAATAGGAGTCAAGGTGGGTGAGGTAATATCTTTTTTGCGCCAACTTCTTTTGGTGAAAGAGACAAGATTTCGTGCAACACAGAGCTCATCTTCTAAAGTGCTCCCAGGGTCATCTTTTGAATGTGTTGTGATGCCTTCAAAAGATGAGCTTGGAAATTCATAACTTTGCTAGACAGTAAAAATCATGGTCTTTAATAAAGCCACTGGATTTATGGGTTATTACAACAATTCTAAAACCCATTAGCCCCCCCTCTTGTGTCCTATGACTGCAGGGGTGCTAACCGGCCAGTTTACCTTGTATGGTCCCTTTAGAATATTTAACTACTTATGCTAAACTATCTGTTCCACCTTGTATTTGGCTGTTACACTCTGAGGATTTGTCTACGCTTAAAACAGTATAACAGAACTGATGCAGCTGCGCCATTGTAGCAGTTCAGTGCTGACAATACCTACGCTAACGGGAAAGATTTTGTGGACCTAGTGCTGTCTACACAGGGACTTAGGTCCATTTAACTATGCTGCTCAAAGGTGTGGATTTTTCACATGCTGATGGACATTGGTTTAACTATCTAATTTTCTGATGTAGACCATGCCTGAATTCCTTTCCCAGACCTGAAGAAAAGCTCAGTGTAGCTCAAAAGTTTCTCTCTCACCTTTTATTAGACCAACTTCTGTTGGTATTACCTCACCCACCTTGTCTCTCTCTAATATCCTGGAAACAACAATCTAAACAGGAGTGACTCTTCTATTATTTTAATATTGTGACTTATTTTATATTAGATTATGGTCTGGTAACAACACCACAGCTGCATTACATGGTCTGCTGTCAAAATACTCAAGAGCACTATGGGAAGGCAACCGTAGAAGGTTACTACCAGAAACTATCCAAAGCTTTTGGGGCACTGATAAAACAGGTGAGGGTAGTTATGTTTTCACTAAATAATTCATTGCTTATATTCATGTAAATGCACAAACTGGATATCTTCCATATACAGTGCAAAAAATAGCTCAGAACACGTCACATGTGCTTGTTTTCTGCTATGGGGAGTTCTGAGATAGCTATAGATTTTTATCCGAAATATTATCGTTGACTGTAATGCCTTTCCTGCCTCTCTTTTCTGAAGGCTTCCAGCTGTGGAGATGACCCGAGGTGTCTGAAGATAGATTGTGCAAATGGTATAGGAGCCCTGAAACTAAAGGAAATGGAACGTTACCTTCCGAAGAAACTGTTAATTCACTTATATAATGATGGAACCAAGGAGAAACTCAATCATTTATGTGGTGCAGACTTTGTGAAAGTTCATCAGAAACCTCCTCTAGGTATGTAATCGACAATCTAAATTTTTTAACCCTTTTCAAATACAGACTCTATTAAGCAGCATGCTGAGCAATAACTTTCAAAGCATAGGACTTAGCATGGAAGCACAGGGATGCGTAACTTCCCCAGATATAGGTGACTGATCTTTGTGGAGCCCCTTAATGCTGTAAATCATCAAAGTGATAACAGATTACTCAAAGCTTTAAGCTTTTATCACTTAGATTAAGGCCACTGTTTTCAAACCTGAGCAACTTAAGTTAGGAGTGTAAATCAGAATTAGAGACTTTGATTTTATTGGTGTGCTGAGCATTTACAGCTGCCCATTGAAATCATTAGGAACATGGGATGCACAGCATCTCTGAAACTCAGGCCACTTTTGTTTTTAGGTGGCTAACTGGATGTACATTCCTAACCCTTTACTTGTTCACAATCAAACTTTGGCCTATGGGTTTTCCATGCTACTGGGACTTGCTAATTTACCTGCCAGCTGCAGAGGAGCTGCAATTGCACTGCCTCACTCAGGTATCAACTTGCGTGAGAGAAGGGATGGCAAGGGGAGGGGAGTTGGATAAAATGCCTCGACAGAGAGGATAATAGTTGAGTATGCTTTTCTCTCATGCATGAACCAGAATGTGTTTCCAGAGCAAGAGATTCTGGGATGGGATGGGATGAGGAGGCATTGGAGCTCCCATCTTTCCTCTTTCAGAAGCTCTGCTCTTGGGATCTCTAAAACCAAACAATAGGATGTCAAGAAATATTATTCTTTGGCATGAAAGTCCCCAAAAAATCCTTCTTTTCCTTCCCATTCCCCCCTCAACCCTTCTTAATGACCTAAGCGAGCTAACATAGGGAAGGATCATAAAGTCTGGGAGAAAAATAACTAGTTTCCTTTGTAAAGCATCATTTGAGCTCTGTATTGCTAGATGGTAGCTGCTAGTTGGCTATCACCTGGTTATTTCTTTTAGTGAGTATTAAAGAGTTTGCTTGGTCCTGTAAAACACAGAGCAACATATAGTCTCTGCCCCAAGGAGCTTATGCTTAAAACTAGACAGACAAAACACACTGCATTGTATGACCAGCATATCCATTTATCTCTAAGTGATGCAAAACATTCATATATAATCTTAGTGATGGATGCTATAGAAAACGCTATAGTATCTAAGGGTCTTATACGACAATGTTTTTTGGTGTAACACCAATTTGGTAGATTTAATGGCCAAAGGTTTCATAAATGTGGGCTCACTCGGTATAATACTAGCATTAAGGAGAGGGAGTTCAAAGTGTAAGGGAAGAAATGAGAACTAACCTAAAGCAGGTGGGGAAAAATGTATTGAAGATGAAAAGAACCTTTGATGCAGAAGTGCTAATGTCCATCCAGCCTCTAGACAGTGAGCATTAAAGTGGGAGAAACCATGGCAAGAGGCCAAGAAAACAGTGGAATCACTGTGAATAAGCACTTTGTGGAAATGCTTGTACTTTACTCAAGTAGAGGAGGGTTGTATTTGGAAGCAAGACACATGGAGGTTTATGAATATAATATCTAATTGGTTTATGTATTCATTTCAGTCAGTTTGTAAAGATGTTATGAGGAAAGGTCTGGTTATGGTGCAGCATGCACCAAGCTGACATCATCTAGCTCAGTGGTTCTCAACCTCTTTACCATTATGGGCTGCATATACAGCTCTGTCTGAGTTATGTGGGTAGCATCCTCACAATATATATATATATATACACAACCTGTATGGCCCTGAGGATGTCACATGGGCTGCAGCTGTGTGCTGATTGGGCCGCGGGTTGAGAACCACTGATCTAGCTGCTTCCCAGTTTTTGTACTTTCAGACTTTCACCCTGAGGTGAAGCCCATCTGTCTCATTTTGAGCTAATGCCTGCACATCTGTGGATTATGGAGGGAGTACTAGGTGTCTCTGGTCTCTGATTTGGATCAATAGATGATGTAGCTCCTTAAATACTCTGTGGTGGCTAGGCATGTGTTTGAGAGGTGTGGGCATTTGGTAGGTCTGGATTCTATTTTTGGTGTCATAATTGCTATTTGCTACTTATTTAACAGAGTATACTGCAGTCTGACCACTAGAAGTACGTCTGAGACCATATTTCATATAGACTTTGTAACCTGACCTTTTTAAGGTGGTATAACAATAAATGGGTTAGAGACTGAATTTTCAGTTTTTCATTGCAAAGTGAACATGTATTTTTTCTTTGCAACTGCCATTCAAAGCAGCTTACCTGATTAGAAAAGTTCAAGGGAGATTTTCTTAGTAAAATCAACTTCCTGCTCTCATGTTACTAAAAGTTTTTCATGTTTAGAGACTGTGCATGTGTGTAACTAATCTCCTTTCTGAAACTTCTCATAGATAGTTGGATGGATAGATATTTGAACTAACTAGAGTTTTGCTTCTCATTCCATATCTAATAGTTTCTACTTCCCTGTGTATTAGGACTAGAAATCAAACCTAATGAAAGATGCTGCTCGTTTGATGGAGATGCAGACAGAATTGTTTATTATTATAATGATACTGCTGGCCATTTTCATCTTCTGGATGGAGATAAAATAGCAACTTTAATTAGCACTTTCATTAAAGAACTTCTTATCAAGGTAACTTCACATATACAGTAAAGGGTTTTGCTTTGGCCCAAACTGTGAAACATAGCCTCTCACCTTCACAGGTTGAGATGTATGTGTGGGTGTCAATGCACTTGGGTATTCTTTCTAAATATGCAGACTGATGCAAAATCCAATATTTAAAAAAAGAGCCCTTTTTATACCTTAGTTGCTGTGGCAAAAGGAGTGACCTAATTTTTAGAGGACAAGGGAGCTAGCTTTAAATTCATGCTGAAACTAGAAAACTTAGCACTGACTGCTTGACCATCATGCCTTGACTAGGGACTGAAAAAAGTCACCCTACTTTTAGATTTCATTTTACTGCTGACAACCTGAGATGTTTTCCTGCCTCTTCACTCTTTTAACTCCATTTTGACCCAAGTTAAGCTTGAGGGCTCAGTCCTGCACTCCCCTTCCCTTGAACTCAGTTTGCATTTGATTTGCCTTCGAGTGCATTTTCTCATGTCCTTAGTGACGGTGAATGGTGCTGCCTGGACAGACCCGGAGTATAAAATCCCACTGTGCGCTGGAGTTTAGAAGAGGGGTTCCAATCTCCATTCCCACTTGGTCCTTGGTGCCTCTGAGACTGTTCTGCCAAGGCACGTTCCAGTTGGTGTCAGTTTCTCCGATAGACATTGACTCACTTCTCCTGGGGCCAGAGATACAGTATCCCATGATAACCTCTTTTGACTGTGAACCTGGCAAAGGCCAGTTCCAATAGTGATTTAATGTCAAAAAGCTCTGTGTCCTACGAGTCCTACATCCTTCAGATTCTCAAATGCAGCAGAGTTCTGAAAGTACATCAGGAGAGTAATTCTATGTGTTGAAAATCTTTCACCTCATTAAATGTTCTATTCGCATCCTAAACTAAAATCTTGGTTTAGCTTTTCCTATATACTGTGCCTTTCTGAAGATTTATATGTCTTGAATTGAGCATTTTACTTTTTTTGTCTGCTCAGATAGGACAAACTCTGGAGATGGCAGTGGTACAAACAGCATATGCTAATGGGAGTTCTACACGTTATCTTGAAGAAACCATGAAGGCATGAAGTAATCTTTTCTCTCCATCTCCTCCACATTTGCTTCCTACCTTTTAAAAAAGCACCCGTAAAGTACTACAGTGATGGACACCAGGCAGACCTAAAATGAAATAAATCTATTTTGCTTTAAACTTCATTAACAATTAAATTATTGGTGGTAAACAAGATTTTAAAGGTGGGAAGAAATGTCAGTCTCAGTTCTAGCTAACTTAAAAGTTGGATTGCCAGTGCTAAACAAAATCTTATTTTTTTTACCCTTATTTAGAAAGCTTCAGAGTCAGAGCCCTTTATACATTTAGACAGCTGAGGGAAACAGATTAGGCCTGATCGCCTTAGAACATTCAATGTTGTTGAAGTGATATTTATGGTCCTAATATTTAGTTCAACTTCTTCTCAGTGAGGCTCCCTAGGCACCCACCCTTCAGTTGCCTTCCTAGACAGAGCTCTCTCGGTCATTCATTGGGCTACCACTAAAATAATATGCTTCCGGTCACAAACCTTAACTCTTTTCTAAACAGTCATGGACCTGGTTTGTTCTAATGGGTTAGGCACAGATTTGGGAATCAGGAGATTGCCCAAGGACACGCATGGAGTTGTCACTTAGGGCTAGATCCACCAAGGTACTTAGGCACCTAAAGAGGGGGCTAGGTCCTTAAGTCCACTCTTTAGGTGCCATTGACATTCTCAAAACCACCTCTCAGCTGCCACCTAATCCCCAGGCACCTAAGTGTCTCCTGCTAGGCATGTTAAAAGCCAGACACCACCCCGCAGCCAAGAAGCTGCTACAACCCCTTGCGTAAGCCAAAGCCCTAGTGGCTCCAAAGTGGGAGTTGCGAACTAGGCATTCTCCTGCCTATCTCACCAATGGGGCCTAATCCTCTAGGCAGGCTCAGAGGACATGTACTGAATCAGGCCTTGTGCCAAAGACAGCAGTGTGTTCATCCCAATAGTTAAAATATTCACCTGTGATGTGGAGCAAGTTTCCTATATCCCAGGTGGATGTCCTAACTACAGGACTTTTGGCTATAATGATGGGGGGGGGGGGGGGTTTCCTCCCCGCCCCCCAAGCCAAAAAAGGTCTGATTTTTGGCTAGTAGGACATGGACTACCTAAGCAGCTGATCTGTTTTAGACACCTAACTCCAGGAGAGGGTTCATGGCTGAGAACTCCAAGCCCCACCCATTTCATCTTCAGTTCAATCCTGGCTAGCACAGGCAGCTCCCTAGGTTCTGAGGAAACTAGCTTCCCTTTCTTAGGCCCCTAACTCTCCCTGTGCATTGTAGGGGGAGCATTCCACTAGGTGGCGGGGGGGCCAGGCGTTGGAAAAGCTCGGTATCTTTTTGCACCTACCCTTAATCTTTTCTCCTCCCATTTTGTATGGATAAATGAGAAAGCTACTTACCCAATAGGTCTGTAGTGAGAATTCGGTAACTTCTGCTAATCACTTTGACTACAAAAAAACAGTATCTGTACTAAACATTCATAGTGCATCAAGGCATTTAGCTATTTTCCTGACACTTAATTTCATGGCTAACAGTTTGATCTTGTGTTTCTACCATCTACTCAAGATGTTGATTTCCTACCACTTTGTCTGCTTTTCTTGTATCTTGGGGTTGTAGGTGCCTGTTCATTGTACCAAAACAGGAGTAAAGCACTTGCATCACAAGGCCCAGGAATTTGACATTGGAATTTACTTTGAGGCGAATGGGCATGGCACAGTAAGTACTTGTGGGCATTATAGCTTATTTGAGTTTTAAAACTTAACCACCAAATTAGCTTGAGAATAATGTGCTACATTCCATACCTCCAGTACAAATGGGACTTTCCCCCTACCCTATTCTCTTGTTTGCTAATCACCTTTTTTCCTTCTCTATTCTGTCCACCCATTGCCACTAACTGTTGAGTATTCTTATGGGAGTTCCTGGAAGTGAAACCCAGAGACAATTAATTGGGTTTAGTTGGCATAACACACAATCATCTCTCTCTAATTGCTGTATGAACTGTTTAGAAATGTGTCCATTGATGACATAATTCTATTATCATATCTTTTTCTCTAGGTATTATTTAGTAAAGCTGCTGAAGAGAAAATAAGACATCTGGCAAAAGAAGAAAAAGAGAACCAAAAAAGAGAAGCTGCAAAGATGCTTGAAAATACCATTGACTTGATTAATCAAGTAAGAGCTGAACTGTAAAAATCAGATATTTTGATTCTGATGCAGGGGGCTAACAATGTTGGTGTCTTGAGTGACTGCTAAGTTGCAGGATGGGGAGTGTGTAGAAAATTTTGTGGAGGAAGACTACACACCATGACAAAACAGGCAAAGGGAAGGAGATGGCCTATTTTAAACATCCTACCACACTGGGCAGACAGC
Source organism: Emydura macquarii macquarii (assembly GCF_026122565.2). Lineage (NCBI taxonomy): Eukaryota > Metazoa > Chordata > Testudines > Chelidae > Emydura > Emydura macquarii. The sequence goes on from NW_027132434.1 coordinate 3,845,123, forward strand.
CATGGGCACCTGCTATTGTCTCCCCACATTTGCACAACTAAAGGAAGACATGTTTGAATAGTGTAACTGTTCCCATTAGAAAGATGTCCACTCATACAAAGGCAAAATACTTCCATCTGGTCTGGCCTTTGGCACTTGTAACTAGAGAAGAGGAAGGGGATTGGATTGCTTGGGAAACTGTAGAATGACACCTCAGACTCCACGTCCCATTACCAGTTTAATTTTGGTTGAATTGCACCAAAATGGTAACTTTCATCTGAAGGTTGTTCACTGGCCTGTGAAGTGAGATGATGGAATGTACAGGCCCTTGTATCCATGGAAGCATTGGTATTCTTTTTGGCAGCCTTAGCCCAGAAGCTAAGGATCGAATAGGCATGAGCATCTTACTTTATTGGAGTGGTTCCTTTAATGCACAAGTGTGAATTATCCTTTGCCAGAGTAAGTGTAGGGAAGGAACAAGTCACCTGTCCTCACTGAATCTGACCTAATATGAGAAGTACTGGGGTTCCTCTTCAACTACTAGAATTCATCTTTGGTAAATCCAACATTCCAGTGAAGCATGCTGCATGTTCTCTAGTACTTCGCTTCCTCCCCCTGCTCTTAGTAAGGAAAATCAAGCTTGTGACAGTCACCCAGTAATCCTGCTGCATTTTCAGTGACTCTTTTTAGATTTTTTTTTGAGAATTGTTTTGGCCAATTCAACAAAATACCCTGGGATTTTCTAATTGTCATTGAAGACTCCTTTATTTTCTTCATATTCATAGACCGTGGGTGATGCCATCTCAGACATGCTAGTGATTGAAGCAATCTTGGCTCTAAAGGGTCTGACAGTACAACAGTGGGATGCCATCTATGAAGATCTTCCAAACCGCCAGCTCAAAGTTAAGGTTAGTGATACTATAATGCTGGCCAGAGTATAGTGGTCAGTGTGTGTCTGTCTCTCTCTCTGAGACCCTCCCTGCATTCTTCTGTTCACCAGCCTGCCTCTCCTTCCTGCTGAAGATATGAAGTGATCTATGCCATATTGTGATATTTTTACTCTTCTTCAAAGCAGCTAAGAGAAATAACAAAAAGACCAAGGAGACCTTCACTTACTGAAGCAGCAAATCAGATTAAATGACAGACAAATCGGAGGCCCAACAAGAAGCTTATTTTAGAAGGGTAGTTCTTCATATGTTGTTTGGTCCTGCCACTGTAGGTTGCAGACAGACGAGTCATTGATACAACAGCTGCTGAGAGATGTGCAGTTACACCCCCGGGGCTACAAGAAAAAATTGATGAGCTTGTAAAGAAATACAGCCGGTCACGAGCTTTTGTCCGCCCATCAGGAACAGAAGATGTTGTTCGAGTATATGCTGAAGCAGACACACAGGTCAGAACTGAAACAATTTGTCTGTACATCAGCTGTAAGCAATGCAGTCCTCTGATACAGCACCACTAAAACTACTGAGTTTTGGGGTGAGGGGGGAAGAGCTTATTGGGGACAAACTTTAGAATAGGTGAAGAAAATAAGTGTAAGTTAGGACCTCTAACCTGATAAGTAGAATGAAGCAATTTTAGGATTGTTTTCTTTTTCTTTTAAATATTTCCAAGCCTGTTTGAGAGTCTATAGAGAGAAACCTAGGGTTTACCACAGGGCTCGACAAATTTGCTTTGGAGCGAGGAGCCAGCCCAAAAATTAAGGAGCCAGACAACATGCGCTCAGCGGCGGGGCACGCAGGCTGGAGCGCAGCAGCCGCTCCCCCCGGAGAAGTACTAGGCGCCAGAATTAAATTTCTAGGCACCACGGCGACCTGGCGCCCAGAGTTTGTCGAGCCCTATTTTACCATGATTAGCTAACGTGACTTTTAAAGATATTAAAGCCTGTCTACAGTAGGTGCTAAACACACTTTCAGTGATGTTTAAAGAAAATCTCCTCCCTGTGCCCAATCTTGATATGTGCATAGTGACTCCAATCCAGCCTAGACTGTCAGTGCCTGAGTGTTTCCCATCTCTTACTGGGATATGGGAAATAAAATCAGTGACTGATTGTGATCTGGTCCCTTATGGCAACAAGGACTACCATCACAAAAAACCCTATTCTAACTGATAGTATGTTGCTGTTTTATATGAAACCAAGGAATTAGTGGCCATAGAAACAACTTGCCCTAGAAGTGGCTTTTTCAGACCAAGATTAAAGGTCTTTTGAAATCTTGTATTGCTATAATTATATTGCTGCTGGATAACATTGATTTGAACTATGAGGCTCAAATGTACAGCCTTCTAGGAATACTTATATTCACATGTCCAGAAAAACTGCCTCCAATGTTAAAGTTCAGATCAAATGAACAATGCTTACAGCCTAGTATAACGCTTTGGTTTTTTTTAAACAATCTACAGGAGAATGCAGATTCCCTCGCACATGAAGTAAGCCTCGCTGTTTACCATCTAGCTGGTGGAATAGGAGAACCACCCCACCCTGTGTTTTGAAGGACACAGCTGTGATCATACTACCTATACATCACTACTTTATTTTTTTTCTTTTGTTATTTCTGACTAATCACCCAGTTTAAAAAAAAAAAATGAAGTGGAATATCTCTTAATGGGACACTCCTGCTGCTCTGACCATTGGAGTTTTTTTAAGCCTCTTTAGACCTTTTACTTCTGTTTGAAGTACAATAACAGAACTGGAAACAAATGTCTCTGCTGTCTTTAATTGTTCTCAATCTGAGCTGGAGTATCTTCTATGTAAATGAGTTAAATTTGAATGCTCCAATCTCTTCCCTGGACACTTACGTGCTGTATTGCTAAAGGTAGTACAACATTAGTGGCTATTTAACGGTCTGCTCTATGACAAACTTTCCACTTAAAGCAAGCAGTGTTTGGGGATTTGTCTACACTGCAATCAGGAGTGCTGCGCTACTATGTAGTAACTTGGGTTGCAGCCCACAAAAGCTTATGCCTGCAGAAATTAAATTTGTTAGTCTTTATAGTGCTACAGAACTCTCGTTGTTTTTGCTGTATACAGACTAAGAGAGCTACCCCTCTGGAACTTTCCATTTTAATGGTGACTGAGCAGACCTTATGTTGCTGTCTTCATCTGTTAAGGCGGCCATGAGTGGCCTCTAAAACTTTAGGGACCAGTGTTTCCTGTATGTGGTACCTGTCCTCAAGTGCTCTTGCAGGCTCCTCAGCTGTACTACATAAATTTCTCTAAATCACTATAATCACATAGCAGCAGACAGCAGTAACACATTCTGTAATAAACTTGGATACATCTTAACTGTAACAATACAGCTGTAACTTTTAGAGCCCGGTGTACCTCTCTCTTCCCAGCCTGGTATTATTTCCCTCTTTAATACTGGAAATTGGAGACATCACTCACATTGACTCTTAAATTAATCCCATGCTACATGTGTTGTCCCTCATTTTGAGACTTCTGTGCTCACATTTCTACCTCAATAGACTGAGAATTACTCTGTCCTGTGATAGGGACAGATTAGTCTTTCCATATCACAGACACAGGACAGAACCTGCTATTCAGCATTCTCCATTGTCAGTTTCATTTCCCCTTACTGCCACAAGAAAATCTTTCCTCACTGACAGACACTTTCTAGGACATGTTTGTAAGAAATCACAGCTCAGGTAAATCAGTTTGTTTCATAAATTTTTCATGTGATTCAAGGCTTTAGTAAGAATGAAAATAGAAATATTGAGTAGCATGCACTACTGGACAGTGGAATACAGCAACAATATTAACTTAATCCTTTGATGTCTGGGTAATGGACAGAACTAAAGTATTTTAGTAATGTGTTTGATTAGATCATTCTTGCCTTAAGTACAGGCAAAGCACCTTTTATTTTAGTGCCATATATGCTTTTGGTAGGCATATAGTGCACATGGGTCTCCCACAGTAGAATACAATAGGGACCATCACTCAAAGAACTAGCAGATTACCAATTTAACAAACGCTGAGAAAAAGTGTGTCAGCCACTTCCAATGAGTTGAGAAATGAAGACCACAGAAATAAACTGGAAACAAACTGAAAAATGTGCAACTTGTATTTTGTAGTTCCTTTTTTTTTTAAAGACAGAACTCAAGACAACAAAACACAGATACTGTAAATATTAGGCACCATAAGCAATATGCGCTACCAATATTTAAACTTGATTCAGGCCACATCCAGAACTCATCTCTTATTTACAGATATTTAAATTAAATATAACCTGAAGTGTTCATTACATACAGAGTAAGAAAAGAAAACTATACAGCTCTGAAAGATACAGCATTTCATTTAAACAATTACATTACATTTAAGCTGATTAGTGCCAGTGATAGCTCACGTTTTTATGACACCTTCCAGAAAATCCTTCTCAACCATCTCTTCAATTTTTTGCCTTGCTTTGCTGGAGAATGTTTTTTGGTTCTCCATTTTTATGTCCTTATTGGGGAAAGAGTTTGGGTAAAGGATAGGGCTCCCTGAGTGTCCAACACATCTGCTTGTAACTTTGCTGTTAAAAACCTGGCTGAGTACATTGAAGAAAGGGAGAAGTTGCTCAATGCTGCGGACAGTATAGATGGTTAACAGCAAGTGACCTGGTTCCCAACTTAATGTTTTCCCTGAGCTGTCCTCCTCTGGGTTTTTCTGTAAATACAGATAAGTATGAAATAGTACAGAACAAAACCCAAAAGCAAATCACATAGGACAAGCAGAAAATATGAGAAATGGTGTTGCCCATTAAAATATTTCAGTACATTGCTACCAGCAGAATAGATGCTAAATGCTCTCCTCTCTGCTCGGAATAGTCATATCCTGGAGATTCACTAAGTCACCTACTAAAGCAGATTTGTTCTTTGGCATTAGTGGCATCTCTCATCTCAGCCTGTTGCCAATATTATTGAAGACACAAATCCCAGAACAGAGACATTAAAATAAAATTACTTACCAAAAATTGAGTTGTTTCAGAAGACATTGTCCACACACTTAGGTTACATGCATGTGCTTTGGGCATTGTTTGAAGGAGAAACTTCTGGAACCCCACCACTAAAGACAGCAGTCAAAGGGTGTGTGCATATCTCTCTCCTTTAGGGTTTTCTAAAGCATTAATCACTAGTATCTACTGTGCACTACGTTGTAGTCTTTAACCATCAGTTTCCTTTTTGATCCAAATTACCATGACTATAACCTAACCTAGAAAATGACCAAGACTATGTCAACACTCGAGAGGACATTGCTCTATGTAGACCAGTATAGTATATTGGCAGTATTTCTTCTATCACAAAGCAGACATATCCAGCTTCTTGAGAGACAGCGGGGGAGGAAGAGGAGAAGCACGACATCAATGAGTCATGTCTTGAAATGCCTCTGATCTGTGCTTTCCCTCCCACTGGGGCTATAATACATTCAGAATAAGGAGTGGAGAATGGAGAATTATCAAAGGAAACATCATGGAACCTGAGCAGACAGCATGAGAGCAACATGAGAAACCCCTAACATCGGGATGTGAAAGAGGAGGATGAAGAGGAAGGCATGAGAAGAGAGTACTGTTACTGTTTACTCACGTTTCAGCCCCTGGGTAACCACAGATTTATTTAAAATATATTCTACAAACAATGTATTTTTTACCCTTTAAATAACATTAAGCATCTTTTGGCAATTGAAGACCTACAGGACATTTCCATTATATAAAACAGTCCTTGAAATGCAGGACAATATATTCTATTTTTCTTCAGCAATGAAGCTGTTTAATTCTCTCTTGTTAAAACTGTCACTTATTTGGTAAAAATGTCTTGAGTACAAAACAGGCTGTGTAACAAATCAGAGCACAGAGGATCCAGAATTCTACTACAGAATGAGTTGCTGACCCTCTGCTTTTTAAAAAAATATTACAACCTGGGCCAAGTCATGACCTAACTTGGTCTCTCAGTCAGTGCAGCTGGAGAAGAAGGTTTAAAACTTAAGTTATTGATTTTTGAAAATGTTTCCTTTCTCCCAGCGTTCACTAGCATTGTATTCAGAGAGGAAGAGAATTTCCAATGTTGATTTTGAGTGTATTGCCTCAAGGTTGACACTTAGGGGTGGGGTTGTTCCAAAAATAATCACCACCATTTACTCATTACAAACATTAGTGCTAGATGTTATCAATCAAAGTGCATTTGTGCAAATTCCACTAATCTGTCTGGATATGATCAATGAAGTACAAATCCATCTATGCCATTTCTATGGCCTTTCTTCACCGTGGTATCTAAGCAATGCTACTAATTTGTCTGATGGGTAAATGACCTGTATCTTGACACAAAGACTAGAATATGGGTTATGTGCTTGGTTTCTGATGTGCGGTAGAAACACAATTTATTGAAACCCTATTTTTTAAAACCCCTTTTACTTAGAGAAGCTGGCTTAACAATAATACATTTCTCTGTAGTCATCTACATAAATAGAGGCACTTTGGACTCTATTCTTTTGTCTTCATCCAAATAGCCGTAACTCTGTTCTCTGATGAGAGTTATCCCCTTTTATTGAAATCTCCAGATACCACACATCTTTGTGAGCATCAGGTGGTGATAAATAAGTTTTTGTTTCACAACTCAAGCATCAAAGGCCACCCTCACCTGATGCTTGGCCATCTCCACTCCCTCCAAAATCATCGTTTGAAAGTCCTCCTGCTTGTCCTGTGGAAGGAAAGAGGAGAACTTTCAGACTGTGTTCCAGCAATTAAAATAATACTTAGCCATGAAGGCTTTGTAGTTGGCAATTTGGGTGTTGCGTTTTAGTAAAAGAAATTCCTTTCCCAAAAAGAGCCCATTGTCTGAAACCACAGCCTGGGGGCATCAGACTGTGGAGTTAGTGTGTGGGGAAGGAGGCTAATGGCAGAAAGAAATTCCACTATGTTTCTCTGTTTCTTGTCAGTGCTGACTGAGGATTGGAGAACACCTCCTTCAGCCCAAATGTGCTTGGGGAATAGCAAAGTGCATGAATCTGGCTATCACTCAAAGTGTCCTGAAGCTAAAGTGATACATCCTGCTGATAAGTTGTATACTCCAAAAGACGCACACTCTATCTTCATCAGTATTTTTCCACTGCAACTACAAAGAAACAATGGAATGGAAGCTGATATTTATCATCTCACTCCCATTCCTCTCATCCTTGTACTCCCAGTTTGTGGTTCACAATTTGTAACTGCTGCCTTGACTAGAGGATTCTAGAAGTTTCTGGAAACTCTGTAAGTCCTTGAAACACACTGTGAAAAGTACTGAATTTAAAAAATGTGATCTCAACATCAATACATACCAGCAGAGAACTAATATTATAAATCAGTCAAAGACTATTTTGGAATGCACCATATGCATAAGCGATGTTAAAATGCTGTACCTTCAAACATCAAGCAAGGAATATACAGTATTTAACAATTCATTTAATGATACAGACTAAATCTGATTAGCATTGCAATGTGGGAAGAGACGTTTATGGGGTTCATTTTCCTGGCTAATCAAAAACAAGAAGTTGAAGAATCTTGACTTGCATCACATATTTTGCTTCAAATCCTGTAGTTTGGAGCCTTTTGTTTAATGGTACATATATACCTACAACACCAATTTACCCCCACACATTTTCACATAGCATATACCTACAGCAATGGGTGTTTTTCATCCTAAAGAGACAGTTCAGTGCAAAGTAAATTTTCCAGTGGTTAAACACAGTATGCCAGCATATGCCATCACCAGGGGTGTAACAATATTCAGATAGGCCTCCAAGAATAAACTCAAAGTTAGCATCCCCGCAAAGCTTTGAAGTGTCCCTCTCTTGTCTCTTCTACCCTTTGTCTAAGCTTCCCCACCCTTCCCCAGTGCAGTCTTTCCCCACGTTCTCAGTTCCATCTCCACCCCAGCAGTGGCAAATATTTTCAAAACTACCAGATAGTGTTTTTCCCATTCCATGGCAGCAATTATATTCTGCAATAAGTGAAGGAATTTGGTAGCCTTCTCCACTTCAGCTGGTCCTCTGCTCATTTTCCAGCCAGCAAGGGATTCAACAACATACATAGTTCTCTAGCTCTTTCTGCTGTTTGTGCTTTGTAAGTGTTAGCGGAAATAATCCCAATGGAAGGGCAATGGGGCAATTGCTGGGGAATGGAGGACAAGTCCCCACATTTTCCTGTTCCACTGGTGTTGCCTGCCCACCTCACCCACAGGTATAATGGAAAAATGGCAAAACTGAAAGAGCTCCTCCCTTTTTAGCTCTGCTCCCCCTTCACAAAGTACCCCAGCCCATTTCCCCCCATTCCTTTAAGTTTTCCCTCTCCAAGCTGCTCCTATTGTTCCCTACCTCCCTCTTTCAGGCCAGCAGCGAACAGCAAGCACCAGCTGTTTATTTGTTTATCAAGTTCTTATCTCCAGTTCAGTAATGCTTTCACTTCTACTTCAAACAGCCTTTCCTTGGATTCAGGTGTTAAAATTACCTTACAAAAAGCTAGAAAGCCAGCCCTTCAAGGCTCTGTCTAGTTTTAAGACAAATTACTTTTTAATAAAATGTTATTTTTTAAAATATGCAATAGAATCAACTGTTTATTTGGTTTCTAAATATTTGTGAGCATCTTCCAGGAACAAAAACACTTTCCTATTTTAGTTGGTAGATTATTGTATTATCATCTATAAACAGCTATAGCTATTAGAAAGTGGTTGTTTTTTATATTACAATATATTTAGGATTTAGAGGATATTATACTTTCTATTCATTATATTTTATTAATGACAAAAGATGTAATTGGCTATGTAATAACTAATGAACAAAGCCTATTTCACGTACCTAATTCTGTTTTTTTCATTATTTCAGACTCACTTTGATTTGAGACTTTCACTCAAACATAGGGACACTAGCACATTTGGCAGTGCCCCTTTAATTTTATATAGAAAAGTGAACAATGCTGCAAGTTACTGTACATGCAGCTTTACAAAGTAAAACAAGGAAAAATTAAATACCTTTGCTCTTTTCCGCAGCAGTTTTCCTAATCGTACCACGTATGGTTTAAATTCCCTTTGATGCGTGCCCTGTCTTCGTACCTCCAAACCTGAATCATCTGACACTTCTGGAATAAAAGCCCAGCGATACCTGTCAAGAGGCAACATCGCCAGAGGTTGTACAGATTAAACAGGTGATTTTTAAGATAGCTATAGTCATAAAAGTGAGGGCTCTACAAAACTTTGTTTGATTTCCTTATAAAGAAAAATTTAGATGCCTTCAAGAGAGAAAGAAAAGGTGGATTGTACCATAGACACCGTCTTCAGAAAAGGAAAAGATTTCAGCAACACTGAAAATAAAACAGTGTTTCCTTTTCCCTCTTGTGTTTCTTCACTGACAATTGGAGGACCTATTCAGGATAGCAAAAGGAAGAGAAGGTAGAAGAGGAGGAGAAGCAAAATGGTACCCAGGTCACTACTCTGTCCAAAGAAAACCTACAGTGATTTTGAAGGGCGCAACAAAATACTTGAGGTAATTTTGTATATTTGTAAATTAGTGCTGTACTCCTGGTTCAGCCACAAGTCTGTAGAAGCTCTTTTGCTAAGTTGTGAGCTGAAAGCTTCTGCCTTTCATCACACAACACTGTGGAACTGTTAGGTGCATCATGCCCTGCAGTAGGAGTTGAAGAAGTTGCCTTCCCTGAATAATCAAGTACTGGCTACAACAACAGGAAGGACAAGACAAGCTAATGTCTAATCCAATAAGACTAATATGTTTCCATGAATGCACAGTAGTGAACAAAGGAAATTATCAATTAAAAATCCTTTACTGAAAGCCATTGTCATAAGGTTTGGTTACCAAAGAAAAGTAGGACAGTGTGAACAGTTTAGTTCTGCTCTGAAAATCGGGGTGGATTCAAAATCCTAGTGAAACAATCATCTTAGGTTTACGAATGCTGGTGGACCTCAACATATGTGCAGTTCGCACAGCCCACTCTCTTCTTCACCCCACATATTTTTCCTACAAACAAGGTAGTTAGAGCTGACTAAATTCTGCAGGGTTTGTTCAAATGCACTGGCAAGGAGTCAGTCCCTCTGAATGACCCCAAGGCAAGAGTTGGGCTATGCAGTTTGTCAAACATCCTGCTCTGTTCTGGATTGGATGCCCATCACTGGGGTCTTCAGTGGGTGACAAGCTAACTACTCCTCCATCTTTTAGCTTCTGCAGGCAGATCTCAGGTAGGGTCAATGTAGGTATACATCCAGATGCTTGAAAATTATTAACAAAAGCAAGATACCCAAGAACATTTAAGATTACAAATGAATGGTTTTAAAAATACACTACTTATTTTGCTTATCCATAAAGATATGAGTTCAGAGCTTTGTCTCTCTCCTATAAGCACTACGGATATTTCAGACACTTAAAGCTAGAGGAGGTATGCACCTCCAAGCTTTGATCTAGATAGGCATCTGAAATGTCATAAAATCAGGAAAAATATGAAAAATTGTTTTTTGGTTTAGAGCTGATAAAACGATCCCTTTTAATTCACTTTTAAAACTTATTTATAATTTAAAAGATACCTGTGTATCCTGTTAACGATTTTGGAACTTGGTTTACATTTATTTTAGAAACACCTTTCATTTCCCCTTTAAAAAAATTAGTGTATTGCATGTGGCTTCTTTTTGGCAAGGACAGAGACCTTCAGGTGTTCTGCTAACAATCCATCTCCCCTTTCCTCCAAACGCAGATATACCAAATTTTCTGCTAAGAATTCTACTCCAAAAGGCAATGTTCTGTAATAAGTACTAAATTAGTACTACCACCAGAAGACATTTTAAATGCTACAGATAAAATTATCAATGATGTAATTCCATTCAGATAAATGGAATTAGACCAGGGATAAATGTGGACCTCTATACACACATTACAATGCATGTGGAAAACAGAACCAGCTTGTTAGCCCCAGTTCCACCCCTTTTGTGTCACCAGAGCAGTGCAAAGGAGACATATTCATGCCACAGCTGACCAGTTGAAAATTCCACCTGTGGTGGGGAATTCTCAACTGGCATAAAACTGGCAGAGCTGACTCCTACACCCCATCTTCCAGTACGAGGTGTGTTGAGAGAATAAAGGGGACAGAGCAGAGCTCCAGTCCTCTATAGCAATTCTCAGCTAATGCACGAGCTGTCAATGTCTAACATGCACTTCTACACACAGTTAAAAACAACAGGACAGATAATCTTCAAATTTCCCTAAAAATTCACCTCTGGGCCAAGATCAAGCATGGCAAATTTCAGCCCAAATGAAATTTCTAAGTGACTGAAATACAAAGATTTAGGATAGAATACCTTAATTACGGCTTAACTTTGCTACTGTAATATAGGGAAAATATTACAGGACAATATTCTAAGTCTGTATGTCAGGAGAATGTAATCTGCTGCTGTAGCTTAAAGGCAGAAAGGGGGATAAGAAACGGGAAAGGAAACAAAGGTTTTAAAAATTAGAATTTTACAAGACAGTAGCAAGACTTTCAAATATGTAAACTATTTAATTTCCTTTTACTTACATCTGAAACTGAGGAAGATTTTCAGATGGTAATGCCAGGGCCAAGTCCAGAAATTTACAAGCAGACAAGTAAAGGTTTAACCACCTCTGGCTGTTGTATGATGTGGAGAAGCCATTGCCTCCTGTGTAGGTTGTCTCTAGGCCAGCAACAGATGGGCCTGAAGTTCTAAAATTAAAGCATAATAAGTAGCTGTACAAGATAGTCATAATGACCTTCCACCGTTATAGAATGATTCTCGCTTAGCATTTTGTTTTACAAAGATGCAGATCTTTAATTTACCATGTGGCATCTCTGTAAAGTTTGGAGTTTATACTATATGCTTAAATCATTATGTTGATTTAACTATATTTGAACAGAGATTTTCAAACAAAAAAGGGATGTCGCCTAATATATGCTTGCTAGCATATAAATATATATCATATTAATCTTATGCATTATCTGCAGCATGTATATTAGTATGCATTAAGCACCAATAACATTAAGCACAAATATTTTAATAGTGATATAGTCTAAACTGGTCATACCATAATTTATGCTAAGTATCCCATAACTCTGCATTTTCTGAAGTAAGAATTTGGCATAAGCAGATAGGAAACTTGTCAAAAATCAAGATACATTTGTTCTATGTCTCAGGACAAGCTAGGGAAGTACCTTCATGGAGCAGTAGCTGGAATGCTAGTATCCAAAACAAATATAAAAAAGAGTACAAGAAGTCAGGGAACTGGGACAAACTGATGGGTGGGATTTTAGAGACGTGTAAAGAGATGTGTCACTTGTAAAACCATATAAATAATATCAGCTAAAATGAGTAACTTGGGTAGCGCACCCTCTGCATAAAGTGAATATAACATCACTGCATGAGACAGACTGTTCTTTGGAGACTGGTATCGTACAGAACCTTTCTCCTCTGCCATATTAATAAAACTGACTGACACTGGTTATTTGGTCTCTTGAGTATATTTCATAATTACCAAAGTGTGATCCAGCAATTGACTATGCAGTTTATCAACAGGGAGTTAAGAAAAAGCAAACAGGAGTCAGGTACATTTCTCCCGTTTGTGCCTTTGAAATCCCTGCCTCAAAAGTTATGACTATGCAAACTGGATTTTACTGTTTGGGGGGAGGGACTGGGAAAGGACAACAAAACTAAAAACATAAGATTTTAATGTTTTTAAAATATTTCAAAACAAATTTTCATTATATTTCATAATACCCTTATAGACCCTATGTAAAATAATCCAAAAAACACATTATGAAAACGTAAAGCTTAATCATGCAAGTAGGTCCAACTGACTACAATGGGACTATTTACATAAGTAAAAATTACTCTTGAAAAAGGATTGCATGATTTAACATAGTCATTTATTAGTAGTTAGTGGTGAGAGGTTTTTTGTTGGTTTTTTTTTTTTTTTAAAAAGAAAGTCCAAACATTGTTTCTTGTACTGCAGTAAGATTAAAATATTCTTCAGTTGAACTTGAACAATTTTTCTATGACAAACTATTCTAAATGTTAATGCAGCTATCCAGTTGCACTTCAGAAGACTACAGAGTATCACAAAATTGAACAAATGAGCAGAAGTTAATTTAATTTTACCTTGAAATATCTTCATCAGCAGTGAGTTCCTGTTCCATCAGTAAAAATACTTGTACCTGAAGGTCAAATTCTATATTTTAAAAACATTTTATTTTCAATGGACTGTCTCAAGGTAAGAGTTCTGCAGCCTATAAGGGGTTAACAGGACCTGGCTGATCACATGGATGCACAGAGAGGAGTATAAAAGAAAGAAGCTGGGTCAAAGAGAAGGGAAGGGGAAGGGTGTGCTTTCTCCCTTCCTGGCTGGCTAAAGCTGGGAAAACCTCCAAGGAATTACTCCCCAGAGGTTTTTTGTTGATGTTTGTGGCTGTTTGAAGAATAATACATAAGCCCCGAGGAAAGAACCTTAACAGGACTGAGGCTTGGAACTTTATTTCCATTTCCTGGCTGATGAAATCACTCAGCCTACATGGCCATATAGGATCAGATTCTCAATGATTGTTCCATCCCTTTTCTGCTGACTGAATAGTGCAGAGGGAAAGTAATCTGGATGCCACTGTCCAGCTGGCATTTCCGCCAGTGGAGGGGATTCTCAACTCGTGTAAAGTCAAAACAAGCTACTATACCAACCTCCTACACTTCCAGTATAAGAGATGTGCCAGGGAAGGGAAGGATATGGTGGGAGTGTATGGTGGGAAGCAAGAGTGGAGCCCCAGTATCTGTGGCAAGTCTCAGTTAAAATGTGATATTTCAGGGACTGTAGTCAGCTGTATCAAATTAGAGCAACCCCAAGACTGGTCTAATTTATATCAGGACTGGGGTAGTTTGGGAATCAAGGAGCTGTAACTAACCCGCAAACAGCCACATCATCTTTTCTTTCTGCTCTGAATATATATTGCACAGGAAAGAATATGCTACTTAATATTTATATTGTTGCTATTCTCCAAAGTTATTTTAAACATATTTAATGCAAAATTTTATTTTCATAATCTTTAGAATACCTTTTTCTAGCTAGTTTACCAGCATTTATTACTTAGAACAAGAATTATATTATACTATACTATCTTTCCTCTCCATGGATGCAATCAGAGTTCAGATCAGCCTCAGCAAAATTCAGAATTTAATTAAACACCCCAGTGCTGCTCTAATTTTAGACATCTGGTAATGGCCAGTCTGCTGACCCAGGATCAATGGATCACAAGGTGCTTTGGCCATCAACCACTTCTACTCCTGAAATATCCCACACAAGAGGAATCCTCAGCTGGCCATTTAAAGGCAACACTCGGTCCCATTTGTGCTAGTGGAGCCACAGAAAGGTGACAAAGCAGAGCCAATGACATAGTGTCTGGTCACAAAAGTATAGCTAAAAAGTGCTGTGAATCACCAATGGTTACCAATATAACAAGGTTTTCAGATCCCTCTGCTTGATGCCATCATCATCAGAAGGGGCTAAATGACTGGTAAGGGATCAGCAGGGAAGAAGCAAGTGAAAGTCAGGGAGCAGGCACGTTGTGGGGAAGCAAACTTTACTTTGACAGGGAATGAACTGGTAAGGAGGTGCAAAGATGGAATGAACATTGAGGGAGGTGCAAATTTACTTCTGCATGCAAGTGGGAGCTGGGAGGGAACAGAGACTGGAAATTTTCTAGAAAAAAATATTTTCTGTATGGCTTTACTGATCGCATAAACCATACAGACATTTTATTTGGTTTGGGGAAACAGATGTTATCAAGATTATGCAAAAAAGTCAGCATTCAGTTTAAATGGTGTCCATTGTATATTTAAATGTACATAATGTAACTATAACTTATTTCCCTGGGGCAACTCAAAGAGATATTCAGGTATTAAGTTATACGTCTGTTAACTATGCACTATTGGTTTTCCAAATCATGAATGCTAACTGCAACTCACCAACTCAGTGATCATGGTAGGCCAAAGTGAGGTAAGGTGCTGTGGAGACATTCTTAAAAGCAATACTCTGAAAAACAGGAACACTTGGGAGTGAAGGGTGGGCACCTGAGGTAAACGGAGACTTTCTACCAGCCTTTCTGAAACAGAAAGCCAACAAGGATTCCTCAGTTCATAATAATTCTGGTTAGCTTTTTAGTTTTCCCATCAATTTATTCTTGTTAGCATTAAATATATTTTCATATTAATATAACTAACTATATTTTATTCTTTTCATCAATGTCCAAAATAAACTGTGTGAACCAAATAGTTATATAACTGCAAAACAAACAAAACAACTATTTATTATCTATGTTAGCTTTCTGCTACATTACATTGGTTAGCGATATAAGAGTTTGATCCATTCCAAAGAGGAGAACAACAGATTATAAAGGAGTGACTTCTGTTTCTAACAAAAGATATGTGGTAAGAGCTAGAGTAACTCATGTTTACTGTATTAAAATATTGTACTATTATTATACTGTATATTACACTGAGAATATTCTGGCCCCAGCCTCTTTTCATTCACTGTTAGTTCATTTAGCTGTTAGCTCCAGCTCATCACATACACTGCAGTACCCAACAAATAAAGAGTTAGCCTCTCAAGTAGCAAAGGACCACACCATTCACACACTGTTCAGACCAAGAAAAATAACGGTATCATGAACAGGCCAGACCTAGTGCTAATTACTGGCTGATTGGAAAAGACCTTCAAAATACAAATCATGGAACAAGTGGATTATGGAGCTACCCAACTGAAGGAAGAACCACAGTCTATCATGGTAACATACAAAGGCCATGTCTACTGACAGCGGCAAATTCGCCGCCGCCAGATCGATCTTTCTGGATCGATTGAGCGGTCAGTGTAGACCCGCTCAATCAATCAGGAAGTTGACGGTGATAAAGCACCCCCTCAAGTAGCGTAGCGCTGCGTCAATGGGAACGCTGTTCCCATCCACACAGAGCAGTGTAGACAGCGCACAGAAGGGAAGCAGAACAGTCGACGTGAGTTATGCAAGCTACTCTGCATAGTTTGCGTAACTCCCATCGACTGCTGCCGAATCTCCAGGTAAGTGTAGACCAGGTCAAAAACATCATGCTGAGACGGAAGCTATCCTAATAATTTGCATCACAATGGGGGGATATGGAGGGGGGGGAAGGGCTCTCTCCAAAGGTCCTACAAAAGAGTCAACAGGAAGCAATAACAACCTCCAATGTTAATTACTAGACAGACTAACAGAAGATAAGAATAAACAGCTACAGGAATTTGTAGAACCCACAATATTTTAATCTAAGCCTATACATATATACATAGCTGAATGTAGGGTGGACATATGTGCCTATAAACCACTCATAGGATGTCCAGACATTCTGACTAACTGATAAGACAACAGATCAGTAACATGATCCAGCTGAAAGTTAACTGGCAGTCAAGAAGCCTATGTGCTCTACTGTCATTTGAAATCCAAGCCTGCTCCCATTGAAAGTAGCAGGAATTTTGTCAAGAATTTAAACAGAAACAGGAACAGGAAAGATTCCAAAGCTAGAGAGATTTACCTTCTATTATGAGGACTGCCAAAAATGAAATTAAGTGATAGTGGCTAATGCTTATCAGAGCCCACAACACATCAGTGTTGACAAAGTTTTCTTCAGCAACAATCAATTTTATTTAAAAAAGAAATTTTGTAAGTAATAATTTCTACTGACCTTGTATGTCTGGAAGATATTTCTGGTATTGGTCCACTTCACTGCTAAAAATGGCAAATGCCAGCCTCTTCAGGAGCATAGCTCGCTGTTCCAGCTCTACATCCCGATTAGCAAACAGATTGAGTGAACTGCTCTGAGCCACAGCCACTCGTGCTAAAAGAGAAAAAGTACTATCTTGAGCCATACTTTTTGATCGTACAAGAAAGGCAAATTTTATTTCATCACATGAATAAAACCAGAAGTTAAGAAGACAGTTTTTAAGAGTCTATTGTGTAATTTGTACATATAATCAGATACTATTTAACCACAACAAGTATATATAAGAAACATATATTGAAAGAAAAATGGCAAGTACACACACTGCCTTTATGCTTTATATAATTTGAGCCAAATTCTGCTCTGTTATAGTAGGGAAAACCTACTTGCAGCAGTGTAACTGAAAGGAGAGTCTGGCCCTGTATCTTCAAATACATTGTTAATCAGAAATTATCATTATGCAGGATTCTAGAATCATCTTTTTCCTCAAGTTAGAGCATGGTTAACCACATTTTGAGACTGGACAAAGTATTTGCCTGATAAACTTTTTCACACAAAGGGTAAAATTCACTGCTGGCCCAATGAGGGACACTTCCATCTATTTCAAAGAAGTTGTGTCCTAGTATGGTAGAAGTCAATGCGGTGCCCTTTTCTCCAAAATGCCAGTAGTTTAAGAAAAAAATGTAAATTAAAACACTGGTTAATTCAAACAATTCTTACAAATATCTCTACTGGAATTTTCAAGTGGAATTAAAAAGATCCAAACAAAAAGCTTCCAAAAAATATTTGTTTTTAGAATTTTTAAATATCTTTCCTGGAGAAATTGATGTAATGAATGGTTAAAAAAAATTAACATGTATGGAGTTCTTTGAAACATAAAAAAACATGTAAGTATTATTGTACAGAGCAGGAGTCAGTACTCACTCATCAAATCTCTAAACGTAGTTTTGTCATGTGTCATCAAATTATCCATAATTGCTCTCCAACTAAAAGGAAAGAGGATGATTGTATATATTAAAAAACCAACAAATTTGTATTTTTATTTGAACATTTTTCTGTTCTTTAAATTTAAAAATATATACAGGGCCAAATTTTCTAAGGATTCCAACCTGGTCTTCATTTGTATATGTGCAGCTTTGCATGTGTAAACTGACTGCACATGCAATTTCAGTACTCCCTTATTCATATATATGATACGTTTACATATACATAGCCATTTGCATTCAATTTGTGCACACAAATAAGGTTTGAGTATATGAATTTCATAATCTGTGTGCATAAATGATAACTTCATAATCTATATGCACTCACAAACAAAGAAGTTTGTTGGTAAAACCTGGTTTACATTGCATAGCATTCTTAATTTGTAACTGATTACACTATATACTAAACATTTACAATAACAGATACAAACAAGAAAAATTCTTACTGGTTAACACAAGAAGCATCCATTTGGAAGAAGCTAGAATCCATGAAAAGATCAAAAGCTTCCTTTTTCCATGCTCTTCTTGTATACTGATATCCACTAAGACTGCTCAGTAACTGAACACAGGCTCGATAACTGGGTGCATTGTGAGCACTGGAAAGAAAAAGCAACTCAACATGAAATCATTTAATTCACTGCTTTAAAAAAGTTATGAATATATATCCAGCCTCCTGCATAAATAATCATTTTAAAACATCAAATTAAAATCACTTGTATATATGCCACAGGAGAGGTTGTTATCCTCTTTGCAGATCAGCCACTAAAAGGGATTTGACTAACTCTTTAGCAAATAGCTATACAACTCAGTCAGATAGCAGCAAAATATTGGAGATTAGGAATCCTGCATTCTAATCCCTGGCTCTGACATGAGTGTGGAGAGGTAGGAAAGCTGAAGCATATATACCTGGCACATTAGATCTGAAACACAATGTGGCTGAGCAGATAAAACTTGGCTTTGCCGTGTTAGAAACTTGGATTCTATTCCAGACTCTACCTGAAGTGACCTTTTGCCACCTCTCTGTTAACTTATTTGTAAAGTATGGGGGCTAATACTTGATTGCCTCTGAGAGTTAATGGCTTAGAGCATGAGGCCTTGGTCAGTAAGAAGGGCTGTGAAAAGCATGAATATATAAACATCAGCCAGCAGAGGTGAGATCTGAACGCTTGCTTCCAGCTCAATATATTTCATACAGGCTCCAGGGAATTTGGTGGGGAGTCAGACAGTCTGTCACATTAACTCTCTTATCTGCCTGTCTTTGTGGTGCCATGGAATAGGCAGCCTGATTCAGCTGACATGCAGAATATCAGCAAACTCCAGGATACCTGTGATTGCGGAGGTAGGGCACAACATAGTGCATAATATTTACAAGCAAAGGAATAACTCTCTCCTTTTCATCACTGTAGAAAACCATATCCAAAAGATGAGCCAAAACCTACAAGACATAAGAAGCAAGACATTGAAGAATTTAAGGTGGTTGTGGGGGAGGAGTGTTTTGCTTGGCTTTTTTAAACTTACTTCTTACAGCCTCCAAAAGAGCTTTATATTTATATAGTTACTTTTCTGCGTAATGTTCTTCAATATAATTGTTTACCAAACGTTAACTATACTGAATCTTTTAAAAATGGAAAATAAAATAAATGATAAAATCTCTCTCTTTTTAAAAATGTGTAGGTTCTCTTTCATAAAGTGAATTTGGTGCTTAAGATACAATTAAATCCATTCACAGATGACTATGCTGTAAACTTCCCTACTCTCTCCTCCAAGGCCATTTCCTGGGTAAGTCTCCATGCCCATTTAATCCATGACACTTATGCTATGACTGATGCAAATTCATATAAATATATTAATTTATTCAAATTTAACACAGACGCTATCAAATCTGAAGTACTGTACAAAACTAAAAGACCACAGTATAAAGATCCACTATATATTTAAAATTAAAAATACATGAACACAGCCAAGACATATTACAAAATAGCCCACAAAATATAAGCATTTGCTAATTACCAGCACATAAATTCATGCATACTATGCCTATATAAAATAAACTCTGCCATAAGAAATAAAAAATCTCACCAAACATTCCTCACTCAACTTCTTCCAGCAAACCCTGGTACAAGTCACTCAATGTGTATAGCATGTCAGGATTACAAAGATTAATACCCTGGCATATAGCAGGAACCAGTGTCCATTGACTTCAATGGCTACTGTTAATTTTCCCCACAAAATGCGAATAAAATATAATATCAATCACCAAAAACTAATACAGCAAATTAGCAAAATCACACAAACACAGATGTCTAGGACAGAAGTCAGGGCAATGACAGAAACCCCTTGACAGATGAGAATTATTTTGCATATTAGACATCTGTCAGTAGTCACTGTTCTGTACCTTAATGGCTCTCTGATCACATAGCCAGTTCTTGTTCTCAGCATAATGAGAGTGATTGGAAAGCACCACCACACAAATGACAATTGTACAACACTGAGCACATTGCCAGTTATTAGCAAATAAACAGCAAAATGACAAATTCACATATACATTTGCTGTCCATTATCACTCCCAGGCCTCTTTATGCATTTCTGTTCTCAGAGTTGCTTTTTCCTATTATGTATATATATTTCAGATTATTTTTCACATAGATGTTTAACTAGTAGTCTTCTAAATTGAATCTCATGTGCATGTTTATGTGTATGTTTCTAATCTCTCTATGTCCCTCCATATTATAAGAAACCAGCAAGACATATAATTGAAGAAACATTTACCTCAGAAAGTAATGTTAATGCGTGGACACTATAAACTGAAGGAGTTATATTTGAGGTTTCCAGAGCCGGATACAACATATCTAAATGAAAAAGTGACAGGAAGAGCCAATTACTGTCGGAAACTATGTATCTTATATCAATATCTATAAAAATAAATATTTTGAAGTATATATATTCCAAGACATGGAAAATTGATTGTTTTTTGTTTCACCATGTACATTAGGTTCGGTATAGCTCAGTACTCCACACAATAGCACTGAAACTGATTTAGCGAAGCACTAGTACTATAAAATCTGGCATTATTTTAGTAACATGAAGGGAAACAATAAACTATTTTATTTTGAATAAAGATAAAATAAGCTACCTTCAACATCAGATTCCAAGTTGTTTCCATCAACCATTATCTTGGGGGAAGGTTTGACCTCTAGATTTCGTCTTAGCCAAGTAGTCTGTTCCAAGGAAGAACCAGCAATTGCACCAATGGCATCCACTATTTTGTGAGTTACATCCTGATGGAATGCAAGAAGCAAATGTGTAAAGAAGCTCGTGTAAAAGGGTAAGTTTGCGCTCTTGAGATCTGTTGTCTACACAGATACCCATTAGTTCAGAGACAGGGGAAGAGGAGGTATTGAGTGGGATGTCATAGGGGTCTGTTTTTTATTCATTTCTGTTCAACATCAGCCATTATGAATATTTCTTGGAGGATGAGATGAACAGTTCTTAGCCAACTGATTAATCAAATTGATAGATGGTATGAATTTGAAAGGTAGCACAAACACTTCAGAGGATAGAATTGAAATGCAAAATAATTGTGATAAATTAGAGAATTGGTCTGAAATCAATAAAATAAAGCAATCATATGTTTAGTGGCTTTTTGTGTGAGTAAACTGAAAGCTATATAGATCTGACTGTGGCAGTGGTTTTCACATCTTAATGGAAAAAACCACAGAAATAAGGTTTATTCAATAGCCATCCCTATGTCTGGGGAAATTTAAGTGTTTTACATCCATTCACAGAAACTTTTTTTGGCTGCTACATTCTTTTTTTTCCCTTTTAATCTGAAGCATTTTTGTTTCTGTTGAAATATCAAGGCCCCAATGGATAATTTGAAAGATTATTTCATAATCCTGGACTATTTTTTTCCCCAAAAAATATCACCTACCACAAATAGGTCAAAGAACATGTGACCTCTGCTGGACTATCTACTGTTTAATGTTTACTGTCACCAAGAGGTTATATTCAAAACTAAAGCAATGGGGGTTGCAACATTTTTTATATAATCACAGCTGAAGTAAAAGGTATGTCATATGTTTTTTGTGTATGGTATTCAAGTATGTTTAAAAGCTTGTATGAGATCTCCGCCCCAATAGCATGCCTTTTCACCTAACATCAAAGAATAACTTAACTTCACCACAGACATGAAATAACTCATGATCCTGAAAGTAGCTTCAGGTAAGTGATTTCTGATGGTAAAAACAGCATGAGTGTTGCAGTACAATACGTCTTTGCAGCCAACGTCTTAGGCACTCTGATCAGGAGTTAAGCAGGTTTGGAATTATAGGAGAAACACAAAAAAAGTAGTCAAGTGTTCAAGCTCACAAGAGAATTCACTTAAGTATATTTTTGCGATTCAGCAAGCACATGCATATCTAACTGCATGTTTTGCCCAGAGAATAGGGGAATGCTGATTAGTGGTAATACCATAAGGAAGTGTCTGGGGATTATAGGAGAGCATCATAAACTGAACATGCACACTGCAATGCTGCTACATAAAATATTAATCCAAATTGTATTAACAGGAGTACCTCATGTACAAGCAGCAAGGTAATTACTCTTCCCTGCTTAGTGCTATTTGGCCTCACTTTGAGTACTTCATTCAGTGTTTGGTTTCAACATTT